>NC_091472.1:89024648-89696472 GCF_036971445.1 Narcine bancroftii | reverse complement strand
GCCTCCTGTTGGAGCTCTGCGCAGAACAGCGGCTTGTCATTACAAACACCCTTTTTCAGCAGAGGGACAGCCTTAAGACCACCTGGATGCATCCCCGATCCAAACACTGGCACCTCCTGGACTACATCCTGGTGCGAGAAAGTGACAAACGAGATGTGCTCCACACCAGGGTCATGCCTAGCGCGGAATGCCACACTGACCACCGGCTGGTTCGCTGCAAGCTCAACCTTCACTTCAAGCCAAAGCCCAGGAACAGTAAAGCCCCCAGAAAGAGGTTCAATGTTGGAAACCTGCAGTCAGACGAAGCGAGAGGAAACTTCCAGGCAAACCTCAAAGCAAAGCTCGACGATGCAACCTGCCTCACGGACCCGTCCCCTGAAACCCTCTGGGATCAGTTGAAGACTACCATACTGCAATCCACTGAAGAGGTACTGGGCTTCTCCTCCAGGAAAAACAAGGACTGGTTTGACGAAAACAGCCAGGAAATCCAGGAGCTGCTGGCAAAGAAGCGAGCTGCCCACCAGGCTCACCTTACAAAGCCGTCCTGTCCAGAGAAGAAACAAGCCTTCCGTCGCGCATGCAGCCATCTTCAGCGCAAACTCCAGGAGATCCAAAATGAGTGGTGGACTAGCCTCACCAAACGAACCCAGCTCAGCGCGGACATTGGCGACTTCAGGGGTTTCTACGAGGCTCTAAAGGCTGTGTACGGCCCCTCACCCCAAGTCCAAAGCCCGCTGCGCAGCTCAGACGGCAAAGTCCTCCTCAACGACAAGATCTCCATCCTCAACCGATGGTAAGAACACTTCCAATCTCTTTTCAGTGCCAACCGCTCAGTCCAAGATTCCGCCCTGCTCCAGCTCCCTCAACAGCCCCTAAGGCTAGAGCTGGATGAGGTCCTCACCCTGGATGAGACATATAAGGCAATCGAACAACTGAAAAGTGGTAAAGCAGCAGGTATGGATGGAATCCCCACAGAGGTCTGGAAGGCTGGCGGCAAAACTCTGCATGCCAAACTGCATGAGTTTTTCAAGCTTTGTTGGGACCAAGGAAAACTGCCTCAGGATCTTCGTGATGCCACCATCATCACCCTGTACAAAAACAAAGGAGAGAAATCAGACTGCTCAAACTACAGGGGAATCACGTTGCTCTCCATTGCAGGCAAAATCTTCGCTAGGATTCTACTAAATAGAATAATACCTAGTGTCGCCGAGAATATTCTCCCAGAATCACAGTGCGGCTTTCGCGCAAACGGAGGAACTACTGACATGGTCTTTGCCCTCAGACAGCTCCAAGAAAAGTGCAGAGAACAAAACAAAGGACTCTACATCACCTTTGTTGACCTCACCAAAGCCTTCGACACCGTGAGCAGGAAAGGGCTTTGGCAAATACTAGAGCGCATCGGATGTCCCCCAAAGTTCCTCAACATGATTATCCAACTGCACGAAAACCAACAAGGTCAGGTCAGATACAGCAATGAGCTCTCTGAACCCTTCTCCATTAACAATGGCGTGAAGCAAGGCTGTGTTCTCGCACCAACCCTCTTTTCAATCTTCTTCAGCATGATGCTGAACCAAGCCATGAAAGACCCCAACAATGAAGACGCTGTTTACATCCGGTACCGCACGGATGGCAGTCTCTTCAATCTGAGGCGCCTGCAAGTTCACACCAAGACACAAGAGAAACTTGTCCGTGAACTACTCTTTGCAGACGATGCCGCTTTAGTTGCCCATTCAGAGCCAGCTCTTCAGCGCTTGACGTCCTGCTTTGCGGAAACTGCCAAAATGTTTGGCCTGGAAGTCAGCCTGAAGAAAACTGAGGTCCTCCATCAGCCAGCTCCCCACCATGACTACCAGCCCCCCCACATCTCCATCGGGCACACAAAACTCAAAACGGTCAACCAGTTTACCTATCTCGGCTGCACCATTTCATCAGATGCAAGGATCGACAATGAGATAGACAACAGACTCGCCAAGGCAAATAGTGCCTTTGGAAGACTACACAAAAGAGTCTGGAAAAACAACCAACTGAAAAACCTCACAAAGATAAGCGTATATAGAGCCGTTGTCATACCCACACTCCTGTTCGGCTCCGAATCATGGGTCCTCTACCGGCATCACCTACGGCTTCTAGAACGCTTCCACCAGCGTTGTCTCCGCTCCATCCTCAACATCCATTGGAGCGCTTTCATCCCTAACGTCGAAGTACTCGAGATGGCAGAGGTCGACAGCATCGAGTCCACGCTGCTGAAGATCCAGCTGCGCTGGATGGGTCACGTCTCCAGAATGGAGGACCATCGCCTTCCCAAGATCGTGTTATATGGCGAGCTCTCCACTGGCCACCGTGACAGAGGTGCACCAAAGAAAAGGTACAAGGACTGCCTAAAGAAATCTCTTGGTGCCTGCCACATTGACCACCGCCAGTGGGCTGATATCACCTCAAACCGTGCATCTTGGCGCCTCACAGTTTGGCGGGCAGCAACCTCCTTTGAAGAAGACCGCAGAGCCCACCTCACTGACAAAAGGCAAAGGAGGAAAAACCCAACACCCAACCCCAACCAACCAATTTTCCCCTGCAGCCGCTGCAACCGTGTCTGCCTGTCCCGCATCGGACTTGTCAGCCACAAACGAGCCTGCAGCTGACGTGGACTTTTACCCCCTCCATAAATCTTCGTCCGCGAAGCCAAGCCAAAGATATAACAGGCCATGTCGGCCCTTCAAGTCCACACCGGTTCAATAGAACAACTCCACTCGCTCAACCCTCCTGTTCTCCACCTATAACCCACTAACCCCCTCACCTCCATGTACACATCCAACCTTCTTTTAAATGACAGAAGGGACTCTGCCGCAATTATCTCATTTGGAAGATCATTCCATTCTGCCACCACTCGCTGGGTAAAAAAGACACCTCTAATATTTCTCCTAAAGTTTTGCCCCCTTACCCTTAACTCATGCCCTCTTGTTCCAACCTCCCGTACCCTCAGGGGAAAGAGTCTGTTTATGTCTAGTTTATCTATTCCTTTCATAATTTTAAATACCTCTATCAAGTCCCCTCTCAGTCGTCTACATTCCAATGAATAAAGTCCCAGTCTCCTTAATCTCTCCCTGTAATCCAGATGCTGTAACCCAGGCAACATCCTTGTGAACCTTCTCTGCACTCTCTCCACCTTATCTATATCCTTTTTATAATTTGGAGACCAGAAATGAACACAGTACTCCAAACCAGGCCTCACCAATGCCTTAAACAGACGCAGCATCACCTCCCAGCTCCTATACTCTATACTATGATTTATGAAGGCCAGCATACCATATGCCTTCTTAACCACCCTGTCTACATAGGAATCCACCTTCAGTGAACTCTGTACCATAACCCCCCAGGTCCATCTGCTCCTCTGCGTGCCTCAATGCCCTCGCCTTAACGGCATATATCCTATTCTGGTTATTTTTACCGAAATGCAACACCTCACACTTGTCTACATTGAATTCCATCTGCCATCTTTCAGCCCACTCTTCCAAACAAACCAAATCCTTCTGTAATCCAAGAAAATCTACCTCACTATCTACCACTCCCCCGCAATTTTGCTTACCCAGTTAACCACACCTTCCTCTAAATCATTAATATAAATAATAAACAACAAGGGACCCAGCACCGATCCCTAAGGCACCCTGCTTGTCTTTTTTTTAATTTTTTAATTTTTCACACCATAAACCACATTGACCAAGATACATACATTTTCCTTTTCAAATATATAGTGTCGTTTTCTCCCCCCCCTTCCCATCCCACCCTCCCTACCTCCCCTCCCATTCATTTAAAGTACAGAATCTAAGATACATTAAACCAGTCAAACAATGTTGTCACTCAATAAAAATAAACAAGAAATTCCACTGAGTCAATTCTTTTAATTTCCTTCTCCTTCCGTTATTTTAGGTGGTAGATGTCCCCAGTAGGTTTTCTCTATTGTGTTTCATGTATGGCTCCCATATTTGTTCAAATATTTCAATATTATTTCTTAAATTATATGTTATTTTTTTCTAATGGAATACATTTATTCATTTCTATATACCATTGTTGTATTCTCAGTTATCTTTTAATTTCCAGGCTGACATAATACATTTTTTTGCTACGGCTAGAGCTATCATAACAAATCTTTTTTGTGCACCATCCAAATCAAGTCCAAATTCTTTGTTTTTTATGTTACTTAGGAGAAAGATCTCTGGGTTTTTTTGGTATATTGCTTTCTGTAATTTTATTTAATATCTGGTTTAGATCTTCCCAAAATTTTTTCATTTTCTCACATGTCCAGATTGCATGAATTGTTGTTCCCATTTCTTTTTTACAACTAAAACATCTGTCAGATACTGTTGGGTCCCATTTATTTAACTTTTGAGGTGTAACGTATAGCCTGTGTATCCAGTTATATTGTTTCATACGTAACCTCGTGTTTATTGTATTTCTCATAGTTCCAGAGCATAACTTCTCCCATGTTTCCTTCTTTATCTTTATGTTTAAATCTTGTTCCCATTTTTGTTTAGTTTTACCATTTGTTTCCTCATTCTCCTTTTCTTGCAGTCTAATATACATATTTGTTATAAATTTTTTGATTATCATTGTATCTGTAATCACATATTCAAAATTACTTCCCTCTGGTAACCTCAGACTGCTTCCCAATTTGTCCTTCAAGTAGGATCTCAGTTGGTAGTACGCCAACACTGTATCTTGAGTTATATTATATTTATCCTTCATTTGTTCAAAGGATAGTAATTTATTTCCTGAAAAACAATTTTCTATTCTTTTGATCCCTTTTTTCTCCCATTCTCTAAAGGAAAGGTTATGTATTGTAAAAGGGATTAACTGATTTTGTGTCAGTATTAATTTTGGTAATTGGTAATTTGTTTTATTCCTTTTTACATGAATCTTCTTCCAAATATTGAGCAGATGATGTAATACTGGAGAATTCCTACGTTGTACCAATTTTTCATCCCATTTATATATGTTCAGGTATCTTCTCCCCTATTTTATCTAGTTCTAATCTAGTCCAATCTGGCTTTTCCCTTGTTTGATAAAAATCTGATAGGTATCTTAATTGTGCGGCTCTATAATAATTTTTAAAGTTTGGCAGTTGTAAGCCTCCTTGTTTATACCATTCTGTTAATTTATCTAGTGCTATCCTCAGTTTCCCCCCTTTCCATAAAAATTTCCTTATTATTTTCTTTAACTCCTTGAAGAATTTCTCTGTAAGTGTATTGGCAATGCCTAAAATAGGTATTGTATCCTTGGGAAAATGTTCATTTTAATCCAGTTTATCCTTCCTATTAGTGTTAGTGGTAAGTCTTTCCAATGCTCTAAGTCGTCCTGTAATTTTTTCATTAGTGGATAATAATTGAGTTTACATAGATGGCCGAGGTTTTTATTTATTTGTATACCTAGGTATCTTATTGCTTGCATTTGCCATCTGAATGGTGATTCTTTCTTAAATTTTGAGAAATCCGCATTATTCATTGGCATTGCTTCACTTTTATTTGCGTTAATCTTGTAACCCGACACTTCTCCATATTCCTTCAATTTCTTATGTAATTCTTTTATTGATAATTCTGGTTCTGTTAAGTATACTATAACGTCATCTGCAAATAAACTGATTTTATATTCCTTGTCTTTTATTTTTATCCCTTTTATTTTATTTTCTGTTCTTATCAATTCTGCTAGTGGTTCTATAGCTAACGCGAACAATAAGGGTGATAGTGGGCATCCCTGCCTTATTGATCTGCTTAAGTTAAATTGCTTTGATATATATCCATTTACTGTCACTTTCGCCAATGGCTCCTTATATAATGCTTTAATCCAATTAATATACTTCTCTGGTAAACTGAATTTTTGTAATACTTTGAATAAATAATTCCATTCTACTCTGTCAAAGGCCTTCTCTGTGTCTAAAGCAACTGCTACTGTTGGCGCTTTACTCCCTTCTACTGCATGAATTAAGTTAATAAATTTACAAATATTGTCTGTTGTTCCTCTTTTTTAATAAATCCAGTTTGGTCTAGATTTACTATTTTAGGTTCATAGTCGGCTAATCTGTTTGCTAATTATCTTATAATCTGTGTTAAGTAAAGATATTGGTCTATATGACGCTGGTGCAAGTGGATCTTTCCCTGTCTTTGGTATTCTTGTAATTATTGCTGTTTTGCATGAATCTGGTAAGCTTTGTGTTTTGTCAATCTGGTTGATTACTTCCAGGAGTGGAGGAATTAATAAATCTTTAAATGTTTTATAGAATTCTATTGGGAATCCATCCTCTCCTGGTGTTTTATTATTTGGTAGTTTTTTTATTATCTCTTGTATTTCTACTATTTCAAATGGTTCTGTTAATTTATTTTGTTCCTCTCTTTGTAATTTTGGTAGTTCAATTTTAGTTAAAAATTCATCTATTTTGTCTTCTTTCCCTTCGTTTTCAGTTTGGTATAATTGTTCATAGAATTCTCTGAAGTTTTCATTAATCTCCGTTGGATTATATGTGATTTGTTTGTCTTTTCCTTGATGCCAATACCATTCTCTTAGTTTGTTCTGTCTTAAGCTGCCATGCTAGAATTTTGTGCCTCTGAACCCATGTCACAATCTCTCTACTAATTCCTAGTGACTGAACCTTCCTTATTAACCTTCCATGCAGAACCTTATCAAAAGCTTTACTAAAATCCACATAGATCACATCAACCGCTCTACCTTCATCCACTTTTATTGTCACTTCCTCAAAAAACTCAACGGTTCGACTTTCCATTTACAAACCCATGGTGGGTGCTCCTAATCAATCCCTGCCTATCCAGAAATGCATGTATACTATCTCGAATAATACCCTCCATAACCTTCCCCACCACCAAAGTCAAACTTACTGGCTGATAATTACTTGGCCTGCACCTAATGCCATTTTTGAACAACGGAACTACATTTGCAACCTTCCAATCCTGTGGTACCATCCTCTCCTCCAGTGATCTTTGAAAAATCACTGTCAGTGCCCCCGTTATTTGTTCCCTGACTTCCCTTAAAGTCCTGGGAAAATTCCCATCAGGACTAGGAGACTTATCCACATTAATTGACCCAAGAAGCTCCAAAACCCTCGCTTTACTAATCCCTATCCTCTCCATAACTAAGCCCTTTGCCTCTCTTATCTCATATAGCCCAATGTCCCTTTCCCTCGTGAATATGGATAAGAAAAATTGTTCAATATTTCTCCAATGTCATATGGTTCCTTGCATAGTTCACCAGTCCCATCATTCAGTGGACCTACTCTATCCTTAACCCTCCTTTTACTGTTCACGTATCTGTAAAAACCCTTAGGATTCACCTTCGCCTTATTAGCTATGGATACCTCATACCTTCTTTTTGTCTTTTTAATTTCCCTCTTAAGGTTCTTCCTGAAATCTAAGTAACGACCATACATCTCCTCAATCACTTGTTTTTTATATTTGGTATAGGCTTCCCTCTTGTCCTGATCCAACTTCTTAATTTCACCAGAAAACCACGGCTCCCTCAAACCTTTAGTCTTCCGTTTCGGCCTGACTGGAATATAAAGATCATGTACTCTCAAAATCTCAACCCTAAATGCCCCCCAAATTTCCTCTACATCCTTTCCGGCAAAAAGATCAGCCCACACAACTCTCTGTAAATCCTTTCTCACTTCTCCAAATCTGGCCTTCCCCCACTCCTCGAACCCGACCTATCCCTTTCCATCATTAAGCTGAAGCTAATGGACCCGTGAACATTGGATCTGAAGTTCTCTCCAACGCTTACCTCCATCACCTGCCCCATTTCATTCCCAAACAACAGATCTAACACCGCTCCGCCTCTAGTTGGCGTCACAACATATTGCTGCAAAAAGCAATCCTGAACACAATGCATAAATACTAAGCCATCCTGCCCTTTTACTGAGTTTCCCAATCTATGTTTGGAAAATTGAAATCCTCAATCAACACCACCCTATTTCTACTGCACATCTCACCTATTAAGATTGATTGGGTTGTGTTTATGGGGGAGTTGAATGTGGATAGACAATTGAAAGCATTCACAGATCTAATGGAGAAATTGCAAAAATCGTTTATACCGGTTTGGCATAAAAATAAACCAAAAAAGGTGACTCAACCGTGGATAACAAGGGAAATTAGAGACAGCATTGGGTCCAAAGAGAGAGCATATCAATTGGCCAAAAAAAGTACCGCAACTGAAGACTGGGAGCAGTTCAAGATGCAGCAAAGGAGGTCAAAGGGATTAATCAAGAGAGCAAAAATAAATGACGAAAGTAAGCTTGCGGCAAAAATAAAAACCGACTGCAAAAGCTTTTATAAATATGTCAAGAGGAAAAGATTGGTGAAATCCAGAGTAGGTCCTTTGCAGTCGGAATCAGGGGAATATATAATGGGGAATAAGGAAATGGCAGACCAATTAAATTCTTACTTTAGTTCTGTTTTTACAAGAGAGGATACAAATAACCTCCCAAGGATGTTGGGAAACATAGAGACTAATGCAAGGGAGGAACTGAAAGAAATCAGTATCTCTAAGGACATGGTCTTGGGGAAATTGATGGGATTGAAGGCAGATAAATCCCAAGGGCCTGATAATCTACATCCTAGGGTACTCAAGGAAGTGGCCATTCAGATAGCAGATGCTTTAAGAATTATTTTCCAGAACTCGATAGACTCAGGATCAGTACCCATGGATTGGAGGGTAGCTAATGTTACCCCACTATTTAAAAAGGGTGGTAGAGAAAAAGCGGGGAATTATTGGCCGGTGAGCCTTACATCAGTAGTGGGCAAAATGATGGAATCCATTATTAAGGATGTAATAGTGGAGCATATGACTAGCAGAGAAGGGATCGGACGGAGTCAACATGGATTTAGAAAAGGTAAATTGTGCTTGACAAATCTATTGGAATTCTTTGAGATGGTGACAGGTAAAATAGATGGGGGAGAGCCAATGGATGTGGTGTACCTGGACTTCCAAAAGGCCTTCGATAAGGTCCCGCATAAACGACTGGCTTCCAAAATCAAGGTTCATGGGATTTGGGGCAAAGTATTGATGTGGATTGAGAACTGGCTGGCAGGTAGAAGACAGAGAGTTGGGATAAATGGCTCATTTTCTGAGTGGCAGGCGGTGACCAGTGGGGTACCACAGGGATCTGTACTGGGATCCCAGCTGTTCACAATTTACATAATGATCTGGATGAGGGGATTGGATGTAATATCTCCAAATTTGCAGATGACACTAAGCTAGGAGGAGTTGTGTGCACGGAAGAGGGGGTCAGGAAGCTCCAGTGTGATTTGGATAAATTGAGGGACTGGGCAGATACATGGCAAATGCACTGCAATGTGGATAAATGTGAGGTTATCCACTTTGGTAATACAAACCGGAGGGCAGATTACTATTTGAATGGCAATAGATTAAGAGATGGGGAAGTGCAGAGAGACCTAGGGGTACTTGTACATCAATCTCTGAAGGCGAGCATGCAGGTACAGCAGGCGGTTAAAAAGGCAAATGGTATGTTGGCCTTCATATCAAGAGGGTTTGAGTATAGGAACAAGGATACCTTACTGCAGCTGTACAGGGCCTTGGTGAGACCCCACCTGGAGTATTGTGTGCAGTTTTGGTCACCTTATCTAAGGAAGGATGTTCTTGCAATGGAGGGAGTGCAGAGGCGATTCACCAGGCTGATACCTGGAATGGCAGGAATGACTTATGAGGAAAGATTGCACAAATTGGGATTGTACTCCCTGGAGTTTAGAAGATTGAGAGGGGATCTCATAGAGACATATAAAATTCTGGCAGGACTGGACAGAATGGATGCAGATGGGATGTTTCCAATGATGGGAAAATCCAGAACCCGGGGCCATGGTTTGAGGATAATAGGCAAACCATTTAGGACCGAGATGAGGAGGAATTTCTTTACCCAGAGGGTGGTGAATCTGTGGAATTCATTGCCACAGAGGGCAGTAGAGGCAGGTTCCTTAAATATATTTAAGAGGGAATTAGATATATTTCTTCAGTATAAGGGTATTAAAGGTTACGGAGAGAAGGCGGGGACGGGGTACTGAACTTTAAGATCAGCCATGATCTCATTGAATGGCGGAGCAGGCTCGAAGGGTCAAATGACCTACTCCTGCTCCTATCTTCTATGTTTCTATGTTTCCTTGCACATTTGCTCTTCTAATTCCCTTTCCCCATTTGGAGGCCTATAATATACCCCCATAATAGTAACCTCACCCTTCTTATTTTTCAGCTCTACCCACACTGCCTCCCTCGATGAGCCCTCCAATCTATCTTACCTCAGCACTGCTGTAATATCCTCCCTGACAAGTAATGCCACACCTCCCCCTCTTAATCCACCAACTCTGTCACATCTGAAGCAGCGAAATCCTGGAACATTTAACTGCCAATCATAACCTTCCTTCAACCATGTCTCGCTAATGGCCACAACATCTTAATGCCACGTGTCACTCCACACCTTTAGCTCATCCAGCTTCCTTACTACGCTCTTTGCATTAAAATAAATACATCTCAGGGATCTCCTACATCCTACCTTCTGCCTATCCTCCTCTACCATTCTCACAATTTTCACTTCAACATCTTTTTAATACTTCCTGCTATTCCTCCCTCAAATTATTTAAACTTGTATCTTTCTTTAGCCTACAAACCCTCTCCCTGCTGTCCTGCCTAACTTGAAACCCTGTCCCAACCATCCTTGTTTAAACCACCCCCCCACCCCCCAACAGCCCTAGCAAATGCCCCTGCCAGGAGCCATAAAATGTAACCCATCATTAGGGTATAGGTCCCACCGTCCCATCTTCCCCAAAAAATGTCCCAGTAGTCCAAGAACTTGAAACCCTGTCTCTTACTCCACCCCTTTAGCCACGTGTTTAACCTCCACCTAATTCTATTTCTGGCACAGGAAGCAATCCAGAGATTACCCCCCTTAGTGGTCCTCCTTTTAAGCTCCCTACCCAACTCCCTATACTCATTCTGCAGGACCATTTCCTCCTTCCTTTCAACATCATTGGTACCAACATGTACCACAACCTCAGGTTCCTTACCCTCCCCTTTTAGGATGTTCTGAACATGCATATTCACATCCCGGACCTTGGCACCAAGGAGGGAAACCACCATCCGGTTTTCCTTATCGCGTTCACAACAACCTCTGTCTATCCCCTCCTAGCCATTGAATCCCCTATGACTATTGCCCTTTTCCTTTTATTCTTACCTTTCTGGGTCACAGAGGTTGACACCATACCTCTGCCCATTATAGTCTGACTATCCCCCTCCTCAGTCCTCAAGGTGGAGTACTGATTTCTGACGATTTCAGACTCGGGTGCTTGCACATGAACCTAACCCCTTTCCTCCTCCTAACGGTAACCCACTGCCCCTCCTCCCTTGGCCCCTGTGCAACCACCTACCTGTAGCTCTTGTCAACGATAGCCTCATTCTCCCTAACCAGAGTGAGCTCATCGAGCTGCAGCTCAATTTCCTTGACCCAATCCTTCACGCCACACTCCTTGTTCGTGATGGCCTCACTCTCCCTAACCAAAGGGAGGTCATCAAGGTGCAGCTCAAGTTCCCTAACTCGGTCCCTTAGTCGCTACAGCTCAGCCCACTTTGTACACACATGGATGTCCGGGAGACGTGAAGACTCCATGACTTCCCACGTGACACTGAGAGCAGAAAACTGCCCCCACACTCATCCTTCCTCCATCTCCTCACACCTTATTAAATTAACTGTGAATGTCTTACCTTTAGTTCAGCATGCTCGTCCTCAGCCTCTGCTCACCTAAGCCTCTCGAGCCAAAGCCTCAAGGACCCACTCACTCACTGGGCCGCTCCTCGCTGGCCGCTCCCTTATACTTATTGGCCCTTTGGCCAATTAACCCCGTCACTCTCTCCAAGCTCCTCCTCCTCCAGATTGTCCATCTTTATTTTCAAATTGGAGAAGAGGGTTTCTCTTTTGTCCAGGTAAGCCGCCATTACACATCCCTCATCTTAAAAATTAATACTGCAGGGATATGTGATTGCATGTGTAAATGCATCCAAACCTGACATCGGGCACCCCAACACACAGAGGAGCTATCCCACAATGCTTGGGCCAGAATGCATTGTCTTACAAAGGATAACATGGACTTATTGTGGTTGGTCTGATGAGCAACTCCTAAATAAATTGTAAGAGGAGAAACTCTCTCAAAGAGGATCAATAATCAATGGACACAGATGCAAGGTAATTGGCACAGTATTTTCTGCAGAGTAGAAAGATTAAAAAAGCAAAACAGTTATGAGCTATATTATGGACCATGCAAAAAAATGCCATATAATCAATTAAATATTTACTGAATGGTATAAACTGTTGTAGAGGGAAAATATCAGTCAAATGGAGATAGGATTTGTCTGAGATGCTGAGAACAGCCCCAATTACACACGCCAATCATTCTTCCCTTCCTGCCCAATTGCCAGGACATGGTATATTTGATGCTTAAATCAAGGCCACTTACACAAGTGTTTTTAACACTATCTCAATTTCTAATGAGTGGGGAAAGAATCTCATCAAGCTGTGTCTAAAGATTGCAGAAACAGTTCCTTTCAATGGCTACTGCCTCCTGGCATTTTTCCAAATTTGTAACAGCTAGGTAGGGAATGTAGGAAGAAATATTATAATGAGGCCCTACCATTAAATTTCCTCAGTCTATCCCTATCCCTGCAGTAATGAATAACTTCACCTCTGTAGCTTGCAAGGTACAGTGGGGAAAACTCAGTGGGCTTACAAGCCCAATCAAAGCATCTTTACTTACAGCTTCACCACATCATTCCATTACTTATCATCTTTGAACCAATTAAATCAAATGTTCGTACATGTCCCGCTAAGTTGAAATAAGAATGGTTGGTCAGGTTTATTGGTGTGGTCTTGGTGGTCTTGGCTTTGTAGTTAATAGCTAGTTCTTCTCCATTCAGCACATACGTCACCCAGACCTTCAACTCTCCAGGATATCCCTGTTCCCCATCAGCACTTGTCATTGAAAACCTTACTCCATTTGGCACGACTTCAGGTGTCCACAGGACCTACAATGAAAAATATTAATTAAAAGCACATTTTCTGCGTCCCTTCTACCGCCCAATGAGATAATTGTTGATCAGTACCACTACCTCATTGAGTCACCTTTTTGCCATAATATACTTATCCAACCAAGACTCACAGTCTAATTCCAATTATTACAAGCTCTACAATCTTTTGTGGAGTAAAGAGCTGACAGCTACTGCATTGCATTTGGTTTCTTCTGAAAGCTTTTGCAATTTCAGAAAATGTTTATTCCAAAATAATGTCAGCCAATTGAAGAACCTGCAAGAAAGTGGATTTTTAAAATGCTTTCAATACAAACATTTTATTAAAAAAGGTCAAGAGATATATTGAACAGCGTACTCAAATAGCAAAGATAAAGATACATAACCAATGTTTCAGGCCTGAGCCCTTCATCAAGGTATGAGAAAAATGTAGGCAGGCACTTGAACAAAATGGGGGAGGGAGGAGCAGGGGGAGGATTCAAGATTAAGATTCAATTTATTGTCATGTAATAAAAACAGTGTCAAATTACACAAAATTGGTTTTGTATGCTGTGAGGCAGTCAGATTTGCCATTGGCAGAAAGTGCCTGTAGAGCCTCCTGCAGTCAGAGAAAGAAAAACAGAAGAGAGGTCCCCCCAGAGTCTCCAAGAGTCCATAGATTCACCTCCAGCACTCCAGCAGCCACATAAAATGGTCTGAATTATGTGAGATAGTGTTACAAAGTTAATTAATGTTAGGTATATGTAATGGAAGATTCTAACCTATTTTTTAACACCTATTTTTTAACCTATTTTTTTCTTAATTCCCAGCTCTTGGTTCTGTAGAGCTGAGAACCTTTTTTTAAAAACTTGCAGCTTTGGGTTCTGCAAGGCTGAGAACCTGCTTGTGTTTTAGAATCAGCAGACATAAGCAAAATTCCACCAAGGGGCCAGAGCTGCAGTTATCTGACGAAAGGACATCTGTGTACCAAGAACATTTAATCTTCCTGCTTGTTTTGGTCACAGACTGTCAAGAGGCCTAGCCTTGATGCAAAATAAACCATTGTATTCAAAGTGATAAGCTGAAAATTATGTTATTCGTTAGAAGCCTAGCATGCTAGCTTGCTTGCTTATCTTTCTTGCTGTGCTGGGAATAGGTGCTTGGGTTAGCAGTTTTTGGGTAATATAAGTCATGGTCCCGCTGCTGAAGTTAGGAGACTCTCCGAGAGGTGGCAACATCTCTCAAGAAGAAGAAGAAGAAGACTTCTGGAGTCCAGCCAACGTCCCAGTCAGGGGAGGTGGAGAAGCTTCTACCGGCGCCCTGACAACCTACTACAAGTGTGCAGTCGTTGCCTCGCTTCGGCAGTTGGGACAAGTCCAAGCATTGATAAGTATAGTTGGGAAGGGCTTGCATATTGTAGTGTGAAATCAGCTTTTGAATTTGTAATAAACATTTGTATAATCTGAACTGCTCTCGGTGTGTGTGTCTATTTTTTTTCGGTAGTTCAAACACTGTGACCAATCTAAAACGAACAAAATGAGAGGTATAAGTTTACCCAAAACAGTATAATATGGTTAATTATAATTTTCTGCATCAATTATATTTGACATCTGAAAAATTGAAGAGATATGGATTTAGTTTAACAGATTTGTGCTTGAGGTGTAGGAAGCAGAAAGGTACTTTTATGCATTCAGTTTGGTTCTGTGGGAAGGTTAAATATTTTTGGGATGAAATTATAAAATTTTTGAGAGATTTGTTCAAAATAGATTTGCAATTTGATCCGTTGATGTGTTTAATGGGTTATATTAATTTGCCCTTTATAAAATCACAAATGACTAAACCGCATTTAACTTTTTAAGATTAGGATTAGCAGTTGCAAGAAAGTGTATTGCAGTAACATGGAAAAATGATATACAATTGAGTTTGCAAAGATGGCATAATGAAATGCAATCATGTTTATATTTAGAAAAAGTAACATATAATTTATGAAATAATTTCTCTTTTTTTATTGATATGTGGAATTTGTATTTAGAGCATATGTCATTAGAAGTTAAGTGAATGGCACTCCAAATATAAAGCATTTAATATAATTTTCTTTTAAGTTCTGAAAGGAGAAGGGGGGAGGGTTTTTTTTAGTTTAGTCGGGGGGGTGGGGTTAGGGTTGTAGTTAATAGTGTATTTGTATTTGTAGAGGATTATTATAAGTATTTTGCAAAGTTTAAAATAAAGTTTTCCAAAAAAAAGTCCAGTCCAAGCCATCAGCAACCTGAGCTCCAGATTCAAACCTCTGATACTGTTAGGAACTCTTCAATGCCCTCAGCACTCTCTCGTACCCCTTCAGCCAATTTCAACCCAGTCTCCAGCAGTCCGCACCCTGGTGTGAGTCCCTTGTGCACAGTGCAGGCCCATAGGCAAGAGGTAATAAGTGGAAGAGAGAGGGAGGGCACAACAGCAAATTTGGGAAGGGGAAGGCCCTGTGAATGGAGAAAGAAGGGGGTGGAAAGCTGGAGGAAAGGGGACAGAGGAATGGGGAACAATGAGGCGTGGTCGAGCAGAAACTGGAGAAGTTGATGTTAATACCATTCGGTTGAAGAGTGCCCACATGGAATATTAGGTGTTTCCCCTCCAATTTACAGATGGCCTTGGTTTGGCAGTGCATGAGGCCAGGGAAGACATGTCAGTACAGGAACAGGGCACAGGATTGAAATGGTTGGCCATTGGGAGATCCCAGTCATTAATGCAGAGTGAAGTTGCTCAGCGAAGCGATTTCCCAGAGTGCATCCAGTCACTCTGATGTAGAGAAAGCCACAACAGGAGCACCAGATGCAGTAGATGATTCCTGCAGATTCACCAGTTTAATTATGCACCTGCCTATATTTTGCTCTTACCTTGATGAAAGGCTCAAGCCTGAAACATTGGTTATGTATCTTTGTGAGTTAAAGTACACTATTTGACCTGCTGAGTATCTCCAGCATTGTATTTTTACTTCAGTCATGGCATCTACAGACTTGTGTTTTACTTAATAGATATAATGACCCTACAAATGTTTGTCTTACTGGAACTGGCCGCTAATTCCAATCAACAAACAGTTTCTTAACTTAGAATGTTGGCAGGAGAGAAGCCGTTTTTTAACTAAGAGTAACTTTCCTAACAGTTCCCTCCCAATTTCTCCAATAGGAAAACTGCAATACAAAAATTAGTTGTCAAATTCCTCAGGACACAAGGGTGCTATGTAGATACTGGGGAAATAAAATAGGGGCATATTACAACATCATTAGTAAAAGAGACTTGCATTTATAAAGAGGTTTCTCACAACTTCTAAACACTCCAAAATACTTTACCACAAATTAAACACTTGTGGGGGGGGGGGGGGGGGGGGGCGTGGCAAGATGGCGTAGAGTCTAGACGTGCAATCTCGATCTCTCTGGCCAGACTTATAAATACCCATTTTTAATCCTTTGTTTTCAAGTTTAAACTTTTTAAATTTTAGTTTTAAGTATTAAGGAATCATTATGGCCACTAATGGTAAAAAGACTAAACCTCAAGTTCAAAAGAAGTTACATTTTCGAAGTTTTGAAGATTTGGGGCCTAGACGACTTGAAACGGCCCCAGGCTCAATTTCTTCATTGCCTAAATCCCAAAGATCGCCTGAGGGGGCCATAAAAAAAATACCTATTGCTCACCAAATGAAGGTTGGCACTGGAATTACCCGTTCTCTGGAAGAAGGTGTGTGTTCCCAAGAAGTGGATCCCGATTTGGAAAGCCTTTCGATTTTAATGGAGGGAGCACGCAGGAAGACGACTCCATTGTTGAAAATGCATCAGGTAGCATTTCAATCTGAAGAAATCGTTTTTCTTCGCGAATTGATGAGAAAACAGCAAGATGCGGGGGGACACCAGCGGTGACCCCCTGAGGAAGTTGGGGTGCCGTCGCTGGGAGTCCAGACCCACAGTAAAACTTTTAAAATGCCTTCTGTTGAATTGCAGCAGGAGCTGCAGTTACCTTGTTCTGCCACTATGTCAGAGAGAGCAGAGCTGAGCTTTACTGAATCTCAGTGTATGCAATTAAATGCAATTGTTCAAGCTGTTATAAAACCTTTGTTGACATCTCAAATTAATGAAATGGTTCAAATGAATGCTGGTATAAGTTCTGAATTAAATATGGTTAAGACACGTGTGGATGCATCTTATGAAGAATTTAAAAAATTTCAGACTGCTTTTTTGGACTGTAAACAACAAGTGATTTCGAACACAGAAAAAGTGTTGAAGGTGGAAAAATCAGTCATAGAATTAGGAGATCATGAGAAGGAGCTAGAAAGAAAAATAGATTATTTGGAAAATCAAAGCAGAAGGAATAATGTGAAAATTGTTAGTTTGCCAGAAGGTATAGAAGGACACGAAAACCAACAAGGTCGGGTCAGATACAGCAATGAGCTCTCTGAACCCTTCTCCATTAACAATGGCGTGAAGCAAGGCTGTGTTCTCGCACCAACCCTCTTTTCAATCTTCTTCAGCATGATGCTGAACCAAGCCATGAAAGACCCCAACAATGAAGACGCTGTTTACATCCGGTACCACACGGATGGCAGTCTCTTCAATCTGAGGCGCCTGCAAGCTCACACCAAGACACAAGAGAAACTTGTCCGTGAACTACTCTTTGCAGACGATGCCGCTTTAGTTGCCCATTCAGAGCCAGCTCTTCAGCGCTTGACGTCCTGCTTTGCGGAAACTGCCAAAATGTTTGGCCTGGAAGTCAGCCTGAAGAAAACTGAGGTCCTCCATCAGCCAGCTCCCCACCATGACTACCAGCCCCACCACATCTCCATCGGGCACACAAAACTCAAAACGGTCAACCAGTTTACCTATCTCGGCTGCACCATTTCATCAGATGCAAGGATCGACAATGAGATAGACAACAGACTCGCCAAGGCAAATAGTGACTTTGGAAGACTACACAAAAGAGTCTGGAAAAACAACCAACTGAAAAACCTCACAAAGATAAGCGTATACAGAGCCGTTGTCATACCCACACTCCTGTTCGGCTCCGAATCATGGGTCCTCTACCGGCATCACATACGGCTCCTAGAACGCTTCCACCAGCGTTGTCTCTGCTCCATCCTCAACATCCATTGGAGCGCTTTCATCCCTAACGTCGAAGTTCTCGAGATGGCAGAGGTCGACAGCATCGAGTCCACGCTGCTGAAGATCCAGCTGCGCTGGGTGGGTCACGTCTCCAGAATGGAGGACCATCGCCTTCCCAAGATCGTGTTATATGGCGAGCTCTCCACTGGCCACCGTGACAGAGGTGCCAGAGGTGACAGAGGTGCACCAAAGAAAAGGTACAAGGACTGCCTAAAGAAATCTCTTGGCTGATAACGCCTCAAACCGTGCATCTTGGCGCCTCACAGTGTGGCGGGCAGCAACCTCCTTTGAAGAAGACCGCAGAGCCCACCTCACTGACAAAAGGCAAAGGAGGAAAAACCCAACACCCAACCCCAACCAACCAATTTTCCCCTGCAGCCGCTGCAACCGTGTCTGCCTGTCCCGCATCGGACTTGTCAGCCACAAACGAGCCTGCAGCTGACGTGGACTTTTACTCCCTCCATAAATCTTCGTCCGCGAAGCCAAGCCAAAGAAAGAAGATAGAAGGACAAGATCCTCTTCATTTTTTTATAAAGAATGGATTCCGCAAATACTAAGGCAAGAATTTTTCTCTGGGGGATTGGCACTGGAAAGAGCCCATAGAGCTTTAAGAAGAATACCCTCAGCTGGTCAACCACCGAGACCGATAATAATTCGATGTCTGAGCTATTTAGATAGAGAAGCAATACTTCGACTTGCAGTACAAAATGCGAGACGACAAACCCCATTATTGATTCAGAATAGCAGTCTTTTTTTATCCTGATCTGAGTCCAGATGTCATTCAACGTCGATGTTGATTCAATCCAGTTAAAGAAGTTTTGTGGCATAAAGGTTATAAGTCTGCTTTTCGTTACCCTGCAGTGTTGAAGGTGTTTTACGGAGACTATCAATTTCTGTTTTTTGAAACTGATTGTGAAGCAATGATTTTTGCTGACTCATTGCCAGATATAAGAGGACAAAGACATAGTCCACCATTATCTCCTAAAGAAAAATTTGGTAGCTCTGGAAACGGAAGAAATGGCAGAAATGGGAAAAATGGGAATGGAAATAGTCTACCTCCTTCCGAAATGGGATCTTCGAGATTGGAGTCTTTTGGATGAAAAGAAGAATTTTCTTATTCTATTTTTCTCTTGTTATTATGTTATTTTGATGTTACTGATTGTTTGGCTGGGGAGGGAGAGATTTGCACTAAGTTCTTTACTAGTCATCAGCCACTGGTGGGTGACCCACACCCAATTTTTGTTTAGGGGACTACTACCTTTTGGTAGTTTTTTTTTGGGGGAGGAATTTTTTTTCTTTTCCCTTTTCTTTATTTTTTTTATTTTTATTTTTTTTTAGTATTTCGTTTGTGATTTTTTTAATTGGAGGGCCTATTTACATTGATTTGAGTTCTTATATAAAGATATTATTGGTATTTAGTAATAATAGTAGACATGTCAAAGCTGAGGTTTGCTACTTTTAATGTTCGAGGATTAAATAGTACGATTAAACGTAAGCGAGTCTTGGCGTATATTAAGAAAATGAAAATTGATATTGCCTTTTTACAAGAAAAACATTTGAATGTGAAGCAAAGCGTGAAATTAAAAAGGGATTGGGTTGGGCATGTAGATTCTTATTCATTTAATTCTAGAGCTAAAGGTGTAGCAATTTTGATACATAAAAATTTATCTTTTAAATTACAATCAATGGAGGAAAAGACAGGATGTATTCTTAAATTGAATTGTAAGATCTTTAGTGAATTTTGGACTTTACTTAATATTTATGCTCCAAATGCAGATGATGAAGTATTTATTTCGGATGCATTTTTATGTTTGGGTCAGGCGAATGATAATATTTTAGTTGGTGGTGATTTTAATTGTGTTTTGGAACCTTTATTAGATAAATCTCTGAAGAAAGTTAAAAAATCCAAGATGGCAATTCAGGTTCAAGCATTGATGAAAGATCTTAATTTAGTAGATATTTGGAGACGTCTTAATCCGACAGAGAAAGATTTTTCCTTTTATTCATCTAGACATGAATCATTTTCAAGGATTTACTTCTTTTTCGTATCGGCACATTTACAAGGGAAAATACAATAAGCAGAATATAAAAGTAGGGTGATTTCAGATCATTCTCTGTTATATTTTACATATGAAACTTCTGAGAAAATTCAAATAGTTTATCGTTGGAGATTTAATAGAATGTTATTAAAAAATATGGAGTTTATTGATTTTTTGAAAAAAACAAATTAATTTTTTTTGAAAGAAAATTCTAATTCTGTTCAAAGTAAGATTTATTATGGGATGTAATGAAAGCCTATTTGAGGAGACAAGTAATTATTTATACTTGTAAAAAAAAAAGAATCGATTAAATCAGAGTCTTGGATTAGAGAAACAGGTCGATGAGTTAGAAAAGGAATTTCAAAAAGATGCTACAGAAAATCAGAAAATAGAATTATCTAGGCTGAAATTGAAATATAATACTTTGCAATATTATCAATTTGAATGTGTAATTAATAGGACTAAACAACAGTATTACGAATGGGGAGAGAAAGCACATAAGGTATTGGCGTGGCAATTAAAGAAAGAACAGATATCGAGGACTATTAATGCTGTTAAGCGGAATTCTCTTATTACTTATAAATCTCGTGAGATTAATGAAGAATTTTATTCATTTTATAAAAACAGGAAACTGGATCGATTGATCTTTTTTTAATCACAGCTGAATTTACCGATATTAGAGGATGGAGATATACAGGAGTTAGAAGAACCATTTACTGATTCGGAAATTAAAATGGCTATGTTGGAAATGCCGAATGGTAAATCGCCTGGCGATGATGGATTCTTGGTTGAATTTTATAAAATTTTTAATGATGATTTATCTACAGTGTTTGGGGATGTATTACGTCAAGTTGGAGAACATTATGAATTACCTGAGTCTTGTTCTACTGCTTTAATTACAGTAATTCTTAAAAAAGATAGAAATCCTTTGAAAGTATCTTCATATAGACCAATTTCATTGTTAAATATAATTTATAAAATAATAGCTAAAATATTAGTGAATAGATTGGCTAAATTTTTACCAAAGTTGATTCATCTTGATCAAACAGGTTTTAAAAAGAATAAATATGCTTCAGATAACATTTTGCATGTGATTTGTTTGATTAATAGATTTCGACAATCTTTAGATCATCCGATGGTGATATTCTTAGATGCAGGAAAAGCATTTGATAGAGTTGAATGGAATTTTTTGTTTAAAGTTTTGTAGAAATTTAAGTTTGGTCCTTCTTTTATTGGATGGATTAGGGCTCTATAGAGTAAACTGGTAGATAGAGTACTGATGAATGGTTTGATTTCGGAATCTTTTAAGTTAACTCGATCAACTCGTCAAGGTTGTCCTTTATCACCAGCTTTGTTTGCGTTAGTGATTGAACCTTTAGCACAGTTGATAAGACAAAATACACAGATACAAGGTATGAAAGTTTTAGATGAGGAGTATAAAATTAATTTATTTGCTGATGACGTATTGGTGTATTTAACAAATCCAGCTCAGTCACTTTTGCATTTGAAGGAATGTTTAATACAATATGCATGTCTTTCTGGATATAAAGTTAACTTGGAAAAAAGTGAAATATTACCAGTAAGTGAAAGAGATTATTCAGTTTATAAGAATATTATTAATTTGAAGTGGACTGCCCGAATTAAATATCTGGGTATAATTTTGAATGTTAATTATCAATCTTTATATAAATTAAATTATGCTCCGTTAATGAAAAAAATCAAAACTGATTTGATTAAATGGAAAGATTTACCTATTAATTTAGTAGGAAGGATAAATACAATTAAGATGAATATATTTCCGCATTTACAATATTTGTTTCAATCTATTCCGTATTTACTTGATAAAATTGTTTTTCGAGAGTAGCTTTGAATAAATTAACTTGGAAATATGAGTTAGGGGGATTACATTTACCACATTTTCAAAATTATTATGAGGCAGCCCAACTTAAATTTATTAGCTCATTGACGGATTTGGTACATACAGCCTCCTAGTTGGGCTAAAATTGAGATGGCAAGTATTTCTGAATTTGAAATACATCAATTTTTGTTTAGGTGGAATATGAATTTGTTACAACAATATAATGTGCCTATACTAAAACATTTAATGAAGTTATGGATAAAGAAAAATAAAATGATAGGTTCTAGGGGTAAATTATTGGCTTTGACTCCATTGTATAATAATCAACTTATTTCCTTTTCAATACATAATCAAAGTTTATTGCAATGGAGATTTAAAGGTGTGAAAAATTTGGGAGATTGTTTTAAAGAGGGTAAGTTTTTATCTTTTAATCAGATGAGGGAAGATTTTGGTATTGATAAGAATTTACAGACACAATGATAATTAAGAGATTTATAACAAACATGTACATCAAACTGCAAGAAAAAGAGAATGAGGAAACAAGCTGTAAACCTAAACAAAAATGGGAACAAGATCTAAACATAAAGATAAAGAATGAAACATGGGAAAAGCTATGCTCTCCGGAACTATGAGAAATACAATAAACATGAGGTTACGCATGATACAATATAATTGGTTACACAGGCTATACACCACACCCCAAAAGTTAAATAAATTGGACCCAACAGTATCAGATCGATGTTTTCGCTGTAAAAAGGAAACGGGAACAACAGTACATGCAATTTGGGCATGTGAGAAAGTGGAAATGTTTTGGGAAGATCTAAAGCAGGTATTAAATAAAATCACAAAAAGCAACATACAAAAAAATCCAGAAATCTTTCTTCTAAGTAATATAAGAAGTAAAGAACTTGGACTTGATTTGGTTGGAGCACAAAAAAGATTTATTATGATAGCCTTAGCTGTAGCAAAAAAATGTATTATGTCAACCTGGAAATTAGAAGATAGCTTGAGAATACAGCAATGGTACATAGAAATGAATAAATGTATTCCATTGGAAAAAATAACATATAATTTAAGAAATAACATCACAGTATTCGAACAAATTTGGGAACCGAACATGGAACACAATAGAAGTCCTACTGCGGACCTCCACCGCCTAAAATGACAGAACGAGAAGAAGACGAAATGAACGGACCCAGTATATAAAGTAGAAGACACAAATTTCTTGTTTATTTTAATTGTGTGACGACATTGTTTAATGGATTTAATGTATCATATATGTTGAACGTTGAGTGAGTGGGGGTGGGAGGTGAAAGAGGGAGGGAAGGGAGAGGAGAAAAAGGAGAGAATATGACACTGTGTATATTCAAGAGGGAAATGTTTGTGTGTATTTTGGTCAGTATGGTTCATAGTGTGAAAAATAAAAAAATTTAAAAAAATATTACAGGATGGTATGGATAAAAAGGGTTGAGATAGATCTAAAATTAAATGGGAAGCAGATATTGGTTTTAATTTTTTCTGAAGAGGATTGGTTAGATATCTGTTATGACAGTGTAACTTGATTGATAAATGCTCATTATGCAATGATTAATTACAACTTTTTACATCAATTATATTTGACACCTGAAAAATTTTAAAAATATGGTTTTAATGAATCAGATTTGTGTTTTAGATGTGGTGATATGGATGGAACTTTTCTTCATGCTGTTTGGTCTTGTATACATATACAATCTTTTTGGAAGAAAATTCAATCGTTTTTAGAATATCTGTATAAGATTAAAATAGTTTTAGATCCAACAGTATTTTTATTGGGTAGTTTACAACCTTTGAAAGGTTTGGGATAAGTTCCAGCTTGCTTTTCTATATTTAGCTTTATCCGTAGCAAAAAAATGTATTGCTAGTATGTGGAAAGATACAAATATGATTGATATTAATAGATGGCATAATGAGATGATATATTGTTTAATAATGGAAAATTTATGTATGTTTCGCATGATCATTATAATTTTTTATTAATAAGTGGTTGTTATACGGAATATTTATATTTCAATTTATATTGATTAGATTTTAATATGTATATTTAATTTTTTTAAAATATTCTTTCTTTTTTCTATTTTATGGCTCTCCTTAGGAGAGTTGGCTGAAGGGGGGGTACTTTTCTTTTTTATATATATATCTTTTTTCTTTGGCTTGGCTTCGCGGACGAAGATTTATGGAGGGGGTAAAAAGTCCACGTCAGCTGCAGGCTCGTTTGTGGCTGACAAGTCCGATGCGGGACAGGCAGACACGATTGCAGCGGTTGCAGGGGAAAATTGGTTGGTTGGGGTTGGGTGTTGGGTTTTTCCTCCTTTGCCTTTTGTCAGTGAGGTGGGCTCTGCGGTCTTCTTCAAAGGAGGTTGCTGCCCGCCAAACTGTGAGGCGCCAAGATGCACGGTTTGAGGCGTTATCAGCCCACTGGCGTAGGTCAATGTGGCAGGCACCAAGAGATTTCTTTAGGCAGTCCTTGTACCTTTTCTTTGGTGCACCTCTGTCACGGTGGCCAGTGGAGAGCTCGCCATATAACACGATCTTGGGAAGGCGATGGTCCTCCATTCTGGAGACGTGACCCATCCAACGCAGCTGGATCTTCAGCAGCGTGGACTCGATGCTGTCGACCTCTGCCATCTCGAGTACTTCGACGTTAGGGATGTAAGCGCTCCAATGGATGTTGAGGATGGAGCGGAGACAACGCTGGTGGAAGCGTTCTAGGAGCCGTAGGTGGTGCCGGTAGAGGACCCATGATTCGGAGCCGAACAGGAGTGTGGGTATGACAACGGCTCTGTATACGCTTATCTTTGTGAGGTTTTTCAGTTGGTTGTTTTTCCAGACTCTTTTGTGTAGTCTTCCAAAGGCGCTATTTGCCTTGGCGAGTCTGTTGTCTATCTCATTGTCGATCCTTGCATCTGATGAAATGGTGCAGCCGAGATAGGTAAACTGGTTGACCGTTTTGAGTTTTGTGTGCCTGATGGAGATGTGGGGGGGCTGGTAGTCATGGTGGGGAGCTGGCTGATGGAGGACCTCAGTTTTCTTCAGGCTGACTTCCAGGCCAAACATTTTGGCAGCTTCCGCAAAGCAGGATATATATATATATATATATAATATACAAAAATGTTCGTGTTCATATTTAATTGCTGTATACGAATAAATAGTTTTTAAAAAATAATAAAATAAAGAAGGAATATATGAAAGAAGTAGATCAATTAAACACAAAAGGAATTGCAAGTTCATAAAAATGAAGAGAAATGAAGATTATTGGAATCAAAAAAATTGAAACTTGATAAAATACAATCTTATAAAGTAGAAAGAGCACACGACAGTAATTTTACGAATTAGGTGTTAGAGCCCATAAACCTTTAGCAAGGCAACTCAAAGTGGAGTAATTATCAAGAACAATAATAGCAACAAAAAGATAAACTAGTCAAATTACATATAAAATGCAAGAAATTAATGATGATTCTAAAGAATTTTTATAAACTATTATATCAGTCCAAATCATTAAAGGGCAGAAAAAAGTAGATGACTATCTACCACAAGTTACATTGCCTGAATTAAATGTTGAGGAAAAAATGAAATTATCTAATTCCTTCACCAATGTTAAAATATATGATATTTTGATGTCTTTGCCAAATAATAAGGCTCCAGGAGAGGACAGTTTCTCTCTGGAGTTTTAAAAAGAATTTAAGGAGTTGTTAATTTTTGATTTTATGGGACTTTTGGATCAAATGAGAGACTCTAACAACTTACCAGAATCTTTTAAAACAGCATTAATAACAATTATTCCAAAAAAAGTAAAAGATCCTTTATTATCATCTTCTTACAGACCGATACAGATTATAAAATTGTATCTTAATTATTAGCTAACAGATTAACTAAATATTTACCTAAATTAATAAATATGGATCAGACTGGCTTTATTAAACATAGAAGATCTGCGGATAATATAGTAAATTAAATGTAGCCCTGAAAGAAAAAATACCAGCAGTAGCAGTGGCTTTAGATGCAGAAAGAACATTTGATAGACTAGAATGGGACTTTTTATTTAAAGTATTGAATGTTTTCAGAATTCCAAATGATTTCATAAATTGGATAAGAACTTTATATAATCATCCAAAAGCTAAGGTGATTACGAGTAGGCAAATATCTAAACCTTTTCTATTAGAAAGGCCATCTAGACAAGGATACCCATTATCATAATTTTTATTTGCATTGGCTATAGAAGCATTGGCAGAAGTGATAAGAAGAGATAATGAGATTAAGGGTTTTATGACAGAAGATGGAGAACATAAAATTAGCTTGTTTGCAGAACCAGAAATATCATTAAAGAAAATAAATGTACGATTGGCAGAATATGGTTTGATATCAGGTTATAAAGTTAATGTAGGAAAGAGTGAAGTGATGCCTATGAATGATGGGGACTATACATTAAGTAAGCAGGTAATAAAGTTTAAGTGCAAAAGGAAGCAATTAAATATTTAGGAATTAATATCGATAGAAATATAAATAATTTATTTAAATTGAATGATCTACCATTACAAAAAAAATAAATGAAGATTTAAACAGATGGAAAGATTTACCATAACTTTAATTGGAAGGGTAAATTGTATAAAGATGAATTTTTTCCGAGGTTGCAATATTTATTTCAGTATACCAACGAAGCTTTTTCAAGGAATAAATAAAAGTGTAAGTATATTTATTTGGCGAGATAACCAAGGATGGCTTTGGAAAAACTAACTTGGAAATTTGATCAGAGAGCATTACAGTGGCCGAATCTAAAAAATTATTCTAAAGCAGCTCAATTAAGATTTCTATCCTCCTGTTTTAAAATTGGGGATAAGACAATGTGGGTACAGATTGAAATGAATAATATAGGATAAACTAATCCAGAACATTTTTTGTATAAATGGAACAAGGAACTTTTGAAAGGAATACCAATTTTAAAACATTTATTCAAGATATGGAATGGAATTCATATACAAAGAGGTATTAAGAACTACCAAATAGCTAAGATAATGTTAAAGCAGAATCCACATTCCTTTTACTTTAAATAATCCTTTCTTTGATATTTGGCACAATAATGGGATAAAGAGGATAAAAGATTGTTTCTTAGGTTCTTTTTTCTTGACTTTTGAACAAATGAAAGAGAAATATAATATACCAAATAAAACATTTTTTCATACTATCAGCTTAAATAATTTTTTAAAAAAAGATTAGGCACAAATTTTAGACTTCCGGAACAGAGCCCATTTGAGTATTTAATAATACATACATTTATTGAGAAATTTATTACTAATATGTATATATTACAAGACACAATGCAGAAAATGAACTACTTAAGTTTTAAAAAATGGGAAAAAGATTTAAATATACAAATTCATGATGAGGCCTGGTCAAGAGTGTGCCAGGAGAGTGTAACTAATACAATTAAGTTAGATATCAAATAGTACAATTTAATTTTTTACACCAATATACTTCTTCTTTTCTTCTTTGGCTTGGCTTCGCGGACGAAGATTTATGGAGGGGGTAAAAAAGTCCACGTCAGCTGCAGGCTCGTTTGTGGCTGACCAGTCCGATGCGGGACAGGCAGACACGATTGCAGCGGTTGCAAGGGAAAATTGGTTGGTTGGGGTTGGGTGTTGGGTTTTTCCTCCTTTGCCTTTTGTCAGTGAGGTGGGCTCTGCGGTCTTCTTCAAAGGAGGCTGCTGCCCGCCAAACTGTGAGGCGCCAAGATGCACGGTTTGAGGCGTTATCAGCCCACTGGCGGTGGTCAATGTGGCAGGCACCAAGAGATTTCTTTAGGCAGTCCTTGTACCTTTTCTTTGGTGCACCTCTGTCACGGTGGCCAGTGGAGAGCTCGCCATATAATACGATCTTGGGAAGGCGATGGTCCTCCATTCTGGAGACGTGACCCATCCAGCGCAGCTGGATCTTCAGCAGCGTGGACTCGATGCTGTCGACCTCTGCCATCTCGAGTACCTCGACGTTAGGGGTGTGAGCGCTCCAATGGATGTTGAGGATGGAGCGGAGACAACGCTGGTGGAAGCGTTCTAGGAGCCGTAGGTGGTGCCGGTAGAGGACCCATGATTCGGAGCCGAACAGGAGTGTGGGTATGACAACGGCTCTGTATACGCTTATCTTTGTGAGGTTTTACAGTTGGTTGTTTTTCCAGACTCTTTTGTGTAGTCTTCCAAAGGCGCTATTTGCCTTGGCGAGTCTGTTGTCTATCTCATTGTCGATCCTTGCATCTGATGAAATGGTGCAGCCGAGATAGGTAAACTGGTTGACCGTTTTGAGTTTTGTGTGCCCGATGGAGATGTGGGGGGGCTGGTAGTCATGGTGGGGAGCTGGCTGATGGAGGACCTCAGTTTTCTTCAGGCTGACTTCCAGGCCAAACATTTTGGCAGTTTCCGCAAAGCAGGACGTCAAGCGCTGAAGAGCTGGCTCTGAATATAAACTCCATATAAATTACATGGACTCAATTCAAATTGTTCTGACAAATGTTTCAGATGTAACAAAGAAACAGAAACCTTATTACATGCAGTTTGGTTTTGTGAAAAAGTAGGAAAAATTTGGGAAGATTTAAATATATTATTAGGACAAATTATGAAGATACAGATAGCAAAAGATCCCAGAATATTTTTGCTTGGAGATTTATGTGACACTGATACTAAATTAAAGTTAGACAAATATCAATGAAAATTTTTGTGTGTAGTAATAGCGGTGGCATGGAAATGTGTGGCAGTAACATGGAAGTCAGTTAATTTTATACGGTTGGAGATAGATGGGATAAGAAAATTCAAAATTGTATACCATTGGAAAAGATTACATAATTTAAAGAATTAACCTGAGAATTTTTATATGATTTGGAAACCATCATATATGGTTTGTCAGTAAGAGTCCATCCAAATCATCCATAACACTAACACCCGCTTCTCCCAATTAATATGTACTGGATAGAATAATATGTTAGAATATATTAATAGTGAATGATAAATAAATTCAGGTGTTTTCTCTTTTTTTCTCTATTTTTCATTTTATTTGGAAGAGTAAAAAAATTTATATATCATTTTGTATTATTTTTATTGTATTGTATTGTTATATGATGAAGAATTTATATGTACATATTGATGCAAATGAAAAATAAAATTTTCCAAAAAAAACTTTTATTTAAGTAACTATTTGCCTTGGTGAATTTCTATTGCTGCTGGGTTTTGGGGTCCTCTGGGCCCTAACACAAGTCACAGGCTTCCAGTATGAGAAGCAATCATCCACTTCCTCTACATGAGTGTCTGAGCCTTCCTGAATAACCACCTATGTAAGACCTTGTTAAAGGTCTTACTTTTTTTTGTTTGTTTATTTAATACAGTAAAACTTCGTTAGAACGCGGTAGTTGGGGCCCAAAATTTCATACTGTGTTACAGCCAAGTCGCGGAGCAGATGCATATCTGTCAGAGTGCCCACGGATAATCAAACCCAAATAGCCACCCTCCCCGATGCCGACAGCCACCTTCCCCTCTGCCTCCAGCCCCCCTCCCCGCTGCCTGACAGCCCCTCTTCCTTTTGCCAACTGCCCTCTTCCCCGTTGCCGACAGCCACCTTCCCCGCTGCCCAAAGTCCCAAGCCGGCTGCCCCAGCCCTGATATCCCGATCGAAGATTCCTTGAGGTGAATTGTCTTCAGAGACAAGTACTGGGAAGCAGAATGTAACTCTATTGTCACCACAACATTTGCACCCTGTTCGGTGATGTAGACTTCACCCTGTCCATTCAACAATGATCCTAGAACTACACTCACTAAGCTAGGCTCTTCAGTGCAGCACTGAAGGAGTGCAACACCATTACAGATGCTGCCATTTTCAAATCAAGTAATAAATACAGGCAACCTACTCCCTCAGCTGGGTGTAGAATGTCCCACCTCACTATATTGAAGTGGTGCTTGGACAATATCAAGGATGATGCATTAGAAAGATAAATGAATGATGAGATTTGTGGAATAAAAAGGGGGAACCTTGTTAATACTATGGATCCCATAAAAGTCAGTGGGAGACAGTCAGTTTAATTTCAATGGTGCAATAAAAATATTAGTTGACAATTTCAAATTCACCAAGATAAGATAGGATAAAATCAGATAAAGGGTTGTATAAAGAAGGGAATTTTCACATTTCATTCCACAGAACTTCTTAAAATCAGCATTAAGCAAATCTAAATAGAGGCAGACTTAGCTTTGGTGAATGAACCTAAGCAAATGGAACAGGAAATGACAGGAGAGCAAATTGTGGGCACTGTTGCGAGAAACAGCTACTTGAAGAGCAATTGGTGTCACAGCAGTGGGAGATGATTAAGAATTTAGTGAAGGTTCGCATGAAACCTGTTCCAATTAAAAGAAAAGTGACAGCTCTCAATTTTAGATTGCCATGGCTGTTGAAAATCAGGCATAAAGGAAGTCAAAACAGATGGCAGGAGCTCAACTTTGCAGAAAACCTGCAGGAGTCTAGCAGGTGCAGGAGTAAAATTAAAAAGGAAATTAGTAACACAGTTAGGGTGCACAAAAAGCGCAACCAAAAAAATAAAATCAGATGTTACATTAGCACATGTTGTTAAAGAGAGTTAGAAAGGAAAAGGTGGGCTCTAAAAGACCGAGAGCAGTTTGATTGTGGAGGTGGAAGACACGTGGTTCTGAATGAATATTTTGCATCTGATTTTACAGAAGAGAGGGATGATAAAGGCATTAACACTGATGAGAAAGGTGATGTTTGGAAATGAGACAAAGAACAGATATATTTGCATGATCAATGAGTTTAGAAGCATCTAAGTTCCACGCCCACATAAGACATGAAAAAAAAGGGAGAGAGGAAGGAGCACAGGTTCTGACTTTTAATTCTCCAGTGCTGTTTAACAGGTGTAATGTGCCAGGAGTGGAAGATTACTGAAGCAGCACCATTGATTCAAAGGGATTGGCCTGTGTAACAGCAGGAGAGTTTGTCTGACATTGACAGTGGGCGAATTGCTAAAAAACTGAGGAATATCAGACAGGAGCAGCAAGATGGAGGCAAATTAATTACGGATCCTCAGCATGGTGGTTGTGTCTGATTTAAATTTTTGAAGATAAAGATGGAGCATTTGATGTTGAGTTCATGGAATTTAGGAAGACACCACAGATTGATCAAAGAAATTTAAAAAAAAACTGAGGGAAAGTGGGTGACTTTAAAATTGACCAATTGGAGAAAGCAAAGGTTAATGGCTGTTGAGAATTTTAGTGAGGTGAGAGCTGTGTGTATTGGAGTTTTGAGGGGTTTAGAAAAGGACTGTTGCTTTTTGTGATGAAAATTATTTGGTGTTAATGTACATTATAGTTATGAAATGCATTAATGATAACAAAATTAGCAGTGTGTTGATGATGTGGAAGTACATTCTAGGCTGTGAGAAGTTATCAGTGAGATGGTTAAGTGGCCATGAAGGCGGCAGATGGAATTCAATCTAGAGAAATGTATCATGATGTATTTGGGCAGGGCAAACACAATAAGGAATCAGAACTGGTATGTATGATACTAATAGGTACAGAGGAACAGAGCATCATATCCACAAATCATTTACAGCAGGCCATATTGATAAAGTGGTCATCAAGGATACTTACTTTTATTGACTGAGTCACAGATGTCAAGTGAGAACTATGCAAAAATAGTTGAACCACAGCTGCTGATATTAATGACTGTGATACTTTCTGGATGTGCATCTTGCTATGGATGCAGCTGTAAAATGAAAGCTTTTTTTTGCATTGTAAGTGCTTTTTTGCAATTTGGAAAGCTCTCTATGTGTGCAGTCCTGTTGGCAGAAGGCACAAGGTGCTTTATCTACAACATCTTGCATTTCACATGAAATACTAACTATATTCTGTGGTTAAAAGATGTTATCTCAGACATGTCTATTAAGCAACTGACACAGTGACTATTTGCAAGATTAATCTGTTACAGGTTCCACATACTACTTGAATTGCCCATGGCAAATAAATGAGATCATAAAGTACCCCATCACCCTGGTCAAAATTTCTTCTTACAGCTCCTTTGGGCAGAAGGTACAGAAGCCTAAAGAACTCCACCTCTAGCTTCAAGAACAGTTTCTTTCCAACAGGCTTCAGGCTCTTGAACCTCACCTTGGTACACTGGTACATTGCTCCATCACCATAAAAGGACTGTCTGCACTATTGTTAAGTTTTTTAATTCAATTAAATATTATGAAGTTGGGTTTTTTTTACAGCTGCAACAAGTAAAGATTTTGTTGGTATTTGTGGGCTTCATCAGTGTACTGAGTATGAATGATGGGAGGTCATGTTGCAATTGTACAAGAAGTTGGTGAGGGCCCATTTGAAGTAGTGTTCACTTTTGCTCACTGTGCTATAGGAAAGATGTTGTCAAACTGGAGAGGCTGCAGGGAAGATCTACGAGGAGGTTGCCAGGACTCAGGAGCCTTAGCAATAGGGAGAGATTGAGCAGATTAGGGCTTTACTGTATCTACTCATGCAATAGTCGAGTTTTGGGGACCATTTTTCAGGTCAAATTTTGGAGGGGGGGGGGGTCGACTTTTACATGTGTACTACTTCTGACCAGAGTAAATCAGAAAAGTCTGTAGACACTGTGGATGAAGTAAAAAACACAAAATGCTGGAGAAGCTCAGCAGGTCAAACAGTGTCCTTTATGCAGCAAAGATACATAACTGACATTTCGGGCTTGAACCCTTCATCAAAGTATGAGAAAATGCTGGCAAGCGTCCGAACAAAAGAGTGGAAGGGGAGATGGCAAAGGCAGGAGATGATAGGTGGAGAAAGGAGGGAGGGGACAGCAGCAATGAACGGGGGGACGGATGACAGGCTGGATGGAGGAACTGGAAAGACAGGGAGAGGGGGAGGGGTTAAAAAAAAAGCAAGTTTAGTGGAAGGCAGTAAAGTCAATGTTGATGCTATCTGGTTTACAGTGCCCAGACAGAAAATAAGGTGTTGTTCCTCCAATCAGGTGGTCAGGCTGGAATAGTACACAAGATCATGGACAGACATGTGAGCATAGGAGTGTGACTTGGAATTGAAATGGTTGGCCACTGGGAGGTCGCTGTAGTTGCGGACAGAGCGGAGGTGTTGAGAGAAATGATCTCACAGTCTGCGACTGGTCTCTCCAATGTAGAGAATGCCATAAAGGGTGCATTGGATGCAGTAAAGAAGTTCTCTGGATGTACAAGTGAAATGTTGCTTCATGTGAAAGGCCTGTTTGGGGCCCGGACCGTGGTGAGGGAGGGGGTGTGGGCAAGTGTTGCACCTCCTGCAGACACAGTGAAATATGCCAGAGATGTGATGGGTGGGGAGAGATGAGTGCACGAGGGAATCATAGAGGGATTGATCCCTGCGGAAGGCCGAGAGAGAAGGAGAGGGAAAAATGTGTCTGGTAGTGAGATCCTGTAGTAAGTGCCGGAAATTCCAGCAGATAATATGTTAGATGTGGAGGTTGGGGGGGGGGGTGGAAGGTGAGGATGAAGGGGATTCTTGTTTGTTGCATCTGAGGGCAGAGGAGCCAAGGGAGATGAGCAGGTAATGGAGGAGATGCAGGTGAGGGCTGAGTTGATAGTGATGGAGAAGAAGCCACATTTGTGGAAGAAGGCAGACATTTCAGAAGATCTGAACTGGAAGTTCTCATCTTGGGAACAGATGCAGTGGAGACGGAGAAACTGAGAGAAGGGGGATGGAATCCTTGCAGGGGACAGGCTGTGAGGAGGTGTAGTCCAGGTAGTTGTGGGAGTTGGAGGGTTTGTAGTATATGTCGGTGGCCAGCTTATCTCCCAAGATGGAGACAGAGAAATCCAGGGAGAGTGTTGTTGGAGATGGAACAGGTGAGTTTGAGATCAGGGTGAAAGTTGTCCACAAAGTGGATGAAGTTGACAAGCTCATGTGGATGCATGAGGCAGCCCCAATGTAGTCGTCGATATACCAGAGGAAGAGTTGAGGGATCTTGCCTGTGTACATTTGTAGCATGGATTGCTCCGTAAAGCCCACAAACAGGCAGGTGTAGCTGGGATCCATGTGGGAACCCATAGCTACTCCTTTAATTTGGAGGAAGTGAGATGAGTTAAAGGAGAAGTGGTTTAAAGTGAGGACAAGTTCTACCAGGTGGAGGGTGGTAGTAGAGAGTGACTGGTTGGGTCCTTGGTGCAAGAAGAAGTGAAGTGCTTTCAAGACCTTCTGTATGGGGGATAGAGGTATAAAGGGATTGGACATCCATCGTGAAGATGAGGTGGTTGGTTCAGGGAATCTGAAGTCATTGAAGAGATGGAGGGTGTGTGAGGTGTCACGGATGTAGGTGGGGAGGGATTGGACCAGGAGAGAAAGGATAGGGTCAAGGTAAGATGAAACTAGTTCAGTGGGGCAGGAGCAGGCAGAAACAATGGGTCTATCCTGATGGTTGGGTTTGTGAATCTTGGGTAGGAGGTAGAAACGGGCAGTGCGGGGGTGGGAGAGAATGAGGTTAGTAGCCGTGGAGGGGAGGTGACCAGAGATGATGAGGTTGGAGATGGTGTTGGAGACAGTGGCTTGATGTGTAGTGGTGGGGTCCTGTGGGAGGCGACAATAGGAGGTGTCTGAGAGCTGTCAACTGGCCTTGGCAAGGTAGAGGTCAGTGCACCAGACCATAACTGCACCACCCTTGTCTGTGGGTTTGATGGTGCGGTTGGAATCGTTGTGGAGAGAGTAGAGGGCAGAGTGTTCTGAGGAGGTGAGGTTGGAATACGAGGGGGGGTGTTAAAGTTGGGTCGATGTCTAGGCAGCAATTGGAAATAAAAAGGTCCAGAGTGGACAGCTGGCCAAGGCGAGGTGTCCAGGAGGAGGAAGAAGGCTTAGGAGGGAGAAAGGGTGCGAGGTGGGTGAGGGTGGAGAGTCACAGTCATGGAAGTAAGCTCGGAGGCAGAGGCAATGTAAGAAGAGGTCAATATTGTGGTGTGTGCAGAATTCATTGAGGTCTGGGCAAAGGGGGATGAAGGTGAGGCCTCTACTGAGGATCGAGCATTTCATCTCAAAGAGGGGAAGGTCAGAGGCGATAGTACAAACCAATCAGGGGTTAAGGTAAGGATCAGTGTAGTGGAGGGTATTGGGGGGGATGGGGAGCAGGAGGGTTGGGGAGGTCCGAGAATGGAAATGGGAGGTTGGAAGGAGGAGGAGGGTGTTTGGGAAGGGCAGAGGAGGGGAGTGCTGGAGGTCAGAAGGGGGAGGTGGGGGTGGGGGTGGGGGTGGTCAGAGGGGGGAGAGGAGGATGGGGGATAACCAGAGAGAGAGGGGGTGGTCAGAGGGGGGATAGGAGGATGGGGGGTAACCAGAGAGGGGGTAAAGAGATGAGGTCTGAGGGTTTGGGGGTAGGGAAGAGGGAGATAGGGGTGGAGTAGGGAGAGGTTTAGGAGGATAGGGAAGGGATAGTGAGGGGAAAAAGTAAGTGGGATCCAGTAGGGAGATCAGGACTCCAGCAGCAGTCTGTGTTGGGAGCCACATGGTGCAAGTCAGCAAGGGAGACTCCAGCTGTGGCGTCAGGAGTACCGTCATGTTGGGGCTTGGGTTGGAGTGGGCGGCCGTAGTGTTAGTTGTTGTGCTGGCAGCTGGGGCCCTGGTGGGGGTGGGCAACTGTGGCGTTATTTGTACTGTCATGTCGGATGCTGGGGTCTAGGTGGGAAAGCGCGGTCATGGCATTGGAAGCTCTGTGGGGTCTGCGGCTGGGGTTGGTGTTCCAATCAGTGGCTGTGGCATTGGGAGCTCCGTCCAGTGGGTGGCCAGGGCCCGGGCCCATGCTCGAGTTGGTGGCCGTGGTGTGGGGAGCTCTGGTGAGTAAGCAGCAAGGGCTAAGGCTTGGGTTGGCAGCTGTAGTGTTGGGAACTTCAGAGGGCAGGAGGCTGGGGTCAAGATGGGGATCCACGTGGAGGGTCACAGGGTCACAGAGGCTTCAGTCTCAAGGGAGGCAAGCTTACGGTTCTTGATGGATGCCAGGTAGGTGTAGAGCTGGCGGATGAACATGTGAATCCAGCAGCGGATGTAGTACAAGAGGGGCCTGCAGCAGGCCATGCACAGCAAGGTCCGGAGCTATGGCAGTGAGAAGGTGAATTACCACTGATATCTCTGCATTGAGGTGAGGGAGGTGCGAAGGAGTATAGAGAGCAGCAGTTGAGTTACCTGGAAGTCTGATTCTCTTTTGGAACTAGCCCATTGGAATACTGAAATGCACAGTTGTGTTCCCCTGGAGAAAACTACTTACAATTTAAGGAATAAATACAACATGTTTTTGCAGGTATGGGAACCTTACTTACAAAACGTAGGGTTGAATACTTAATAAATAAGATACTTACTCTATTTATTTTTCTTCCCTCTATTTTTCTTCCTTTTATTGAAATTTAGATAAAAATAATTGGGCCTCTCCTTTGTTGAATTGGATTTCCAAGGTAAATAGCTCCTTCTCCTTTTCTTATTTCTCTCCTGTTTCCTTCTTTCTTTTTCTTTCACTTTTTTCCATTTTCACCTGTTTCTTTTTCATTATGGGCTTTGTTTGGGGGGAGAGCATAGGGGTCATATTTAGAACATGTATTCAAAAAAAAGAGCAGTAGTCAATGCTGTGTAGGTACCTGAGGTCCTTGCGAGGGCCACTGGAACCAGAGCTGGAAAACATGAATCATAAGATAGTGGTGGAGGCAAAGTACAGAGGAATGCAACTTGGCTGTGGAATAGAGTCTGGGTGAGTATTTGGTTTTAGAGCTTGAGAGCAGCAGGGGTTACAGATGGGGAGCAATGAGAGAGGATTCCACAGATCTCCCTACGGAGAGCAAAGGCAAACTTCTTCAGGATAGGCATCCCTTGGAGAACGTTTAGAGCTGTAGTATTAGTCAGAAGTAAATCACAAAATTCTGTAGACACCATGGTTGAAGTAGAAACATACACAATGCTGGAGAAGCTCAGCAGGTTAAACTGTGTCCTTTTTGTAGCAAAGGTAAAGATATATAACCGACGTTTCGGGCTTGAGCCCTTCATCAAGGTATGAGAAAATGCCAGCAAGCATCTGAACAAAAGAGTTGGGGGGGGGGGTGGTGTCAAAGGCACGAGATGATAGGTGGAGAAAGGAGGGAGGGGACAGCAGCAATGAGGGGGAGGAGGGAATGCTGGGTGGATGAAGGAACTGGAAAGGTTACAGTTGAGAAGCAGTGAGAGAGAATCTCACAGAACTCCCTACATAAGACATTGAATGAATTATGCACAGCTCTAATGAACCATTTAAAACCCAAACCACCAGTTATGGCAGAAAGGCATCAATTCTATGAAAGGAGACAAGGACCAGGAGAAACAGTAAGTGAATGACTGACATTGTTGTGCAAACTGGTGGAGCACTGTCATTTCGAGCAGTTTCTAAATCAGGCATTGCAAGATAGATTAGTGATGGGGCTGGTAAATCGCCAAGCAAGGCAAAAATTGTTAGCAATAGATGAAGATGTTACGCTACAAATTGCATACAGAACTGCCTGCAGCTCTGAAATGGTAGATGCTGCAGACCCCTCTTGTACTACATCCGCTGCTGGATCCACATGTTCATCCGCCAGCTCTACACCTACTTGGCATCCATCAAGAACCGTAAGCTTGCCTCCCTTGAGACTGAAGCCTCTGTGACCCTCCACGTGGATCCCCATCTTGACCCCAGCCTCCTGCCCTCTGGAGTTCCCAACACCACGGCTGCCAACCCCAGCCTTAGCCCTTGCTGCCTACTCACCAGAGCTCCCCACGCCACGGCCACCAACTCGAGCCTGGGCCCGGGCCCTGGCCACCCACTGGATGGAGCTCCCAATGCCACAGCCACTGATTGGAACACCAACCCCAGCCGCAGACCTCACAGAGCTTCCAATGCCATGACCACCCTTTCCCACCTAGACCCCAGCATCCGACATGACAGTACAACTAACGCCACAGTTGCCCACCCCCACCAGGGCCCCAACTGCCACCACAACAACTAACACTACGGCCGCCCACTCCAACCCAAGCCCCGACATGACGGTACTCCAGCAAACCTACTGGTCGTGAGGTCGTCTCGCCAACAATGCTTCGTTTTGGGAAATAAAACCACCAACCAGAAAACTGTTTCTTCAAAAATTCTAAATGCAACCATTGCAAAACAGAAGGACATATCAAAGCTAAATGTTCGCTTCTAAAGTGCAGGTGGCCTGCAAATAAACAGGCAGCTAAAGTCAAAACAATTGCAGAGAGAGAGAGAGAGAGAGAGAGAGAGAGAGAGGCAACCTAGCAACGATGATGTTAACAGCCCAAAGACTGACCTTCAAGCTCCTAAAATATTACACATCCGAGGAATAAATGGAGGAAACACAGCAATCTTTATACAGCTAAAAATAAACAGACACCCCCTGATGCCATTACATATAAAGGTAAGCTTGCTACCACGCCTCCCAGTAAAAACAACTGAAATAACTCTAAGATTTGTTACAGGAGACAGAATCAAAGTGTTTGGAAAATGTAAGGTCCAAGTACAATAAAAACAACAGCGACCAAAAACACTCTCTCTCTACATCCAGGGACCAGCACGTTTCAGAAGAAACTGGCTACTACACATTCCCCAAGACTGACTGGAAATCAGTTCAATACTAAATCCTCAACAACCATGCAGTGGTTTTCCAACAAGAATTGGGTAAAATCAAAGGTGTTCATGCCAAACTGCAATTAAAATATTATGCAGAACCAAAATTCTTCAAAGTCAGAACGGTCCCATTTGCTATGAAAGGAAAAATTGAGGCTGAATTAAACAGATTAAGACATGAAAGCATATTAGAACCAATACAATACAGAGATTGGGCAGAGCCCATTGTACCCGTACGAAAAGCAAATGGTGAGATTTGCATTTGCGGCGATTACAAAGTCACCATCAATCCATCACTCAAAATACCCGAACACCCAATGCCCAAGGCAGAAGAATTGTTCCAAGCATTAAACAGAGGGCAAAAATTCACAACTAGATTTGTTACAAGCATGTCAACAGATAGAATTGGACAAAATATCAAGGGAATATGTGACAATCTATCCCCATCTGGGACTATTCACCCACACACAGGCCTTACGGAATTTCAGCAACACCTGTGATTGTTCAAGTAACGATGGACAAATTACTACATGGACTCTCAGTCGGGTGTTACCTAGGTGATATCATCATCACGGGCCGAAACGACAGTGAACACTTACAAAACCTTGAAAAGGTTTTAACCAGACTACAACAGGCTAATATACAATTACGAAAGGACAAATGTGTCTTCATGCACCCCTCAGTAACATATCTTGGATTTTCAATCGACAACGAGGGGGTGTGACTGAATCCAGCAGGAACAGAAGCCATTCGCAAGGCCCCATACCCAACCAACAAATCAGAATTACAGTCCTTCCTAGGACTTGTTAATTACTACTAAAAAAATATTCCCAATACGTCTACACAATGCAGCCCGCTGAACCAATTACTCAAGAAAGATCAAACATGGTATTGGAACATAGAAACTAAAAACACAGTCGATCAACTAAAGGAAATACTAAAGCCAACAAATAAGGTGCTGATCCACTACAACCCTAGTAAAGAAGTTACAATAGCCATGGATACTTCACTAGTGAGACTAGGAACTGTACTATCCCAAATCACAGAAAAAGGTGAGCAACCAGTAGCTTATGCTTCGCGAACATTAACCACAATTGAATGCAATTATGCCCAACTAGAAAAAAGAAAGATTGGCAATAAAATTTGGTGTAAAAAAATTCCATCAATATCTTTATGGAAGAAAATGTACCCTGATCACAGACAACAAGCCTCAGTTTAATCCTGAGGCCACACAACGGTATACCAGTATTAGCTGTGGCCAGAATTCAAAGTTGGGCCATGCTACCTGGAACAATCAACAGCCATGCAGATGCCTTATCACGCATGCCACTACCCGAGACAAAACAACGAGAAGAAATTATTAAATGGACAGCCATCAACCAAGAACAACTTCAACAACTGCCCATTACAGCCCAGATGATCAGAAACAAAACATTAAGCAAGAGACAACATTAATCAAGATCCTATACTTCACCCTTAATGGGTGAACCTTGCCATACACTACCATGAACTATCAGTCGAAGAAGGATGTTTACTATGGGGTACCTGTACAATTATTCCCACCAAATGGCAAACTACCAAGTTATCAGAGCTGTACCACAACCATCCGGGAATGGTATTGTGATGGATTATGTTATATTTTATATTGTATATACAATGTTTTAAAGGAGATAAATTGAGGCAGGTTTTTTTTAGTGCAGGTCACATACAAACACTTCAAAACAGATCTCATTTAAAATGCCAGAGCTTTGCTCAAGTCAGACAGTCCACGCTCTGATAGCCTTTGAAAAAACTTTGAAGAATGCCTGTAAGGACTTCACAAGTAGGTGTTAATTGGACATGCTGTGGAGTAATGGATTATTGTTTTGGTAAGCAACACATGAACAGACTTGGAAGATTGGGTCTGCAGTCTGAGTGGAGTTTGCTATTCTAAGAGGGTCATGTGTGAGAAAGAGAGAGAGATAAAATTCAGTTGTAAAATTCAGTAGCAGCAGCTGGGACTAGAACAGGACAAGCTGGAAAGTTCGTGGACAAACCCTATTTTGAAGATGGGTTGTGAGTTCTTAGTTCAGCCTGGTCAAAGCCCTTGTGGTCCATACAGGAGGAGATAGCTGGTTGTATAATGTTTCACTTGAAATAAGGGAAACAGAAAAGGAACTCTGTGATGACCTGAAAGAGGTTATCATCTGGAAAACCCTGATGGGGCAAGTTTCTTCGGCAAGACACTGATGTGGCTGATTAAAAGGGATCAGTTTGTGCCCAACAAGCAACAAATCTCTCTCTGAAAACTGACAAGAACCTTCCTGAGTGGTAACCATTTACCTTTCAAGCACCAAAGCCTGGTGAAATTCATAAATATTAAATTCTGTGCACAGTTTAAGAATTGCCTGATACCACTGAACTTGGGGGAGTGAGAAGTGAGATTGGACCAAAATAATGGAACATTACTTGCAAAATCAAAGAACTTTTCTGAACTTACACATTAGAAGGGAGTTAAGTTACAGGTACACAATCCTTTATCGGGACATCTAAAATCCAGAAAGCTCCAAAATCCAGCAAGTGGGGAGAGAGATGGCAGCATGAGTCGGGCGGGCGAGAGACCAGCAGTGCATCGGGTGGGTGAGGGGGAGAGACCAGCAACGCGAGTCGGGCGGGTGAGGGGGAAGAGACCGGCAGCGAGTCAGGAAGGCAAGGGGGAAGAGACCGGCAGCGTGAGTCGGGTGGGTGAAAGGGAGAGACCGGCAGCGCGAATCAGGCAGATGAGGGGGAGAGACTGGCAGCGCGAGTCAACCGGTCGGGGAGGTGGGGGGGTAGATAGCAGCATGACTGGAAGGGGGTGGGAGTGGATAAGGCAGCACAATTCGGGTGGGCTTAAATCTGGCTTTCCGAAATCCATAAAAATCCGAAATTCGGAACACACTGTCCCCCAAGGGTTCTGGATAAAGGACTGTGTACTTGTAGTAGTAGTAAGTTAAAGTTTTATCCTGTTTTCATGTTTAAAGATGATTAAAAGCAACTGTTGTTTAATTAACCATTTGTCTTGGTGAATTTCTATTGTTGCTGGGTTTTTGGGTCCTCTGGGCTCATAACAGAACAAATGAAGGCACTGGCCTGGATGCATGTCTGGTGGCCCTCTATAGACAGAGACATTGAAACAACAGTAAGAAGATGCAAAGTATGTCAGACAATGCACCCAAAAATGTCGCAAGCCAAAGCTAACCCAAACCCTGTCATCGGATTCATGTAGACTTTGCTGGACCATTCATGGATGAGACTTTCCTTATAGCTATGGACGCACACTCCAAATGGACAGTAGTTTCACAGCTGAAAAATACGAAAGCAGATCTCACCAATGACTGTCTACGAGTTATCTTTGCCACTTACAGATTGCCTCATCAATTAGTTATGGACAATGGGTCCCAATTTACATCATAATTTTTTTTAAATTATGGACAACAATTTCAGACATATTTTGACCAAACCCTATCACCCAAGTACTAATGGGGAGGCAGAATGTTTTGTACAAACATTCAAAAAAAGCAATGAAAACCATGAAACTTTGAAACTAAATGCCTCCTGGACACAAAATTTCAGATTTCCTATTGGGGTACAGAAACACACTGCATTCTACTACAAAACGCACCCCACTAATGTTTGGCCCCAGCCTGTGGACCAGACTGCCCACAGTTCATCCAGATCTGGGTCTCTACTTGCAAAAATACAGCATAGTCACAAACCTCTCGTAGAACATTGGAAGTGAGCGAGAGTTCTGGTTCAAGATTCTTTCTTTTCTTTGGCTTGGCTTCGCGGACGAAGATTTATGGAGGGGGTTATAGACAATATAAAGACCCATGGGTGGTTAGAGTAATCTAACAAAAATTGAGCCCCTACTCATACTCTGTTCTAGTGGGGGACAGATTGTGGAAGTGACACATTGATCAATTGTGAGCATTGACTGATACTAAGTTCCATGGACTGCCTCATGAGCTGGAGGAGTTGGAACCAGACCTGCCCGACCATCCCACCCCTCAGGCCAAGTGAGGGCGGGCAGAGACGGTCGCAGAGCCGAGCAGTCCAGTGAGGAGTCCAGGAGGACAGCAAAGACGGGCAGTCACCGTTGAAGGTCAGCAAAGGTGGGCAGTCACCACTGACTCGACCACAGAGCAAAGACCGGCACAGCAAACCACGCCAAGGCGGACCAAAAGATAAAGAGGACCACCCGAACACTTTAAGGACTATGTGCCCTGATCATTATTAAATACTTTCCCTTTTATAATTATAATTATTGTATTCAAATTCTCACTTGTAGTCTTAGGCCTGATGTAATTATTAGTTCAAAGGGGCCCAGTCAGCATTTACTGCACATGGGGGGGAAAGAGTGTTGGGTATAAGCCTGCCCACGTTATATATATATATATATATATATAAATAAAACCTGTGTCTCAGTAGCCATGTTAGTCTAATAAAAGGATGAGAAAGCATCACATCTCCAAGTCTTAATTGTGTGAGTGCATACACAACAGGCAGAAAGGTCTTAACTCTTAGACAAGTACATAGCACTGTACTTTGGAAAGTTAATCCAGGACAGGACTTAAATGGAGAATGGTAGAGGCCTGGGGAGTTTTGTAGAACAAAGAAGCTTGGGAGTACGAGTTCCATGAAAGTGGCAACATAGGTAGCGAGAGTGGGGAAGAAGACATTTGGCGAGGTTGCCTTCATCAGTCACATCTTGGGATCCTGAATTAAAAGGAGAGGTTAGATAGGCTCGAGCTTTTCTCCTCAGAGTGTAGAAGGCTGAGGGTGAAGGGGACATTATTATATTTATACAATCATGAGGGACATAGATAAGGTAAATATTTATAATCTTTTTCTCATGATTGGGGAGTTGAAAACTAGAGGGCTTAGATTTAAGGTGAGAGGGCAAAGATTTGAAAAGGAACCTGAGGAGCATATTTTTCACACAAAAGGTAGTGGGTATATGGAATGAGCTGCCAGAGGAAGATGTAAAGGCAAGTACAATTTAATGTTGTACTATATAATAGTAACATTTAAAAGGCATTTAAACAGTTAAGGAAAGGTTTAAAAGGAAACGAGCAAGATGCATGCAAACAGAACTAGTTTGGATAGACAACTTGGTAGACATGGACATGTTGGGCCAAAAGTCTGTTTTAGTACTGCAAACCTCTATGACTCTACAGTGACCTAATATGCTCCACATAAAGCCATTTATTGCTACACTGTTGTCGCTCCTTTGTCTGCTCCTAACATCATGGGCAAGCCCAACTGAGTGGCATTCCACATGAACGATGAAACCTCAGAACCACTTATGTTGGGGTATCACTTTGAGTAACTGCACTAAATTTATGTCTGAGCTTTCACTGTACATGCTTTGAACAGATTTCCCCAATGCCATTCTGTTTTTTTCACTTCTCCATTTCAGACCAGCAACCCCATAGAAACAGTTCTCCAGGGCTGAATTGATGTAACCTTTCCAAAAGAACTGCTGTTGCTGGAGGAACTTTCATACAAGATGTATGTACAAACATCCTCTTTGGCTTGGCGTCGCGGACGAAGATTTACGGAGGGGTAATGTCCACGTCAGCTGCAGGCTCGTTTGTGGCTGACAAGTCCAATGCGGGACAGGCAGACACGGTTGCAGTGGTTGCAGGGGAAAATTGGTGGGTTGGGGTTGGGTGTTGGGTTTTCCCCCCTTTGTCTTAAAACGCACACACTAACTTGGAAGGACTCAAGAAAACTGACACATATGGTTGTGCCGTGATACGAGGAAATTTGTGACATCGAGCTTGCAATGTACAATCAATTATTCTCTCCTCAATTACATTCTTAATTACCCGTCATTAAAGAAATTAAAAACAATGTGACCAAAAATAAATCCATGCTGGAACTCGTTTTTGAATCATGAAGTGTATGTTCTGAAACTTTGTACAGATGCTGCTTAACGTGTTGAGAACTTCCAGCAGTTTCTGTTCTTATTTCATATTTTCAACCTGCAATTTTTTTAAATACACAAAGTTTTTAAAACATAGGCAGGACAATGGAGCATTACTTTAAAAGTTTCCACAGATTGACTGATAACTAAATGGTTCATCCTACAACCCCCTTTTCATCAGAGATATAATTTTGCAGTTCTCCAGTCCTCCAGCAGCATCTTTTTACCTGATAATGGATTGTTAGAGAAGGATAGCCCTATTCTTATGTAGTTTGGCCTGTCCATGACAGATTTATTGAAATCAATCAAAACAACTGCCCGCTAATGGTGTAGTAGGTCACTCAGTTCAAGAGAAATTAGGACTAGGCAATGAACATTGATCTTACCCGAGTCACCCTCATCCTCTAATAATAAAAAAACATCCACCTATCAGTAATTGCTTAGCCCATCCCCCTTCAATTTTTAAAAATCAGCTTCTCCTGCTCGGTTTTATTCCAATTTGATCATCATCCTTCTCCATAATAATTTAATATTACTATCAACTCATTTGTCAGAATTAAAACATAGAACATCGAAATCTATAATACAATACATTACCCCACAGTGTTGAGCTGACTTAGAATTTCCTGACTGTATAACCCTTTTTTTAAAAGTTCCTAATAGTTTTTTTTTTAAATCCTACTGTACTTGCCTGCACATTCCATGCACCCACCACTCTCTCTGAAAAACCTAACTCTTACATCCCCCATGCACTTACTCCCAAGCACCTCAAAACAATGCCTACTTACATTAGCCATTACAGAACTGTGGGAAAACTTTGGCCTTCCACACGATTAATGCCTCTTATCATCTTATACATCACTATCAGGTCACCTCCTCATCCTCTGTCGCTCCAAGGAGAATAGACTAAGTTTACTTAACCTAACCTCATATGGCATGGTCTCTCATCTAGGCAGCATCCTTGTAAATTTCCTCTGGACCCTCTTAACAGCATCCACATCATTCCAATGGTGAGGTGATGAAAACTGAACACAATATTCCAAGTGTGGTCTAACTATGGTCATATGAAATGGCAATATTATGTTAAGGCTCTTAAACTAGATCCCACAGTTAATGAAGGCCAGTGCACCATACAACTTCTCAATAACACTATCAACCTGTACAGCTGCTTTGAGTGTCCTATGAAAACGGACTGCAAGATTTCTCAGTTCTTCCACATTGCTCAGAGTCCTCCCATTAGCAATGCACTCTTCCTTCAAATTTGACCTCCCAAAATGAACTTCACACTTTTCTGGGATAAACTCTATCTGCCACTTCTCAGCCCAGCTCTGCATCCTATCAATGTCCCTCTGTAACCTCTGGCAACCCTCCAGAGTATCCACAACACCACCCACTTTTATGTCATCTGCAAACTTAATAACCCACCCTTCCACGCCTTCATCCATGTCATTTATAAAAATTACAAAGAGGGGTCCCAGAAAAGATCTGTGCAGAATACCATTGATTACCAACCTTCCAGCAGAAAGAAACTATCTACAACCACCCTCAGCCTTCTCTGGGCAAGCTAAATCTCTATCCAGAAACAAAGACCTCCTTACTTTTTGAATGCCTTAAATTTAGACATACAGCATGGTCCACCTGACCATCCACCCAAATACCCCAATTAACCTACAACCCCTATATGTTTTGAAAGGGAGGGAGGAAGATAGAGCACCTGGAAGAAACCCATGCACACATGGGAAGAACATACAGATAGTGGCAGATTGAACTCAGGTTGCTGGCCCAGTTGTAGTGTGGCACTAACTGTAAAGCTAACCATGCCACCTGGGGAAGGAGGAAATTTATCAAATCCCTTACTGAAATCCATATACACTGCGTCCACTGCTCTTCCTTCATCAATATGCTTTATTACTTCCTCAAATAATTCAATCAGGCTCGTGAAGCCATGCTGACTATCCCTATCAGATTAAGCCTCTCTAAATACTTGCAAATCTTGTTTTTCAGGATCTTCTCCAACACCTTGCCCACAACTGAATTAAAACTCACTAGTCTATAATTTCCTGGATAACTGTACTTGATTTGGTATTTGGAGATGAACCTGGTCAGGTGTCACATCTCTCAGAGGGAGAGTATTTTGGAGATGGTGATCATAATTCTATCTCCTTTACAATAGCATTGGAGAGAGAAAGGGAAAGAGAAGTTAGAAAAAAATTGGAGCAAGGGGAATTATGAGGCTATCAGGTAGGAAATTGGAAGCTTAAATTGGGAACAAAAGTTCTCAGGGAAAAGTACAGAAGAATTGTAGCAAATGTTCAGGAGATATTTGTGTGGAGTTCCAATGAGTCAGGAAAGTTATGGTAGGGTACAGTAACTGTGGTGTAGAAAGGCTGTAATAAATCTAGTCAAGAAGAAAAGAAAAGCGTACAAAAGGTTCAGAGAGCTAGGTAATGTTAGAGGTCGAGAAGATTATAAGGCTAACAGGAAGGAGCTTAAAAAAGAGATAAGGAGAGCCAGAAGGAGCCATGAGAAGGCCTTGGTGGGCAGGATTAAGGAAATCCCAAGGCATTCTACAAGGATGTGAAGAGCATAACGATAAGACATGAAAGAATAGGACCTATCAAGTGTGACAGTGGAGAAGTGTGTATGGAACCGGAGGAAATAGCAGAGGTACTTTATTTCAGAATACTTTACTTCAGTATTCACTATGGAAAAGGATTTTGGTGATGGTAGTGATGACTTGCAGCAGGCTGAAAAACTTGAGCACGTAGATATTAAAAGAAAGCATCAAGTTGGATAAGTTACGGGCCCAGATGAGATGTGTGGGAGGCAAGGGAGGAGATTGATGAACATCTGGCGATGATTTTTGAATCATCAATGGGGATAGGAGAGGTACCAGAGGATTGCAGGGTTATGGATGTTGTTCCTTTATTTAAAGGGAGTAAGGATAGCCCAGGAAATTATAGACCAGTGAGTCTTACTTTAATGGTTTGTAAGCTGATGAAGAAGATCAGGAATAGTTAACATGGCTTTATCTGGGGCAGGTCATGCCTTACGATCCTTGAGGATGTGACTAAACACATTGATGAAGGGAAAGCAGAAGATGTAGTGTATATGGATTTCAGCAAGGTACCCCATTTGATAAGGTACCCCATGCAAAGCTTACTGAGAAAGTAAAGAGGGATAGGATCCAAGGGGAAATTGCTTTGTGGATCCAGAACTGGCCTGCCCACAGAAGGCAAAGAGTGGTTGTAGACAACAGGTCATATGGAGGTCAGTGACCAGTGGTGTTCCTCAGGGATCCGCTCTGGGACTCTTTTGTGATTTTTATAAATGACCTGGATGAGGAAGTGAAGGGATGGGTTAGAAAGTTTGCTGATGACACAAAGGTTGGGGGTGTTATGGATAGTGTGGAGGGTTGTCAGATGTTACAGCAGGACATTGATAGGATGCAAAACTGGGCTGAGAAGTGGCAGTTGAGGGGAGGAGTCGCGTGATGGAGTAGTGGCCCTCTCCAGAAAAAAAGTTTGGAAAAGACAGAGGTCAACAAATATAAAACTCAAGAAATAGAAGATAAAGTTACAGAGAAGAACAAGAAGATGGCACTCAAGAAAGAGTAAGTAAGAACAATGGGAAAAAAAGAAGAAAAATCATCGGAGAAGAAAGAAGAAGGCCTTACCCGCATGTAGGAACAGAGAGATACAGTGATAAAGAGCGGCCGATCTCCAAGGTTGGTGAGTGCCCTGCGAAGTCGTGACCTCCTGACCAGTGGACTCCAAAAATGGCTCTCGGAGTCAAACAAAAGTGCGCGGTGCGCAATCAAAGGATAAAGTGAAGTGTGGGGGGGGGGGGGCTCAGTTGAGGAGCGGGCAGCTTTAACGCATCCAGCTGAGGGACGCTTGGCATCAGGGCGCTCAGCTGGAGGATTAAAATAACAGCGAGGAAAGGATTAAGGAGCCGGAAGAGGGAGAATGGCAGCAGGGTGATCAACAAGAGGATCAACAGCAGGAGGCCCGAAGACAGACAGCCTGCGACTGGAGGCCCAACAGCAAGAGGAGGCCTGACAAAGACATAGAAGTAATTCATCAGAAAAAGCAGAAGAGACACAGATACAAAGAAGAGAATAAGAAGACACAAACACAAGTACAGATACAGAAGAAGAAGACCAAGATCTTCACAGGGAAATGGTAGATAAAACAGATGGACAAAATATAAATAAAGCCTTTTTTGAAGAACAAATTAGATCATTAAAAGAATGGTCATCATTAGAATTTAGTGCAATTAAAAGAAAAATGAAAAGAGCAGAAGATAAAATGCAAAGTTTAGAATTGGTCATGACAGAAATAGGGAAAAGAGTAGAAAATGTGGAGGAACGGAAAACTGCTATAGAATTGGAAGTGAATGATTTAAGAGAAAAATTGAAAGTGAAAAAAATTAAAGAGACACAAGAGTTGTTATCTCAGAAAATTGATATGTTGGAAAACTATAGTAGGTTTAACAACATAAAAATAGTGGGCCTGAGGGAGGATGAAGAAGGCACAGACATGAAGGAATTTATAAAAGGATGGATCCCGAAGGTTTTGGGAACAACAGAATTGCATGAAGAAGTGGAAATAGAAAAGGAACACAGAGCACTAGTACAAAAGCCACAGACACATCAAGATCCATCTTAGTAAAATTTTTAAGATATATTAATTTAAGACAAGAGAAAATATACTGGAGCGGGCAAGGAATAAAGTTAGAGAAGATAATAAGCCATTGGAATATAAAGGACAAAAAATATTTTTTACCCAGACATAAGTTTTGAACTCTTAAAGAAGAGGAAGGAATTTAATACAGCAAAAATGATTTTATGGAAAAAAGATTATAAATTCATGTTAAGACAACCAGCCGTACTTAAAGTATTTATACCTGGAGAGCAAAAAGACTGTTCTCGGATCCGGAGAAAGCACAAGAATTCGCAGAACGTTTGCAGGACAGAAGAAGAGATGTAATAAGAAAGAAGACCGGCAATAAATTATATATAAAGATGTAATAATATAAAGTAAATATAATGTATATGTAAAGAACTAAAGATGGAAAAGGGAATGAAGGAAGAAGGGGGGAAAAAAGAGAGCTTTGTTATATGTACACAAAAAGTGTTTTCTGGGGGAGGTTGGGGGGGTGGGAGAGAATAACCGTCACTGCGGAATCAGTTGACGCAGATCACAAACCAAATGGAAAGGAGAGTTATGGTTGCCCGGCAAGGGATAAGGGGGCAAGTCGGTGAGGGAGGGGTTCATTTGGGGTTAAGGTGTTATTGGGTGTGGGGATTTTCGGAGTATTTCATGTTTTAAATGTGTTGTCATACATTGAGTTTAAAAAGGGAAAACTAAAAGACAAAAATGGGAAAAAGGGGGGATGGAGGTGGCGAGGAGGCCGAAAAGAGGTGTAAACAAGATATAAGATGGCCATGTTGAACTATATGACTATAAACATTAATGGAAGAAAAATTAAAAGGAAGAGGCTGCTAAATTTACTGAAAAAAGAAAAAATAGATATAGCATTTGTGCAGGAAACACATCTAACTGAAGTGGAACATAACAAATTGAAGAGAGACTGGGTAGGACATATAGCGGCAGCATCATATAATTCAAAAACTAGAGGTGTAGCCATATTAGTTAACAAAAATGTACCAATCAAGATAGAGGAGGAAATAACAGATCCAGCAGGGAGGTATGTAATGATAAAGTGTCAGATATACTCAGAATTTTGGAATTTGCTCAATATATATGCACCTAATGATGAGGATCAAAAGTTTATGCAGGATATTTTTTTGAAGATTGCAGACACACAAGAGAATATATTGATAGGAGGTCATTTTAACCTTAATTTGGATCCATTGTTGGATAAAACTGGACAAAAGACAAGCAAAAAGAATAAAGTAGCCAAATTTATGGTTAAATCAATGCAGGAAATGAAACTTATGGATATATGGAGGAGGCAACACCCAAAAGAGAAGGAATATTCATATTACTTGAGTAGGCATAAAACATACTCAAGGATTGATATGTTTTTGTTTTTGGCCCATATTCAAGGGAGAGTCAGAAAAACTGAGTATAAAGCGAGACTACTTACAGAGCAGCTGGGAAGGGAGATAGCAAGTACAGAAAAGGAACTAGTGAAAAAGGATGATATAAAGAAAAAGAGAGAATTGGCGAGAAAAAAAAACGAAACATTACAAATATACAAGGTAGAGAAGAACATAATGAAAACAAAGCAAAAGTATTATGAAATGGAGAAAAAACGCATAAAATATTAGCCTGGCAACTTAAAACAGAACAAGCTAAAACAACTGCATGGGCATCAAGGAAAAAGGACAAACAAATCACATATAACCCAACAGAAAACTTTAAGGAATTTTATGAACAATTAAACCAAACTGAGAACAAGGGGAAAGACGATAAAATAGAAGAGTTTTTAGCTAAAATTGAACTGCCAAAATTGCAAGAAGAGGAACAAAACAAACCGATAAAACCATTTGAAATAGAGGAAGTACAGGATATATTAAAAAAACTGCCGTGCAATAAAACACCAGGAAAGCATGGATTGCCAATAGAATTTTATAAAACATTTAGAGAGTTATTAATTCCTCCTCTCCTTGAAGTAATGAATCAGGTAGAAGAAACACAAAACTTTGCAGATTCATGTCTTTTCTTTCTTTGGCTTGGCTTCGCGGACGAAGATTTATGGAGGGGTAATGTCCACGTCAGCTGCAGGCTCGTTTGTGGCTGACAAGTCCGATGCGGGACAGGCAGACACGGTTGCAGCGGTTGCAGGGGAAAATTGATTGGTTGGGGTTGGGTGTTGGGTTTTTCCTCCTTTGTCTTTTGTCAGTGAGGTGGGCTCTGCGGTCTTCTTCAAAGGAGGTTGCTGCCCGCCGAACTGTGAGGCGCCAAGGTGCACGGTTTGAGGCGATATCAGCCCACTGGCAGTGGTCAATGTGGCAGGCACCAAGAGATTTCTTTAGGCAGTCCTTGTACCTCTTCTTTGGTGCACCTCTGTCACGGTGGCCAGTGGTGAGCTCGCCATATAACACGATCTTGGGAAGGTGATGGACCTCCATTCTGGAGACGTGACCTGCCCAGCGCAGTTGGATCTTCAGAAGCGTGGATTCGATGCTGTCGGCCTCTGCCATCTCGAGAACTTCGATGTTAGGGATGAAGTCACTCCAATGAATGTTGAGGATGGAGCGGAGACAACGCTGGTGGAAGCGTTCTAGGAGCCGTAGGTGATGCCGGTAGAGGACCCATGATTTGGAGCCGAACAGGAGTGTGGGTATGACAACGGCTCTGTATACATTAATCTTGGTGAGGTTTTTCAGTTGGTTGTTTTTCCAGACTCTTTTATGTAGTCTGTTGTCTATCTCGTTGTCGATCCTTGCATCTGATGAAATGGTGCAGCCGAGATAGGTAAACTGGTTGACCGTTTTGAGTTTTGTATGCCCGATGGAGATGTGGGGGGGCTGGTAGTCATGGTGGGGAGCTGGCTGATAGAGGACCTCAATTTTCTTCAGGCTGACTTCCAGGCCAAACATTTTGGCAGTTTCCACAAAACAGGACGTCAAGTGCTGAAGAGCTGGCTCTGAATGGGCAACTAAAGCGGCATCGTCTGCAAAGAGTAGTTCATGGACAAGTTGCTCTTGTGTCTTGGTGTGAGCTTGCAGGCGCCTCAGATTGAAGAGACTGCCATCCGTGCGATACCGGATGTAAACAGATTCATGTAAGATAGCAATAATTACAGTAATACCAAAGACGGGAAGGATCCATTAACACCAGTATCATATAGACCAATATCCCTACTTAACTCATATTATAATATAATAGCGAAATTATTAGCAAACAGATTGGCCGACTGTGTACCAAAATAGTAAAACAAGATCAAATTGGATTTATTAAGAAAAGACGAACAGTGGACAATGTCTGTAAACTTATTCATCTAATTCATGCAGCTCAAGGAAATAAAAAAAACCAATGGTGGCTGTTGCCTTAGATGCAGAAAAAGCCTTTGATAGGGTGGAGTGGAACTATTTATTTAAAATATTACAGAAGTTCAATCTACCAGAAAAATATATTAATTGGATTAAAGCATTATATAATGGACCATTGGTGAAGGTAACAGTAAATGGATATGTATCGAGTCATTTTAAATTAAGAAGGTCAACTAAACAGGGATGTCCACTATCCCCCTCATTCTTCGCCTTAGCAATAGAACCTTTGGCAGAACTGATAAGAATAGAAAATAAAATAAAAGGGATAAAAATAAAGGAGAAGGAGTACAAAATCAGCTTATTTGCAGATGACATCATAGTATACCTAAGAGAACCAGAAATATCAATAAAAGAATTACATAAGAAATTGAAGGAATATGGAGAAATATCGGGGTACAAGATCAACGCAAATAAAAGTGAAGTGATGCCAATGAGTAATGTGGATTATACAGAACTTAAAAATGAATCACCACTTAAATGGCAAGCACAAGCAATCTGATACCTCAGATTAAACAGTAACTAAATTATCAGCCATTAATAAAGAAATTACAGAAAGACTTAGAACATTGGAAAGAACTATCGCTAACGTTGATAGGGAGGGTGAACTGCATTAAAATTAATGTGTTCCCAAGGATACAATACTTATTTCAAATGTTATTTCCTTAAATTCCCTTATCAGAGAAATTCTTTGTTGAACTAAAGAAAATAATAAGGAAATTCTTGTGAAAGTGGGGGAAATCAAGGGTAGCGCTAGATAAATTAACAGAGAGGTATAACCAAGATGGTTTCCAGTTACCAAGCTTCAGAAATTATTATAGAGCTGCATAATTAAGGTACTTATCAGATTTTTACCAGATGAGAGAAAAACCAGACTGGACTAAGATAGAACTAGATAAAATAGGGGAGAAGGTACCGGAACATATACTTTATAAGTGGGATGAAAAGCTGGTGCAATATAACAACTCACCAGTATTGCTTCATTTACCTAATATATGGAAGATTCACATAAAAAGGAAAAAAATGAATTACCAAATACCAAAATTGTTATTGTCGCAAAATCCACTGATCCCTTTTACAATAGATAACCTTTCCTTTAGAGAATGGGAAAGAAAAGGAATCAAAAGAATAGAAAATAGTTTTTTGGGAAATAATTTATTAACATTTGAACAGTTGAAGTACAAATATGGAATAACTCACGGTACAATGTTTGCATATCATCAACTGAAAGCCTACTTAAAGGATAAATTGGGAAACAAACTGAGATTACCAGAAGTAAGCAGCTTTGAATATGTGATTACAGATACAATGATAATTAAAGGATATATTACAAATATGTACATTAAGCTGCAAGGTAAGAAAAATGATGAAATAAGCTATAAACCCAAACAAAAGTGGGAAAAGGATTTAAACATAAAGATAAAGAATGAAACATGGGAAAAGTTATGTTCTGGAACTGTGAAGAAAACAATAGACACAAAGTTATGCATGATACAGTATAATTGGTTACACAGGGTATATATCACTCCTCAAAAATTAAAAGAATGGGATCCAACATTATCAGATATGTGTTTTCACTGTAAAAATGAAATGGGAACAACAATACATGCAATTTGGGTATGTACGAAAGTGAATACATTTTGGGAAGAACTAAATCAGATATTAAATAAAATCACAAAAAACATACCAAAAAATCCAGAAATCTTTCTTTTAACTTTTTAAGTAACATAAGAAGTAAAGAATTAGGCCTCAAATTGGATAAAGTGCAAAAAAGATTCATTATGATAGCCTTAGCAGTAGCAAAAAAATGTATAATGTCAAGTTGGAAATTAGAAGAGCGCCTGAGAATACAGCAATGGTACATGGAAATTAATAAATGTATTCCATTGGAAAAAATAACATATAATTTACAAAATAAAGTTACATTGTTTGAACAAATTTGGGAACCATACATGGAACATAACAGAGAGAGTTTGCTTCAGACCTCCATCCCCTAAAATAATAAGAAAACAAAATGATTTGATTTAGTGTGTAAAAGTAGATGACACATTTTTCTTGTTTATTTTTCCCTTGTGTGAAGACATTGTTTTATGGTTTTATTGTATATGTTGAATATTTATTGGTTTTTGAGGGGGGTGGGAAGGGGGAAAAAAGGGGAAAATGCCTCTGTGTATATTTAATGAGAAATGTTTGTACATATTTTGGTTAATATGGTTCATAGTGTGAGAAATTTTTTTTTAAATGTAAAAAGAAATGGCAGATGGAGTTCAACCCAGAGAAGTGTGAGTGGTTCATTTTGGAAGGTCAAATATGATGACAGAATATAGTATTAACAGTAAGACTCTTGGCAGTGTGGAGCATCAAAGGGATCTTGGGGTCCAAGTCCATATGATGCTCAAAGCACCTGCGCAGGTTGATTCTATGGTTAAGAAGGCATATGCTGCATTGACCTTCATTAATCGTGCAATTGAATTTAGGAGCAGAGAGGTAATGCTGCAGCTATATAGGACCCTCATCAGACCCCACTTGGAGTTCTAGACACCTCACTGCTGTAAGGATGTGGAAGTCATAGAGAGGGTGGAGAAGGTATGGCCTGGTTTCGGGAGCATGCCTTATGAAAATTGGTTGAGAGGTGACTTAATAGGTGTTTAAATATGATGAGAACCATTGACTGTGTAGCTCGTCAGAGACTTTTTCCCAGGGCTGAAATGGTTGCCATAAGAGGACACAGGTTTAAGGTACTGCGGATTAGATACAGAGGAGATATAAGGGATACTTCTTTTTTAAATGCGGGGGGGGGGGGGCGGAGTGGCAAGATGCCGTAGAGTCTTGACGTAATCTCGACCTCTCTGGACGGACTTTTAAGTACCCGTTTTTTAACCCTTTGTTTTCAAGTTTAAACTTCTTAAATTTTAGTTTAAAGTATTAAGGAACTATTATGGCCATTAATGGTAAAAAGATTAAACCTCAAGTGCAGAAGAAGTTACATTTTCAAAGTACTGAAGATTTGGGGCGTAAACAACTTGGTACAGCCTCAGGTTTAATTTCTTCAGTGCCTAAACTACAAAGACTGCCTGTGGGAGCTGGAAAAAAAATGTCTACTACTCACCAAATGAAGGATAGCACTGGAATTACCTGTTCTCTGGAGGAAGGTGCTTGTTCCCAAGAAGTGGATCCTGATTCTGGAAGCCTTTCAATTTTAACGGAGGGAACACGCAGGAAGACAACTCCATTGTCTGAAATGCTTCAGGCAGCATTCCAACCTAAAGATTTCGATTTCCTCCGTGATTTTGCAAAAAAACGAGCTGCGGGTGGGAGAACAGCGGCGACCCCCTGAGGAAGTCGGGGTGCCGTCGCTGGGAGTGCAGACCCGCAGTAAAACCTCTAAATTGCCTTTTGTTGAGTTGCAGTAGGAGCTGCAGTTACCTGGTTCTGCCACTACGTCAGAGAAAGCAGGGCTGAGCTTTTCTGAGCTACAATATATGCAGTTAAACGCTGTCATTCAACCCTGACTGAATGAGATGGCCCAAATGAATGCTAATATAAGTTCAGAATTGAATACAGTTAAAACACGTGTGGAAGCATCTTGTGAAGGTTTTTAAAAATTTCAGCCTGCTTTTTTGGAATGTAAACAGCAAGTGGTTTCTAACACAGAAAAAGTGCTGAAGGTTTTAAAATCAGTTATAGAATTGCGAGAATGTGAGAAGGAGTTAGAGAGGAAAATAGACTACTTGGAGAATCAAAGCAGAAGGAATAATGTGAAAATAGTTGGTTTGCCAGAAGGTATGGAAGGACAAGATCCTCTTCATTTTTTTAAAGACTGGATCCCACAAGTACTAGGGCAAGAATTTTTTTCTGGAGGCTTGGTATTGGAAAGAGCTCAAAGAGCTTCAAGAAGAACACCTTTACCTGGTCAACCACCGAGACCTGTAATAATTCGATGTTTGAATTATTTGGATAGAGAAGCAATACTTCGATTAGCAGTGCAAAATGCGAGACGACGACAAACTCCGTTACTGATTCAGAATAGCAGAGTTTTTTTTAAATCCTGATTTGAGTCAAGAGGTCATTCAACGTCGATGTCGATTTAATTCAGTTAAACAAGTTTTGTGGCGTAAAGGTTATAAGTCTACTTTTCGCTATCTGGCAGGTGTTTTATGGAGACTATCAATCTCGGTTTTTTGAGAATGATCGTGAAGCAATGATTTTTGCTGATTCATTGCCAGATATAAGAGGACAAAGACGTAGTCCACCATTGTCTCCTAAAGAAAAATCTGGTTGTTCTGGAAATGGAAGAAATGGTAGAAATGGGGAAAAACGGGAATGGAAAGAGTCCAACTTCTTTTGAAATGGGATCTCCAAGTTTGGAATCTCTTGGATGAATAGAAGAATTTTCTTATTCTTATTTTACTTTTTATGTTAGTGAGCTGGGTCTCAAGATTACACATTATATCTCACTTCTTTGCACCAACTTTGAAGGTAAAGTTCTTGAGTCTTAATTTACTTTGGGACTTTCATCCTCAAGCAGCTGCAATCTGTTGTGACTGCTTAATGTTTATAAAGGTAAGTTTTAGTCGATAAGATTTTCGGAGATCCAAGTTAATGACCATGAGTCAGAAAGCAGGATGGAGATCAAGAATCTGGTTGTGTGGTGCCAGGACAACAATCTTGCTTTCAGTTTCAATAAGATTCCACCTGCATTGAATTCGCCCATCGTTATTGAATGAAGATCTACTGGGACCAATGCCTGAAGAGGGCGCACAAAATCAGTGAACCGGTGCGGACTCGAAAGGCCAACATGGCCTGTTTCCGCTCCATAAATGGTTATATGGTTATATGTTATCATATTTTGATGTTATTCTTTGTTCGGCTGGGGAGGGAGAGATTTGCTCTAAGTTCTACTAGTCATCAGCCACTGGTGGGTGAATCACACCCAATTTTTGTTTAGGGATTACTACCTTTTGGTAGTTTTTTTTTGGGGGGATTTTTTTTTCTTTATTTCTTTTTATTTTCATTTTAGTTACCTTTTAATCTGTGACTTTTTTCTCCTATTGGAGGGCCTAAATACATTGATTTGAGTTTTCATATAAAGATATTATTGGTATTAGTAATATTAGTATTTATGTCAAAGTTGAAGTTTGCTATTTTTAATGTTCAAGGTTTAAACAGTGCAATCAAGCGTAAGCGAGTCTTGGCATTTATTAAGAAAATGAAAATTGATGTTGCTTTTTACAAATGTTTGGTAGAGATATGATTTTACCTGTAATGACTAAATTTGAGACTTTTTTTAATGAAGGTACCAGAGAAGGGTTATATTTCATCTATGTATTAAATACTACAGGATGGTATGGATAAAAATTCAATTTTTAGAATACCTGTATAACATTAAAATACCTTTAGATCCGACAGTATTTTTACTGGGCAGTTTGCAACTTCTGAAAGGTTTGGGATTAGATAAATTTCAACTTGCTTTTGTATATTTAGCTTTATCTGTAGCGAAAAAATGTATTGCTAGTACGTGGAAAGATACAAATATGATATTAATAGATGGCATAACGAGATGAAATATTGTTTAATAATGGAAAAAATTACATATGTTTTGCGTGATAATTACAGTTTTTTTATTAATAAGTGGTTGTTATATTCAGAATATTTACATTTTAATTTACGTTGATTAGATCTTGATATGTATGTTTAATTTTTCCTTAATTTTTTTTCTTTATGGCTCTCCTTAGGAGAGCTGGCTGAAGGGGGGGGGTTCTTTTCTTTTCTTTCTATAAAAAAATGTTCATGTTTATGGTTAATTGTTGAATATGTTATCTACTATTTGTAGTTTGAACAAATAAATAAAGTTTTTAAAAAATGCAGAGAGGTGGGTGCATAGAATGGACTGCTGGCAACAATAGTGGAGCCAGATACGTTAGGGTCCTTTAAGAGACTTTTGGATAGGTATATGGAGCTTAAAATAGAAAAAATAGAGGGCTATGGGAAAGCTGAGTCATTTCTAAAGTAGGGACATGTTCGGCACAAATTTGTGGGCTGAAGGGCCTGTGTTGTGCTGTAAATTTTCTGTTTCTAAATTTTGTCTGCTCCTGGTAATTTATCTTCATGCTTTTAAAAAGCTCCAACACATCCTCTTTCTTAATGTCAATATGCTCAAGCATTTCAGTCACTTTAAGTCGTCCTCACAATTGCCAAAGTTCTTTTCTCTGGTGAATATTGAAGCAAAATATCCTCCAAGTTCGCACACTTTTCTACTATCACATCTAATTGGTCTTATCCTCACATGACTCATCCTCTTGTTCTTCATGTATTTGTAGAATGGCTTGGGGTTTTCCTTAATTCTGCTTGCCAATGCCTTTTCATGGACCCTTCTAAATCTGCTATCATTTTTAAGATCTTTCCTGGCAATCTTGTAATTCTCTGGAGCTCTATCAGTTCCCATCTCTGCTAAATCTCTTGTTAGCTTTTCTTTTCTTCTTAACCTGATTTTCTATAGCCCTTGTACACCATGGTTCTTTCAATTTTCCTTGCCTCAGAGGAACATACTTGTGCAGAGAACCATGCAAATGTTCTCTGAACACATGTCACATCTCTGCCGTACATTTCCCCAAGTTTGCCTGCTCCAAATTTGTGCTCCCAAGCTTTGGCCTAAAAGCATCATATTTTTTTCCTTACCCCATTAATTTTTTTCTCAAATGTCCTTCTCTAGCACTATGATAAAGGAGAAGGAGTTGTGATCACTTTCTCCAAAATTTTCACTCACAGAGATCCAACACTTGGCCTACTTCTTTTCCCAATACCAGGTCAAGTATAGCCTCTTCTCTATAGCCCATCTGAAAACCTCATGAGCACACTGAACATATACCACTATGACCAAACTCTGATCTGAGATGGTGCCAATTGATATTAGCAAAATTAAAATCACCCATTACTACAACTTTATTATTTTTGCACCTTTCCAGAATCTGCCTCTCTGCTTCTTGATATCTTTTACTATCGGTGGGAGAAGAGTGCCTATAAGATACACCCAGTCAGACAAAAATGAATGCCAATGTGCTCATGTGAAGCATCTTGGAATATTACAATGTACCAGCAATTTATAAAGACACAATATTGTTCTTGTTGCTCTTTCTCTATTTAGCAGGATTTTGCTTGATAGTCAACAAAAATCTGTCAATACCACTTCTGATATTTCCTGTGAATACACACCATTCTTATCCTTTTGGAGTTGTAACTAAAGATTTTTTATATCCCCAATAGGTGGAAAAATGCTACCCAACTCCCACCTGATATAAGATCATCGGAACATTTAATAAAAGTATAGATGTTGGAATGGAGAAATGGATGTAGGGGCAGGTCAGAAACAAGATGGCCAGTTTTATTTATCTGGGAGATAACATTCATCATGAACTGATTTGCCATTATTTTCAGTGAGAATTCTAGCATTTCACACCACTAAAAAGACAAATCCAACTCAAAAGGTTTAATTTCAAATTTTAGGCTAGTGCTGACGTCTGAGTGTTATAACACTGTTTCTTCAGATATCAAGGTTTCCATATATTGCAAAATGGCATAGATACAAAGATTACAGCATACTTGCTGTTGAGTGCTCCTTCAACATCAAAGCGTGCCCTAATCTAGCTTAACACAAGGTGGGTGGAAAATTCAATCAACTGCATTCATAAATGTAATCTCTCAAGGTGACTCAAAGCCATATGTACTTTGATGCAAGCGGATGCTTTAAAATTACTCCAGAAGTAGGTTCTCAAAGTACATATATAACAAGCTAAGTTTCCACCTTGCTGTTGTTATGTAACCTAATATGTGCATTTGCACACCTCCTGAACTGCCAATAAAAGTAGTAGTGTTTGGGGAGGGTGGGGGTTACAAACTTCTGCAAACTCTCACACAACATTTACTCAAGGTAATGGTGATGAGAAGGCACAGGAAGTTTCACAGTATCTTACCTATTTATTAAGGCACAGAAGTCTATTCAACTCATCACATCCATTCTGGCTTGCAGTTACATAGCTCCTGAACATGCCCTTTGATTTCCTTTTGCCAGTGAGTGGTGGTTTACAGGAGCCAAGTACCAGCAGGATAGCCCTCTGCCCCTCTGACCTGTCGGATCTTTACTCCTCTCTTCTCTTCCCTCTTCTTCCAATCACCTGCCAGCCTGTGCTTTTCCCTCACTCTCTACTCCATCTTTTTATTCACATGTTTACCCAGTTCTTGCTATTCCTGATGTTGGAGTTTCTGGCTGAAATGTTGATTGCCACTATTTTCCATGGATTCTGCTGGACCTGCTGAGTTCCTCTAGCACTTTCTTTGTGTTTGTGGTGATATGTAATTACACCACTAGGTCACCAGGGGTCATCCCAGTGACCCTGTATATAAAGCAGTCCAGAGCAGTCTAGCCTTCCGGGTTTGTCTTGAAGAGACAAAACCTCTTAGTGTACATATTAGTTTATTAAAGCTGTCTTATACTCGCACTGCTGGTGTGGTTATTGTCAGTACAGTGTTGTCCGACTCAATCCATCAGCTTTGAAAACCACATGCCTTTGTGTTCATACAAGGAAACCTCTTGTCCTTTTTATGAGCAAATTCAAAGGGAAAGTGCAGAAAATCAGGGGATTGCTGGAGAAATCTCAGACATTAATGGGACTGCAACTTATGAACTATTGGGAATACTGCTTGCTTTTAATGACAAGACTAACAAATTAACTATTTGTCAGGATATCATGCATCTTTCCTTAGTATGAGGCAGTGTTCAGTTTATAGACACAAAACTGTAAAATCTAGAACAAAAAAAATGAAACTACTGTAGGAACACAGTGGGTCAGGCAGCATCTGTTGAGGACTGCTTGATGTTCCCTGTTGAGATCCTGCACCAGACATTAGTTTGTCACTCTTGTCTCCAAGAGATAAAATGAAGTTTCGGACCCTGATGCAAACATAAAATCCAGGCTGACAATCAAAGCTGAAGTGTTGGCTGTGATGTTAAAATTACATCTTTAAGTCAGCATGAAAGATTCCATGAAAGTAGGTTCATTCTCTCTGGTTAACAGTTATCAACATCTTACTGATTCTGAGATATTTCCAAGTGTCATTTGTTTCCTCTATTAAAAGAGTGACCAATTTGCCTACTGTCACGATAGCTCCACAGCAGGTGCTGTCCACTCAGCTATGGATCACTAGATCAAAGCAACATGTACAAATCTGACGATGACACCACAGTTGTCGGCAGAATCACAAATGACAATGAGAAAGCGTATAGGAAGAAGATAGATCACTTCGTTGAGTGATGTCATGCCAACAATCTTGGGCTCAACATTAGTAAAACCAAGGAGATGATTGTGAACAAGGAGGAAGTCAGGAGAACACAACTCAGTGCTCATCGAGGACTCAATAGTGGAGAGGGTCAAGAGCTTAAAATTCCTGGGTGTTAACATCTCCAAGAATCTGTCCTGGAGCCCCATGTTGATGTAATCACGAAGGCGGCTTGCCAGCGGCTATACTTTTCGGGGTGCTTGAGGAGATTCATTATGTCACCGAAAACTCTTGAAAATTTATGCAGATGGCTGGTTGGATCACTACCTGGTTTGGAGGCACCAACTCTCTGGACAAGAATAAACTCCAGAGGGTTGTTAACACGGTCTGCAACATCACAGGCATCAGATTTCACTCCATTGAGGACATCTACGTGAGGTGGTGTCTTAAAAAAGCAGCCTCTATCCTCAAAGACCTTACCACCCAGGCCATGCCCTTTTCACTCTGCTACTGTTGGGGAAAAAGATTCAGGAACCTAAAGATGAGCACTCAGTGGCACAAGGACAGCTTCTTCCTGCTGCCATCAGATTCCTGAATAATCAATGAACCAAAGACACTGCCTTACTTTTCGTACACTATTTTTTAACAATTATTGTTGTAAAAGTGGCTTATATGAATGTTTGCACCATTATGCTGCTGCAAAACACCAAATTCCGTGACTTGTTCATCACAATAAATTCCTTTTTTTAAATAATTTTTTTATTTAATAGTTCACTGTGCATTATTTCAATTATATATGTTATCATTAAAATAGAGTTAAATTTTTCCCCTTTCCCCGCACCCCCATAACATAAAGCAAGAATGAAAAAAAGAAAAATAAACAAACAATAAAAGACAAAAGAAAAAAAATCATGTCATCCAAAATTCCATATTTAAGTATTTTCATACTTGTATCTTATCACTTTAAGAGATGGCGGTCTGAAATCAGCGGTTTCTAATATACTCTATGTATGGTTCCCAAATTTGTTCAAATAAAGTCTATTTGTCTTTTAGATTGTACAGAATTTTTTCTAATGGAATGCACTAGTTTATTTCTATATGCCATTGTTGTATTTTTAAGGTTGCTTCTGTTTTCCAAGTTATCATTATGCACTCTTTTGCTACTGCAAGTGCAATCATAATAAATCTTTTTTAATTTTTATTTTTCACACTGTGAACCATATCAATCAAAATACACACAAACATTTCCCTCTTGAATATACACAGTGGCATTTCTCCCTTTTTGTCCCCCCTACCTTCCCTCCCTCCTTCCCAGCCCCTCCAAACCCATTAAACGTTCAACATATACAATACAATACAATAAACCCATTAAAAAAATGTCATCACACAATGAAAATAAACAAGAAAATTATGTCATCTACTTTTACACACTGGATCAGGTCATTTTGTCTTCTCATTTTATCATTTTAGGGGGTGGAGGTCCAAAGGCAAGCCCTCTCGGTTTTGTTCCATGTACGGTTCCCAAATTTGTTCAAATAATGTAACTTTATTTTTTTAAATTATATGTTATTTTTTCCAATGGATTACATTTATTCATTTCTATATACCATTGCTGTACTCTCAGGCTCTCTTCCGATTTCTAAGTTGACAATATACATTTTTTTGCTACAGCTAAAATTTCCTTTCATAATAAATCTTTTTTGCGCTTCATCCAGTTTAAGGCTTAATTCTTTACTTCTTATATTACTTAGAAGAAAGATCTCTGGATTTTTTGGTATGTGCTTTTTGTGATTTTATTTAATACCTGATTTAGATCTTCCCAAAACTTTTTCACTTTCTCACATGCCCATATTGCATGAAATGTTGATCCCGTTCCCTTCTTACAGTGAAAACATCTATCTGATAATGTTGGATTCCATTTATTTAACTTTTGGGACCAATTTTTTTCCTTTCTACGTGAATCTTCTTCCATATGTTGAGTAAATAGTGCAGTACTGTTGAACTTCTATATTGCACCAGTTTTTCATTCCACTTATAAAGTATATGTTCTGGTACCTTCTCCCCTATTTTATCTAGCTTTATCTTGGTCCAGTCTGGTTTTTCCCTTGTTTGATAAAAATCTGATAGATACCTTAATTGTGCTGCTCTAAGTTTGGTAGCTGCAAACCACCTTGTTTGTGCCATTCTGTTAATTTAATTAGCGCTATCCCCGGTTTCCCCCCCTTTCCATCAGAATTTCCTTATTATTCTCTTTAGTTCATTGAAGAATTTCTCTGTTAAGGGAATTGGTAACAATTGAAATAGGTATTGTATCCTTGGGAAGACATTCATTTTAATGCAATTTACCCTCCCTAAAGTCATCTTGTAATTTCTTCATTAATGGCTGATAATTTAATTTGTATAGGTGGCCTAAATTATTATCTAATCTAATACCTAGGTATCAGATTGCTTGTGTTTGCCATTTAAATAGTGATTCTTTTTTAAACTCTATGTAATCCGCATTATTCATTTGCATTGCTTCACTTTTATTTGCATTGATCTTGTACCCCAATATTTCTCCATATTCCTTCAGTTTCTTAAGTAGTTGTTTTATTGATATTTCTGGTTCTGTTAAGTATACCAATGACGTCATTTGCAAATAAACTGATTTTACATTCCTTTTCTTTTATTTTTATCCCTTTTATTTTATTTTCTGTTCTTATCAGTTCTGCCAATGGTTCTATTGCTAAAGCAAACAGTGAGGAAGATAATGGACATCCCTGCTTCGTTGACCTACTTAATTTAAATTGGTTCGATAGATATCCATTTACTGTCACCTTCGCCAATGGTCCCTTATATAATGCTTTAATCCAATTAATATACTTTTCTGGTAGGTTGAACTTCTGTAGTACTTTGAATAAATAATTCCATTCTACCCTATCAAAGGCTTTTTCTGCGTCTAAAGCAACAGCCACTGTTGGTATCTTATTTCCTACTGCATGGATTAAGTTAATGAATTTATAGACATTGTCCGTTGTTCATCTTTTCTTAATAAATCCAGTTTGATCTTGTTTTACTATTTTAGGTACACAATCGGCCAATCTGTTTGCTAATAATTTTGCTATTATCTTATAGTATGAGTTAAGTAGAGATAATGGTCTATATGATGCTGGTGTTAGTGGATCTTTCCCTGTCTTTGGTATTACTGTAAATATTGCTGTCTTACATGAATCTGGCAAGTTCTATGTTTCCTCTATCTGGTTCATTACTTCCAGGAGAGGAGAAATTAATAACTCTTTAAATGTTTTATAAAATTCAATTGGAAATCCATCTGGTGTTTTATTGTTCGGCAGCTTTTTTAATATATCCTGTACATCCTCTATTTCAAATGGTTTTATTAGTTTGTTTTGTTCCTCTTCTTGCAATTTCGGCATTTCAATTTTAGCTAACAATTCCTCTATTTTATCATCATTTCTCTCGTTCTCAGTTTGATACAATTGTTCATAAAATTCGTTAAAATTTTCATTAATCTCCATTGGATTATATGTAATTTGTTCGTCCTTTTTCCTTAATGCCAGTATCGTTCTTTTAGTTTGTTCTGTTTTAAGATGCTAGGCTAATATTTTATGTGTTTTTTTCTCCTAGTTCATAATACTTTTGCTTTATTTTCATTCTGTTCTTCTCCACCTTGTACGTTTGTAATGTTTCGTATTTAATTTTTTTTCCTGCCAATTCTCTCCTTTTCATTATATCATCCCTTTTTACTAATTCCTTTTCTGTACTTACTATCTCCCTTTCCAACTGCTCTATTTCCCGATTGTAATCCTTTTTCATCTTAGTCACTTAACTTATTATCTGCCCTCTCATGAAGGCTTTCATTGTGTCCCATAATATAAATTTGTCTTTCATTGATCCTGTGTTTATTTCAAAATATGTTTTAATTTGGCATTCAATAAACTCCCTAAATTCCTGTCTTTTAAGTAGCATGGAGTTTAACCCTCCATCTATATGTTCTTGGTGGGATGTCCTCCATTTCTATTGCTAACAATAGGGGTGAATGATCTGATAGTAGTCTAGCTTTGTATTCAGTTTTCCTAATTATCCCTTGAATATGGGCTGACAACAAAAACATATCAATCCTTGAGTAAGTTTGTGCCTACTCGAATAATATGAAAATTCCTCTCTCTTGGGTGTTGCCTCCTCCATATATCCATAAGTTTCATTTCCTGCATTGATGTAACCATAGATTTGTCTACTTTATTCTTTTTAGTTGTCTTTTGTCCAGTTTTATCTAACATTGGGTCCAAATTAAGGTTAAAATCCCCTCCTATCAATATATTTCCTTGTGTATCCGTAATCTTCAAAAAATATCCTGCATAAACTTTTGATCCTCCTCGTTAGGTGTGTATATATTGAGCAAATTCCAAAATTCTGAGTACATCTGACACTTTATCATTGCATACCTCTCTGCTGGATCTATTATTTCCTCCTCTATTTTGATTGGTACATTTTTGTTAACTACTATGGCTACATCTCTAGCTTTTGAATTATAGGATGCTGCCGTTATGTGTCCTACCCAGTCCCTCTTTAGTTTGTTATGTTCCGCTTCAGTTAGATGCGTTTCCTGCACAAATGCTATATCTGTTTTTTCCTTCTTCAATAAATTTAGTAGCTTCTTCTTTTTAATTTGGTTATGTATTCCATTAATGTTTATAGTCATATAGTTCAACATGGCCATCTTATATCTTGCATACATCTCTTTTCCACTTCTTTGCCACCTCCATCCTCCTTTTCATCTCTTGTCTCTTATTACACTTAATATACAACAATACATTTAAGACATAAAGTACCCCCGCAGTTCCCACATCCACTAATACCCTAAAAGATCCCCCCCCTCTCTGAGTTGCCTCATAACCCTTACCGGGCAACCACAACTCCACTTTTCATTTGGGTTGCGATCTTGTTCACAGCATCAACTGATTTTGCAGTGATGGTTATTCCCCCTCCACCCAGCCCTCTTCAGAAAACATTTTTTTAAAAACACATATAACAAAGCGCCCTCTCTTCTTTTTTCCCCTTTCTCCCTTCCCTCCCTTCTCTTTTCCCTCTTTAGTTCTTTACATAAACATTGTTTTTACATCTTTATATATACTTTATCACTGTTCTTCATTCTTGTTACATCTCTTCATCTCTTCTCCTGTCCTGCAAACGTTCTGCAAATTCTTGCACTTTCTCTGGATCTGAGAACAGTCTGTTTTGCTCCCCGGGTATAAATATTTTAAGCACGACTGGATGTCTTAATATGAATTTGTAATATGAACTTTTTTCCATAAAGTTGATTTTGCTGTATTAAATTCCTTCCTCCTCTTTAAGAGTTCAAAACTTATGTCTGGGTAAAAAAATATTTTTTAACCCTTGTATTCTAATGGTTTATTATCTTCTCTAATTTTATTCCTTGCCCGTTCCAGTATATTTTCTCTTGTCGTGTATCTCAAAAATTTTACTAAGATGGATCTTGGTTTTTGATGTGCCTGTGTTTTCGGAGCTAATGCTCTGTGTGCCCTTTCTAGTTCCATTTCTTCCTGCATTTCTGTCATTCCCAGGACCTTCGGGATCCATCCTTTTATAAATTCCTTCATGTCTGTGCCTTTTTCACCCTCCTTCAGGCCCACTATTTTTATGTTGTTTCGCCTACTATAATTTTCCAACATATCAATTTTCTGAGATAACAACTCTTGTGTCTCTTTAATTTTTTTGTCACTTTCTTCCAATTTTTCTCTTAAGTCATTCACTTCCATTTCTACAGCCGTTTCCTGCTCTTCCACATCTCTACTCTTTTCCCTATTTCTGTCATTACCAGTTCTAACCTTTGCATTTTATCTTCTGTTCTTTTCTTTTTTTTTTAAAATTGCATTAAACTCTAATGACAACCATTCTTTTACTGATCTCATTTGTTCTTCAAAAAAGACTTTATCTATATTCTTTTCATCAGTTTTACCTTTTATTTCTCTTTGTCCATCAGTTTTACCTTCTATTTCTCCTTAAAAATCTTGGTCTTCTTCCTCTTCTTCTGTGTCTGTATCTGTGCTGTGTCTTCTTCTCTTCTTTGTGTCTGTGTCTCTTCTGTTTTTCCTGATGAGCTGCTTGTATCTCTTTGTCGGGCCTCTTCTTGCTGTTCCTCCCCTCTTGGGCTGCTTGTCTGTTGTGCTTCTTGACGTTGGTCTTCTTGTCGATCTTCCCTCCGTCTGTCTTCCACGTCTGTTACGTCGCACCCTCTTCTGCTGTCTTCCTTATCCTCCAGCAGAGAGCCCTGGTGTCAGGTGTCCCTCAGCTGCTCGGTCTGCGACAGCCCACTCCTCTGCTGAGCCCCCCTCCCGCCGGTGTCCTCTTTCTCCTCTGATTGCGCACTGTGCACTTTTGTTTGGCTCCGAGAACCATTTTTGTAGTGTACCGGCTGGTGGGTCGCAAATCTGCAGGGCAGGTACTGACCTCGAGGGTCAGGTGCTCCTCATCACCTCAGCGTCCTGTTCCTTCCTGCAGGTAAGGCCTTCTTCCTTCTTCTCCGGCGATTTTTTTTACTTCCTTTTTTCCAGCTGTTTTTACTTTCTCCTTCTTGGAAGCCATCTTCTTTCTCTTCTCTGTATCTTTATCTTCTATTTCTTGTACTTTATTTCTGTTATGCTTTGTTTTTTCCTGATTTTTTTTCTATTTTCCTGGAGAGGGCTGGTTTTCCTGACTGACCACTACACCATCACATGACTCCTCCGGGTCTTTCAAATAAACCAGAGCATCATCAGCAAACAAATTTATTTTGTATTCTTCTTGATTAATCTTTATACCCTTAATCTTAAAATCTTGTCTTATTAATTGTGCTAAAGCCTCTATTGCCAAAATAAACAAAGCTGGCAATAAAGGATATCCTTATCTATTAAAAGAACAGGAATTTGTCCATTAGTCACCACCTTTGCACACAGATTTTTATATAAAGTTTTAACCCAATTTATAAATGTCTGTCCAAAGCCAAACTTTTCCAATATTTTATACAAAAAATTCAATTCTAACCTATCAAAAGCTTTATCTGTATCTAATGCCACTGCCTCTTTTCTGAGCTAAGTGAATTAAACTAATTAATCTTGCAACATTATCAGCAGATTGTTGCTTTTTAGCAAACCCTGTTTGACCCATATGAATTTAGCTAATCTATTTGCTAAGATTTTAGCAATAATTTTTAAACCTCCATTCGATAATGATATAATAATGGATACATCTTTTTTTCGGTATAACTGTAATAATTGCATTTGAAAAAAAGATTCCAGTAGAGAATGGAATTCCACCACTTGCTTCAACACCTCCATAAAAGATATTAAAAGGTCCTTAAATTTCTTTTAAAAATTCAGGCAAAAAACTATCCTCTCCTGGTGACTTAACAGTCTGAAATGAACTTAATACCTCACTAACCTCTCTAGCTGTGAAGGGAGCATCTCTTTGATCCCGATAATTCAAACTACATAAATTTATTTGAGATTTTAAAAATTCTCAATTTTGGTCTCGTCACGTGGACTGAAATATTTAAAAGAATCATTCGTTTCTTGAGGTTTATAAGTAATCTTCTCAAGAGTTATTTTTAATAGCATCAATTGATCTAGAAGTTTGTTCCTCTTTAAACTGCAAAGCAAAAACTTTATGAGCCCTTTCTCCTAATTCATAATACCTTTGTTTAGTTCTCTCAATTAATCTTTCTGTTCTACAAGTCTGAATCATATTATAATGAAGTTTTTTGTTATTAGATTCTTCCTTTTCTCATCAGGCCATTTTTTGTAAATCCTTTTCCAACCCTTCTATTTTCTTTTCCAATTGGTCAACCTATTTCATAAAATCTTTCTTCATTTTTGCTGTATAACTTAACATCTGACCTCGTAAATACGCCTTCAAAGTATTCCAAAGAACAGATTTATTGACTACTGAATTAGAATTTATTCCTAAAAAATCTTGAATCTGTTACCTCATATAATCACAAAAATTCACTCTCTTCAGCAATGTAGAATTAAATCTTCACCTATAAACTGATTTTTTTTTCTCTCTCAGGGACCAAACATGTCATCAAAAGTGATCAGATAAAATCCTAGCCTTATACTTTGTAAGCATAATTCTTCCTTGCAATTTTGCTGATATTAAAAACAAATCTATTCTCGAATAAGAGTCATGTCTATGTAAATAAAAAGAATAGTCCCTTTCCTGTGGATTTAATCACCTCCAAATATCTATCAAATTCAAATCTTTCATGCAACTCAAAATCATCTTTGCTGCTTTTGTTTTTACAACTGATCTTACCGACTTATCCAATATTGGATCAGGACAACAATTAAAATCCCCTCCTATCAAAACCTTCTCGTGAGCTCCAGCTAAATGCAGAAAAGTATCCTGAATAAAACTTTCATCATCCGTATTTGGTGCATAAATATTCGTAAGTGTCCACATGTCAGAATAAATTTGACAATGAATCAAAACAAATCTCCCCACAGGATCTGTAACCACCTTTTGAATTTTAACACAAAGTTTTCTTAATCAATATTGCAACTCTTGCTTTAGAGTTAAATGTTGAGGCTACCACTTGACCTACCTAATCTCTTTTTAATTTCTGATGTTTCTTCTCTGTTAAATTAGTCTCTTGCCAAAAAGCAATATCATCTTTCATTTTTTTATATAAGCTACTACCCTTTCCCCCCCCCAATTGTGTTATTAAGCCCATTTATATTAAAACTTACAAAATATAATACCCTGCTATTAGCCATTTTTCTATTTCAAAAAAAAAATTCAAAACTCCCCTTGCCCCTCCCCTTGGACATCCAGCACCATAAAACTATCAATCACACTTGACATCTCCATCAATAAAAAAAGAAAATTAAATTGAATAAAAAGAATAATAAGAAAAAAAACTGAAAAATATCTCCAAAAGAAAAATAATACTGCAAAAAAAAGACCTGGCAAGACCTGGTCATTTCCATGATGTCCTCAATGAAGTAGGGGAGGTTATGTGCCTTGATGAAATGAGCCATGCGAGTGATGCCTGGGTGGCAAAGCTCATCGTGCAGTGACCGTAACTGGCTGGTGTGTGAAGAAGCACAACTTTCTCGTGACAGGGCATCTGGAGGTTCATTGAGAGTACCTGGCCTGTGTGCTATGTCATAATTATAGGTGGAGAGTTCGATCCTCCACCTAGCGATCTTATCATTCTTTATTTTGCCCCTTTTTGCATTTTTAAACATGAATGCCACCGATCGCAGGTGGGTGAGCAGTGTAAATTTTCTGATGACTAGGTAATGCCTCCAATGCCTGATGGCCTCTACAATGGTTTAAGTCTCTTTCTCCACAGATGAGTTCCGATGCTTGTGGCCTTATAGGGTGCAGGAAAAAAAAGCAACTGGCCTGAAGGTAGCGGCCAGAACTACGTCACAGGCATCGTTTTCCACCTAGAAGGGTACATTCTCATGCATGGTGGCCTTTGTGACGTAGTTCCAAATGTAGTCAGGCCTGGGATTTGGCCGATAATAGGAAGGAGGTGGATTTTAAGAGGGGGCAGACTTTATCTGCATAGTGAGGGAACCATTGAGGGTAGTAGAACCCCAGGCACCTCCTTAAGGCCTTCATGGTCTTCGGGATCAGGAGATCTAACGGGGGAGTATTTGATCGGGATCAGGGCCAATGATGCCATTCTCCACCACATAGCCCAGGATCACCAGATCTTTCGTCCAGAACACGCACTTACCGGAGTTATATGTGAGGTTCAGGGCCTTGGACATGCAGAGAAACCTCTGGAGGTTAGCATCATGGTCTTCCAGAGAGTGTCCACAAATGGTGACGTTGTTGAGATAAGTGAAGATGGCCTTCAACCCATACTCGTCGACCATTTTGTCCATCTGTCTCCGGAAGACCGAGACCCCATTAATGATGCCAGAAGGGATCCTCCAGAACTGATAGAGCCATCCATCTGCCTTAAATGTTGTGTAGGGGTGGTCCTCGGAATGGATCGGTAACCGATGGTATGCAGCTTTCAGGTTGATGGTCGAATAGACCTGATACTACACAATTTCGTTTACCATGTCTGAAATTTGAAGGAAGGGTATGCGTCCAGGAGTGTGAAATGATTAATTGTTTGATGATAGTCAATCACTAGCCTGGACTTTTCTTCTCCTTTCACAACTACCACCTGGGCTCTCCATGGGCTGTTACTAGGTTCAATTGAGTAGCTGCTGTGTCTCGGCTCTGATAAATTCCCGATCCCATGCACTGTATCATCTGCTCTTTGTGGCTATTGGTTTAGAATCCGGAGTCAAGTTCGGAAATAGTGGTGGGGGTGGAGAGACCGCATGTGACATCCGGCTTTTGTAGCCTTCCGTTCCACACTGTGATTAGAGGAAGTGAGCCAGAGTATCCATGGTCAAGCTTTTAAGGTGACACAGCAAGTTGAGGCCCAGCAACACAGAAGCACACAAATCCTTTAGTACATACAGCCGGAACTTATAAAAGTCCCCCCTTTTACAGTTAGATGTACTATACCCCTGGATTGTCACAGAGTGCGAGTACGAAGCTATGAAAATACGATAGTCTGTCGGGTACACTTTTAAGTTGCTCCAGAGAGCCATCACAGAGTTTCTAAAGCTCTCATTGGAACCAGTGTCTACCAAGCAATCAGTCAAGTCTCCATTACCTTCACCTCCATTGTCGAGTTATTCAATTGGTGAGGTATAGCCTGATCCAGGACAACTGATGCCAGTGATCCGGAAACTCTGTCACTCCCCATACTGATGTCAACTCTCTCTTCTTGGCCCACAGGCAGACAAGATGGCATCGACCATGAGGTGCGGCAAGATGGCCACTGTAGCTTCTCGCGATGCTTTAATTCTGGTGGCGGGTCTCGCCACGAGGCGCAGCAAGATGCTGGCAGCGAGCACGGAGAGGCTGAAGCCAGCACTTTGTGACTCGGACACGGGTTGAATGATGATTTGGGGGTTGCACATGCGGTTGCCCTCTTTGAGTTCCCTTTAGTCCTGCAGACCTTCACCCATTGCCCTCGCTTACCGCATCCTGAGCACACGGAGTCCTTCGCGGGGCATCGGGCGTGGGGGTGCTGTGCCTGTCCACAGAAGTAGCATCCCCAGTCGCGCGTAGTTGCAGCAGTCGGCGCTGGAATTGCGGGGTTGCCGGCACCCCAATGACCTGGTCGTCTGAAAAGGCGCTGCTTTCGCCCATGAGGTCGTCAGCTCCCAGTTGGGCCTGCTCAAGTGCTGGCCAAGTCATTCTTCCCCAACTCCAGCAGTCGCTGCCTCATGTACCTCGACCTCACTCCTGCCATGAGGGTGTCCCGGATTTGTTCCTCCTCTCTCCTCTGGGCCGAAACTGCTTCAGTGGCATTTTCTAGCCAAGGCCCACAGTTCAAGGACATAATCATCCAGCAACTCACCCGGACGCTGCCAACATTGAGAGAGCAGGTGCCTCACCAGCATGTTGTTCTGGAGCCTCGTGTAGCTGGACTTCAAGCCTTCTATGGCTAACTCATTTTAGCACAGTCTCTGATGACAGCGTACCCTTTGGGGTCGACTCGAGAGAGCAGATCTCCGGAGACTATCAGAGTTGAAGACGTCTTGTGTGGCCATCAGGTAGGACTGGAAGCACTCCAGCCAGTGTGTGAATTCCTCCGGGACATCAGGGGACAGAAGGTCGACCTGGAGCATGCCTGGCTTCAACAGGGCTTCCATCAATTGAATGAAGATGGAGAAATATCGGGGTACAAGATCAAAGCAAATAAAAGTGAAGCGATGCCAATGAATAATGCGGATTACACAGAATGGTACAAACAAGGTGGTTTGCAGCTACAAAACTTTAAAAATTATTATAGAGCAGCACAATTAAGATATCTATCAGATTTTTATCAAACAAGGGAAAAACCAGATTGGATCAAGATAGAGCTAGATAAAATAGGGGAGAAGGTACCAGAACATATACTTTATAAGTGGAATGAAAAACTGGTACAATATAAGGTTCACCAGTACTGTACCATTTATTCAACATATGGAAGAAGATTCACGTAGAAAGGAAAAAAACAAATTACCAACGACCAAAATTATTATTGATGCAAAATCAATTAATCCCTTTCACAATAGATAACCTTTCCTTTAGAGAATGGGAGAGAAAAGGAATTAAAAAGAATAGAAAATTGTTTTTTGGGAAATAATTTATTAACATTTGAACAAATGAAGTACAAATATGGAATAACTCATGGTACAATGTTTGCATACCACTAACTGAAAACCCACTTAAAGGAAAAATTGGGAAGCAGACTGAGATTACTAGAAGGAAGCAGCTTTGAGTATGTGATTACAGAAACAACAATAATAAAAAGATTTATAACCAACATGTACATCAAGCTGCAAGAGAAGGAAAATGATGAAATAAGCTATAAACCCAAAAAGTGGGAAAAAGATTTAAACATAAAGATAAAAAATGAAATATGGGAAAAGTTATGCTCTGGAACTATGAAAAATATAATAAACGTGAGGTTAACTCATGATACAATATAATTGGTCCCAAAAGTTAAATAAATGGAATCCAACATTATCAGATAGATGTTTTCGCTGTAAGAAGGAAACGGGAACAACATTTCATGCAATTTGGGCATGTAAGAAAGTGAAAAAGTTTTGGGAAGATCTAAATCAGGTATTAAATAAAATCACAAAAAGCAACAAACCAAAAAACCCAGAGATCTTTCTACTAAGTAATATAAGTAAAGAATTAGGCCTTAAACTGGATGAAGCGCAAAAAAGATTTATGATAGCCTTAGCTGTAGCAAAAAAATGTATAATGTCAATTTGGAAATCGGAAGAGAGTCTGAGAGTACAGCAATGGTACATAGAAATGAATAAATGTATTCCATTGGAAAAAATAACATATAATTTAAAAAATAAACTCACATTATTTGAACAAATTTGGGAACCGTACATGGAACATCACAGAGAGGGCCTACTGCGGACCTCCACCCCCTAAAATGATAGAATGAGAAGACGAAATGACCTGATCCAGTGTGTCAAAGTAGATGACACAATTTTCTTGTTTATTTTCATGTGTGATGACATTTTTTAATGGGTTTATTGCAAAGTATATTTTGAACGTTTAATGGGTTTGGAAGGGACTGGGAAGGAGGGAGGAAGGGAGGGGGGGGAAAAAGGGGGAGAAAATGCCACTGTGTATATTCAAGAGGGAAATGTTTGTGTGTATTTTGATTAATATGGTTCATAGTATGAAAAATAAAAATTTTAAAAAAAACAGGGCTTCCATCCTGCTTCAAACTTAAGCTGTTAAAATTGTAACGCGATTTATTGCACTCAGATACAGTGAGGAGTACAAACACACTTTTAATAGCTTACAATCAATAATTCTGTGATGGCTCTCCGTCTATAAGGAGTTTGTATGTTCTTCCCAGCCTGAAAGGGTTTCCTTCTACCTTTCAAAATATAAAGGGGTTGCAGTTTAATTGGGGTATTTGGGCAGCACAAGAAGGGCCTATTACCATGCTGCATGTCTAGTTTGTTTTTAATTTAAAAATTAAAAATATAAATAATACTGGTGTAGTAGGTGGCAGTCTGGACTGTGACAAGAATCTCGGGGTGGTTCAGGAGGATAATGCCAAATTCAGTGCACGGACATAGCAATTGAAATATAATATGGAAAAATGTGGTGTCATCCACATTTTGGTAAAAATATGGATAAAATGAGAGAATGAAAAATGCTACTGTTCAGAGACACTCAGATATCTCTGAAAATGAGATAGTCAATATGCAGGTTCAACAAGCAATTAGAAAGGTCAAAGATGTGTGACCTGTGTAACAGTATCTGTAGAGACATCAGAGGGCCTGTTTCTTGGTTGTACTGCTCTACAGCATTCTCATTTAACATGATCTTATACGGTGTGCTGAGAACAGAATCAACACAGGATAGGAGAGTAGAATGCTATTCCAACAAGAAACAAGACAGGAAGGGGCATCATCAAGCTGGTTCAGAGTCTGCAGGATTTTGGTAGATGTTGACTAACCTATTTGTCAAAATGGAGGTTGGGAAGTTGAAAGGAAAAATGACAAATAAATCATGTAAAGTGAGAGCAGGTGGAAACTGGCAGTCAGGATGATTTAAACATTCAAGTCCACAATGAGAGTAAAATAAGTTATCAGTGTAATCAAAAAAGTCAGACAGAAGACCAAAGTAAGATCAAAGTAAAGAATACTCTGCATATCCCACAAGAAGATACAGATGGAGGTCATACTTATTCCCATTTAATTGGAAGAATTAAATGAAATTGTTCCATGTGAAAACAAGTTCAACAAAGTGGAGGGAGATCTGGTTTGGTTTACCTGGAAGAAAACATTGAACGGCCCTGAATTCATACTATTGTGAGATAGAAGTGTAGAGATTAGAAGTCATGGTGACAATGAAGCGGTTGCAAGTAGGAAACTGAAAACTGCTAAAGTAAGAGAAGGCGTCAGAACTGTTACAAGTGTTATGGGCCATGGACTGACTGGATTTCTGCTAAGAACTGTGTAACATGGTGGTACAGCTCAGTGCTAACTCGCCAGGGTCAAGCTGTGCAGAGTCGAGAGAAATATATTAGTTGCTTGGGACGTTCATGAATGCGGGTGAATGCAGCTGTGAAGCAGAGACTTTGGTTTGGAACATCCAAGAAGGATACACACAGCTCAGTGCTAACTCGCTAAGGTCAAGCTGTGCAGAGTCGAGAGTAATATATTAATTGCTTGGGACGTTCATGAATGCGGGAGAATGCAGCTGTGAAGCAGAGACTTTGGTTTGGAACATCCAAAAGGATACACAGAGATATCATATGCTCTGCGCTGGAGAACAGTTCTGGCTGACCCTCTTCTCAGGAAAAAGGGTGAATTTGAGTGTGACTAAAAAGGTTACCGTGACTCTCTCTTGTCATAGAGATTTTAGAAAGTTGCATTAAATCCACATGCCTCAAAAGTGAGATGATTAAAAACCACACTTTGAGAACCAAGGGAAGTCATCTGAGGAAGCCTGCAAAAGGATTTGTAATTTTGCTGCAATGCAACATCAGTCATTTCTCTCTCTCTCTCTCTCTCTCTCTCTCTCTCCAATGTTCTATTCGATGTCCTTTGTTATCAGTTAAAAAACTGAACTTTGAGATTGAATTCTGTGAATTGACTTACTTGACTAGACTGACCTAGGGCTTTGGGGATTTTTCCTTTTGTGAGTATTGGGCACAGACTGTAATGGTCTGGGATTTTCACATATCTGAATATCTGTAAATATTCGATAATTATAGTGGGTTAAGGCATTATATTGTTAAGAAATATATTCTGTCTTCTGTGGTTGCTGGTTTGAGATGTACAAAGTGGGAGGTTAAAGGTTGATTGATTAGTGATCAATTGTCTGAGTCTGTATCAAGCTGGAGCTCTGGTGTAGGAAATGCCTTTGGTAAAAATAATTGGAAGTGTGTGTGCTTGTGTAGGTGTGGGTGTGTGTTGAAATCAACAGCAACAAACCAGTAACCATGGATTTAAAGGAATTTTTGGCATTGCCCTTTCTTGAGAATATAAAAAAGGCAAAAAAGCACGAGTTGGCAACTAATGGCAACAAGTTGGCAATTGCTTCAGTAGAACCATGAATGAAAAAGGTGGTAATTGGGAGGAAAATTGCAAAATACTACAAACAAGCAAGAAAGTCTGACAAAGTGTTAGAGCAGTTTCCCAAGAGTAAAATTTCTGAGAAAATACAGTTGGAATTAAAGAGATTAGAAGTGGAGGCAGCTAAGAGACTGTAATGGAGGATTAAAACCATGTGCCCAGATGCTTTTTGCTTATGTGGAACTGACGACACTGGGGCCACACTCAGGTCACCTTACTTTCAGAACTAGCAGATGTAATTAAACTCAGCCATGGGGATTTTTCTGAAGATACACTTTGAAATGGAATTCCACTGTGAGGCCCAGGGAAAGCAGTTGTCAAATGCGACACTCTGAAATTGACAAATTGGTCACAACTCTGTCTTGCTCAAGAAGTTTTAATAAGTCTTTGTATCTACGAGATAAACCAGGAAATCATAACATCCTGGTTCCATAATAATTAATCTTCTAAATTGTAGGATGTATGTTCAGCTTTGATTTTGACTGACAAATGTTAGAAGGAGTAGGCGCATGATTAATTGTTCTTTCCTAAATGTAGGATAACATGGCATTGCAAAGCCTGAGAAGTTTTAATAAGTCTTTGTATCTACGAGATAAACCAGGAAATCATAGCATCCTGGTTCCATAATAATTAATTAATCTTCTAAATTGTAGAATGGTATGTTCAGTTTTGATTTTGACAGACAAATGTTAGAAGGAGTAGGCGCATGATTAATTGTTTTTGGGGTATATAAGCCTGTGGTCCTGCTGCTGAAGTTTAAACTCTCCGAGGGGTGGGAACACCCCTTGTCAAGAAGGAAGAACATCCAGAGTCCGAGCAACGTCCAGGTCGGGGGAGGTGGAGAAGCTGCTACTGGCGCCCTGACAACCTACTACAAGTGTGCAGTCGTTGCCTCGTTTAGGCAGTTGGGACCAGTCCAAGCGTTGATAAGTATAGTTGGGAAGGGCTTGCATCTTGTAGTGTGAAATCAGCTTTTGAATTAGTAATAAACATTTGTATAAACTGAACTGCTCTCGGTGTGTGTGTCTATTTTCTTTCGGAGCCAGCTCTTCAGCGCTTGACGTCCTGTTTTGCGGAAACTGCCAAAATGTTTGGCCTGGAAGTCAGCCTGAAAAAAACTGAGGTCCTCCATCAGCCAGCTCCCCACCATGACTACCAGCCCCCCCACATCTCCATCAGGCATACAAAACTCAAAACGGTCAACCAGTTTACCTATCTCGGCTGCACCATTTCATCGGATGCAAGGATCGACAACGAGCTAAGCAACAGACTCGCCAAGGCAAATAGCGCCTTTGGAAGACTACATAAAAGAGTCTGGAAAAACAACCAACTGAAAAACCTCACAAAGATTAGCGTATACAGAGCCGTTGTCATACCCACACTCCTGTTCGGCTCCAAATCATGGGTCCTCTACCGGCATCACCTACGGCTCCTAGAACGCTTCCACCAGCGTTGTCTCCGCTCCATCCTCAACATTCATTGGAGCGACTTCATCCCTAACATCGAAGTACTCGAGATGGCAAAGGCCGACAGCATCGAATCCACGCTGCTGAAGATCAAACTGCGCTGAGTAGGTCACGTCTCCAGAATGGAGGACCATCGACTTCCCAAGATCGTGTTATATGGCGAGCTCTCCACTGGCCACCGTGACAGAGGTGCACCAAAGAAGTGGTACAAGGACTGCCTAAAGAAATCTCTTGGTGCCTGCCACATTGACCACCACCAGTGGGCTGATATCGCCTCAAACCGTGCATCTTGGCGCCTCACAGTTCGGCGGGCAGCAACCTCCTTTGAAAAAGACCGCAGAGCCCACCTCACTGACAAAAGACAAAGGAGGAAAAACCCAACACCCAACCCCAACCAACCAATTTTCCCTTGCAACCGCTGCAACTGTGTCTGCCTGTCCCGCATCGGACTTGTCAGCCACAAACGAGCCTGCAGCTGACGTGGACATTACCCCTCCATAAATCTTCGTCCGCGAATCCAAGCCAAAGAAAAAAAAGAGCTCAAACACTGTGACCAATCTAAATTGAACAAAATGAGAGGTATAAGTTTACCCAAGACAGAGACAAAAGAAATTGGATAAATAAAAGCAGCTGAGAAACAGAAGAAATTAGAGATAGAACTGAAGATATGAGAACTACATGCAGATGAGAAAATTAGGCTGCATGAGCCTAATGGTGAGTGCTTATGGTCAGTAGAGAGTTAAGTTAGTTCCTCCATTTGAGGAAGCAGCACTCTGAGAAAGTGGCTGTGAATTTAAATTGGCCACAAAACCAATGGTCTCTTATGTTACAGAGGGTAATCAAATGGAAAGCTCATCAAGCTTGTTGAATCCCATTGTGGTCAAAGGGAACGTGTTGAATCCCATCATGGCAAAGGAAAAGTCACTTCTGAAGGGAATTATTAAACCCCACCATGGCTAAAAGAAAAGGACTGTGTTGACCAAGTGCTCAAAACCAAAGCTGGGAATCAGTATTTGCTGACAATTATGTGTGTAACCACAATGTTTCTGGAGGCCATTCCTCTGAGAAACATTAAAGCAAAGATAATTGTGAAGGCTTTGTTAAAAGATTTTCACCTTGGTTGTCCTGCCAAGAGAAATTCAGTCAAATCAAGGGAGTAATTTTATGTCATGCTTATTCCAACAAGTGGTTTATGAATTGAGAGTTAACTAGATTGTATCTTCTGCATTCCATCCAGAGAGTCAAGGGGCATTGGAGAGGTTCCATTTGACTCTGAAAACATGATAAGAACTTATTGTTTTGAAAATGTGAAGGATTGGGATGAAGGATTCATTTGCTTTTATTTGCAGTGAGGGAGTCTGTCAAAGAATCATTTGGTTTTAGTCCATTTGAGTTGGTTTTTGGACATGAGGTGAGAGGTTCTTTAATGTTATTAAAAAGAACAGTGGATTAATAATGATGTGCATTTAAATTTGTTGGATTATGTATTTAAAATTAAGGATTGGTTGCATGAAGCTTGTGAAATGGACAAAGAGAATTTAAAGGCCACTTAACAGATGATGAAAATTTGGTATGATCACAAGGCAAAAATGAGAAATTTGAAACCTGGTGACAAAGTGTTGGTTCTGATCCTACACATTCAAATCCTCTATTGTCTATTGTCTTAGGGCTAGGTTTTCAGGGCCATATGAATTTGTCCAAAATTAATGAGGTTGTAGCGGCCTGCATACAGAGACGCAGAGAGGCCACAAAATAGCCGACGAAAGTCGCAACGACGTTGACCTGGGATGACACCGGCCGTCATCCTAGGTGACCTCCCGCACGGCGGAAAGACAGTGAAATGTGGTGGGAATGCCAGCCAATCCCAGGCTGGTGCTCCAATGATGCAGACCCCTAACATCAGCGCCTTGAGCCCATATAAACATGATGACCAGTGCAATAAACCAATCTCGACTTCAAGTCTTTGGTGTGCATGTCGTTCTTCTCCATGCCTGCATAGCGTGAATGCTACAAGGTCACTTATATTATTGAAACGTCTAATTGCAGACGAGAAACTCAGGTCTGTCACGTAAGCCATATTTTGAGCAAGCACCTCACAATAAGTCTAAACTTTCGCCAAAGGTGATAGCTATCGACCAGGATAATGAGGAGACAATTAAAAAAAAAATCAGAGAAGGTCATGGGACACAAAATTTGATAAGCCTGAGGTTGGAAAATTCCAGGGTTTTGCAGGCCCTGAAATCAAAGTTGGCTCACTTCCAAACTTCAGAAAGGAAAAAAATAAAGCAGTTACTTGTAAAATTTTAGAATTTATTTCAGATGTACCTCAGAAAATTTCCATAGCTTTCTATGATGTTGATATCGGTGATGCTAGACTTATTAAACAGCAATCCTATTGGATGAATATGGAAAAGTGCCGACTAATCGATCAGCAAATTTACTACATGTTGAAGAATGGTATCATTAGAAAGTTTACTTTAGGTTGGAGTTCACCTTGTGTTTTAGTCCCTAAGCCAAATGGAACTGTTAGGTTCTGTACTGACTATAGAAAGATAAATGCTGTGACAAAGACAGATGCTTATCCTATTTCTAGAATGAATGATTGTATAGACAGAGTGGGGAAGGCAAAACTTCTTACTAAAATTGACTTGAGGAAAGGTTATACAGTTAGGGGTATAAAGATTTCTGCATTTGTAACACCTACTAGGCCACACATGTCAAACTCAGGCCCGCGGGCCAAATTTGGCCCGTGATATAATTATATTTGGCCCGCAAGATCATATCAAATATGTATTAGAGCTGGCCGCCACGCCAGTATAGCGCATGCACAGCTAATACTACAAATCCCAGAATGCTTTGCAAATGCGTTGGCGCCGGCCCGTCAGCCCGCTAATCGCCCCCACTTCCTCTCTTTACTTTCATTAGCATCTGTGACCTGTCGCCTAATTCACATGTAATAAGCCCCTTACGAAAAATGGCCAAACCAAAGACAGAAAACAGGACCTTTCAAGACAGGTGGGAGGCAGACTATATGTTCACCATTTTAAAAGACAAACTTGTTTGTCATTGAAGCAAGTTGTTATTTTTTTTACTTGTTGGCTTGTGAAACAAAAAAACATTTAAAAGGAGCTTAAAGGCTATAGAGAAATATTATTTATTGAATATTTTATTTCTCATTTGTTAATGCTTCTTCTGGAAAGAGTTTAACCAAAACTATTATGAAACATTTATTTTAATCAGAAAAAGTTGAACATTACATATGTTGAAAGAAGAGAAAACATGCAGATGTTGTTGAAAATTTTCAAAAAATATTTAGTTTGGCCCACGACTTAGTCCAAGTTTTTAATTTTGGCCCTCTGAATTTGAGTTTGACACCCCTGCTCTAGGCTGTATGAGTACAATGTCATGCCTTTTGGAATGAAGAATGCTCCAGGGACATTTCAAAGAATGATTAATTCTGCAATTCAAGGGTTGAAGCACACAGGTGCTCACATTGATGATTTAGTTATCAGTAGTGACACATGGGAAGAGGATTTCCTTGAGTTATAAAAATTGTTTAATCAACTTTCAAAACCACATCTCACAATTAAGTAAAAGTGAGTTTGGTCATGCGACTATTATTTATCTGGGTTATGTCGTAAGTTAGAGGCTGTTGGTGCCAGTTGAGGCAAAGGTTTTGACTATCTCTGAGTTCCCTGTTCCAACTAGTAAGAAAACTCTTCGAAGGTTCCTGGAAATGACTGGCTACTATCACAAGTTTTGTAAAAACTTTGCAGGTATTACACTCCCTCTAACAAAACTGATTAAGAAGGGAGAAAAATTTGTCTGGTCGAAATGTTGCCAAAAAGCATTTGTAAAATTGAGGGCCATTTTATGCCACCCACCTGTGCTTGAGTCACCTAGCTTAGGGAAACCATTTTTTTTAGCTGTGGGTGCAGTGCAGAAGAAGGATGATGATGTGACCTACTTCTCGAAGAAGTTTAATGATCATCAAAAGAATGATTCCACCAATGAGATTGCCAATTGTCTTTCTAGATGCTAAACTTAGTAAATGAAATTAGTTACTATGTGTGCTTGGAGATCAGTGGTTCTCAACCTTTTTCTTTCCACTCACATGCCACTTTAAGTAATCCCTATGCCATCAGTGCTCTGTGATTAGTAAGGGATAGCTTAAGGTGGGATGTGAGTGTGAAGAGAAGGTTGAGAAAAATTGTCATTGGCCCATTTCCTTTGGAGTTATAAAACCATGCATATAATGAGTCAATTAGATACACTTAAAACAGTGGTTTTCATCCATTTTCTTTCCACCCACATACCATCTTAAGCAATCCTTTAATAATCAGAAGACTTGTGACATAGGGATTACTTAAGGTGGTATTTGAGTAGAAAGAAAAAGGTTGAGAACCACTATTGTAGATGAACATAGTGTTTTGCTTCATATTGTGGTTGTGACGCCTTAATTACTAAAATTTTGTTCTTACAGAGCAAAATTTTCTTTGTGGGTGGGAGGTGTTATGCACCATGGATTGACCATTTGGACAGTGGATTATCATTATAAAGGATGGATTTCTGCAAAGAACTGTGTAACTGGTGATACAGCTCAGTGCTGACTCGCCAAGGTCAAGCTGTGCAGACAAGAAAGATAAATGTATTAATTGCTTGGAACTTTCAAGAAAATGGGAAAACCCAGCTGTGAAGCAGTTTGGTTTGGAACAGCCAAGAAGGATACACAGACATACCACATGCTCTGCATTTGAAAACGGTTCTAGCTGACCCCCTTCTCAGGGGAAAGACTGAATTCAAATGTGACTAAAAAGGCCACTGTGAATCTTTCTTGTCATAGAGATTTTGAAGAGCCATGTTAAATGCACATGCCTCAAAAGTGAGGTGGTTAAAAACCACACTTTGAGAACCAAGGGACGTCATCCAAGGAAGCCTATAAAAGGACTTGTAAGTTAACTGCAACGCCACATCAGTCATTTCTCTCTTTCTCTCTCTCTCCAATATTCTATTCGACATCCTTTGTTATCAGTTAAAGAACTGAACGTGGATGTTGAACTTTTAGATTGAATTTTATGGACTGTGATTTTGGACTGACTTACCTGGGGTTTTGGGATTTTTTTTCCTTTTTTGAGTATTGGACACAGACTGTAATGGTCTGGGTTTTTCATATGCACACTTTGTAAATGTATGATATCTATATATATTTGGTATAGATACTTATAGTGGGTTAATTTTATTAAGGCATTATATTGTTAATAGTTATTAATAAATAGTTAAAATTTAACCCTTTTGAATTGTGTCTCCTGTTGTTGCTGGTTTGAGACATAACACAGGTATTGAATGGAAGAAAGGAGAAAAAATAATTCCACAAGGAAGTGTATGAAAACTGGAATTCAGCCTCAGCAAAATAGAGATCAGTACACCAAACAACTAAGGTACAACACTGACAGTTTACTGTATATCTGCACAATGTTGCCTGATTTCATTGGTCATAAAAATAATACATGAACCTTACCTTGTCAAATCCTTTCAAACCTCCATGTAAGCTATTAGGTCCATTATTAATAGGCAGCTGATAATCCTTCCCATCTATACTGAATTTTCCTTCAGCAATTCGATTGGCTACACGGCCAATCACAGCACCAAAGTAGGGATGTTTGTTAATGTAGCCTGCAATGCAATTAAAATTGTTATTTTTGACCATAACAGTTTGATTTTTTTTTACAAGTTAGTGTTATTCTTCCTTTACCAAGTGTTACTGGCTCCAAATTGCTTGTTCAAATAAACAATGGGAGGTGTTCACTTGTTTGAGCTTCATTTGCAAGGACTATACATAATCCACGTGAAGTTACTACTTGGATGCCTGAAGTTGAACAGGTGGCAAGCAGGGAAAACACCCATCTTTAAAGGTAGAGGTTCTTCGTCCTTACGACTAAAGACGTACATTCCTGAATACGCCAATTCAAAACCCTTCTCAGGGAAGGATAATTGGCAGTGCTGCGACTGACCTGAATGTACAGCTGCCACAAGTGTCTGGTTCGGGGTGGGCTGATGATACCATCAGCTTGCGATCCATCTCCCCATTCACCCCTCTCCTTCTCAGGCGGGTGGGAGCCGGCGGGGCAGCAGGAACCATCAGTGGGGGCTGGTAGGGCAGCGGAAGCCGTCGGGCAGCAGGGACCGTCAGTGGGGGTCAGCAGGACAGTGGGAGCCAGTGGGGCAGTGGGGACTGTCAGGGGTAGCTGGTGCAGGCTGAAACATCCACACCGGGCCGCTTTAGCCTTCAGGGCCACTCTCTGAGGCTCAAAATGCCGCAGAGCAATGGCCATCTTCCCAACTCATAATCCACCATAGAGCAGTTCTAGCTGTGTGGGGGATTATGGTTAGGGAAGATGGCCATTGCTCTGCCCATTTTTATGACTGGTGGCGCTAAGGCACACATGTCAAACTCTGGCCCGCGGGCCAAATTTGGGCCGCAATATAATTATATTTGGCCCACAAGATCATATTAAATATATATTAGAGTTGGCCCGCTGGCTGCCGAGCAAGTATAGCACATACACAGCAGCAAGCACTACCACAGTAGTTTTTAGCACTTCCACAGCAGGCACAGCGGTACACCGATATAGTAAACGGGAAAGTTAATTAGATATTCACAGCGGCGCCAATACAACGGACCCGCCGCCTAGCTACAACGGACCCGCCGCCTAGCTACAATGGACCCGCCGCCTAGTTACAACGGACCCGCCGCCTAGCTACAGCGGACCCGCCGCCTAGCTACAGCGGACCCGCCGCCTAGCTACAACGGACCCGCCGCCTAGCTCCATGTGGCTGGACGTGGTGGGTCACCTCCGCGTCTTCTTGAGCTTCATCTGTGGGCGGGTGCTGCTGGGCATCGGACTTACCGCTGGGGTGGAGGTCGCGGATGAGTTCCACCGCTCTCACGGTATTCCCGGTGAGATGGCGAGACCAGCAGGGTCTCCTTGGGTTGTTGGCGGCGGTTGCGGTGGGCGGAGGCGGGGGCGGAGGAGGGAGAGGGGGCAGGGGGGGGATACCGCTCGGGCCTGCTGGCTGGGCTGGGGAGGGCTTCCTGTAGACCTCCGCTCCTTGGCATGCTTCTCGGCAACGTGCGGTCCTTGGCAGGCAAAATGGACGAGCTGGAACTTCGGGTGGCTGATGACCATTATGTTAAGAACTGCGGCGTTTTTTTTTGTTTATTTAACTTCCGTGGTGCTGTCTGTGGTTGAGTTGCTGCATTGGTAACCTTGAACTGCTGTCTTTTAATCTCGTTGTATACTTTGTACAATGACAATAAAGCTATTTGAATTGAATTTGAATTGAATCCCAGAATGCTTTGCAAATGCGTTGGCACCCCCACCTCCTGTTTATTTTCATTAACATCTGCAAGGTCCTGTTGCCTAACTCACATCTAATAAACCCCTTACAAAAAATGGCCAAATGAAAGATAGAAAACAGGACCTTTCAAGACAGGTGGGAGACAGGTGGAACATATGACTATATGTTCATCATTTTTAAAGAGAAACCTGTTTGTCTTGTGTGTGGAGCCAGTGTGTCTGCGGTTAAAGAATATAACATAAAACGACACTATGAAACAAAACACCAGGACAGGTATAAGGATCTGAACGAGAAGCAAAAGCTCCAGAAGGTGGAGGAGATGAAAAAAAAGTCTGGTTTTACAGCAAACTATGTTCACCAAAGCAGAATCCCAAAGTGAGGCTGCTGTAAAGGCTAGTTTTATTGTGGCCGCAGAGATCGCCAAATCAGCCAGGCCCTTTACGGAGGGAGAGTTTGTTAAAAAAATGCCTGCTCAAAGTTTGCGATGTCATTTGCCCAGATAAAAAGCAAACGATTTTAAATGTGAGCCTGAGCAGAAACACCGTGGCTGCGCGTGCTTGTGAGCTTGATACTAATCTACAAGAACAACTAAAGGAGAAGGGGAAAGATTTTATGGCATACTCACTTGCTGTAGATGAGAGCAGCGACACATCAGATACTGCCCAGCTATCAATATTCATCCGTGGAGTGGACACGAAACTTTCCGTTACAGAGGAACTTTTAGGATTAAAATCCATGCATGGCACAACCACAGGAAAAGAAATCTTCGAGGAGGTGTCCAAATGTCTCAATTAAATGATGCTGCCTTGGGATAAACTTGTGGGACTAATGACAGATGGTGTATTTGCGATGCGTGGTCAGAAAAATGGACTGGTGGGCAGGATTCGGGAGAAGATGCGGGAGAATCATGCAGGTGAGCTTACAGTTTACCACTGCATAATCCACGAGGAAGCCTTGTGTGGCAAAGCCTTGAAAACGGAGCATATTATGAACACTGTAACTCAAGTAGTTAACTTCATAAGAGCCAAAGGTTTAAATCACCGCCAGTTCAAGTCCTTTCTGGAGGAGTTAGGGTCAGAATACGGAGACGTGCCCTATCACACAGAGGTGCCCTATCACACAGAGGTGCGATGGCTTAGCCGAGGAAAAGTACTGAAGAGATGCTTTGAGCTGCGTGAAGAAATGTCTGTTTATGGAGAGCAAAGGCAAAGATACAACAGAGCTCAGGGATAAAAAGTTTCAATGTGAGCTGGCATTCCTGTGTGACATCGTGAGCCATCTCGATGCGCTAAACCTGCAGCTTCAGGGACGAGGACTCATCATTACAGATATGTACAGTGAAGTGAGGGCTTTTAGAACCAAGTTGTGCTTGTGGGAGACTCAAATGCTGCAGGGAAACATGGCTCATTTTCTGTGCTGCCAAATTATGAAAGAACAGATCTCACCTGCCATGGTTGCCCAGTGCAGAGTTTGCTGAAAAACTAAGCGTACTTCGTGCGGAGTTTTCCCGACGATTTGCTGACTTTGAAGCCCAGAAATGCAGATTCGAACTACTCAGCAATCCGTTTGCGGTTGACGTGACAAGCGCTCCAACCAACCTCCAAATGGAGCTGATTGAGCTCCAGTGTAATGACACACTCAAGTCAAAGTATGACTCTGTCGGTGCTGCGCAGTTCCCACAGTTCCTTCCCGACACACTGCCCCAACTCCGTACACAAGCTGCTCAAATGTTGTCAATGTTCGGCAGCACGTATCTCTGCGAACAACTCTTCTCTTTGATGAAGATAAACAAAACACCACACAGGAGTCGTCTTACTGACGAGCACCTTCATTCAGTCCTGAGGATTTCCTCAGCTCAGAGTCTGACACCAGAGTTTGATGAACTTGCATCTAAGAAGAGATGCCAAGTATCTGGTTTAGACCCAGGTGCATCAGAGTAAATCACAGTGTAGCAAGCTAAGCTTGGATTGATATTTTCTTTGGTTAACTTTGGACTGTTCATAGTTGAAAGATTGGATTTTCATTGAAGCAAGTTGTTATTTTTTTGACTTGTTGGGTTGTGAAAAACAATACATTTAAAAGGAGCTTAAAGGCTATCGAGAAATATTATTTATTGAATATTTCATTTCTTATTTGTTAATGCTTCTTCTGGAAAGAGTTTAACCAAAACTATTATTAAACATTTATTTTAATAAGAAAAAGTTTAACATTACATATGTTGAGAGAAAACATGCAGATGTTGTTGAAAATTTTCAATAAATATTTAGTTCGGCCCTCGACTTAGTCCAAGTTTTTAATTTTGGCCCTCGGTGAATTTGAGTTTGACACCCCTGCGCTATGGCATCAGTCACCCCACCTCATCAGCTCCAGAGGGCGCTACGAGGCGCCCCTGGATATGAATGGGATGCTGGAGCAGCCTTTTAGGGCTGCTGTCTGAAAGGTGTTTTAAGTTTTAGATCCACTCTTGTAGCTGGCCTCCAGGCAGAGGCCTGACATGAAATGGCCTAGAGCCTCAAGAGGTGGCAGGATCAACTGACACAGTATCTCTGAAGGGATCCTCTTTTGCTACTCTTTATTGTCTTTGTTTGTGGCACTGGATTAATAGCACCTCTGGGTGATTTATAGGGCAAACAAATGAAAGATGTACAGGTAATCGCTGTTTGACAACTGTAATGGGGACCAAAGGATTGGTTGTAACTTGGGTTTGGTCATAAATTGGGGAATGGGGACGTCAGGTTGCCTCCAGGAGCAAGGACCAATGTATATCATACTTTTAATAGAAAATAGGCATTTGTAGAGTGGTTTTAATAAAGATGTTTTAAAATGTTGGTCATATGTACAAGTGGACGTAACTCGCAATGGTTGGAAGTCGAGGGCTATCTGTACATGACAATCCTGATTTCTATCTCTGAACTGCTTACAGTGGTTCTGATGACCGTCCCTGTATTGTTGGGGAGGAAGTTCCAGGATTATTATTTACCCCTAACCGAGGGTGACACATTTCCAAATTGTGAAAGGGTCTGCAAGTTCAATGTCCACGTTCAGTTCTTCAACTGATAACAAAGGTCGTCGAATAGAATATTGGAGATAGAGAGAGAGAGAAATGACTGATGTGGCGTGGCAGTTAACTTACAAATCCTTTTACAGGCTTCCTTGGATAACCACCTCACTTTTGAGGCATAAAGGAGCTGCAGGAAACATTTGCCCAAAACAAAATAGATGAACTTTCTATCGGCCGGGGCCGGGGCCACAGACGCTCCCACCTTCCAGGTTGTCGAAGCCTAGGACGATGTCCGCCGTTTGGCCGTCCCGGTCCTTGGTCTCCAGGCTCGTCAAGATGGCGCCGAACGAGAGAACCCGGAGCGTCACCGAATCGGAGCTCAGCGTGAACCGGCGCACGGGCCGCCCGTCGGGCAGCGTCCCGAAGCCCTCGCTGCTAACCTGAGTCATAGCGCTCAGCCGGCTGGTGAGTTTGCAGCGCCTGCCCTCGTTCACTGACGTTCACCCTGAAACAGACAGCAGGGCCGTTCATTCATTGACTGGGGCGGGGAGAGGAGTCGCATGAACAGCTCCAACCAGTGAGGGGCCTCCCTCCCGCCTCCAGCCGGCCCATTTCCAGGGCTGTCTGTGGGTGGACGTGGTCGGACCATCCTACCAAACAACGCGATGGGAATTACAGGTGATTGCAAGGACTCGGGAAAGTCTTTTTAAAAGACTCCTCTGTCGACCACTTTGTGAGATTAAATGTCTTTTAAAAAAAAAACTCTGGACATCGACTCACAGCCATGATACAGGAAATGTTGTGAAGGCGGAATAATTTAGCTTATTATAATGACATGAAGAAAATAAAAGGTTTCGCCTTCAGAATTGTGAATGAAATCCCCTCCTATTATACACTTGAGCGCAGGCCTGGTCTGCTCAATCTCTAAAAAATAATCGGTGAAATTATAGTGCGGTGAGCTTGACGTCAGTAGTGTTCACATTTATTGTACATACTCTAGCAAATGCATTAGATCTGTATATGTGGGGTTTTTAAAATCAAATTCAATAAAGATTTATTGTCAAAATACAAACATGACATCTTTTTCCTGCGGGCCAGGCAGAATTTCTACTTATCACTCTGTAAACTGTTCACAAGAAAGAAACAAGAGAAACGGAATCAAACTGTGCAATACTGAAAATATAAATATTCAGTAAAAGAAATAATGTGCAAAGTAAGAGTCCTTAAATGAGTCCATGATTGAGTCTGTTGGTGGAGGGGTAGCAATTGTTCCTGAACCTGATGGTACCACTCTTGCTGCACCTATTACCTGATGGCAGCAGTGAGAATAGAGCATATCCTGAGTGGTGTAAATCCTTGATGATTGCTGCTGCTCTCCTATGGCAACGTTCCATGTCAATGTGAGAGTTTTGCCTGTGATGTGCTAGGCTGTGTCTACTACCTTTTGCAGGGGTTTCCGCTCAGAGGTATTGGTGATTTCATGCCAGGGAGTGATGCAGCCAGTTCGCACACTTTCCGCTACACTTCTGCAGATGTTTGCCAAGGTTTCCAATGTCGTACCAAACCTCCTGAGGAAGTAGAGGGCTTTGTTCAAGATGACATTAGTATGTTGGGCCCAGGAAAAATCCTCCGAAATACTGACTCCCATGATTTTAAATTGCTCATGCTCTCCACCTCTGATCCCCAACGATCACTGGGGGATCGTACACCTCTGGTTTTCCCTTCATAAAGTCAACAATCAACTGCTTGGTTTTGGTGACATTGAATGAGGGGTTGTTGGTAGTTCATAATTTAGCCAAATTTTCAATCTCCCTCCTGTATGATGACTCATTGCTCCTTTTTATACAGCCCACTACTGTGGTATTGTTAGCAAATTTGTCGATGGTGTTGTCATACTGAGCTAACCAGTCATAGGTGTAAAGTGAGTAGAGCAGGGGGCTAAGTACACAGCCCTGTGATTCTCCAGTGCTGATGAAAATTATAGAGGAGATGTTCTTGCCAATCCACACTGTTTGGGATCTGGAAGTGAGGAAATCTAGGATCTAATAACACAATGGAATATTAAGGCCCAGATCCTGGAGAGTGGTGATCAGTTTTGAGGGAATGATGGTGTTGAATGCTGAACTGTAGTCAATAAAGAGCATTCTAATATATGCATCTTTGCTCTTCAAGTGTTCCAGGGTTTTGTACAGAGCCAGTGAGATGGCATCTATTGTAGACGTTGCTGTGGGTGGCAAATTGAAATGGATCCATATTGCTGCTCAGACAAGAGCTGATATACTTCAACGCCAATCTTTCAAAACACTTCATCACTGTGGATGTGAGTGCCATTTAGGCAAATTACCTCTGAAATTGGAGGGTGCTCTAAGAGATTGGATATACAAGTATTTGGATAGAAAGGACTGATTAGGGATAAGTTTTGTGTGGAGTAGGTGTTTAACCAATCTAACAGAGTTTTTTTGAGGAAGTTATCAGAAAGGCTGTGGATTTTGTGTACATGGATTTTCCTGCATGGAGTTTTAGTCAGGAAGATTCAGTTGTTCAGTGTTCCTGGTGAAGTTGGAAATTGAATTAAACAAGGTGGTTGACACAGCCCAGGACATCATGGGTAAAACCTCCCAACCATCAAGAACAGGAAACGCTGCCATCAAAGAGCAGCAGCAACCATATCTTTCAGCACGTACTCTGTTCTCGCTGCTGCCATCAAGAAAGAGGTATAGGTGTCACAAGACTCGCACCACCAGGTTCTGGAACAGCTGCTATCCCTTCCACCATCAGACTCCTTAACAACAAACTCAATCAGGGACTTATTTAAGGACTCTTATTTTTGTACCTCATTGATTTTTTTCTCTGTTTTGCAGTCAGTTTGTTTACATTTCTTTATTTATTTACATGTTTATGTTGAGTCAGTTTTTTATTGCTCTGTCAGTAAGTGGTAATTCTGTCTGGCCCACAGGAATAAGAATCTTAGAGTTGTTTGTGATGTCATGTATGTACTCTGGCAATAAATCTGAATCTGCTTTATGAGAGAAACCAGAGAGTGGTAGTGGATAATTGGCTCTCTGACTGGTGTGCATCAAGGATCGGTGCTGGGTCCACTGTTGTTTGTCATTTCTATTAATGATCTGGATGAAAATGTGGAAATTTGATCAGCAGATTTGCAGATGATACAAAGACTGGAGGAGCAGGAGGCAGTATAAGTAGACTTGCTTGGATAACATGCAAAATAAACATTTACACTGTATCTTGATACACATAACAATAAACAATTCCGTTCAATTCTCAGCCATCCCAATATATTTCTCCCAATTCTGTGTTTTAACATCATTGACCAATATCCTGTGTTCCAAAGCCTTTCTGATTATCTGTTTTATTCTACAATACACATTCTCAAATATCTCCAAGAGGTCAGTCAACCATTATTTTCCTTTCATAACTCTATTGCTCATTTGCCCAATTTTTGATAGGGAATTCTCACCCACCAATGTACTCTGATTTTAAGCATTTGGTCCAAATGGTCCTAAATGCAAAAGTGACAAAATACAGAGTCCCCATTCCCCTTTATTTATTAATATTTTAGTGGTAATTATATTGCTCACTTCTCCATTCTCAGGAACTAACAGGATCATTCTTTGGACTGTAGAACAAATACCTTTTAATTAAATATATTACTATTGTGTGAAAGTCCAGGTTTATGATGGTTGTTTTATTGTGAGTTACAAATTAAATAGCCCGTTGTCCTGGTAAATTTGTACCTCTCACTTTGTTTGTTTTAGATTGGTCACATTGTTTGAACTACCGAAAGTAAACCGAGACACACACCAAGAGCACTTCAGTTTATACAAATCTTTATTACTAAATCTAAAGCTGATTTCAAACTATAATATGCAAGCCCTTCCCAATTATACTTATCAACGCCTGGACTGGTCCCAACTGCCAAAGCGAGGCAACGACCGCACACTTGTAGTAGGTTGTCGGAGCGCCAGTAGCAGCTTCTCCACCTCCCCCGACCGGGACATTGGTTGGACTCTAGAAGTTCTTCTTCTTGCTGAGAGTCGTTTCCACCCCTCAGAGTCTGAAACTTCAGCAGCGGGACTATGGCTTATATTACCCAAAATTTGTTTACTCATAGCCCATCACCCTAAATAAATGGTTTACTTATCTTCAAGGTCTCCTGACAGTCTGCGACCAACAAAAACAACTGCATCTCTGAGCCTCATGGTGTAAATTAGATTAGGTCTGCTGATTCATATGCATCTCTGAGCCCCATGGTGGAATTTAGATTATGCATACATTATTGTCAAAAGTAGGTTACTTTGATACTCAGCCTTGCCTTGCATAAGCAAAATCATGGTCTAAATCCTCCATTACACCCATTGAACAAGTAAATGTAAATTTAAAAAATGCAGATGCTGTAAATCCGAAATAAACAGATAAAGCTGGAAACGCACATCAAGTCAGGCAGCCACTGTGGAAAGAGAAAATGAATTGGACTTTAAGACTGAAGACCCTTCATCAGAAGTGGGAAAGAAAGAAAATGTTAGCTTTAAGTGTAGAGAAAGTGTGGAAGGGATGGACCTGATTAGAGAATATATGGTGAGATCACAATTGCAGAGGTCAATAAAATGCTGAAGCAAATTTGGTTGATTGATTGATGAAGACAGTTAGGATGAAACTGAACAAAGAGATGCGTGAAAGCCTTAAAATCAGGCAATATCAGTGGAGAGAGAAAAATACAAAGTTAACATCACAGTGGAGAAGCTCAGCAGGTTAAATGGTGTCTTTCATGTTAAAACCTGCTGAGCTGCTGACCTGCTGAGTTTCTCCAGCAGTTTGTGTCTACCATGGTGTCTACAGAATTTTGTGATTTACTTCTTAAGTTAACATAACAGGAGCAGTTCTGACACAAATGAGTGAATTACCTGAAATTCAATATAGAGTCCTAAGGAATACAATGTGCCGAGACAGAAGATCCTGTTCCTGAACCTTGTGCTGGTTCTTATTTGATCGACACAGGAAATGTAGATAGTGTTAGGTAAAAACATCATGAGCTGGGAATGTAGAGGGAGTCACCCAGTGCTGGGCCGTAACAAGATGCAGTTGTGACCTTGTACTCTCAAGATAAGAGTGGGGATGACAAATTGATGTGCAGGAGGCTAGCAGAGAGGGACAGCAACAGTTTATTCATTGGACAATGTCATGGTATGATAATTTACTAAGTACGTATCCTAAGGTATATAAAAAACACCACTTGCTGATAACGGCAGAATGCGCCTTCTCCAACTAACACTGTTAGTTGCAAGTGTTACAATCCGGCAATAAAGAACAAAGAACCTTGATTTCTACTCAGTCTGGTGTTTGACTCACTCATTCATGAACAAAGCAGACCTAACAATAGGCAGTGAAGAATTAAAAAACTGTCATATCTGACACACTCCTCAGAGAAGGACTTGGACCATCCTTTCCAATTGTCAAGCTGAGCTTTTGATCCTTTGTCTTCACTTTCACTAAGATTAGCAATTTCAAGCTATTTAACTGTCTGTCTTTGTCTAGCATTGTTCGCTTTCCTCTGTAACTGTACATGCCTTCTGTGATTTCAGTCCTGATCTTTCCAAATAAGGTATTTTTTTCCCAAAAATATCTGGAACCCATTTCCTCTTCCATACATCATCAAATTCACACATCATCTGTGCATTCTCTGGCCTACTTTGTATCTCAAGCTCCAAAGTCATGAAATTTGAAAATTTCCTCCATGCTCATAGTCCTTCCTTTCTATGTATTTTACTCAGTTCTTCAACATCCTCAAACTCTCCTTTTATCTTTGTTGGTCTATCGGCATCAAGTAGGTCCTGAGATGACTGATTGATTCGAATGTATGGCAGCAAGCTCTATCATAGATGGAGCAGGATACGCTTGATGAGGTGGATGGATGGGTAGTTTGTGTGGTTGGACATTTTGTCACTAATTGCATTGAAATTTGGATTCTCCTTCTGATGGAGTGGGGTTTTCCCTGCCTTCTCAGGGAAAAGATTCACAGGAGTTGGTGATGATCTATTTTTTCAGTGAGGATTTGAGGATATCCTTGAACCCTTTCTTCTATTTACCTAGTAAACAAAGCTTGGAATAGCCAATTCTATTTTGGCAATCTAATGTCAGATATGTCAATGGCATGACCTGCCCAATGGATCTCACTGAATGCTAGGGTTTTATCTATTTCTAGTCATGTCTAATTACACCTTTCTTTCATTCTTCATTGATGTGTGCTTCCATTTATCTGAGCCATCACTGACCATCAACACTGGGTGTCTCAAGGCTGCATGTTTAGTCCACTGCTCTATTCCCTGCACACTCGTGACTGCATAGCCAAGTCTGGCTCCAACACAATTATTTGTTAGCCAAATAACTGGAAATTATGAGTTAGAATACAGAATGGAGATCAAGAATTTGGTTGGATGGTGCCAGAACAACAATATTGCTCCCAACAAGAGCCAGGAGCTTATTATTTTGAGAAGGGTAGGCTGATTTTCATTTGTACTAAGCATCTAGTGCCTCTTGTGTCAGTGTCCAACAAAAGTTGGCCAGCATTGATGATTCCAGTTGCCCTGATGCTGCCTTTCCATGGTCGTAAAGTCCTGGTGAAACCTTTCATCATGTTCGTCACTGACTAGACCAAGATCAGCAGGGAAGAGTCCAAGTGCGAATACAGAAAATGAATTTTCAATGACATGTTGCACTTCGTGATTTTGTATGTTTGAAGTTGGCTTAGAATATGAGAGGAAATCACAAAAACAGGTTGTGTCTTTAAAAAAAAAAGGCACACAATAGGAGCATTTTAAGGTGGTTTTCATGATCAGCAGCCTAAAATCCATAAAATACACCTAAAAGTGTACAGGAAGAAAAATCTTTGTCGAGTGTAATTGAAAGATGGAAGCAGAAAATTGTGAAGGAAATATTTCTATGTGGACAGGAATATGATGCATGAACCTGATTTTTTTTCTCTTTCTGTTAAATAGTGTAAAACTCAGAACAGTGAAGATTGTAAGAGCAGAGCAATACTGGGTTCTGAATACTGTAGAAGCCATTCTGCAAAGTTTAAACTAGATTTGCCTTTGTCCACTTCTAATGTTGACTCTAAGATAAGGTGATTGATACAAGTATACTTGCAAGATTTCTAAAAAAATCCCTATTTGTAGAGAAACTGTTAAACAAAGTGAATTCTGCAAGGAAAAACAATCACATTGAGGTTACATTTCAGTTCCCATTTTTAAAAAAAATATTTTATTTATATTTTCACACGCTTGTACAGCCATATACACTGTCATGTCAACAATAGCAGTTCAGAGGAGTCACGTGATGGAGTAGTGGCCGGACAGTGAACTCCAGCCCTCTCCAGAAAAGTCGGGAAAAACAAAGGAAAACACAAAGGCACAGAAATAAAAGTTACAGAAAAGTGAGTATAAAGGTGGAAAGAAGATGGCGACAAAAAAAGAAAAATCAAAATCAACGGTAAGAAGAGAGGAAGAGAAGACAACGGAGGAAAAAGGTGAAGGCCTTACCTGTCCGAAGAGGCCCGCTGCGGAGAGAGAAACCCGCTCCCTCAGGTCGGTAAATAATGGACTACAAAAATGGCTCGCTGAGCCGAGTAAAAGTGCGCATGCGCGATGCGCATGAAAAAAAACACACCGACGGGAGGGGAGACCAGCTGGGGAGTCGATCTCCACAGCCGGCAACGACAGCTGCAGAACACCTGCAGCAAGAAGAGACCACAGAAGACAATAGAAACAAGAAAGAAGAGAAGGAAAGGGCAACAAAGAAACAACAGATGGCCAACCCAGAGGAAGAAGAAGAGGAAGAGGAAGAGTACAGTGAAATAGAAGAAGAAAAGAAAGGCAAGATAAAGGAGGTACTTTCTCTTATTAAGGGATACATGGAGTCATTTAAAGAATGGCAAACACAGGAATTTAATGATTTAAGAAAAAGAATAAACAACACAGAAGAGAAAATGAATAAAATGGAGATGACCTTAACAGAAATGGGAAAGAAAATGGACAAGATGGAAGAGCGGGCAGTAGCAGCAGAAATGGAGGTAGAAGACTTAAAAAAGAAATTGGAGGAATCTAATAAAAAAACTAAAGAGACACAAGAACTACTAGCTCAAAAAATAGATACAATGGAAAATTATAACAGAAGAAATAACATAAAGATAGTGGGCCTTAAGGAAGATGAAGAAGGCAAGAATATGAGGGAGTTTATAAAAGAGTGGATCCCTAAGACCCTAGGATGTCCAGAACTACAGCAAGAAATGGAAATAGAAAGGGCACATAGAGTATTGGCCTCTAAACCACAACCACAACAAAAACCAAGATCTATTGTAGTAAAATTCCTAAGATATACTACAAGAGAAAAGGTACTGGAAAAGACAATGGAAAAAGTAAGAGAGGGCAACAAACCACTGGAGTATAAAGGGCAAAAAATCTTCATTTATCCAGATATAAGTTTTGAACTCCTAAAGAAGAGAAAAGAGTTTAATACAGCAAAGGCGATTTTATGGAAGAAAGGGTATAAATTTATACTAAAGCATCCAGCGGTATTGAAAATATTTATTCCAGGACAACAAAACAGACTATTCTCGGATCCAGAAGAAGCACGAAAATTTGCAGAACAATTACAAAAATAGACTGAGGGATGAAGACAGGTAATGAGAGTTAAAATGATCACGATTGATATGTATGTGGGTAAAAACAAAAATAGACTGAGGGATGAAGATGGGTAATGAGAGTAAAAATGATCACTATTGATATGTATGCGGGTAAAGAGGTATAAGAGTGAATAGAGACAATGTGCATACGTGAATGTATCTGTACTTAGAGGAAAATATAGATAGTATAGACAAGAATTAATAAGGGAAGGTAATGGAATAGAGAGAATAAGGAGGGAATTAAAAGAGTGACCTTTGTGACATATGAAAAGTGAAATCTTTTCTGGGGGAGGCTGGGTGGGGGGAAATAGCGGTCACTGCAAAATCAGTTGACACTTGCGAGTGGATTCGCAAATCCAAATGGAGAGGGGAGATGTGGTTGTCCGACAAGGGATAAAGGACAACTCAGGAGGGGAAGGGGAGATTGGGGATAAAGAAGATAGAAATAGGAGAATAAGGAAAATGTTGGATGTTGTAGGAATGTTGTCTTATAAAGAGTTGAAAATAAGAAAACAGAAATGGAAAAGGAGGAAAGGTAATGATGGAAAAACGGAAAGAGAAGATAAACAAAATATAAAATGGCTACGCTGAACTATATGTCTTTAAATATTAATGGAATACATAACCAAATTAAAAGGAAGAAACTACTAAATTTAAATGCATAAATGTATTCCATTAGAAAAAATAACATATAGGTTAAGAAATAATATTGAAATATTCGAACAAGTATGGGAGCCTTACATTAAATACAATAGCGAAAACCTACCGGGGACAAACATTACCTAAGTTGATGGAAGGAGAAGGAAAGAAAAGAATGGACTCAGTAGAATTTCTGATGTATTTTTGTTGAATGACAACATTGTCTGACTGGCTTAATGCAACCTAGATTGTATACCTAAAATGGATGAGGGGGGGGGGGTGGGGGGGGTGGCTTGGGAGGAGGGGGGGGGGAGAAAAAGTCACTGTATATGTGTGAAAAAGAAATAGTGTATATCATGGCTAATGTGATTTATGGTGTGAAAAATAAAAAATTTTAAAAAAAAACAATAGCATTTCACATTCAAATATACATATATTCATTTTCTTTATACTATATATACAAGCCCATGTCTCTACCAACCCCCCTCCCCCCACACATAAAACAAGACGACTCACTCAAACTTCAACCAACAACAAAACTTTAACACCAGGAAAATAAATAATAAGGGGCAGGGATTGTCACATCTCAGTGGGTGGCTTCTGGGCCGATATTCATTCCTGACTTTTCTTGATCCAGGATCAGTGCGAGGGAGAGAAAGCCGCAGCAAGGAACGGGGAAACCAATCACCACCATGCACCTATGTAGTGCATGTATGGCTGCCAGATCTTACAAAAGGTACCGTATTTGTTTCTCACGTTATGTTATTTTCTCCAGGGGAATGCAACTCTGCATTTCTTTGTTTCATCGTTCGATACTAAGACTAGAGTCGGACTTCCAAGTCACCGCAATGCACTTCCTGGCCACTGCCAATGCAATTAACACAAATTATAACCATATAACCATTTACGGAGCGGAAACAGGCCATGTTGGCCTTTCGAGTCCGCACCGGTTCACTGATTTTGTGCGCCCTCTTCAGGCATTGGTCCCGGTAGATCTTCATTCAATAATGATGGACGGATTCAATGCAGGTGGAATCAGTCGTAGAAATGTTTGTGAAACGTGCAGTTCAATATTCCTTTTAATATTTTCTAAGTACCTGCTATCATTTTCTTAATTAATTCCATCTTTTCCTAATTACTGATCTGAAGTCATCTGGCCTAACATCCCCAGTTTTCCTACCTAATAGTGAAATATTTTGTACCTTCTTTTCAATGGGAACCCATCTAGAGTCTATGGTATTTGGACGAATGACAACCAGTACATCCACTATCTATTGTATGCTTTTTGGTTCACCCATTACAATTTTGCTAGGTTGGGACTTTAAGCTACATTGAGTGCTGTTCCCAGCATTCCCCTTCACACTTCATTGTGAACTAGGTGTACTCCATTCGATGATCCCAATATAGTCCTCTCGATGTGGGTGATAACAAACATTACTTTGTCAGGAGGTGGGAACAGTCAAGCTAGCAGGCAACTCATTGCTAAGGTAATTATTTTTGTCCCTTCTGATGAGTCACACTGCCTCATGGTGCCCAAATGCAAATGACACAATTAGTAAGTTGATATTCCTAACTATAATATTGCACGTAGAAAGGAGGATAAAATTGGATTTGAAATTTGGACAACTTCATTGTAAGCCTTGTGTCCACTATATATATCCCAGTAGGGACAACTCTGGGTACTATGGGAATCACTTGCTTATAATTTTCTCAGGACTTTGCCTAGATCTACCCAAAAGGGCCTCATCTTGGTATGTGATCAGGTTGTGTGCACAAATGTCCCAGTTGCAACGCCACATCTGAAGCATTGGTCCGAGAGTTCCGGTTTGGACCTGTTTATTTTCTGCAGAGTAAGATACAGCTGGTGCAAAAGGTTATACTGGACCAGCCTGTACCTTGCATTGATGACTGTGGTCATGCTTTCCCGGCACAAATCGGACCAGCATCTCTCAATTGCAATGCCGAAGTCCGACTCCCATCTTTCTCTCGCCCTTTGAAGGCCCAGTTTGGGTCCCTCCGACAGGAACAGGCAATGCATTGCTGGAATAAATTTCTTACCGCTCTCCCTTCTAATCAAGGCCTCTATGTTACTGCATTGAGGTAGGGCCGTACTTGGACCCAATACGTCCCGTAGAAAAAACCTTATTTGAAGTTAGCAGTAGAATGTCTAATTTGGCAAAGCATATTTATTTTTTAGCTGCTCAAATGACATTAATTGTCCCCACTCGTAACAGTCTTCTATTCACTTGATGCTATTACAGCACCAGGCATTCAGGATCTTGTCACCTACCATTAATGGTATTAATTTATTGGGAGTCGGTGTGTTTTTGGTGACAGTTCCACTTTAGCATTCAGGTACTGGTTAATTTTGGTCCAGATACTAATCACTTGTTTTAGTATGGGGCTGCCCTTCTTCCCTGCCAGCAATTTGGCATCCCATTTGTAAATGAAATTCTCTGCTATCTTCTCGCTAACCAAGTGCAGATCAATTTGTGCCCAAGATGGTATACCTCCTCCCTAAAAGAGAGAGGCAATGTATCTCGACTGAGCTGCCCAATAATATTTATTGAAGTCTGGCATTCTCAATCCACCTAGACTATAGTCCCATGTTAATTTTTCCATAGAGACCCTTGCCACCTTACTACTTCAGAGAAACCTTCTAACCTTATGTAGCACCTGTTTAAATAAATCCCAGGGCAACAGCACAGGCAATGTTTGATAAAGATACTGGAATCTTGGCAACACATTCATTTTGATGCAGTTAACCCTGCCCACCTCCTCGACTCTTCCCAGCAAAGGGGTGTAGTTCAATGTATAGATTATTCAAGTTACCATCAATATTATTTCCTCTGTATTTGATTCCCTCCTGCGGGACTCTGTCCTCCCCCAGAGACTTGCCTGCTTGTAGTGGACTCAATGCCCAGTTTTTCCTCTATAAAAGGAAGATCTAATCCCACCTCTTTCTCTGAATTCAGGTGTGGGAGATATAATCTGTTCAGGAACTCATCAATTTGGATCTCCAGTCAATTCCGATTTATACAATCCTTCATAGAATTCTCTGAAGGTCTTATTAATCTCCTTTGGTTTATACGAGACCTGGCCATTCCCCATTTGTGTTGCATTAACTGTTCTAGAGGCTTGTCTGCCATCAGCTGCCAAGCGAGGACCTTGTGAACTCTCTTCCCCCAACTTGTAATACTTTTGTCTCAACCTCACAATGGCCTTCTCCATACTATATGTCTGAAGCGTATTATATTCCAATTTCTTGTTTGTGAGAGCTCTATAATGGTCCTCTGAGCCTGATTCCTGAAAATCCTTCTCTAATTGGGTAATGTACTCTTCCAATTTCTTCACTTCCCTCTTATAATTTTTCTTGACTGTCTTTGTATACCCAATTATCTGGCCCCTCAAGTATGCCTTAAGGGTGTCCCATGGAAGAAATTTATCTGGAGCAAAGGGGCAGTTGTCCTCACAGAACAGGGCTATTGGAGTTCTTACAAAACTATGGCTTTTTCAACAGCAAAGTGTTAAGACGTCATCCGTATGCTGTGCCTTGCTTATCTGGCATATCTATAGTCAAAACCAAGGGGGGATGATCTGAGAAAAGCTTTGCCATATACTTGGCTTCCATGATTCTGACTTCCATGATTCTACCTTCCACATGGGCTGAAGCCATAAAAAAATTTATTCTCGAGTAGGAGTCACGTTGCTTCGAGTAGTCCCTCTTTCTTGGATGCCAAGCATCTATCAAATTCTGCTCCCTCGTGCAGTCAATGGTGGCTTTTGCAGCCCTGGTCCTAGTTAACCAAGGTCCAGGATTCTGAATATATCTGATTATATCTTATTAGACCTGACAGTGGACCATAACAAATCTTCCCATTTTGTCTGTAATCACCTTTTGCGCCTGAACTGGAACACTCTTCCCCACTAGAATTGCCATTCCCCTTGCCTTTGAGTGGAACAATGAGGATGTAACCTGATGCACCCGCTCCCTTTTTAGCTTCTGATGTTCCCATTCAGTTAAATCAGTTCTCATTTTTCAGGCAATTACTTTCATTGAGAAGTTAAACAGCCACATAAATAGATTCAAGATTCAATTTATTGTCATTGTAAGGCAGATAGGCAGAAATTGCCTGAAGTCGCCTTACAGTCAGAGAAAGAGTCTTCCCAGAGTCTCTGAGTGTTGGTAGATTCATCTTCAGAGTTTCTGCAGCCTCCACAGCCACACACATTCCAGTCCAAACCATTGGCAATAAGAAATGGGATTGACAAAAGGCAGCCAACTTTTCACTTGTGTTGAATCAGGTCTTAACAGAACCTAAGGTCATGTAGTACCTTTAACTTGGAAAATTTTCTAAGTAGCACCTTAAGTCTGTAATTTGAAGCAAAATTTATCTTGGAGTTATATATTTGAATCATGGCCTAGAATTTGATCCAAGGGATCAATTTTAAAACTTAAGTTAAATAAAGCACATGACAATGGAGAAGTATAATATACTTATTATGGCTGAAGGCTCAGTTATTTTTAGTGGCACAATGAAAAATGGAAATGTGAGAACAAAACAGAATTGGGGAAGTATAGAGGTTTTATTTGGTTGAATAATGAGGGCAAATCACAATATCCTTAAAGAGAACTGTTGGAGGAGCTTATCATGCCACAGATGCCTGCTTCTCCATTCAATCAGATTATAGCTGATCCATACTTCAATCCCATGAGCATGTAGAAGTAGAAGCAGGAGTGTATCACCCAGCCACATGTACCTATGCCAATTAATCAATGTCCAATCTTCATTAATCCATTACCTTCAGATCAGTGTTTAGTAATTTTATTTAAACCTCAATTATTTAAATATTACTTAATAACTTTTCCTGAATTAAATCTATTGATTTTAGTTTTGGGAAGTGATTAATTAACAGTACATGAAATTATTTATAGGTTTTATTAGACAAGATAGAGGAGAGGATGAACTGCACTGTCATTGCATCGAGCTGGCATGGACTTGATAGGTTGAAAAGCCTCCAGTATTTTAGCTTTTTTTAAAATATTTTTAAAAAATAAATTAACATAGTAAAATCTTCAATTTCACAATATATTAAACTTTTTCATTAAAAAAAACAAGAAAAAACCCTCCTCTACTTACAAAATATAAAACCACACTCTGTCAGAGCTCACACTTATCCATAAAAAAATCTATAAAGGATCTATGTGGGGAAATCACATCTGTATATATTGTTACAAAATCTGTTATTGTTATTATTATAATTGGGCTCATATATGGTCCAAATATGGCTCCCATATCTTGACAAATATATCATACTTGTTTGTTAGATTGTATGTAATTTTCTCCATAGGTCCATTGTTCTATGAGTAAGAGAGAGCCAGACTTCTAAGTAGTTGCAATATACGTCTTAGCCACTGCTAAAGCAACTTTGACAAAGGAAATTTGGAATTTAGTTAATTTATTATTTATTTCAATAAAATTACCCAAAGGTTTGTCAATGGCATTATCTCACTTTAATTCTCAACTGCCTCTTTAAATTCAGTCATCTTCTTTGACTTATCTCACATTGCGGTTTCAACACCTATAGAACGATTGCATGGTCTCCATCTTATCCAGGATTATATTCATGTCTTGCATTGACCTCCCCACCCCCCAACTCCCAGCACTGCCAGGATCATCTGGTCCCAAGGTCACTCTTGTGCCACTCCCTTCTTGTGCCCTTTCGGGCTTTTACTCAACTTTCCTGGCTGAGTTGGTGTCTCTTCTAATTTTGTTTTTTGCTGTTTTGGCTTCTTAGTGTTCATTTTGATAATTCACAGTGAAAAAATTCTTAATTTTAAACTTTTAAACTGTCTTTTTTAATACTCTTCATGGGAGAGCTCATTCAAGACATGTCAGTCTAGATCCTTCACATGGCCACACCCCCCAGTATTTTAGCTTTTGTCCAATAGTTCTCATTAACAGAGAATACCTAGTTTAAAAAAAGTTCATATGTTCAGTGGGCTGAATGGCATCCTATAATGGTTCTCTTTGTGTGATAACATTTTTCTTGACTTTCTTGTTACATGGCTTGGCTCTGATTCCAATATTACACCAGATCACTCTTGATTTCTCACATCAGCTTTCAGGAGTATAAGTTTCCCTGCATCATTTTACAATAGCAGAACACTCTGTTAGTTCATTTTTCAAATTCAAGGCAATGTAAGCCGAAGTAATGAAATCCGCCTTCAAAGCTTATTCCTAATAGATTTTTTATACAGACAATCCAAGTGATATGGGGTAGGGTTGGATGTTGCATTCCAAGGAAAAGGTTTGTATAGCAATTTTCTGTAAAGTGAAACTGCATCAAGCAACATGAGAAAGAAAGATAGCTTATTTTTTTAATTGCATAAATTCATTGAGAATTCTGTAAATGTAAATTTCTGTTTCTCTAACAGCTGTGACACAGGAATTGCCTGTGAAAGACACTCCTTGAAATGTACCTCGTCTTCCCTCATTCTGCCTTAAAGCACAGTAACAGCAAATGCCACCTTGAACAGGTGAGGCAGATTGTCCATTTTCCTAAGAGAAAAGGAATACAGTTATCAGAAGAACTGGTGATTACAGATTCTGCTGAACTTGAATGCCATTATTGGAGTTGTAGAAGCATTACTGTCAACACAGGTCTGGAGCTGAGGATAGAAGCAGTAGGAATGCAGGAATTGCTAGATTACAACAGGCTAAGATCTAGTATTTACTTTCTACCAACCTGGTTAATGCAAAATGTAATTATAAACTAAAGAAGTGATTTCCCTGCTGGAATGGAGGATTTGTGCACAGAAATGTTTCCTTCATTTGTTTAAAATCAAAGAACTTCATAGAAATGGCCCTTTTGGTCCACAAATCCCATTTGTCTGTATCTCTTTCCTAGCCAACTAATTGTTGAAAAATTTTTAAAAATGTTATAGTTACATCTTCCTCAATTACCACCTCTGGCAACTTGTTCCAGCCATTTACCACACTCTGTGTGGAGAATGCAACAGTTACACCCCTCCTCACTTTGCTAAGAAGAGGAAGGCCTTACCGGAGTCCGTGGACAGGGAGCTCCCTCAAAGAAGATGGCCTGAACTGTGAAGCCGGTAAGCAGGCAGCTCGGCAGTGACTTCCCCAGGGCGGTCTTGAGCATTGGCTTGCAGAGCCTGAAAAAGAAATGCCAGCGCGTGTGTATGAGGAGTCGCGCATGCGCAGTACGCATTCTACAGAGGACACCAAAGGGAATGGACACCGACAGCAAGAGGCTGACTCTGTAATGGGAGAAGCCGTGGAGAAGGCAACAATAGAAGCAAGATCAACATGGAGCCAGGAAATGGAGCAAGAGAAAGAATATCAAGAGGACGATAAAGACTTACAAGAAAAGATACAAGATAAAAAACAGACGCAGGTTGTAGATAAGGAATACTTTGACAGTCAAAATAAAGATTCTAATAGACACAATAATGGCTGAGTTCAATACTATTTTTAAAAAAAACCATGCAAGAGACAGATGTAAAAATACAAAGAATGGAGAAATGAGAAAGCAAAGCGATGAAGTGGAAAACAGAGTGATAGGCGTGGAAATGGAGGTGAATGAGTTAGGAGAAAAATTGGAAGATAGAGATAAGATTAAGAATACACATGACATTGGCCCAAAAAAATGGACATTTTGGAGAATTTCAGCAGACGTAATAATAAAAAAATAGTGGGCCTGAAAGAAGGTGAAGAAAGGGCAGATATAAAAGGATTTATAAAAAGATGGATCCCACAGATCTTTGGAGTAGAAGAACTCCAAGAAGAAATAGAAATTGAAAGAGCCCACGAAGCATTGGTGCCAAAGCCACAACCACAGCAGAAACTGTGATCCATTCTAATAAAACTACTACGATATACAACAAGAGAGAAAATATTGGAAATGGCAATGAAAAGAGTGAAAGAAAATAAGGAACCATTGGAGTACAATGGGGAAAAAAAAATTTTTTTCATCCAGATATTAGCTTAGAACTTTTAGCAGAAACTATACTATGGAAAAAAGGTTATAACTTTGTGTTACGGCATCAGCTGTGTTGATATTCACCCTTGGTGGGAAAAATAGACTGTTTTCAAATCCAGAAGAAGCTTGTCACTTTGCAGACCAATTACCAAATAAGCAACAAGAAGAGGAGTAAAGAAAATAATAAAAGAACTGTTAGGATAAAGTATATAAATAAGTTGGAATGTTAATTGTTTAAGAAAAAAATAATTTAAAAAAAAGGCTCTGTTATATTTTTAAGAATAATATATAGTGATTTCTCTGGGGAAGGGCTGAGGAGGGGAGGAAGATCTGCCCACTGCGAAATGTGTTGACATTTGTGGTATACTCCACAACCTAGATAGAAAAGGGAATTATGGTTGTCTTGCGTGGTGGCAAGGGCAACTCAGTAAAGGGGGATTTAATGTTGTTTTCTTTAATATTATTCTTTGTTTTTTTTTGTTATTTTCCTTCTAGTTGTGTCGTCACGTATAGTAAAGAGTAAGAACAATATTAAGAGTGATTTTAGTAGAAGGGAGATGGAGGGGTTGAAGAGGTGGAATAGAGGTGAAAATGGATGAATACATTGAACTATAAGATTATTGATATTAATGGAATTCACAATCAAATTAAGAGAATAAAGTTACTGACACTACTTAAAAAGGAGAAAATGGACATAGCATTTATGCAAGAAACACACTTAACTGAGTTAGAACATCGCAAACTGAAGAGAGACTGGGTAGGTCATGTAGTGGCATCATTGTACAATTCAAAAGCTATGGGAGTTGCTATAATAGTTAATAAGAATCTGCCAATTAAGATAAAGAAAGTAATAACAGACCCAACGGGTAGATACATAATGATGATGTGCCAGATTTATTCAGAATCTTGGAACTTATTGAAAATTTATGCACCTAATGAAGATGACCAGGAATTTATGCAGGACATTTTTTTAAAGATAACAGATAAACAGGGTCACATTTTACTGGGGGAGACTTTGATTTTAACCTTGACCCATCAATAGATAAAACCAGGAAGACTATTTTTAAAAAATCAGCTAAATTTATAGAGAACTCAATGCATGATATGAAGATAATTGATATATGGAGAAAACAACATCCAAAAGAAAGAGATTATTCATATTATTCAAACAGACATAAAATCTATTGTAGGATTGCTATGTTCTTGTTGTCGGCTCAGATTCAAGGGAGAGTTTGAAAGAGTGAATATAAAGCAAGACTTTTATCAAACCACTCACACTTGTTATTGACAACTGGTTTAGAGGATATTCCGCCGAAAACATATAGATGGGGGCTAAACCCCATATCGTTAAAAAGGCAAGAATTTTGGGAACACTTATGTGACAGATTATGTTGTGTTTATATTGTATGTAAATCACATACAAACACCAAAACAGATCTCATTTAAAATAATGGAGCTCTGCTCAAGCTAGACAGGGCAGTCCCAAGAGCCTTTGCAAAAACTTTGGAGAGTGCCCAAGAGACTTCACTAATGGATTGTTGTTTAGAAAAGCAACAGATGAAAGAGATCGGAGGAGGAGTTCAGAGCTGCAGGCTGTCTGAGAGTGCAGCTTGCTGTTATAAGAGGGTTATGTGGTTTTTGCAAGAAGAGAGAGTTGAACAGCTTTTTCTCAGAGAGAGAGAGAGAGAGAGAGAGAGAAAACAGTTGTGCAGTCCTACAGTCAGCAGCAGCAGCTGAGACTGGAACAGGACAAGCTGGAAAGCTTGTGGAAACCCCCATTTGGAAGACAGGTTATGAGTGCTTAGTTCAGACTGGTCAAAGCCCTTGTGGCTCATACAAGAGGAGAGGACTGGCTGCCTAATGTTTCACTTGAAAAAAGAGAAACAAAAAGGCACTCCGTGGTGACCTGAAAGAAAGAGGTTATCATCTGGAGATCCCTGATGGGGCAAGTTTCTTTGGCAAGACACTGATATGACTGATTAAAAGGATCAGTTTGTGTACAGGAACAAAAAAAATCTCTCTCTGAAAACTAACAAGAACCTTCCATTTACTTTTCAAGCACCAAAACCTGGTGAACTTCATAAATGTTAAATTCTGTGCACAGTATAAGAATTGCCTGCAACTAGTAAACTTGGAGGAGTGAGAAGTGAGATTGGATGGTGAATCAAATAACTTTACTGAACATACACACACATTACATACACGTGCGCTTAGAATTAGAAGGGGGTTAAATTAGGTTAAGTAAGTTAATAGTAATAAGTTAACATTTGATTCTGTTTTCATGGTTAAAGATAATTAAAAACAACTTTTGTTTAATTAACCTTTTGTCTTGATGAATATCTATTGCTGCTGGGTTTTGGGGTCCTCTGGGCTTGTAACAGTTGTGTACGGCCTGGAAAGGACTTTAGTACGGACTTTGTAGTGGAGAGCGCTGCGGGCCCCTGTGAATAAATACATACTCTCAGTCCCACAGATCCTTGGGTACGTTGGTCCTCGTGGTACCATGGCGGATTTCCTTCAGTCTACAGAGAAGGGCTGAAGCATCGTCTTGTTGTCCACCGGGGGATGGTGTGAATTCTCCTGCGACGACCAGTGGAGCTCCATAAATGAGTTCGGCTGAGGAAGTGTTGAGGTTCTCATTGGGTGCAGTGTGTATCCCCAGTAGTACCCACGGTAGCTTGTCTGCCCAGTTGGGTCCGTGGAGTCTGGCCATGACCACAGCCTTGAGGTGCCTGTGGAAGCGCTCTATCAGCCCATTTGACTGTGGGTGGTAGGCCATTGAATGTGCACCTGGGCGTCCCAGAGGTTGGTGAGATCGGATCACAGGCTGGAGGTGAACTGGGCTCCCTTGTTGGATGTGAAATGTGAAGGCATTTCGAGGTCATGGAAATGTCTGCCAGGGGGACTGCCTCCAGCCACCTGGTGAAACACTTGACCATTGTGAACAAGAAGCGGAAACCCTGAGATACTGGCAAGGGTCCCACTATGTCCACGTGGACATGGTCAAACCTTCACTCGATGGGCTCAAAGTACTGCAGTGGCGTCTTGGTATGCCGATGTTCCTTGGCCATTTGGCACTGTGTGCACGCCTTTGACCACCTGCTGACCTGCTACCGTAAACCATTGCCACACATACTTCCTGGCCACCAGCCAGACCATGGTCCTGAATGATGGCTCATTCATTGTTAGGTTTAGATGCCGTCCAAACCATTGGGGTCACCAATTATAGCCGCGTGCTACAAAAAAAATGACACTCACAAGCGTGGTCAGGTTAAGCTTTGCTTTATTAGGGCTCAAGCCCAATGTTCAAATTTCCACCGTTTTCCCCAATTACTGATGGCACATTCTGCATGACAAAGGCGGGTTTTCCTGCGCTCGGGTACATCTTTACATGACAACACCTTCTTCCCCATGTGCTACCCCAGTCTGTTGGCTGTACAGCAGGGCCAGCACCATTTTAGGGTTGCTGGCCCTTTAGGTTGCTTATGCCATTCATCCACCGGTTCGCTTGCTGGGGCCAGTGCCACTGCGCAGTCTGCTGGCTTTACATTGCGCTCGCTGCCCGGAGCACTGGGTTGCTGGCTGTGATGGCGGGCCACCACAATCCAATAAAAATGGCCAGTAAATTGTTGTAAATTATTTTGTATCCAGCAAGAGAAAAAAAATTTTGTGATGACTACATGAACAGCACTTCATTTGTTCCTCTGAACAATGAAAAAACATATCAGCATTAACATGTATTACGTGAGATTTGTTGTAATGGAATAATTTTGAGAAGATCTGTGTGTTAGGTCTATATCTTCTTTATCTTCTTTCTTCTTTGGCTTGGCTTCGCGGACGAAGATTTATGGAGGGGGTAAAAGTCCACGTCAGCTGCAGGCTCGTTTGTGGCTGACAAGTCCGATGCGGGACAGGCAGACACGGTTGCAGCGGCTGCAGGGGAAAATTGGTTGGTTGGGGTTGGGTGTTGGGTTTTTCCTCCTTTGCCTTTTGTCAGTGAGGTGGGCTCTGCGGTCTTCTTCAAAGGAGGTTGCTGCCCGCCAAACTGTGAGGCGCCAAGATGCACGGTTTGAGGCAATATCAGCCCACTGGCGGTGGTCAATGTGGCAGGCACCAAGAGATTTCTTTAGGCAGTCCTTGTACCTTTTCTTTGGTGCACCTCTGTCACGGTGGCCAGTGGAGAGCTCGCCATATAACACGATCTTGGGAAGGCGATGGTCCTCCATTCTGGAGACGTGACCCACCCAGCGCAGCTGGATCTTCAGCAGCGTGGACTCGATGCTGTCGACCTCTGCCATCTCGAGTACTTCGACGTTAGGGATGAAAGCGCTCCAATGGATGTTGAGGATGGAGCGGAGACAACGCTGGTGGAAGCATTCTAGGAGCCGTAGGTGATGCCGGTAGAGGACCCATGATTCGGAGCCGAACTGGAGTGTGGGTATGACAACGGCTCTGTATACGCTTATCTTTGTGAGGTTTTTCAGTTGGTTGTTTTTCCAGACTCTTTTGTGTAGTCTTCCAAAGGCGCTATTTGCCTTGGCGAGTCTGTTGTCTATCTCATTGTCGATCCTTGCATCTGATAAAATGGTGCAGCCGAGATAGGTAAACTGGTTGACCGTTTTGAGTTTTGTGTGCCCGATGGAGATGTGGGGGGGCTGGTAGTCATGGTGGGGAGCTGGCTGATGGAGGACCTCAGTTTTCTTCAGGCTGACTTCCAGGCCAAACATTTTGGCAGTTTCCGCAAAGCAGGACATCAAGCGCTGAAGAGCTGGCTCTGAATGGGCAACTAAAGCGGCATCGTCTGCAAAGAGTAGTTCACGGACAAGTTTCTCTTGTGTCTTGGTGTGAGCTTGCAGGCGCCTCAGTTTGAAGAGACTGCCATCCGTGCGGTACCGGATGTAAACAGCGTCTTCACTGTTGAGGTCTTTCATGGCTTGGTTCAGCATCATGCTGAAGAAGATTGAGGGTTGGTGCGAGAACACAGCCTTGCTTCACGCCATTTGTAAAGAATTCTTTATCAGATTCTTACTAACAGCTGCAGATTAGTTCTTGCGGTGGTGTCACGCTTCCCACTCATCACGACTTTGTGTGCCATTGTCACACTTCCTCTCATCTTGTATTCTCGATCCAGCACTCGCGCATGCGCGCAAGAAGAAACGTGACCATGCACACTAAAATTAGAAGTTAAGTTCCTTTTCTGCCCCTTAATTTGTGCTCCATTTGAGGGTGTAGAGGCTGCAACCCCAAATGGAGGACAAATTAACGTCTGGCTCGAGGTTACGCTGGATGGAGGACAGAGGGCTCAAAAGCCGGACTCTCTGACCTAAAACTGGACATCTGGCCACCCTACTCCCCATAGGCATATGGGGACTCTTTGGTTGAGGGGGTTGGAGGGGTTGATTTGCCCAAAATTTTACAGATAAAAACACAAGTACTAAATTCTAATAAAAATAATTTTTATCAATCAACCATACAGTTAGCACACAGCCACAGGAACAAACTGCATGGTTGTCCGCACTGCTGGAGCAAGTCCTCAGCAAGGTAACCAGACCAGGAAAATCTACATCAGGCAGAACCAGTGCCAGACTATTTTGTGCCCAAGGCAAACCCTTTATTTTACACTTTTAAGTCTATATTCCTTTTAAGGTTACTTGGTGGCGTAACCAAGACTTCATGTTAGGGCAATATTTTGTTTACAGTCAGACAGAGAAACAAAAAACAGTCAAACTATTCATTAAGTAGTTTTGTAATCATTGCTCCTCCTCTAAGAGCCGCACTGGTCGGTGTCTGGGAGTCATGCTGGTCAGGTCTGGGAGCTGCATCTGCCACCCGACAGTTGGACAGTGTCTGCCACCACCTGCCCTTCCGAGAGTGCTCGCCACATGGTGCCTTCTGCATGAGATCTCGTTCCCCTGGCCCTGACCTCTGAACCTGGTTATGGTATGCCACACTGGGTTCATCCCCTCCCCCTCCCCCTGTTCTGGCCCTCCTCCCCTCCCGCTCTATTGCCACACAGACACAGCACTATTCCAATCAATGACAAATCGACGACTGAAACACTGCAGCCACTGCCCTTCACGTCAGAAGTAAACACCTGCGCATTAGCTGCACTAACTTTCCGGGCCCACCACACACATGCCTGCCAGTTGGGCCGGTATCTGGGGAACAGGCTGCTGTTTTGAGGGAAAGGGGGAATCATTCAGATCTTCGTCTCCCCAGGGTTTCCTGAATTTTCCCTACTGATTTGCCCAGGAGTCCTGGGCCCCCTTTTGGACCCCAGGCACCCCCCTCTCATAGACACTGCCTTGCCCATGATTCCAACTTTAACCCCAGTAGCACATCTCACCCACTATTCCAACTCTGACCCAGCAACACACCTCGCCCACAATTCCAACCCTGATCTCAGCAGCATACTTCACCCACGATTCCAACCCTGACTCCAGATGTACACCTTGCCCATGAATCCAACCCTAACCTCAGCAGCACCCCAAGCCCATGATCCAATGCTAACCTAGCAGCAAACCTAGATAAAGTCTGTAATTTTGAAGCTGTTAACGTCCCCACAAAGGCTCACAGACACTTTGTTCATTCTCAGAGCATCTAGCCCCTTTCACTCTGCTAAATAACATGGGTTGAACTGGGCGATTTAGCCGGCATTTAGCATGTCATCTGTCAGTGTGAACACTTCCAACCGGGGCTGTTGAAAATCAACTGGGCTCTAATTCTCGATAGGGGATTGTATCAGAGCCCAGCCAAGTTGACTTGGAGTTGACTTGGCTGCAATGTGAACAGCAAACCTGCTCTACCAGGTATCATTAGTGATATCAGTGCCTGGGTGCTTGTGACAGCCTGGCAGGAAAAAAGTTAATGTGCCCAGGTAGTTTGGAGGTTGGTGTGGTCTATTTTGGAAGGTTTTTAGTGTAGTGTCAGTGTAGTTTTAATATTAATGCAGTTATATTTTGAAGGATATTAGTATTAGTATGTAGCATTGTTACTGTAATTGTAGTGTTGTGATAATGGCGGCCAACTGGGGGGATCGAGAGCAGCGGCAGAAATGGCTAAACATTTTACACGGACTGTAAGAGATGGCCCTATGTACAAGAGGCTCGCCACCAGGCTCAGGGATGTAGGGTTTTCCAGGGACAAAACACAAGTAATAAATAAACTGAAGAATCTTTGCAAGAAGTTTCTTCTGGTAATTGATCAAATGGAGGGAGTGGAAGAGGCCGGCTGGACTAACCTTATCTTTGAATTGGCCTACCAGCTCTGGGGTGTCAGCTGATCTGCATTCCCTGTGGCCCTGAGATCAAACCTAGAGAGGCCAGGCCCTAGCGACACTGGCCACCCCATAACACTGCCTGCCCCCAGCGAGACGAGCCACCCTAGCAAGGCGGTTCACCCCAGAGCTGCCCCCCCACCCCCCAGTGAGACAGTCCCTGAACCGGTGGCTTCAACCAGTGCAAGGGATCCTAAAATGACAGAAGGAGAAGACAACAAAATGAACTGACTCAGTATATAAAAGTAAAAGACAAAAATTTCTTGTTTATTTTTATTAAGTGACGACATTGTTTAACAGGTTTAATGAATCTTATAGATTGAACTTTGAATAAATGGGAAGGGGGTTGAGGGAGGGAGGGAAGGGAGGGGGGAGAAAGGGGAGAAAATGACACTGTATATATTCAAGAGAAAAATGTCTGTATGTATTTTGGTCAGTATGGTTTATAGTGTGAAAAATTTTTAAAATTTAAAAATTTTAGAAAAACAGTGCAAGGGATGTGGCCACGAACAAATTAAATGCCCCCAGCACGTCCACGGCAGAGATGCAACAGCACCCAGGTAAAGCTGCACTGCGCATGAGTCCAATTTTTTTCAATGTGCTTCATCAGTGTTTGTGCATGAAGAGTCATCTGGCTTATTTCGTGTGTTCCATTGCTCTGCATGATCGGAGAGGAGGGGGAAGAGAAAGAGGCCACCCAGACCCAGGAGTTGCTAAAGGAGATTGACCAAGACGACCAGGAGTCTGACTGCTTGCGTCAGAGACAAGAGCAGAGCAGGAGGAGAGGATGCAGTGCACACACCATAATGTGTGGGAGAGAAACACGGATTGGTTTGCAAACATGCCTGCAATAGGAGATCCATGAGAAAAAGAGCATGATGCTGGGTGTGATTGGCTCTTCTGAATGCCTCCACGCACAGCAATCCTCCCTCTGTAAATACATAGCATGAACCTCTCACAAGATTGTGTGGAGCTAAGCATCAGTTTCACTCTAAAAGTAATGTACATTTCTGTGGAAGTCAGCTGAACACCACTGTATAGCAGGAATTCTTGGACTAGGTTTCGGCTTCCATGTCTCTATGGAGACTTGGGCTAATCCTGACAATTCCAATAACTCAGGAATAGTAATGAAAGATCATGAGATTTCAGTCAGGAGCAAATTGCTCTTCCACAGTTGCTACAGATTGGTGTTACAAGCCCAGAGGACCCCAAAAACCCAGCAGCAATAGATATCCACTAAGACAAATGGTTACTTAAACAAAAGTTGTTTTTAATTAGCTTTAAACATGAAAATAGGAGGGGAGTCACGTGATGGAGTAGTGGCCAGTAGGGGAACTCCAGCCCTCTCCAGAAAAGTTAAAAAAAGATAGTGAAAGTAAAAGTGTGGAGAAAATGGCAGCGAAGAAAGAAAAACCAAAAACAACGGGAAGAAAAGAAGAAGGAAAGATGTCGGAAGAGGAAGGTGAAGGCCTTACCTGTACGAAGAGGCCTGCCGCAGAAAGAGAAGCCCGCTCCCGCAGGTCAGTGGAAGTCCTGGGCTCGGGACTACAAAAATGGCTCGCAGAGCCGAGTAAAAGTGCGCAACCGCGCATGCGCAACTCCTCGCGCATGCGCGATGCGCATGAAAAAAAAAACACTGACGGGAGGGGGAAGCAGCTGCGGAGTCGATCTCCACAGCTGAAAGAGACACCTGCAGCACAGCAGCAGGTGCAGAACACAGACAATAATGACAACAAGAAAGAAGAGGGTAAAAAGAAAACAAGGAAACAACAGATGATCAATCCAGAGGAAGAAGAAGAAGAAGAACAGAAAGAAGTGGAAGAAGAAGAGAAAGGCAAGACAATGGATGTATCTTTTTTTAAAGAATATATGGAATCAGTGAAAGAATGGCAATTACAAGAATTTAATGAGATAAAAGAAGAATTAAGAATGCAGAAGAAAAAATGAATAAAATGGAAATGGCCATATCAGAGTTAGGAAAAAGAGTGGAAAATATGGAAAAACGAGAAACAATTGTAGAAATGGAAGTAGAAGACTTAAAAGAGAAATTAGAAGAATCTAATAAAAAAGTTAAAGAGACACAGGAGCTGTTAGCTCAGAAGATAGATATAATAGAAAACTATAATAGAAGAAATAATATAAAGATAGTGGGCCTTAAGGAAGATGAAGAAGGCAAGAATATGAGAGAATTTATAAAAGATTGGATCCCCAGGGTCCTGGGAAGACCAGAATTACAGGAAGAAATGGAAATAGAGAGGGCACATAGAACTTTAGCCCCGAAACCACAACCGCACCAAAAACCAAGATCCATTTTAGTAAAATTCTTAAGATATACAACAAGAGAAAATATATTGGAGAAAGCAATGAAGAAAGTAAGAGAGGACAAAAAGCCACTGGAATATAAAGGTCAAAAAAATTTTTTCTATCCAGACATAAGTTTTGAACTCCTGAAGAAGAAGAAGGAGTTCAATACAGCGAAAACGATCTTCTGGAAAAAAGGATATAAGTTTATGTTAAGGTACCCAGCGGTACTTAAAATAGTTATTCCAGGGCAACAAAACAGACTATTCTCGGATCCAGAGGAAGCAAGGAAATTTGCAGAACAACTACAAAACAAGCAGAGAGATGAAGACATGTAATAAGAGTAAAAATGACCACGATCTATATGTATGTGTGTAAAGGGGTATATGTGTGTATATATATAGTGTACATACATGAATGTATCCGTATTTAGAGGAAAATATATAGAGTATAGACAAGAATTAATAAGGGAGGGAAATGGAATAGAGGGAATAAGGAGGGAATTAAAAGAGTGACCTTTGTTACATATGAAAATTGAAATCTTTTCTGGGGGGCTGGGTGGGGAGGAGTTACGGTCACTGCAAAATCAGCTGACGTTTGCGAGTGAATTCGCAAATCCAAATGGAGAGGGAAGATGTGGTTCTCCGACAAGGGATAAAGGGCAACTCAGGAGGGGGAGGGGAGAATGGCGTTAAAGAAGTTTTAAATAGGAGAATAAGGAAAATGTTTGATGTTTTAGAAATGTTGTCTTATAAAGTGTTCAAAACAAGAAAGCAGAAATGGATAAGAAGGAAAGGTGATGATGGAGAAACGGAAAGGGAAGATAAACAAAGTATAAAATGGCTACGCTGAACCATATGACTTTAAATATTAATGGAATACATAACCAAATTAAAAGGAAGAAACTGCTAAATTTACTGAAAAAAGAAATAATTGATATAGCATTTGTGCAAGAAACACATTTAACTGAATTGGAGCACAAGAAATTAAAGAGAGATTGGGTAGGACACGTAACAGCAGCGTCATATAATTCAAAAGCAAGAGGAGTAGCTATATTAATTAGTAAAAATGTGCCAATTAAAATAGAAGAGGAAATAATAGATCCAGCAGCGAGATATGTAATGATAAAATGTCAGATATATTCGGAGTTTTGGAATCTACTCAATGTATATTCACTTAACGAAGAAGATCAAAAGTTTATGCAAGATATTATTTTGAACATAGCAGATACGCAATGGAACATATTAATAGGAGGGGATTTCAACCTGAATTTGGATTCAAATATGAACAAAACTGGGGAAAAAATTAACAGAAAGAACAAAGTAACCAAATTTATAATTAAATCGATGGAAGAAATGCAACTTTTGGATATATGGAGGAAACAACACCCAAAGGAAAAGGAATATTCATATTACTCGGCTAGACATAAAACATACTCAAGAATAGACCTATTTTTGTTATCAGCTCGTATGCAAGATAGAGTAAGAAAAACAGAATATAAAGCTAGAATATTATCGGACCATTCACCCTTAATATTGACAATAAAGTTAGAGGACATCCCTCCAAGAATGTATAGATGGAGATTAAACTCCATGCTACTCAAAAGGCAGGATTTTAGAGAATTAATTGAAAGACAAATTAAAATGTATTTTGAAATAAATACGGAATCAGTGAAAGATAAGTTTATACTATGGGATGCAATGAAAGCGTTCATTAGAGGGCAAATAATAAGTTATGTAACCAAGATGAAGAAGGACTATAATCAGGAAACAGAGCAGTTGGAAAGGGAAATAGTAAATATAGAAAAAGAATTAGCAATGAAGGAAGATACAACTAAAAGAAGAGAATTGGCAGATAAAAAAATAAAATATGAAACACTACAAACATATAAGGTGGAGAAGAACATAATGAAGACAAAACAGAAATATTATGAACTGGGGGAAAAAACGCACAAAATTCTAGCATGGCAGCTTAAGACAGAACAAGCTAAGAAAATGGTATTGGCACCAAGGAAAAAAGACAAGCAAATCACATATAATCCAAAGGAGATCAAGGAAAACTTTAGAGAATTCTATGAACAATTATACCAAACTGAAAACGAAGGGAAAGAAGGGAAAATAGATGAATTTCTAACTAAAATTGAACTACCAAAATTACAAATAAAGGTACAAAATAAATTAACAGAACCATTTGAAATAGTAGAAATACAAGAGATAATAAAAAAATTACCAAATAATAAAACACCAGGAGAGGATGGATTCCCAATAGAATTCTATAAAACATTTAAAGATTTATTAATTCCTCCCCTCCTGGAAGTAATCAACCAGATTGATAAAACACAAAACTTACCAGATTCATGTAAAACAGCAATAATTACAGTAATACTAAAGCAAGGGAAAGATCCACTCGCACCAGCGTCATATAGACCAATATCATTACTTAACACAGATTATAAGACAATAGCTAAACTATTAGCAAACAGATTAGCAGAGTATGTACCGAAAATGGTAAATCTAGACCAAACTGGATTTATTAAAAAAAGACGCACAACAGACAATATTTGTAAATTTATTAATTTAATTCATGCAGTAGAAGGGAGTAAAGCGCCAACAGTAGCAGTTGCTTTAGACGCAGAGAAGGCCTTTGACAGAGTAGAATGGAATTATTTATTCAAAGTATTGCAAGAATTCAGTTTACCAGGGAAGTATATTAATTGGATTAAAGCATTATATAAGGGGCCATTGGCGAAAGTGACAGTAAATGGATATATATCAAAGCAATTTAACTTAAGCAGGTCAACACGGCAGGGATGCCCACTATCACCCTTATTGTTCGTGTTAGCTATAGAACCTCTAGCAGAATTGATAAGAACAGAAAATAAAATAAAAGGGATAAAAATAAAAGACAAGGAATATAAAATCAGTTTATTTGCGGATGATGTTATAGTATACTTAACAGAACCAGAACTATCAATAAAAGAATTATATAAGAAATTGAAGGAATATGGAGAAGTGTCGGGTTACAAGATTAACGTAAATAAAAGTGAAGCAATGCCAATGAATAATGCGGATTTCTCAAAATTTAAGAAGGAATCACCATTCAGATGGCAAATGCAAGCAATAAGATACCTAGGTATACAAATAAATAAAAATCTCGGCCAACTATATAAACTCAATTATTATCCACTAATGAAAAAATTACAGGACGATTTAGAGCATTGAAAAGATTTACCATTAACACTAATAGGAAGGATAAACTGTATTGAAATGAACATTTTCCCAAGGATATTATACCTATTTCAGGCATTGCCAATACACTTGACAGAGAAATTCTTCAAGGAGTTAAAGAAAATAATAAGGAAATTTTTATGGAAAGGGGGGAAACCGAGGATAGCACTAGATAAATTAACAGAATGGTATAAACAAAGAGGCTTACAACTGCCAAACTTTAAAAATTATTATAGAGCCGCACAATTAAGATACCTATCATATTTTTATCAAATGAGGGAAAAGCCAGATTGGACTAGATTAGAATTAGATAAAATAGGGAAAAAGATACCTGAACACATATTATATAAATGGGATGAAAAATTGGTACAACATAGAAGTTCTCCAGTATTACATCATCTACTCAATATTTGGAAAAAGATTCATGTAGAAAGGAATAAAACAAATTATCAATTACCAAAACTAATATTGACGCAAAATAAGTTACTCCCTTTTACAATAGATAACCTTTCCTTTAGAGAATGGGAGAAAAAAGGGATCAAAAGAATAGAAAATTGTTTTTCAGGAAATAGATTATTATCCTTTGAACAAATGAAAGATAAATACAATATAACTCAAGATACAGTGCTGGCATATTACCAATTGAGATCCTACTTGAAGGACAAATTAGGAAGCAGTCTGAGTTTACCAGAGGGAAGTAACTTTGAATATGTGATTACAGATACAATGATAATCAAAAGATTTATAACAAATATGTATATTAAACTGCAAGAAAAGGAGAATGAGGAAACAAATGGTAAAACTAAACAAAAATGGGAACAAGATTTAAATATAAAGATAAAAAAGGAAACATTGGAGAAGTTATGTTCTGGAATGATGAGAAATACAATAAATACGAGGTTACGTATGATACAATATAACTGGATACACAGGCTATACATTACACCTCAAAAGTTAAATAAATGGGACCCAACAGTATCTGATAGATGTTTTCGATGTAAATAAGAAAGGGGAACAACAATTCATGCAATCTGGACATGTGAGAAAGTAGAAAAATTTTGGGAAGATCTAAACCAAATATTAAATAAAATAACAGAAAACAATATACCAAAGAATCCAGAGATCTTCCTCCTAAGTAACATAAAAAACAAAGAATTTGGAATTGATTTGGATGGTGCACAAAAAAGATTTGTTAAGATAGCTCCAGCCGTAGCAAAAAAATGTATTATGTCAACCTGGAAATTGGAAGATAATTTGAAAATACAACAATGGTATATAGAAATGAATAAATGTATTCCATTAGAAAAAATAACATATAGTTTAAGAAATAATATTGAAATATTTGAACAAATATGGGAGCCTTACATGAAACACAATAGAGAAAACCTACCGGGGACATTCACTACTTAAATTAACGAAAGGAGAAGGAAATGAAAAGAATTGACTCAGTGGAATTTCTTGTTTATTTTTATTGAATGACAACATTGTTTGACTGGTTTAATGTATCCTAGATTTTATACTTTAAATGGACGGAGGGAGGGTGGGATGGGAGGAGGGGGGAGGGGGAGAAAATGGCACTGTATATATTTGAAAAGGAAAAAGTATGTATCATGGTTAATGTGGTTTATGGTGTGAAAAATAAAAATTAAAAAAAAACATGAAAATAAAATAAAATTTTAACTTATCACTATTGACTTACTTAACCCCCTTCTAATTCTAAGTGCACGTGTATGTAATGTGTGTGTAAATTCAGAAAAGTCCTTTGGTTCACAATCCAATCTCACTTCTCATTCCTCCAAGTTCATTGGTTGCAGACAATAATACTATGCACAGAATTAAACATTTATAAAGTTCACCAGGCTTTGATGCTTGAAAGGTGAATGGTTACTGCTCAGGAAGGTTCTTGTCAGTTTTCAGAGAGAGATTTGTTGTTCCTGGACATCCACAACTGATGTACTTCCATCTGCCACTTCAGTGTCTTCCTGATGAAACTTGCCCCTTCAGGGTTCTCCAGATGATAACCTCTTTTTTTCTGGTCACGATGGAGTGCCTTTTTGTTTCTCTTATTCCAAGTGAGACATTAGACAGCCAGTCTTCTGCTCTTGCATGAGCCACAAGGGCTTTGACCAGGCCATCTTCCAAATGGGGCTTTCCACAAGCTAACTTGTCCTGTTCCAGTCCCAGAGCTGTTGCTGACTGTAATACTGCAAAACTGATCTGTGTGTGTGTGTGTCTCTCTCTCTCTCTCTCTGAGAGAAAATCTGTTTGTCCCTCTCTGTTTGCAAAACCACATGACCCTATTAGAACAATAAGTTATCTTCCAGACAATCTGTGGCTCCAACAAGATCTTTCATCTGTTGCCTTTTGTAAACAACAATCCATTAGTGGTCTCTTGAGCACTCTTCAAAGCTCTTGCAAAGGCTGTGGAGCCGATATGTCTAGCATGGGGCAGAGCTCCAGTATTTTAAATAAGATCTGTTTTAAAGTGTTTGTATGTGACCTACTCTAACAATTTCTCTCCCAAAAATATATCTATATACTCTCTCTCAATTAGGAACAAAATCTGCTTTGTCCAAACAGGACTTCCAAGAAGTTATTGTCTTCAAGGAGGAAAGGGTTGTTTTGTATGATTAGCTCACTGGAATTAGTATGGACTTCGAAGCATTTGTGATCAAGGTTCCAGCAGATCCATACGCTATGTTTTGGCCATTCCTGTGAGAGTTGCAGTAGAATTGCAGAGGTTGAAGCTGCTGTCTTTTCTCAGGATGAAAGGATTTCACTGCCTGCCACTGGCTATCAGGCAGTGCCCTCATCTCAATCCTGCAGCCAGCATTCCCAATCTGCATCCACTCATTGGACAGAACAACCAGAAACCATCCCTAATTGAGCACATCCACCAAGGATATCTGTTGTCCACACCAAGGAGAAGGGACAGATTTCCAGTGACAGAGTGGTAGAATAGTTAAGACAATGTGAAAAGCAAGCACAGTCGAAAAGGACCAGACTATTGGGCAAATTGTACAGCCACCCTAAGAAATTTCATTTAAGATAAATATTTTTATTTATGCATCCAATAACCCTTTTCAATCAACAATCAAGTGCTAGAAATCTGACGGTGATTTCTGATATAATGAACATGCAGAAATAAATGTTTTTTTTTGGGTTGGAAAGTTGTGTGGCCAGTGGGATTGAAGCCCACAGGTATTAGTCCTAGGCCTACAACTGTTCAGGATATACATTAATGATCTGGAAGAGCGGGGAAGAGTGTAGTGTATCTAAGTTTGCCGATGACACTAAATTGAGTGGAAAAGCAAATTGTGCAAAGGATATGGAGATTCTACAGAGAGATATAGATAGGTTAAGTGAGGGGTGCAAGAGTCTGGGTGATGGAGTATGTTGGTAAATGTGAGGTTATCCACTTTGGAAGGAAAAATAGAAGATCAAATTATTATCTAAATTGCAAGTGATTGCAGCAGGCTACCATTGCAGGAGGACTTGGGAGTGCTTATGCATGAATTGCAAAAAGTTGGTTTGCAGGTGCAGCAGGCTATCAAGAAGGCTAATGGAATATTGACCTTCATTTTTAGAGGGATTGCAATTAGGGTTAGGGAGGTTATGCTCCAAGGTACTGGTGAGGCCACATCTGGAGTACTATGTGCATTTCTAGTCTCCTTATTGAGGAACAATAAATTGGCTTTGGAGGTGGTGCAGAGGAAGTTCACCAAGTTGACTCCAGAGTTGAGAGAGTTAGCCTATGAGGAGAGATTGAGTCCTCTGGGACTGTACTCACTGGAATTTTGAAGAATGAGATGGGACCTTAAAGAAATGTATATAATTATGAAAGATAGAGGTAGGTACATTGTTTCATTGGTGGGAGCAACTAGAACTAGGAGATATAGCCTCAAGATTCAGGGTAGTAAATTTAGGATGGACATGAGGAGGAACTACTTCTCCCAGAGGGTGATGAATCTGTGGGATTCGATGCCCATTGAAGCAGTGGAAGGTACCTCAGTAAATATATTTAAGACAAGATTAGATAGATGTTTATATATTAGGGGAATTAAGGCAAGTAGGTGGAGATGAGCCTATCATCAGATCAGCCATGATCTCATTGAATGGCAGAGCAAAATCTTATTTAGTCACTACTCCACATCTTTGATGATTGTCAGGAACTGGAAAGTATTACAGAGTGTAAAAGTTAAACAAGAAAGTCTGCAGGTACAGGAAATCGAGTGCAATACACAAAAGAGCTGGAGAAACTCAACAGGTCAAGCAGCATCCATGGGAAGTAAATGGTAACCAAATATTCAGGCCTGAGCCCTTTGTCAGGTATATTCAAAAACAGGCAGGCACCTGAAAAAAAAATTGGAGGAGAAAAGAGAAGGGAGAGGAACATAGTTTGACAGATAAGAAGTTATAGGTGGATATAGGTATCAGAGTAGAAGAGAAAACAGCTGAGAAGTGATGGGGATGGGGTAGCTCTCTAATAGGAGAGAGAATAAAAGGGGGTGGGGAGCTGAAGAAAAAGGATAGGGAAAGAGGGAGACTCAAAAATTAGAGAAGTTGATGTTAATGCAGTCTGTTTGAGTGCCCAGACAGAATATAAGGGACTGTTCCTCCAACTTCCAATTGGCCTTGGTTTGACGGTGGATGAGGCCATGGAAATACATGTTGGTGTGGAAATGGTGTAGGACACCGGGAGGCCCTTGCTGTTGCAACAGACAGAGAGAAGATGCTCAATGAAATGATCTCACAGTCTGCATCTAGCTCTCTGATGTAGAGGAGACCAGAACGGGAGCACCAGGTACTGCCAAGTTCACCTACCACTCACCTAACTTAGAGTAACTAACTAACCCAGCTTGCAGCTTAACTTTGGGAGGGAACCATGCAGGCATAGGAAGAACATCCAACTCCTTGCAGGAAACACTGTTGGTCAGAATTGAACCCTGGTCACTGGAACTGTAAGGCAGCAGCATTCCTGACTGGGTCACTATACCATCACAATCTTCCCTCTAATTCCATTACTGTATACAATAAATCTGTATTCTTTGGTGAAAAATCTTCCTCTCTTTGGAATCAATTTCCACACAATTTCAAAGTACACTCTAATTTTGAAAACCTCTTTAACATTGTTCCATATCCTTTGCTGCAGAAGAATATTTAATTAGCTTTGTTGTCTTAATTTATCTATTTCTCAACAGTTTGTGTGGCTTTGTCTAATTGTGCAAGCCCTACAATTGTGTAATTAATTGTCAAAAAAATTCTGAGAAAATATTGTCAGATGACTAGAGGGGAAATGGATAGCATTCCATATTTTGAAATAGAGAAAATATCATTAATATATTTTTAAAATTTAAATATGTGAATATAAATTTAATATTTTTATTTTATAAAAAATATATAGACATACAGCACGGTGACAGGCCCCTTCGGCCCACGAGTCCATGACCTCCATCCAATTGACCTACAACCCCTGGTACATTTTTTTTTAAGGATGGGAGGAAACTGGAGCCCCGGGGAAAACCCAGGAAGACAGAGGGAGAACATACAAACTCCTTATAGACAGCATGGAATTCAAACTCTGGTCCTGATCACTGTGCTGTAACAGCAATGTGTGAATCGTGCTGCCCCAATTTGCAATATATTTAACAAACAGTAACAGAGGGATGTTCAGTCACATAGGCCCCACATCACTGTGATTTGCCTAGTTCTCTACATGTCATTTCCACTGAGAGGCAAAAATAGAGAAAGTACTTTGGAAAATTATTTTCTGAATCCAAGCCACAGTTAACTGAAACTAATGCAGAACACCCACATGAAAAAAATATGCTCTTTTTAGAATGGTGCAGTGAGTTCTGTTGGAGGGGGAAATGTAAAACCACGCTATCACTAGCAGTTAAAATTGTAATGACAGGTGAAAATGAAATAATAGACTGTATATGATGAGCAACCTGGGTTTTCAGGTGGCATTTGGGAGTTGTGCAGGAAGCCTATGTATTCTGGTGTTCAGTGTGATTTCTGCTGCTCTCTCATTTCATTTATTTGTCATAGAACATAGAACAATACAGCACAATATTGTCGGCCCTCGATGTTGTGCCAACTCATATATCCCTTCCTAAAAAAAAGTACGAAACCCTCACTACCACATAACTCTCTATTTTTCTTTCATCCATGTGTCTAAGAGTCTCTTAAATGCCCCCAATATTTCAGCTTTTACCACCATCCCCAGCAAGGTATTCCAGGCTCCCACAACTCTCTGTATAAAAATCTTACCCTTGATGTCTCCCCTAAAAATCCTTCTCTTAATTTTGTACATATGTCCTCTGGTGTTTGCTGATCCTGCCCTAAACAGGTGCTGGCTGTTCACCCTATCTATGTCTCTGATAATCTTATAGGCCTCTGTCAAGTTTTCTCTCAACCTTCTACTGTCCAAAGTGAAAAGTCCCAGCTCTGCTAACCTTGTCTCATAAGATTTGTTTCCCAATCCAGGCAACATCTCCTCTGGTAAATCTCCTCTGCACCCTCTCCATAGCTTCCACATCCTTCCTATAATGAGGTGACCAGAACTGAAAACAATTCTCTAAGTGTGGTCTTACCAAAGATTTGAAGAGTTGTAACACGACCTCTCTACTCCTGAATTCAATCCCCCATTCTTAACTATCTATCAACCTGTGTGGTGGCCTTGAGGAATGTATGGATTTGAACCCCAAGATCCCTCTGTTCATCCACACTCTTAAGTAATCAACCATTAACTCTGTACTCAGCCTTCTGATTAATCCTTCCAAAATGCATCACTTCACACTTACCAGATTGAAACCCATCTGCATCTTTTCTGCCCAACTCTGGATCTTGTGTATATCCTCTTATAACCTTCGACAACCTTCAGCTCTATCCATAACGCCTCCAAACTTAGTGTCATCCACAATCTTACTGACCCTTCCTTCCACCTCTTCATCCAGGTCATTTATAAAAATCACAAAGAGCAGGGGTCCCAGAACAGATCACTGCAGCACTCCACTAGTCACTGACCTCCATGTAAAACACTTTACTTCCACTACTACTCTCTGCTTTCTTCCTACAAGCCAACTATTTATCCATATAGTCAATGTTCCACTGATCCCGTGACTCATGACTTTCTGGACGAGTGTCTCATGGGGGACCTTGTTAAATGCCTTGCTAAAATTGTTGTAGACCACATCTACCGCCCTAGCCTTATTAATTAATTTTTTTACCTCCTCAAAAAACTCAATTAGACTCGTGAGGCATGACCTTCCCTTCACAAAGCCATGCTGACTATTCTTAAGTAGACTTCTCCAAATGCTCATAGATCCTATCCTTAAGAATCCTCTCCATTAGTTTACACACCACTGATGTAAGAGTCACTAGTCTATAATTCCCAGGATTCTGCTTATTACTTTTTTTAAACAAGGGGATTACATTTGCTATTCTACAATTCTTCAGCACCTTTCCTGCAGCCAAGGAAGATTCAAAGATCATAGCTACTGCCCCAGCTATCTCTTCCCTCATTACCCACAGAAGCCTGTGGTGTATTGCATGCGGCCCCTGGAACTTAGTAATCTTGATGTTTTTAAGATCCAACACTTCCACTTCCTTAATCACAGGGCTGTTCAATTTTGACCTCACCATGACCAAGGTCCTTTTTTTAATTGTGAATACTGATGCAAGGTATTCAATTAGGACCTCCCCAACCTCCTCCACCTCCAGGCACAAGTTGCCACTTTATCCTTTAGCAGCCCCACCGTCATCCTTGTCTCCTTCTTCACATGTGCATAGAATGCCTTGGGGTTCTCCTTAATTCTACATGCCCAAGGCCTTCTCATGCCCACTTTGAGCTTTCCTAAGTCCTTTCTTAAGCTCTTCCTGGCTACCATATACTTCTCATGAGCCATTCCTGTTTCCTGCTTCCTATATCTAATGTATGCTTCCTTCTTCCTCTTGACTTGTTGCCTGACCTTATTCGTGAGCCATGATTCCCTTTTCGCACCATGTGTTCCTTGTCCCAGTGGGACAAACCTATTTTAAACCCTGTACAAATGGTCCCTAAATGTCCTCCACATTACTTCTGTGCTTTCACCCTTAAGCATCTGTTTCTAATTTATTCTCACAAGTTCCTGCCACATCCCTTCATAATTAGCCCTTCCCCAGTTAAGCACTTTCCTAGTTTGACTGTTTCTATCCTTTTCCATAGCTATGTTTTTTTTTGTTTATTTTTCTTCTTTCGGACTTTGATTAGATGCCCAGTTGTACTTAAAGTTCAGGTGTACAATGCTTACAAATTAAAAACTGGTATTTCAAACATTCAAATTGACCAGATATCAAATAAGCTTAAAAACCATTTGAAGTTAAAAGGAAAATAGACCATCTACAAAAATCTGTTTTAAGCCAGTTCTAAAAACTGTTTCAAGAAAGGTTAAGAAACCATGGTGCATAGGTTTACTGTGTGAATCATTCTGGTATCTGGTCAACTGTAAGCAAGCACTGCAGATCTTCATTACAGTTGAAAGTTCACTTCTGTTATTATTGCTGGAATTTGACTTTGATGGTCTTCCATTTGATGATAAAATTAGTTGATGGTAGAAATGCTGGGCTGGTGTTACTCAGCATTGCCCTGCTTGGTCTCTGGAGCAGAGGTGTTCTCAGCTAGTGTTTTGGGTGCTTTGTTCTCCTCGCCATCTTTTGGTTTAGGGTTCTGTGGTCAACAATGTCTGTAATTGTAGTTTTGGCGAAATTGTCTGGCATGAGCCTGCTGATCTTGTTGGCCATCCCCTTGATTTTCTTTATCTTCTTCACTACTTCCCTCCCTTGGTGGACATTGGCGAGGAGGTCCTCTGCGGTAGCGTGGATGGTAGCCCCTAAAATGATTTTGTCCTCTATTAGGTTTACCTTCTTCCCCAGCAACCTGGTTTTCAATTATTTCACCACCCTCGGTAATTTCTCTCTGAGGCTGGTTGCTATATTTTGTGGGGGGCGACCATAGCGACGACGAACCAAGTAAGGTGGGTAATGTTGTCTTCTGTAGGGAGGGCGGTGTTGTTGATTTTGATATTCTTGGTTTTCCCCATCTGTTGCTGTCTCTGCACCATCCCCTTTCTCTCCACCTTCAATGTTCTGTTGATAATTACGTGGTGGTCCTCAGTGGCGAGGGTTGTAATGACAGTAATGATTTCTGTCCATGGCATATCGGCTTCCTTGGACTGGAACTCCACGGGGACCAGTTACATTTGCTGTCTCTGCACCATCCCCTTTCTCTCCACCTTCAATGTTCTGTTGATAATTACGTGGTGGTCCTCAGTGGCGAGGGTTGTAATGACAGTAATGATTTCTGTCCATGGCATATCGGCTTCCTTGGACTGGAACTCCACGGGGACCAGTTACATTTGCTGCCTCTGCACCCTTTTCACCTTCCACAATGTCAAATTCTACAGTTTCACCATCTCCAACACTACGTAGGTATTTCCGTGGGTTATTCTTCTTTATGGCAGTCTGATGTACAAATAAATTTTCCTTTGTATCATTCCTGTTGATAAATCCATAGCCATTTCGAACATTGAACCATTTTACTGTTCCAAGAACCTTTGTTGTGATGACTATCTTCTCCCCAAGGGACTTGGGCTTGTTGGCTGCTGCTGCTCGGGTTGCTGCTCAGTCTCAGCCTCGCTCATGATGTTGTCAGGCTGTGTGCGGTGGTGCGGCTCGGGCCAGTCTGCCGTGGGGGCTCCTCTTCCATAGCTATGTTGAAGCTAAGGGAGTTGTGGTCACTCTCACCAAAGAGCTCCCCCTCTGAGAGGTCCACCTCCTGACCAGGTTCATTCCCCAGAACCAGATCCAGTGTGGCCTCTCCTCTCACCAGTCAGTCCACATACTGTGTCTGGAATCCTTCTCGAACACACTTGACAAATTCAGCCTCATCTTTCCCTCTTGCAGTCAGTATGTTTCAGTCAATATTAGGGAAGATGAAATCACCCATAACTACAACACTGACTTTCCTGTACCATTCGAAAATAGCTTCATAACCATTCATATCCTTGCTTACCAAGAATCGATCAATCTTTGTTTTTGATTTTTCAATAGACTTATCTGAACCTGATTTTCTTAATCTTGTGTGAAAAGATGCATCGTGATTGACTCCTGAACTGCCTTGCTCTAATCTTAAGCTGATGACCCTTTATTTTTGATGTTGGACTAGAAGAAGTAGAATCTTTCCATCAAAAACTTGAATCATATTTCCATAGAACGATGCAGCACTCAGGAAAGGTAAGTGATCCGTCATGTATGTTCTGGTTCTTTGAAAATAATACCTTTTTGCTCCCTGTCCCTCATGATTTCCCCACACTCTTGAAAAATGTTATTTTTAATCCAAGTTTAATATAATCATTGTCGACCATTCTCTCAGGCCAACATACCATTGCAGGACCACAGAAGTGTTGCACCCACAGAGGTTCTATCCTACACACTGAGATAATAAATCAAGTCTATATGCCCTTAATAAAATCCCATGGCATTATTTTAATGTGGGTTGAGAGGTTTTTCCATCATGGTTAATATTTAATTCTTGACAACATCACTGGAACGAGATATTGGCAAGAGAATGCTGTCAATGAGCAAGTTCCAAAGTGCAGGAGTACACTATGTACTGAGGTACACACTGCATCTTGATACAGTGACCTTCCTCTAAAGGGAAGGACTACAGTATAGGGCCATGCCACCACTGGACTCTGCGGACCTGGCCAAGTGCAACAGCCTCTCAAACGTTTCACTGATGCAGTGTTTAAGGGTGAAAGATTAATAACATTGCAAGGGATCATACTGAATTGCTCCACTCTGTGAGGAATTAAGTATATTTGTGAAAAATAAATGGCAAGAGAAAATAATTGTAGCATTATATTAGTATATGTAAGACCTTATTTTACAAAGAATTCGCTGTCTTTTTTTCTGGCAAGGCTAGTTTAAAGCATAAAAAGCATTATAGATTTGTTTGGCCAAGTAATCATTGCAGTTCTGTAAATGTAATATAATGTAATAGCCCCAAAGTACAGAATAAATGGGCAAAGGCAGAAATCTGAGATTGCAATTTTAACTGAAACTGAAACATTCTAAAGCAAAAAAACTGACAGCGTACATGCAAAGAAACAAAAATAGAAATGTCTGGCTCCTATATGTCTCTCTGGACCTCCCCACTTCAGACTCCCGATACTCTACCTATCCGCTCTACTGCTCTGCTTTCAGCTCCTCATACCCCTTTTCAGCCTTCTCTCCCTCTTCCCACTCCATCACTCTCACTATAATTACCCCACCCGCCCACGTCTGATTCCACCCTGAGCCTCAGCACCATTCCTGTCTCCTCCTGCATCACTTTCCTCCTGCTCTTCTAATCCCATATTTGGTTTCAACTCCAATCCCTGCTGGGACTTCACCACACCTCCTGACCTCATACTGATATGTTTGTCGTCAACAGAGGCCTCACATTTGTGCCCTCTGCATGCATCTCAATGAGTTTCTGGACCATCATAATGTTGTCTTTTCCTGCGCCACCTCTGTCACTGCCTCAATGCCTATTTTTTAGTAAGGATTTCCCATCCCATCCCTTTTCTTGCATCTCCTACACTCTGCTTCCTCATGGACATCCTCTTTGCATCTTTTACCCTCTCTACACCTTTTCATTTCTAATTGCTGGTGCAACATCAACTGCCTTCACTTCTCTTCTCCCTTCACTCATTCTAATCTCATCCCCTCCGAGCACACATTGACTCTTTTCACATGAACTCCAACCTTGTTATCAAACCCCAGTGAAAGATGAAGCTGTAGTGGTCTGACAGACTGACCTCTACCTCGCTCTTAATAACCTCTCATGCGTCCCAGCTAGCCTTTAACCACCACCCTTCCCCTCAACTCTTCCTTTGTCACAGTGATGACTACATTGGGGTTGCTTCCTGTACCCATGCCAAACTTGTCAATTTCATCAACTTGACTACTAACCTGCACCTGCTCTGTTCACTTAGACCATTTCTGACACCTCTCCCCTTTCTAGTTCCCTCTGTCTCATCTCAGAGGACATTTACTACAAACCACTGACTCACAGCTATTTCAACTGCACCCCCTCCCACCAGGACCCTCTAAGGATGAATCCGCTTCTCCAATATTCTCTGCCTTTGCCACATCTGCTCTCAAGATTAGGCTTTCCATTCCAGGACATCTGAAGTGTTCTCCTTTCTCAAGCAATTTTGCTTTCCTTCTACTGTGGTCAACAGAGCCATCTCCTGCATTTATCTACCCCCTTCCTCCAAACAGGGTCAGGATTCTTCTTGTCCTCATCTTTCACCCTACAGGCCTTTACATTCAGTACATCAGCCTTCGTCATTTCTGCCAGCTGCGACTTGACCCCACAACCAGAAACATTTAACTCTTCCCAAACCTTTCCACTTTCCTCAAGGAATCACGCTCTCCATGATTCATTTGTCCACTTATTCCTTCCTACCCACATTTCCTTTACCCCCGGTATGTTCCTCTACTATTGCATGAAGTGTAATACTCGCTCTTACACCTCCTTCCTCACCAACATACAGGATCCTAAACAGACCTTTTTAGGAAAGGCAAAGATTCAGTGTACCTCCTCCAACCTCATCGGCTACATTCGGTGCTCCTGATGTTGCCTCCTTTGCATCGATGAGACCAAATGCAGTCTTGGGAACCATTTTGTAGGGTATCTAAGCTTTGTCCACAATGGCCATCTTGAGCTCCCAGTTGAAAGCCATTTCAACACTCCTTCCATTTCCACATCAACCTGTCTGTCCAGGGCCTTCTTCACTGGCTGAGTGAGGCCCAATGCAAACTAGAGGAACAATACTTCATATTCTGCCTAAGGAATCTACAGCCCAATGGTATGAACATAGAATTTTCTAGTTTTGGATAATGATCAGTCCTGCCAGAGCTCACCAGAGCATCACTCTGGGGCCACTCCGGCACCCCCCACCCCCACCCCACTGAGCACAATTCTGGACATACAAGGTACTTGTTTCTTCCACAACCGGACACCCTACCATTCATCTCATCCTACCATTTGCTCTCAATTATACAATGCCTAATACAACATGATGGCCACCAAGGCCAGGTCTCATGAGACATCTTTGTTGTCATTTTTGGTGAGCTCTAGCACCTAAAAAATTAGCACTGCATCCCTGGGAATGAGTCCCCTCTCTCTTCATCTATACTGCTTCTGTCTTCCCATTTACCCCTCTCTTTTTCATCCCCCACCCAATCACCCCCACCCAGCCCTCCACCTATTCTCATTCCTGTCGTCTGGTTCTATTCTCTACTCTCATTTCCGTATGGGATTCTTCTGCTTTCTCCATTACCTCCCCCCCCCTCCCAATCCAACCCCCCACCCATGTCCCTTTGGTTCCATCTGGTCTTTCTTTACACCATTTTCACCTCTTTTTACCAGATTCCAGCACTGGGTAGTCTTTGTTCTAATTATTCACTCCACCCTCCATCTTCCTCCACATGGCAATTTCTTTATTTTGCCTCCCTCTCCCTTTATCTGTCATCTGCCTCTGTTCATCGCACCCCTCCCACCCTGATCTCTTTATACTGCTTCTAATTCCTGTTGTTATGATGTTTCGACTCCAGCAGATTGCATCTGTCATTGTTAAAGTTTTGAGAAGCAAAGGTAGTTTGCCAACCTCACCACAAAAGCAGAAAGTCAATGCGCTATCAGCAGAAAGTTGTACTGCATGCCTAATTGCAGCCAGCAAGCAAAAGAGACTTTCAACCCACAAGTCTGGGCTGGATTTAACCCCAGGCCCCAGAGACATGAAGACAATTGCGACTCATTTTCCTCATGGTAAAGGTAATGGTCATTTATGATAGTAAATGATATTAAAACAAAATTATATGCAAGTTATATGTGGAAGTAGACCATTCAGCTCAGGAGGTTAATGTTACTGAAGTGAATTAATTAAACCAAATACATTACAGTTATTGAATTAATCGATCATCAAATAAGAAAGTTTCTCAGCAAAATTAAAATGTAAATATGAAATAACCTGCCTTAACAGTCCTAATACATCCTGTGTGCATGTATAGTGGTGAAAAAAAATAACTTATTTAAGTTAATCAAATTCAACTATTGATTTATGATTTGAGTTGAAGATGTCATATCCATCCATCTTTTAATGGCAATTAAATCAAGTGGGAATACATTATAAATTCTTGTCAGGCTCTGATCACTGAGTCTTGTCATGTTTACCTCCTTATGAGCAAAGAAAGATGTTCTCTAATCTTCACTGTTGCCTCCTCCAACACCTCTCCACACACACTCCCTCCACAACACACATTCTCAAAAATGCTTTCATCCAATTCAGGCTTCTGAAACATTCCCTTGCGTGTGTGTTTCCTTTAAGAATTGGAGTGCATTGCTTTGTATTACTTCAATACTGTACTTTTCTGTGTCCAAATTTTCAAGATTACATGATGATCTGAGTAAAGGATTTGTTTAGCTCCACTTTAACTGAAATGAATCCTCATTGTAGCAGTTTGAAGGAAACCCTCAAACATAATGTCTATTTTATATAGATATATGTTGATCAAACTTTTTGATCATGTATAGTTCAGGATCACTTTTTAGGATAACACTCCCATGAGTTTTGTAAGTTAAGAATGCTGCATAATTATTGTTGGACATGAGGATAATTTTGAATTTAGCTGGTTGTGCAGACTCCAGAATATTTAGCACACAATCCAATAATGCATCACACATTAAGAGAGGCAATTTATTACATGGTGAATATTGACTTAGTCCTTGTGAATTAGTTGATAATGTATTTACATTGGAGAACTTAAGTCTCTGTAATTATAGTTGTGTAGAGATATTATTTAACCAAGCCACAATTCTCTCCAAAAAAGCCAGTTAATTTAACTTCTAACCGAATTACTTATATTATCTTCCATTCTGCTCTTAGGTTAATGTTTTGAGTATGCTCTAATACATATAATGCTACTATTCCCTCAATCTATGTCACTAAATTGAACAAAATGTTCATTTATATTGAAAATGAGAGATGGTGAAAATAATCAGGTCAGGGAGCCTCTCCAGAGAAAAAAACAGTTAACACTTCATATCAATGAGCGCTCATTGAAATTGAGATGAGTTAGAAATGTGAAGTGAAATGGTTGAGAGTGATAGGTGAATGGCAGGTATGATGGGGACTGGGAGAGAAGAAAATAAAAGGGAAGGCATGTGATAAAGTACAGGAAATTAAATGACAAAAGAAAATATGTTCCAGGTAAAAGGGAATGGAAATAGCTGAATCATTAGGCACTTCCAAGTAGGGAAAACACCCATCTGTAAAGGTGGAGGTTCTTTGCCCTTACGCCTAAAGGCATACCTTTCTGAATGAGCTGTAGCCGGCTTTGAGGCACCGATTCCAACTCTTCTCGGGGAAGGATAATCGGCAAAACGCAACGCTCCACCGCCTTACTTGAATGTACAGCCGTTGCAAGCAGCTGGTTAGGGATGTGCTGATGATGCCGTCTGCCCACGACCCATCTATCCACTCACCTCTCTCTCACCATTACCCCCTCAAGGCAGGGGCAGCGGATGGGAGCTGATGGGGCAGAGGGACTGTCAGCAGGAGCTGGCGGGAGCCGTTGGGGCAGCCGGTATGGGCTGTGACAGCCTCACCAGACTGCTTCGGCCTTTGGGGCCACTCTCTGCAACTCAAAATGCAGCAGAGAAATGGCCGTCTTCCCTACCCATAATCCCCCATGCAGCTGGAACTTTATGACGGGTGGCATTATGGCACCAGTCACCCGCCTCTATCGGCTCTGGAGGGTGCTACAAGGCACCTCTGGATATGTATGGTATACTGGAGCTGCCTTTTAGGGCTGCTGTCTGAAAGGTAAAAGTTTTAAGTTTTTGATTAGCTCTTGTAGCCGGCCTCCAGGCAGAGGCCTGACATGAAATGACCTATTATCTGAACCAGTAAGTGAATGCAAGACTGAGACAATGGAGTGTGAATAGGACAGAGAATCAAAAGCACAGAATCACAAGCCCCTTTCACAATTGAAAGTGGTCCCAGGAATTAACAGTCCATCGGCCTATAAAGAGTCTAGTATGGAATGAAAGTCGTCTCAACGCTGACCTGTGATGTCGTCATCTCACTCCAGGGATAGACTGCCTTGACATTGGCAATCAGGAAAGTGTGGAATGGAAATTGCATTTTAGCACAGAAGTGACCCAAATTTTTTGCATGAGTTCAAGAACATGAAGGAAAAAAAGATTAAAATGAAGGTATAAACTTTGCTGTTGGAAAGTCACAGTGGGAGAGAGAGAGAGAGAGGAAATAAATAGCAATAAATAATAACAGCTTGGGAAAGTTGGTAGCGCTATAGTGCACAATTTATAATGGGAAAAGGCGATGGCAGACCTGATCCCAGAATGGCAGAGAAACCCCTCCATGAGTGCTCCGTGCATGTAGCCGTGCATACAGCTCTTTCTCTGCCGCATGGAATTCTGGGAGGCCAGGTCTGTCGTCGCTTTTTCCCATGGTATTTATAAATTGTGCGCGATAGTGCTACCAACTTTCCAACACTGTTTAAAAATAGTCTGCTATTGCTATTTATTGCTAGCACTTTCCCACGGTCCCTTCTAAAGATTTATATAGGTCAGCACCACAACAACAGGGGCTGAAGGGCTCATACTGTGCTGTACATAAAGTTTCTTCTTTGGCTTGGCTTCGCGGACGAAGATTTATGGAGGGGGTAAAAAGTCCACGTCAGCTGCAGGCTCGTTTGTGGCTGACAAGTCCGATGCGGGACAGGCAGACACGATTGCAGCGGTTGCAGGGGAAAATTGGTTGGTTGGGGTTGGGTGTTGGGTTTTTCCTCCTTTGCCTTTTGTCAGTGAGGTGGGTATTAAACATAAAGTTTAATTATGTTATAATTAGGTATGATTAATTTTGTTAAAATATAAGATCTTAATACATTGATCAGGATTTAGGCCAGGTCCACCATCACTCGATGCATCATGACATCACCTTTAGATGGTAGAACCATCCTAACCATGGGAGTGGCTCCTTGCAAGTGTGAATTCATGCAGAGTCCCGGTCAAGTGTTAACAGCAAAAACCCCATTCCTATCCCGTGACACTGAACAGCCGATTTAGTGGGATGCAAGTGTAAAAGGGGCTAATTTTACAAATTGAAAAGAGGCATCCCACAAAGTGGACATCCAATCTGCATGTGTTCTCACTAATTCAAATGCAACCATACCATGAGAAGTAATTAGTGAAAACAAAGAGAAAGTAAATTAATATTTCACCTGTAAGCAGTATCATGGTCAGGAATAATGGAACAAAGCCAATAAAAGGGAAAGTGTCACATTTATTATGGTTGCATTGTAGGATGTCTAAGAGGAGAGGGAAGTTTCAATTTGTATCTTGATTAGTGTTAGGAATTAAAGTACCTTTAAAGAAATTGCTCGAGACAAAAATTGAGAACAAAGAACATTTATTACTACAACAATGCAAAGTTGGGTGCTTCCCCTTACCCTGGGAATACACACACATACTGGGGCTCACCCAACTTTTATACAGTCAATTTCAGTATCAGAATGCCCTCCCCCTTACATTCTTCTGCCCCCTGGATGGGTTTGGCATAGGTAATTCTTCCTGCCTACGTGCAGTTTCAGTACACTTGGAGGACCAGGGGGTATCCTGTGGGTGCCCCATCATGTCATTGTCCTTATTCACACCTTCCTGATTCTCTGGGCTACAGTCTCTTGATATGCAGAGTTGACTCATTCTATCTAGGGTTGGCTAATTTCATATGTATAAATCTGTGTATGGTTAGCTAATTAGAAATGTATGACTTGGTACTTCTGTCCAGGGCTAGGAGACCCTTATCTGATCCAGACTACCTCAACTTCCTACATTCTATTGTACCTTACCATTCCTTATCTTAGTCCTATGGTCTTGTCACAAAGGATAGAAGATTCTTATGTTAATCGTGCTGACTCTGCTTTCCTGCATCCTAAGCCCCAAACTTATCCTGTTTGAACTGGTTTCAGCCATTTTACTGATGAACTTTAGTTTCTTCCATGTTCATAATTTTAGGTCAATTTTCCCATCTCTCACAATCCTCACTTTTCTTTTAGATCAGTAATACTGATCTTTCACCATGATCAGTGTTACTGATCTTTGGTTACTAGTGTCAGTGTGACTGATCCCCCCCCCCCCCTCTCCTCACTTTTCTTTTAGATCAGTAACACTGATCTTTCAAGTGTAAGGTGTAGTTTTACCCAGCTGGTCAATAACCGAATTGTAATGTCTGTGTAAAGTCTTTAGGTAGGGGAGCACCATGAAGGTCAGGGGAGTGAGTCCAGCTGCTTATTAGGGTTTGGAGTATCAGGCTCCAGTTCTCAGTAAAAAGTCTAGTCCATCCCATACGTTGAAATATTGAAGCAGTGTCTTTGAAGCACACGACCTTTGTAAGTGTTGTCCCGACGAAGTCTGTGAGAGGCGCTGCCTTCAGCAGCGAACGAGTCGCAGTCTATGAGAAGCGCTGCCTTCAGCAGCGAACGAGTCGCAGTCTATGAGAAGCGCTGCCTTCAGCAGCGAACGAGTCGCAGTCTATGAGAAGCGCTGCCTTCAGCAGCGAACGAGTCGCAGTCTATGAGAAACGCTGCCTTCAGCAGCGAACGAGTAGCAGTAGTCAGGCGGTTCCGTTTGATTGTGGCTAGTATCTGATGTCCTCTTCAGCCCCGAACCCTAGGGCCACCGATCTCCGAAGGCTGTTTGGAGCCTGATATTAAAGTGTCAAGCAGCTCACGTTGTTGGAAACTGGTGCTCCCTTTCATGGGGTGATGAAAAGAGACCAAGCTGGGGGGGGATTGTTTCTTGTGATTTAACTGTGTGTTGCAGCTTGTCTGCTAACATTCATTGAACTTGTGAGTTGCAGCCTGTCTGTGTACATTAGCATATGTGTCAACTCTCTCTCTCTCTGCTACATGTACAATCCAATGTCCTTTGTGAGGATTTTGACACCCTGCACTCTACTTCGCTCCTTTCCACGTTATATAAGCACCAGATGAGCAGCAGCTCCCTGAAAACAGGTGTTCCCCTTCAGGGATGATCAGAGAGAGAGAGCCAGGTGGGGGATTATGTGTCTCGTGGTTGTGTGAAGTGTCTGTTTGTTTTGCGGTTAGCTTGTTAGTTTCCCCCTTTGTGTGAAATGTACATTGTTTGTTTTGCGGTTAGTCTGTGTACACAGGTGCCTCACTGTGTGACTGCCTATCCCCACTGTGTTTCCCTGATCCGTATTCTAAATACCTTGCCTCTATGCCCTCTCTAGCCTGTAAAACAGTACAATCTGTAACCTCTGCTACCCCTTCTCCAGAAGTACTTAAAACATCGAGAGTAATCCACTAAAGCTGTTTAATTCCCCTGGTCCGTATTGGGATCCCTTATATCCCATTATGACTATACATTAAATCTATGCCCTGTCTACATTCTAAAGGAGCTGAATTGTAACCTCTGCTGCCCCTATTCCAGGGGGGCTTAAAACATTAACGAACAATATTCCAAAGAAATTAGTAAACAACAATGAAGAATACATGTAAGCTCATTAAAATACAATAAGAACTTAATAAAACACAAAAAAATGTAAAGCTCATTGAAAACTGCAATAAAATGCAAGAACTGAATAAAACCACAATAAATGTAAAGCTCATTGAAAACTGCAATAAAATGCAAGAAGAACTGAATAAAACCACAATAAATGTAAAGCTCATTGAAAACAGCAATAAAATGCAAGAACTGAATAAAACCACAATAAATGTAAAGCTCATTGAAAACTGCAATAAAATGCAAGAAGAACTGAATAAAACCACAATAAATGTAAAGCTCATTGAAAACAGCAATAAAATGCAAGAAGAACTGAATAAAACCACAATAAATGTAAAGCTCATTGAAAACAGCAATAAAATGCACAAAAACTGAATAAACCACGATAAATGTAAAGCTCATTGAAAACAGCAATAAAATACACAAAACTGAATAAACCATTAAAAAAACGAATAAAATTGTAACATTATGGCACTTTGTCATTAATTCTTTGAATGTGGGTCCAGCCTTTCTCTCTTGTTCTTACTGCTGTGTCTGTAATTAAAAGTACACAGAAGGGACCATCCCAGGCATGTTTTAGTTGATCCTCTTGCCATGCTTTTACATATAACCAATCACTAGATTTTAATAAAATGAATAACAATCTGACTTTCCTTTGTGTTAGTGTAAAAATTGTAAAATGAAACACAAACCATATTTGCATGGGTTTTGAATATGTTAGACCTTATTAAAATGCAGTTGGAGCTGCTTGTCTGTATGGGGCACAACCCTCCAATTTGTTAGAGTGAGTACATAACAGACATTGCAGCACAAGAGCCCCTGCAAGAGAACTTGAAACATATTCAACCTTTAGTTCTGCCTTAAGTAAAATGCCTTGTGCCACAGCTCACAGGAGCTGGCCTTATTTAAAACAGTCTGTAAAACAGGCACCAAAAAAATTAAAGATGTTCTTATGAAGATTGCACACACAATAATTTAAGTACAGGCTAGTTTCTATTATATTCCACTTAAAAGTTCTGCTGCATGAATCCTGGAGCTTGTGGAGTCATTATTGAATCAAGAAATATTGGTACCATGCCAATCTCATTCTAACATGCCAATTTCTCCAGTCCTTAAGTCAAGATGTACTGAATAGCATCTGGTACAAGATTTGTGAGTTCTTAATGATATTCTTATTCTTATGCACCCAATTGTTCTGAACAATGCCACCAATTTAAATCATATTCCACCTATTGCAGTACTCACACACCACCATAGACCAGTTCGCAGGTTTATTTCTCCATTAAGCTGAATCCAGTCGCGCAGGGTTTACCTCCGTGATTATTTACAATGTAACTTCTGCACTACCGGATTTAAATATAAACCTGATGAATGGGGAAAGTTATCATGAATTAAATAACAGCGGCAATACAGAGAAATTGTGCTGAGGCATTAATTTCACTCCAGAGGAAAATGCACCAGAGAAATGAATGATTAAACTTATAGGAATCCCCATAGGAATCCCCAGAGGTATCTTTATTCTCCAGAGGTGGATGATCTTTAAACTCACGGACCTTGACTGCTGAATGTGTAGAAGAAATGTATTAAATGTGTTGATAGGGCTCCATACCTCTAACTGCAAGACAAGAGCCTGAAGCCTCAATTTCAAGTGCCACAGTGTACTTAAAGGGACATGCACACTCCCCCTTCAACTGGCTGATCCAGCCACTTTACACATCAGATCCTTTCTTTATCTCACATACACTTAAAGTTAAGATGTATAGAACTCACATCACTCAACTCTCAGGTACTCCTTGTGCAAAATCACATTTAAATACAATTTATTTCATAAATTGGAATTAACTGGTAGTTAAATTCGCTAATTCTACAGTATTGAAAAACGATCATTTATGACATTTAATTTTTAGCATGAATTTTAATCAATATTGGTCAGTGACTGAAGTGGGAAGTCGTGATTTATGAAATTATCTCTGGTCTCTACTCTCCCACTCCCTGCACTTCTCCCAACATTCAGGAGCTGGCACACAGTCCCTGCCTTTTCCATGTTACTCATCTACTATTACTTTAACTGCTTGCATCAAAATGTTAGCCTTTGCTTTCTGCTTATCCTCAGATGTCTGGACAAATGCTTTTTGTGTGATCTGTAGAAGCTGGGTTATTCCCTGCTCATGCCAATTTTCTGTCTTTTGTAATTTTCTCTTAATGTCTGGGGCTGAGTTGGTAACAAAACCTGTTAGTACCAATTGTTCCCCTGCTGGGGATTCTATGTCGAGACCCCCATATTGTATATATATTTGGTCCCAAAAATTGGTCTAACTGTTCAGCACATCCCTGGGGATCTTCTATCAGGGAGGTCAGTTCTTTCTTAAAGTTACACACTTCAGTACTGGTCAGGGGCACATTTATGAAACCAAGACCCTCTCCCATGGGAACTTCCCACAGTGGTCTCATCCAATTGGTTTCTAGCTTATTAGGTCTGGGTTCCTGCTCCCTGGGAAATGAATCAAAGGGTTCTGCCCTTTCTTCCTGAAGAGTCTCACGCTGTTCTGAATTAAAGTTACCTCTCTCTCCTGCCAACAGAGGTGGTAATCGAGTGCTTTGTGAGCAAGTTATCATACCACTCCTGCTCTCTTCTCTCTTCTCTAGTGGTGGGGGAGGTGGGGAAGGTGCAGAAGGGTAGGTCATAGGAGGGGAAGGAAAGATAGGAGCTGGCATAGGAGGAACATAGGGTGGAGGGAGGGAATGTAACACATCCCAACCCTGTGATTCAGGGACAAGAGGTTCCTCCTCTCTCTTATCCCTGGATTCTTTCTCATTCAAAACCAGCTGTTCAATGGATCCCTTGAGCCAGCAGGCTGCATATTCCCTGCTCTCAACATTGTCTGGCTGGTTTTGATAGAGCCATAAGTTCAAAGCTTCACACATCCATTCATCCTCGGATCCGAATTTTGGCCAGTACACGGAGCTCCCTTTAACCGGGTATCCCACCCATTCATTACAACAATATCTGACCGTCGTCAGTTTGTCTTTACCGCGGGTCTTTCCTGTGCCCCACTCAGATAACATCATCCCAAGCGGGCTGTACGTAGCTATCTGGTGGTCACGTCCTGTGTCAGGACTCTCATCTCTACTGCCCGCTAGTCTGTCTTTACCGCGGGTCTTTCCTGTGCCCCACTCAGATAACATCATCCCAAGCGGGCTGTACGTAGCTATCTGGTGGTCACGTCCTGTGTCAGGACTCTCATCTCTACTGCCCGCTATTCCCATACTTAGGAACAAGTAAAATACTCTTACCGAGTTCTGGCAGTACTGCTCTAGCGCGCGTCCTTCCGCCGTTTGTTCTCAATGCCTCTTCTCGGATATCACTCGCTTCTTCCACTGACCAGCCACCCGTCGCCCGTGAGTCCAGCTGAATCAGCCGGGGTGCACCTACTCTCGTCGTCGGGGTACTCTGTCAGTGGAGGGAGTGTGATCCCGGACGAGCCCCCATTTGTTAGGAATTAAAGTACCTTTAAAGAAATTGCTCGAGACAAAAATTGAGAACAAAGAACATTTATTACTACAACAATGCAAAGTTGGGTGCTTCCCCTTACCCTGGGAATACACACACATACTGGGGCTCACCCAACTTTTATACAGTCAATTTCAGTATCAGAATGCCCTCCCCCTTACATTCTTCTGCCCCCTGGATGGGTTTGGCATAGGTAATTCTTCCTGCCTACGTGCAGTTTCAGTACACTTGGAGGACCAGGGGGTATCCTGTGGGTGCCCCATCATGTCATTGTCCTTATTCACACCTTCCTGATTCTCTGGGCTACAGTCTCTTGATATGCAGAGTTGACTCATTCTATCTAGGGTTGGCTAATTTCATATGTATAAATCTGTGTATGGTTAGCTAATTAGAAATGTATGACTTGGTACTTCTGTCCAGGGCTAGGAGACCCTTATCTGATCCAGACTACCTCAACTTCCTACATTCTATTGTACCTTACCATTCCTTATCTTAGTCCTATGGTCTTGTCACAAAGGATAGAAGATTCTTATGTTAATCGTGCTGACTCTGCTTTCCTGCATCCTAAGCCCCAAACTTATCCTGTTTGAACTGGTTTCAGCCATTTTACTGATGAACTTTAGTTTCTTCCATGTTCATAATTTTAGGTCAATTTTCCCATCTCTCACATTAGGATAACTCATTTTCTCTGCTTAATCTACTAGAGTTTCAGTACAATATCTCATTCCAAATTGTATTTAAATATTAAATTAATTTAAATTCAAAGTCTCATTCTGCTCTCTGTCTGGAATTATTCCTTTGTTATCAATAGCTGCATAGTTACCATTCCAATCCTTCTGAAGAGTGTACATTTTTAGTTATTTAGAATAACGGGGCTTTACATGATCATATTCTGAGCTGTTCAAAAGATTTATTAAGGAGAAACAATAATGCTCTCCCTCTAGTTTATTAATGAAAAACTTGCTGCTTTTCCAATTCTGGAGGAAACAAGGCAATATTTGAACCAACAATAGTGGAGTTAGTACAGGAAGGAAGATAGGAAGAGCAGCTATTCAGTCCCTCTAACTGTTCTGTAATTGTTGGAGGTTGTTGCTCATTTAGATCTTAATTGCCCTATTCACCTTGGCTCCATAACTCTTAATGACCTCGCATAATAAATCACAATACATATGAATTCCAATAATTTAATTGGTTGGTGTGAAGAAACAGTTATGCTATCAGAGATATTTTATAGTTCTCCAAATAATGAAGGGACAGGGATCAGTTTACGTTAGTGTATGAACTGTACTGGTAATAGGAGACAGTGAATATAGTAATATTGAGTGAGACAATGATTGTTTTAAAATTTAAATTTAGACATACAGCATTATAACAGGCCCTTCCAGTCCATGGGCCTGTGCCACCCAAATACCCAAATTAACCTACAACCTCTGTACATTTTGAAGGGTGGGAGGAAACCCACACAGACACAGGAAGAACGTACAAACTCCTTACAGATTTGAACCTGGATTACTGGCACTGTAATAGCATGGCGTTAACTGCTATGCTAATCATGCTTCCCAAGGTAGAATTTTAAGATAGAATGATGAGGCATCTTTGAACTGTATTTGGTGCATTCATTTTCCTTCATTGATGAAAACCTCCCCAAAGAAGAAAAAAATATTCTGAATCTAGACCTGGGAAATGAATATTGATGTAGAGAACTTCAAAGTTCAAATTTATTGTCAGTGTATGTACAAGACATCACATAGAATCCTGAGATTCTTTTCCCTGCAGGCCAGACAGAATTTCTAATTACTGGTAACTCTAGTCTAATCACTACACAAGAAGAAAGAAATCTATACAAATGAAAGGAATGTAATACCAGTTGAAAACCTCTAGAATTTCTACCATCTGAACTTATTTAATCACCTTTCATACTTCAGTTAGACATTCTTCCGTATCGGAGGGAATACAAGACTAATCCATTGCAATCATTCATTCCATCTAATTTAAACCTAATTTAGCTTGATAATTTAAAAATATTTTCTCAGTTATTTCTGTATCTTTTCATAGTGGTAAAATTTATTAATATCATTTAATTTTTTTCTAATCATCAACAAAGACATTTTACAGGTTCACAATCTTCCTGGTTAGGTTTATGTTTGGTAAAGTTGGACAACTTTTCATTATTTGCTTAACAACAATCCTTTTATTATTGAAGAATGGTGAGAGTGAAAAACCAGGAAATTATAGCCCTGTTGGCACAATGTTTGGTACTGGATTATTATTGGATGTAAACCATAATTAATGATGTCGCATTCTGAGATATTTGGGCTGATTAATGAGAGAAGAAAAGTGGATTTGTGAGAATACATGATACTCAGGGACCTTTCTGAGGTACAAGGGAATGGTTTAATGTAGGTTTCCACACAGCAATAAGTAAGGTTCCACAACACATGCAATCATGACACTAAGGACCAAAGGATTTGAAAAGAAAAGGTTCGAAGGGTGAGACATGACAAGGAATTCATTAGGTAAGCATTTATCTGGGAGGAAATAACTGGTGAATATCCCATGTGGATCTGAACTGGGGTGTCTCAATTATTCATCATATTTGTAAATAACTTAGCTAATTCATAGACAGCCTCATGCCCTAGCGTAGATAGGGCCATAAATTTACAAAGAAATATTGATGGATTGAGTATTAATTCAAAATATTTTTTTAAACTATGAAATGCTTGGTGCAGTGAAAACTCAAAGAGATTATGGAATATATTTAATAAAGATTGTATTAGTCACATACAAACAAAATTCATCATGGAATAATGACCATGATAACTCGAGGACTAAAATAGAAATTATTTCCAACACCTTTTCGATTGGTACACAACTTTTTTCACTTGTCAGTATAAATCTCTTCTGTAAACCACTCAGGGAAAAACATGTTTTGACTCAAACATATATTACCATGTTTTTGAGGATGTGGGTGATAAAATGTACTCACAACCTAGTTCTGTTCAATTGCTACCAACCAATAACAGGTCAATAATAGTTTATTTAAAACTTGTGGTTTTATTGACATAGTTTGTTTTACACTTTAATGGTTAGGGAAATCCAGACAGTGGTTTGGGTCCAATCACCCCCACCCAGCCCTCCACCCATTCTCATTCCTGTCCTCTGGTTTGTATTCTCCACACTTATTTCCGCATGGGATTCTTCTGCTTTCTCCATTACCCCCCCTTCCCCCTCCCGGTCCAACCCCCCACCCATGTTCCTTTGGTTCCATCTGGTCTCTCTTTACACCATTTTTTACCTCTTTTTAGCAGATTCCAGCACTGGGTAGCCCATCAATGATTAAAATAAAACAGCCCATCAGTGATTTTAAAACATCTACTGTTCTACAAATTAAGTAAATTTATATTATTATAATAATGCAAGTGTTTCACCACCATTAATCCTCTGCTTGATTCTGCTCCAGTTTTGTAGGAATGAGGAGGTCAACGAGGCCTATGTAGGATCCGTGGACTCTACCACATGTAAGGCTTGACAGCAAAGAGAATGTGGTGATATGGATATGTAACTGCCATCCCCCACTGGTGACACACTCCCTGGTAGCTCCTCCCCTTGTGTCTCTGGAATAAAGGTCGAGCTCCCTCTCCCTGTCCTTAGTTGAACACTTGGAATCGGGCCAGCTACAAGCCTAAAGTATAATAAAGCCTATCGTTCCTCACTCTATGGCTTTGGAGTTATTGTTAGAGCTTATCAACTTAAATCTTCCACATAGGATGGACAAACTGCTGCAACCCGACAGATTAGACCTCGACCAACAGACCCAGCAGTGGATTGAGTGCTTCACAGACTTCCTGGAAACTTCTGAGGACCTTGTGGACTCTGACGAGAATAAACAAGTTACTGTGAGTGAGGGTCAGCTGTTGTGCATTCTTGGTGATCCAGGGCTGCACAACTTACTTCGCAGCCATGATTGAGGTCCACAACCTCTACAGATCATGGGTAAATGAAGTCTACTCACGGTTCCTCCTGGTCTTGAGAAAACAACAATCAGGTGAAACTCTGGACGATTTCTTTCAGGTCCAGCACGATCTGGGGGCAAGAATGCAGGACCAATATCCCTGCCCCGATATTGGCAGACCAGTATGTGGAAGAGCTGATCTGGGACACCTCTGTGGCTGGGATGAGGTCCGATTACATCCGCCAGTGACTGCTAGAGGCAGACAGGTTGCTATCGCAGAGAGTCCTCCAGCTTGCTAAGACTTTAGACTCAGCTCACCATTGCTGCCAGCAACAGGCCCTCCATGTGCGGGCCACGGGCGCCGCCATTTTGGGACATGGCATCACAGACTAACTCCATGTAGGGAGGCCCCAACACCGCAGCCACTGCCACACGACAGCTGAGCACCAGAAGTGCTACTTCTGCAGCCAGCAGAAGCACCTCTACGATGCTGCCCAGTGAGAGAAGCCACCAGCTCAGGTTGTGGGAAGAAAGGACACTATGAGAGAGTGTGTAAGTCAAAGCCTTCCCTACCAAGCAGCTCTGCATGCACCCCCGGGGTCGGCCATCAAACCCGACTTCAGTTCCTCCCGCAGCGACGACATCACTTACAGCCTTGAATGGCTTGACTCTGTGTGTGATCCGGGGGTTGCCATCTTACCCAACTCCACTTCTTCCATCATGGATATCATTTCCACCTTCTTCATGCAACATGAACTCAGCCACCATCATAAAGGCTCTCTGCAGCATATTTACCCTCTTCAGGTACCCAAATTACATCTGCCGTGATTGGGGTTCCTCTTTTATGAGTGACGAACTGTGGCAGTACCTGTTGGCTAAAGGCGTGGCCACTAGTAATATGACCAGTTACAACCCCCAGGGGAAGAGCCAGGTAGAGAGAGAAAACGCCACAGTTTGGAAAGCTGTCCTCCTGGCTCACAAATCAAAAGACCTGGCAGTGTTTCATTGGCAGGAAGTCCTGCTGGAAGCACTCCATGCCATCTGATCTCTGTTATGCATCGCTACCAATGCAACTCCACATGAACACATGTTTTCCTTCCCCAGGAAATCGGTAACCATACTGCCACACTGGCTCACTTCCCTGGGACCCATCCTGCTGTGGAAACATGAGAGGAGTCACAAGTCTGACCCATTGGTCAAAGAGGTGCAACTCCTGCATGCCAATCCTTAGTGTGCCTACGTGGTGTACCCGTACGGCCACGAGGACATGGTCCCTGTCTTGGACCTGGTGTATTCCAGAGACCCATATCCAGACCCTATCCCCTTCTACCGGGGTCCGACCTACACCCATACTGCCCCTGTCAGAGACTCGTTGAAGGTCAGCGACCCACACCCACCCACCATGCCATACACTGTGGACCCTGCTCCGACCACCACAACTACCCCCACGTATAACCAAGCTCTACCTCTGATGGAGCCAGCCCTTGCCAACCCAGCTTCAGGATACATGACCGGCAATGGAGCCGACCATTATAGCACTGGCGGAACTGCGCCAGTCACAGACTCAAAGGAGACCACCCAACCAGTTGAGCCTCTAGGACTTTTAATCTGGCGGGGCTTTATTTTTAAAAGAGGGGATGAATGTGGTAATATGAATATGTAACTGCCGATGGATAGCTTGCCTGGCCCTCACTGGTAATTCGCTCCCTGGTAGCTCCTTCCCTTGTGACCCTGGAATAAAGGTCAACCTCCCTCTCCCTGTCTTCAGTCAAGCACTTGGAATTGGGCCAGCTACAAGTATAATAAAGCCTATTATTCCTCACTACAGCTTTGGAGTTATTGGTAGAGGCTATCAGAGGCAGTTTTGATGATTATGATTTTTACACAGAAATAAAGGAAAAATTCTGTAAAAAATTTGCATACTTACCTCAGGAATGGTCATTTACACAGAGAGTGAACATCATATTCATTTGCTCAGTTTCTTATGGAGTGCCTGCAATCAATTTGAACTGCAGCCGCTCCATAAAAATCTGTAGGGGTCTTGGTGGAAAAATTATGGGATGGAATTTAGCAAATAAGTTCCGTCAGGACATTTTTACACTACCAGCGGAGCAAAAAATTTGCGCAAATTTTCTACTTCTCAGCAGCTGTGTAAAAGTGCCTAATGTTTAGGACAGTGATTTTCAACCTTTTTCTTTCCACTCACATACCACTTTAAGTATCCCCTATGATTAGTAAGGGATTGCTTAAGGTGGTATGTGGGTGGAAAGAAAAAGTTTGAAAACCACTGTTTTGATCGTAACTATTGGCCCAAAGGAAATGAGCCAATGACAATTTTTCTCAAGCAAAATATTTCAGTAGCAATTGGGTCTAGAGCAGTAATTCTCAACCTTCCCTTCCCACTCACATACTGCCTTGAGCAATTACTTACTAATCACAGAAATAGGGATGACTTAACGTGATAAGTGAGTGGAAAGAAAAAGGTTGGGAACCACTGGTTTCGGACAATGAGTGTTTGCTTCCATTTCATTGAAAGAATCATCAATAGGCTCTTTTGGTTGGTTCACTTGGGCTGATTAAGGACAGTCAGCATGGCTTTGTGCATGGTAGGTTGTGTTTAATGAATCTTGTAGAGTTTTTTGAGGAAATTACCAAGAAGGTAGATGAAGGATTTTATTAAGGTCTTTGACAAGGTACCATATGAGAGGTTAATTCGGCAGGTTAAATCACTAGGTATCCATGGAGAGGTTATAAATTGGATTCAAAATTGGCTGTGTGGAAGAAAACAGAGAGTGGTAGTGGATCATTGCTTCTCAGACTAGAGGGCTGGGAATAGTGGTGTTGGGATCATTGATGTTTGTTGTCTATATCAATGATCTGATGATTATGTGGTAAATTAAACCAGTAAGTTTGCTGATGACACAAAGATAGTCAAATCAAGTCAACTTTATTTATCGTTCATACCATGCTCGCACAATAGGATGAGATAGCATTTCTCCAGGACCACAGAACATATTTACAAAGATGTAAGTTAGGAAAGTAGTTTACAAGTTAAAATATTTGGGTACTAAGACAGATATACTGAAAGTCTACAGTACACTATCCATATCTCTATTGGGAATTCAGGAGTCTGATGACTTGGGGGAAAAAGCTGTTTCCCATTCTGGACGTAAAGGCTCGAGTGCTACGATGCCTCCTGCCAGATGGCAGAGGAGAGAACAGTTTATATACGGGATGTGTAGAATCTTTCACTATGTTTATTGATTTTGGGCTGAACTGAGTGTAGTTGATGTCCTTCGTGCTTGGAAGAGGTTCCCCAATAGTCTTTTCCGCTGACTTCACTATCCTCTGCAGGGTCTTGCGGTCTGAGTGTTACAGCTTCCAAATCTGTAGAATGTAATGAGGATGGAGGGTGGGAGATGGACTTTCCTCAGCCTTAGCAGGAAGCAGAGGCACTGTTGGGCTTTCTTGGCAATGGAGCTGGTGTTAAGGGATCAGGAGAGATTCTCCATCAGGTGCACTCTCAGCTACTTGATACTCTTGATGACCTCAACATTAGAGCCATCAATGGTCAGGGGAACATGATCTCACCAGGCTATTCTGAAGTCGACAACCATATCTTTGTTTTTTTTTTAAATATTCAGATACAGGTTGTTTGCCCTGCACCAGTTCATTAGTGTCTGCACTTTGTCTCTGTATGCTGCCTCCTCATTCTTACTGATAAGGCCCACCACCGTCGTATCGTCAGCGAACTTGATGATGTTCGAGCTGTGTTTAACTGCACAATCGTGGGTCAGTAGAGTGAACAGCAGTGGACTGAGCACTCAGCCCTGCGAGGTTCCCTTGCTCGGTGTGAAGGCCTTGGAGGTGTTGTTTCCAATCTGGACTGCCTGAGGACTCCCCGTCAGGAAGTCGAGAATCCAATTGCAGTGGGAGATATTTAGACGCAGCAGGCCCAACTTCCTTATCAGGTACTGCTGTATGGTAGTGTTGAATGCCAAACTGAAGTCAATAAACAGCATTCAAACAAACTAGTCTTTATTTTCCAGGTGGATGAGGGCTAGATGTAGGGCAATAGTGATAGCATAATCTGTGGAACGGTTGGATCTATATGTGAACTGCAAGGGGTCCATTGAGAGGGGCAGCAGGTGCTTGATGTGCCCCATGTCGAGCCTCTTGAAGCACTTCATGGCGATGGACATGAGTGCGACAGGGCGGTGATCGTTGAGGCAGGACACAGATGACTTCTTTGGCACAGGAACAACGGTGGTGGCTTTGAAGCACATGGGAACTACAGTGCTACTTGGGGAGATGTTAAAGATGTCTGTGAGAACATCTGCTAGCTGAGCTGTACAACCCCTGAGCACTTTTAGTGGACAGTGAGGAAGATTTTCAAAACTTGCAGAGGGATCTGGACTAACTTGGAGAATGGGCCAGTAAATGGCAGATGGAGTTTAATGCGGACAAGTGTGAGGTGATGTATTTTGAAAGAGCAAACCAAGGTAGGACATGCACAGTAAATAATAGGGCACTGAGGAGTGGGGAGCAGCAAAGAGATCTGTGAATACAGATACATCGTTCACTGAAGGTGGTGTTGTAAAGAAAACTTTTGGCATCTTAGCCTTTATAAATCAAAGTATTGGGTATAGGAATTGGGACGTTATATTGAAGTTGTTTAAGACATTGGTGAGGCCAAATTTGGAATATTATGTGCAGTTCTGGTCGCCTAACTACAGGAAGGACGTTGATAAGATTGAAAGAGTTCAGAGAAGATTTACTAAGATGTTGCCAGGTTTTCAGAAGTTGAGTCACTGGAAAAGATTAAACACGTTAGGACTTTATTCCTTGGAATGAAGAAGAATGAGGGGGAATTTGATAGAGATTTACAAGATTATTAGAGGTATAGTCAGAATGGATGCAAGTAGGCTTTTATCACTTAGATTAGGAGAGATAAGTACAAGTTGCCATGGCTTTAGGATGAAAGAGGAAAGGTTTAGGGGGAATATGAGGGAGAACTTCTTCACTCAGAGAGTGGTGGGTGTGTAGAATGAGCTGCCATCTGATGTGGTGAATGCAGGCTCAATCTTAAGTTTTAAGAATAAATCAGATAGATACATGGGTGGGAGAGGTCTGGAGGGTTATGGAATAGGAGCAGGTCATTGGGACTTGCGTAATAATGATCAGCACAGACGAGAAGGGCTGAATAGCCTGTTTTTCTGTGCTGTAGTGCTCTATATTTATCTGGTTCTAAGAGGGTATAGGCTGGGTGGTGAGGGTCCTTGAGGATAGAGGCTGCTTTCTTGAGACATCACCTCTTGTGGATGTCCTCAATAGAGTGAAGACAAATGCCTATGATGGTGCTGGCCGAGTTCACAACTCTCTGTAGTTTACTGTCTTTTGCATTGACACTTCCATGCCAGGGAGTGATGCAACCAGTCAGAATACTCTCCAAGATACACCTGTAGAAATTTGCAAGAGTCCTTGGTGACTCACCAAATCTCCTCAAACTTTTAACGAAGTATAGCCACTGGGGAGCCTTCTTCATGATTGCATCTGCATGAAGGCTCCAGGATAGATCTTCAGAGATGTTGACATCCAGGTATTTGTAGTTCTCTCCCTTTTCACTGCTGACCCCTCTTGAGAACTGGTCTGTGTTCTCCTGATTTCCCCTTCCTGAAGCCCACAATCAGTTTATGTTTTGCTAATGTTGAGCGCAAGCTTCTTGTTGTTATACCACTCAACTTGCTGATCTATCTCACTTCCTCATTGCTGTCTGTGATTCTGCAACCACCAATGTGTAATCCGCAAAAATAAATTGTGTCTAGCAGAGAGAGAAGAGAAGTGAACTAAATACACATCCTTAAGGCATGCCTGCGTTGATTGTCATTGAGGAGGAGACACTGACAGCCTACAAAGTCAAGGATCCAGTTGCATATTAAAGTGCAGAGGCCAGGTTTTGAAGCTTGCTGACCAGTACCAATATGCTAAGATAGAAAAAGTGATTATAAATATAAAAAGGATAAATACATATTGGCCATTGCAGTTAGTGCAAGAATCTGTCTGTGTTATTTCAATAGTACAGACAGATATTTTGCTGGTCCCTGAGTAGTATATTGTGAGGCTAAGGGTATTATGCTTGTCTGGGCACATTGCAGGCTTTGGGACTGAATATTGAATTGAACAATTTTATATCATTTGCTTTTTTCTGCTTCTATCATACCAGACAAGTTCTACTATAAGTTATCTGCCTGCAATAGTAATTCAGTATTTCTCCCTCCACTTACACTGCCTTATCTGCTGGATATTTCCTGCAGTTCTGGCTGTATTTCACATTCTTTACATGCCCTTTTATTTTTCTCTCTCCAACTGCCCTTCTAAATCTATGAACCAGATAACTTCATCTATACCTTTTCAGATTTCAGATTTGTTGTCAGAATACATGCATGACATTACATACACCCTGAAATCGTTTTTCCTGAGGACGAAGCAGAATTACCACTAATTGGTAGTCCAAAAAAAAAATTAACACAGCATATACATGTAAACAAATAAAGAACTGTAACAGATAACAAATGTAAACTGTGCGATACAGAGAGAATAAAAAAGAAAATCAATAAAATGCACAAGTAGGAGTCCTTAAATGAGACTCTGATGGTGGAGGAGTAGCAGCTGTTTCTGAACTTGGTGGTGTGAGTCTTGTGGAACTTATATCTCTTTCCTGATGGGAGCAGTGAGAAAATGGCAATTCTTGCCTCACCCAATCAGTTATCATTGCTTTGTCCCGTCTTTTGGTCCCACACTCCCCTCTGTAACTTAATAATTCAGTAAATCTCTGACAATCCATTTCTGATTTTCAAAAATTCCTACGGTTTGGCATCTGGCTCACTCATTTGCAAGCTATGTTTTTGTTATCCATCAACAAACTCTGCAGATTTCCATACTGGATGCATCATTGAGTATGTGTGCCAGGTGTACAGCTGGAGCAACGGTCTAGGAGAGTGTTTTAAACTTTAACTTGTTTCATAAGAGGAAATATACAAGCTAAAATTCATTGGATTCTGTTTCTCTTTAACTCACTGAAACTGTTTCCTGCTCTCCTTAAACTCAGAATGGATGCAAGTAGGCTTATTGTGTAACATGACAAAAGAAAAGTGAATTAAAAGTGTACATGTAATATTTGGAACATCTGCCAGTCCAATCAAACTAGTGAGAGAGTCAAATCATTGGAGTTTTACTCTCTTTCCCGGCTCTGATGATGAATCTTTGATCTGAAATGTTACAATTATTTCTCTTTCCATCGATGCCTCGTTTCCAGCATTTTAAAATTATATATTCCTGGATCTTGGGAAGCAGCAGTTAACACCTTTGCTCCTGGACAACTCCTGGCATCTGAAGACACATAAAAAAAATGGAAGTGCTACTGTAATGGCAGCGCTGCCTCTAGTGCGGACCCGTGGAGAAAGAGAAAAGGAGACATGGTGCTCCACCACAGGGTTCTACCGCCCATTCCAACTACCAATGGCTTTAAACGGCCTGTTAAAGGAGCTGTTGGTGGTTTATTTTAAAATCCTGCTACTGTGGGGTCTAGGCCCCAAGATGGCAGCACCTGTGTTCAGCCTTGAGGGGTAACCATGGAGGGGCTAAAGAACACACAGGCTGTGGGCTGCTGCGACTGCGGTCAAAGGACTCACCAGGCTGTGGACTGCTGGAAACTGGCTGAAGGGGTACCAGGTATTGCAACCGGGATGCGAGAAGGTGCTGAAAGCTTCCTAATTGTGTTGGAGATTTGGATCTGGAGCTCGGGTAATGGAGGTGCGGGAGCTCTGGAGGGGAATCCACTGACACTCAGTGACTCTGGAGGGATTCTCTTTCTCTGACTGTAAGAGGCACCTGGCAATTTCTGCCAATGGCAAATCTGTCTGCCTTACAGCAGACCAATGCAGCATTCGTGTCATATTGCACCTGTTGTAATGAAGGAAGTGAACAGGTTCCAAGGAGTGATCAGTATCTTTCAAGTCTGCTGCAACCTTAATAAAAGCAGAAATACTGGAAATACGCAACAGGCCAGGTGGAGGGAGAAATATAGTTAACTTTTCAGGGAGGTAGCTGTTGGTCCTGCCGAGATTTCCCCGAATTTTCTACTTTTATTTCAGACGTGCAGCCCCCTACCCCTCTTCTCCGCAATTTCAGACGCTAAGAGTCACGATGCGCAACGAGAAAGGGGCGGGCTCACATGTCGAACTGACGGGTGGGGGCAACCAATGAGAGCACCGTCTCCGGCAACGGTTCCGGTGTGGTCACGTGGGTGGGAATCGTCTTCGTTCCTTTGTCACCACGTTTCATCCCCAATCAGCTGCCGCTTGGGTGAATGCGCGACCAATCAGGCACGCGCCCAACGACCGTCGTTTCGAGGTGGTGGGCATCAGGGACGAGGCTGAGTTGGGAAAACATTGCGAGCTGAGGCGGCCGGGTCGAAATCCTCAGGTCGGAGGCGGCCAGGGCTTCGCACTCGAGCAGGGAGGGCGGGTTGATGAAAGCTGGTCTGGGCTGGGAGGCGAGTTACATAACGCTGCCGGCGGAGTTCGCCGCCTTGCTCCTCCCTCCCCTCGCCGGGCCCCTATCGATCACAGCGTCACTCGGGAGCGTGCTGAAGAATGTCCTCGGCCAACTACTACGAGTCGACCGACTACCTGGACGAGTGCTACGATTCCTCGCACCACCCATCCAAACGGCTGAAGGTCGACGACAGCGACACCGATTTTGACAGTGACGATGAAGGGCGGATCGTTGGCAGCTCGGATGCCGGGGTAAGTTCGCCGCGGGGGGGTGGGGTTGTCCGCGTGGAGCGGGGAAGCGCGAACAAAGGGGAGGAGGGACCTCCGCCGCCGACCCCCCCCCCCTCCCCGCCGGTGCCCCCCCGCCGACCCTCACGTTGCGGCATTCCTCTCGCAGACGGGCTCACCCGGTCTCCATATAGTTTGGAAACCTTTCACCTTCTCCTTTTCTGTACCTTATTTTATTCCCCCCCCCCCCCCCCCCCACGACCTGACCCATTGCCTTTTTTGCTTTACACCTGGTGTGTGTCGTCGGCTTGACTAATTTACTTTCCGAATTTGTGTGGACGTGCCAGAAGCTCGGCTGTTAACTGGATAAAACGCGGAGCACGTTGTCGTGCTGGGGGGGTAACTGTTACATAACGTGCTGGGATTTCTGCCAGTCATGTTAGGATCACAAGAAACTGATTCGAAACGGTAGGAGCCAGTGGACCGTCGTATCCACTCGGACTATAATTTACCGCCAGATACACATTAAAAATGTCACTTTTAAAAACGAATACAATTTAACATATCCAATTCGTTTGAATGTAAGTACTTTAAGCGTAATTTGTTATGCAATTAAGAATTAACAAATCTTTTGTGGATGTATTTTTTTAAAATGTAAACTGGAGGTTTTCCTTTGAACACTATCCTGCAATAGTTTACTTTGGAATTATGAATAAAGCATGACTGCCTTGTTAATTGCTGGGCTGGTTCATAAGAAAGGGCGGGATGATGTTTCTTCACGGTTTTAGGGTAGGATTATTTTAAATTGATTAACGCAGTTCTTGGGTATGGTAAAACTGTTATTCCAGGCAATGGAAATTGGCATACAGGCTAACTATCAATTTATGTGGAACATATTTCTTACTTAAAAAGTACAGGAGGGAGGAGCAATTGCTGGATGGAGATTGCATCAAACTCTGAAATATTAATTGGAGGAATGCAATTCTTATTTTGTTAAAGAATTACTATAATTTTAATGTCAACATTTTCTGTAAGCTTACATATACTTTATAACTTCTGAATATTCACTTGAAATGTGGTTTGTTTATTTTGGACCCTGGCAATTTTTAACCTTTCATAGTGTATACTCCAGACTGGGTACGACAGGATGAACACCAGATGAACCAGCTGGTGATTGAGTACAAAACCAGCTCCGGAAAATGGGGACATGGACTATATGCGCTTGTTTCAGATTCAGATTTATTGTCAGAGTACATACATGACATCACATACAATCCTAAGATTCCTTATTGTAATGGAGGATTTAAACCATGCTTTTTGCTCCTGCAAGGCTGAGAATCAGTAACCTGCTTGAGACTAAGTGGACATAAGCTAAATTCCACCATGAGGCCCAGAGATGCAGTTATCTGACAAAAAGACATCTGGTACCAAGAACGTTTAATCTTCCTGCTCGTTAGCTGGTTGCTGTTTGAGCTTGATGGGGTTTGGTTGGTCGCAGACTGTCAAGCGAGACCTCACAAAGTAGATCATTGTTTTCTAAGTGATAAGCTAGAAAGTTGTGGTATTTGATAGAAGCCTAGGCTGCTCGGTTATTTTTTTTTGTGCTGGGAATAGGTGCTTGGGTAAGCAATTTTTGGGTAATATAAGCCATGGTCCCGCTTCTGAAGTTTCAGACTCCCTGAGGGGTGGCAACATCTCTCAGTTAGAAGAACTTCAAGAGTCCAACCAAGGTGGAGAAGCTGCTACTGGTGCCCCGACAACCTACTACAAGTGTGCGGTCGTTGCCTCGCTTCGGCAATTGGGACCAGTCCAGGCGTTGATATGTATAATTGGGAAGGGCTTGCATATTGTAGTTTGAAATCAGCTTTAGATTTTGTAATAAAGATCTGTATAAACTGAAGTGCTCTCGGCATGTCTCTGTTTTCTTTCGGTAGCTCAAACACTGTGACCAATCTAAAACGAACAAAGTGAGAGGTACAAGTTTACCCAGGACATTTATTCCTGCGGGTGTGGCAGAATTACCACTAATTGGCAGTGTAAAGAAATAAACTGAAAACGTCTCTGAAAGCCGGGATATGCACTTGCTGGTAGTCCCTGAAACAGACATGGGGTCCAAGGGTTGAAATTGTATCTTTTCAGTAGCTTATTGCCCTTTAAAGTTTTTAAAACACTGGATATCGAAAGCTACAGGATGGTAGAACAGACAGTTTTTGGAGATAGTATTACTGTCTTCTATACATTTAATCTTTTACACTTTTCCGTTATATCATGCAAATTCCTTTTTTTCCATTTGGTGAATTGTCAATGTTTTAAGATAAAATGCTAAGATATAAGAAACTGAGGCCAAATTTTGAAAATAAACTGCAAAGACTAAACTCAACTGATACCTAATAAGATTTTTGATCCATGTACAGGCCTTTCTTTAGAATGTACTGATAAATCTTTGGTAAAGACTTTTTTATATTGGATTTGGACACTTCAGTTTTTGTTCATTTGTTAGATGTATGCTGCTCATTTTATACTTGGAATTTACAAGAACGTTTCAGAGGTCTCTTTATATTTCTGTAAATGGTTTGATCTTTGATTTTTCATGTTCCATTTGTTAAACAGCAGGACTCTCAATTCAACCTGCTTAACATTGAGAAAATGTTTCTCATCACAGCATGCTCTGTTTCGAAAGGAAAAATGAATGTTTGTGGTATTTTCTGTAAATCAATCAACATCAGTTAATGTTTCAGGTTGAAGTTCCTTTGTTAGAACTGATAAAAAAGAAATAAAAGTTGCATAAAAATTTGGGTAGAGGGTAAAGTGCATAAAAATGCAAGATGCAGAGATGGGTGCATTGAAAAGAGAATGTCTGTTATAAAGCATGGCCCCGATTTGTAGAGGTCCTATAGTTAATGAGTGATGATACAAATTGAAGGCTAAAACAGGGTTGTGAGACCTGTATCGTAGGTCAGCCTATGTTATTGGGGAGAAATACCTATTACAGATAGATGACTTGAGCAAATAAAAGCCCCTTCCTGGAACAGAAACTAAGTTGCCTAAACTTGGAGAATTCAAGTTGAATCTTGCAATGTGGCCAGTGGAGGATCAATTTCTGTTCCTCAGTGTTGTATTGGATCTCTTAAAGGTACAGGAGGCTACAAAAGGGTCAGATCAATTTAAATGGCAAGCAACTATAGAAATTGTCTGTGGGCTGAATCTTAAGTGCTCTACAAAGGGGTCATTTAATTTGCTTTTGGTGTTTCCATTGTAAAGAAGGCCACATTATGAATGTTGAATAAAGTACTCTAAAAATGCAATTGAATTCCTGCTTCACCTGAATTAACTGAGTTCCCTGGGTGATGAGAATGGGCGAGGTGATAGTGTAAAAGTTTGCCCGTACTGCAAACTTATCTGTGAGAACCAATTTTAAAAGACAAACAGTTTATTACTTCTACTGCAGTAACGCCATGGGGAGATAAGAGCACTATGAAAAGACGGTGACTCTTTAGAGCTGTATCCATCTCAAAGTGCACTAGAAAAGAGTCGGCTTCACCTTGAATAGTAAATAAGATCAATGCCAATGTGTGGTTTCGAGTTAATTGGAAATAAATTGGAAATAGCTTTCCCATTAGTTAATGGGATTGGAATGTCTTGACCACATGACGATAGCTCCCAAAGTCTTTTAATTGTCTTCGATCACTCATTCAAGCCCATCACAGTTAATGTCTCTCACAGACGTGGAATGTTGCAATTCCGTACCCCCTCAGATAACACAAGCTTCACAACTGATTTATGTGACCGCTTAATTACTTCTACAGAAATGAAACTTTAGTACATTTATAGTTACAATCCCATAATCCTTTGAATTCTGTATTGGCCAAATTTTGCAGCAAATGTCCCAGAATTCTTTACAGTGCCACAAGATAATGTTAAATTGGCCATATACTTTAATAATAGGATGGCTGCTGCACCTCCTGCAGTTGGAATGGAAGGTGCCATAAGATGGAGAGTGTCTAATTAGACTGCAAGTGCAAACAATTGAGTTTCAAAGGGAGCAGAACATTTGAAATCCTGGAAGGAAAGGAGATATTTCTGAATGAATCTTGTTGGAGTTGGCCTGTTTCATGGCCTGCCAAAATAGTTTTGGACTTGAATTACAATTTGACAAGTATGTGCCAAATGGTCATTTAATTGTCAATGGACAATTACACCATCTAAAAAAAGTTGCTGATAATACCACAGTAGTGGGTTGGATACAGGAGGGAGATTGAAAGCTTAGCTGACTGGTTACTAATAAAACCAAGGAGCTGATTGTGGGCTTTGAGGGGAGGGTGGGGGAGAGAGAGAGAGAACAAGTGTGTGATCCAATGATCAAGTGGAGATAGTGAGCATATTTAAATTCCTGGGAGTCACTCAGAGGACCTTTTCTTGATCCAATACACAAATGTCATAATGTAAAAAGCCTCTGCTTTCTCAGGATTTTGTGGAGGTTTAGAATAACATCAAAAAATTTTCTTGTTTATTTTCATTGTGTGAGGACATTGTTTAATGTATCATATATTTTCTCCCCATATCATATATGGGGAGGGGGGGTGAAAAAGGGAGGGGGGAAAAAGGGGAGAAAATGACACTATATTCAAGAGGGAAATGTTTGTGTATTTTGGTCAGTATGATTCATAGTGTGAAAAATAAAAATTAAAAAAAAACATTGATAAGCTTGTGCAGATGTGTAGTGAAAAGTGTGCTGACTGGCTGCATCATGGCCTGATGTGGGGACACCAACACCTCTGAGTGGAAAGCCCTGCAATAGATAGACATAACCAAGTACATTGCAAGCTCGTCCCACCATCGAGAAAATCAACATGGAATGTGGCTGTCAGAAAGTAGCAGCAATTATCAAGGATCTGTACCACCCAGGATGTGGTTCTCACTTTCACCATCATGAAAGAGGTATAGGTGCCACAAGACTTGTACAACCAGGGTCAGGAACAGCTGCTACCCCTCTACTGTCAGACCTCTAAACAACAAACCCCAAAGTCATTAAGGTCTCTTGCTTTGTACATTATTTAATATTTCTGTATTGCAGTTTTGTGCACTTTCTCTTTGTTTACATTCTCTGTTTTTGAGTTTTTTTTTGGACCACTGAAAAGTAGAAATTCTGCCTGGCCTGGAGGGAACAAGATACTTGGGGTTGTTTGTGATATATGTCCTTTGACAATAAATCTGAACTTGGACTTTGAATTTTGGACAGATTACTTTTGTGAGATGATTAAGAAATTAGTTTGAAGTTTTTCTTGAATTTCCCTTTTAGTTCTGAAAGCAAAGGTAAACTGTTCTGGCATGAATGTCTCGTTAACCAAGCTTTTCTCATTACTTTTCTTAAATTTTCCAGTATTCATTCAAAATGTAAGGTGCAAGTAGCTGTTGACCCCACAGTTTTGTGTTGTTGACCTGCACAAATAGGCACTTCACATAGAGCCTGCCTGATTAACTGTTTTTGTCCACTTTTTAAAAATCATCCCAAGAGCAAAGTTATGTGTAAGAGAGAAAATAACTGCATTTTATTGGCAACATTTTGTATGGCCCTCTGTTTATGGGTTTCTTGATGCTTCTTGGGAAATGTGGGATGGTGCCATGATGAATAACAATTACTTGGCAGATCTTTTTTATTGTGACATTACTTTTCTGGAAGCGAGTTGAGTTCTTTCTCCTGTGTCAATGTTATCAGCCTCTTATTTTTGTGAGTGCTTACTAATTTTTTTCAGAAGTTGTCATGTTTATCTGTGTGTTAATGTTAGCATCCTATCAGGGTTCATGAGGTAAAACAAGGTTTTATATTAGCAGATTAACTGAATTGCTGGCCATAGAGCACTTCAAGCTTGCTCTGCCATTCAAGATCATGACTGATTTTCTATTTTGCTACACTACCCACTGCCCTATTACTTTTTCTCATGACCAGAAATGTTATAAAGGATGAACTTCTGAGGTGGAGAATTGAAACATTCATTTCCCTTTGAAGCAATATCTACTCATCTAAGTCGCTAGCATCCTTCCCTTTGTTCTGAAAGTGTGCACCCTGGTTCTGTATTCCTCGGTGAGTGCAAAACTGTCTTGTGTCTATCCTTTTGTGTTTTGATAAGATCTCCCTTCCAACCCTTGGCGAATATAATCCCAATCTACTTAATCTCTGTACTGCAAACTAGAATCTCTGCAATGGGTCTAATGAATCTTCCTTCAGAGTAACAAGATCAAAATGGTATACATCCTGCAACAAGGTCTCTTAACACAGTGGTTTTCAAACTCTCTTCTCCCCACACCCCGCCCCCCCAGGCCCAATCACATACCACCTTAAGTAATCCCCATGCCATAGGTGCTCTGTTATTGGTAAGGGATTGCTTAAAATGGTATGTGAGTGTGTGTTTGGGTGGGGGGTGGGGTTGAGAACCATTATTCTAGACCCAATTGTTACTGAAATATTTTGCTTGAAAAAAAATTGTCACTGGTCCATTTCCTTTGGAGTTACGAAACCATGAACATAATGAGTCAATTGGGTATGATTAAAACCACTCTCTTAACATAACCCCAGATTACTCATCATTTAACGTGTACAGCTTTTTTTCTTGCAATGGTAAAGGAAATTAAGAACGTGTAAGCATGATTTGCAGCACTGAAATGTGGCATTTGGTTTTAATTTGAGCTGAAGGCTTCCTGATCATATGAGAGGTTTGAATCTGGAGCTCAGGTTGCCAATGGATAGAACAGATGTCTGTACAGCTGCAGAGGTTGCAGGAGCACTGGAGGTGAATTCGTGCACACTGTGACTCTGAAAGGACTCTCTTTCACTTCTTTCTCTAAATGTAAGGGCACTGGGCAATACTATGGCAAACTAAAGGAAGTTTCATGTAATACATTTTCTGTAATGTGTGCCTCTGGGATCTGTGTTGTTGTTTGTTGTCTAAATCAATGATCTGGATGATAATGTGGTAAATTGGATCAGCATATTTGCAAATTACTCAAAGATAGGAAGTGTTGTGGACAGCAAGGAATATTTTCAAAGCTTACAGAGGGATCTGGACCACCTGAGAGATGGGCCAAAAAATGGCCTAACCCTCATGTAGACGTGTAGGGTGAGGCATTTTGGAAGAGCAAACCAAGGTAGAGGCACAATAAAAGGGCACTGAGGAGTGTGGAGGAGCAGAGAAACCTGGGGATACAGGTACAATGTTCCCCGAAGGTGGCAACGCAGGTGGACAGGGTTCTAAAGAAAGCTTTTGGCATCTTGGTCTTTTTAAATCAAAGTATTAAGTATAAGTGTTGGGATGTTATGTTGAAATTATATAAGGCATCAGTGAGGCCACATTTGGAATATTGTGTGCAGTTCTAGACACCTAACTACAGGAAGGATATCAATAAGATTGAAAGAGTGCAGAGAAGATTTATTAGGATGTTGCTGGGTCTTCAGAAGTTGAGTTACAGGGAGGGATTAAACAAATTGGGACTTTGTGTGGAGTGAAGAAGAATGAGGGGAGATGTGATAGAGGTTCACAAGATTGAGAGATAAAGACAGAGTGGATGGAGTAGCCTTTTTCCACGAATTGGGTGAGATAAACATGAGAGGTAGTAGCACTGGTATAAAGGCAGAGCTTCTGAAATGAATGCTGTCCACACCAAGCAAATAAGCCAGTAACAGCTATTTAGTCAAGCAATGCGCATTCCTTTTTAGGGGAGGCGACGAGCTCACGGGAGTGATGTCATAATGCTGGTGTGAGGCCTGGGCGTTCCCTTGGCAATTGACTCCTGCAGCCTGGAACTTCTGCGCAGTGGGGTGAAAACCTCTGTGCCCTGCCATGCTGGTTGTTCGCTACTGCAATTCAGCCTGTCGTGAGCGGGGTTGACCCAGCCTGCTACAAGGTCATAGTTTTTAGCTGAAAGTGGAAAGGTTTAAAGGAAACATTAGGAGAAAGTTCATCACTTAGAGAATGGTGGGAGTGTGGACTGGACTGACATCTGATGCGAATGCAGACTCGATCTTGAGTTTTAAGAATAGATTGGATAGGTACATGGGTGGGTGAGGTCTGGAGGAATGGGAACAGGTCAATGGGACTAGCAGAGTGGTGGTCAGCACAGTCTAGAAGAGCTGAATAGCTTGTTTTCTGTGCTGTAGCATTCTATGGTTTTGTTTTACTACATGACAATAAAAATATCTTTGAGCCTCTCAAATTTCATTTCAACCAGGATAGAATACAGGCAGAAGAAATTGAGAAAGTTGACAAGTTGCGACTTAATGCTATAGGAATTAAATCCAAAAGTTGGGTGATTACCTTAAGTTTGTCTCATGATTCCCAAGTTCATAGGTTTATTTTGAACAGCAATGGCTCCAGTGCACATGAACACCAACATCTGCTATTCCATTCTATTTTGTAATCAGCTAGCAATTCATCTTGCTACATATTTCTGATGACTTTAATCTTGTTGATTAGTCTAATGGAGACACTTGTCAATATCATTTTGAAAATCTAGATAAATTACATGTGTCATCTGTACCTTTCCCAAAAGTCAAAATAGTTCATACAAAATTTACCCTTTTAAAATAAAGCATTTGTGATTCCTTTGGTGTTCTTCTATTCTCTTAGGATTCAATTATTTTCCTTACCAATTAAACATTAAGTTTTTAATTTTGTAGATGCAGTAGAGCCCTAGTATCTGGAATTTGAGCAACTGGCAGCCTCAAGCAACCTGCAAAATAAAATAATAGTTAAAAATACATGTTTAAAATTGTAAAACTAAATGCTCTCTGAGATAACGAAAGTATTTGGTGAAGATGGGAGCAAATATTTAGCTCGTGGAGTGCTTTGGTTGTGATTTGCTCATGGCAGCTATTTTGAGCAACCTTTGAATAAAATAGTGTTGCCCAGGTTGATGCTGCTTGCCATTGGAGTGACTCCGTATCCCTGCTTAGTAAGAGTCGCCCCAGTCAGGCCTGATCTGTAAACTTTGGGGAGGGGGGGGGTAGTGTTAATTATTTGTTATTGTTCGTCTTTTGGGCAGCTCTGGAGGGGGAGAAACTTTTATCAGTGTAGATAAAATGATAAGCTATTAATGGATTTCTGATAATTATCCTTGCTCTGTGCCTTTTTATCTGAAAGGAAAAATGAAGCTTGGTTTAATGTCTTAGAAATGGTTCTGTAAATATCAACTTGACTTCTGAACTATATTACCTTGTTGTAAGGTAAGCCTTTGCTTTTAATTCCAACGTATGGAATATTATTTTTGCAAACTTGAAGGCTACCAGGTTCAAGAACAGTTGGTACCCCTCCACTGTCAGACCTCTAAACATCAAACTCAGAGACTCATTTAAGGACTCTTACTTTGCATGTTAATTATTATTGAATTGTAGCAGCAGCTACACTGCTACTGAAAGAGCACACAACCAGACAGGTTGAGCTCAGTGAGCAGAACTGATTTTTTTGCAGGCTGCTGGGCTGGACCTGTACTCCCAGCCCGGACCTGGCTGAGAGCCGCGCTGGGGGTCGCTGACGTCACCCAGGCGTCATGTGGTTCCCCCAGCGTGGGCTTTTGAACCTTGTGCTGAGAAGAAGAGGAAACCCCCGACGGCGCCATTTTGGCCGGCTGCCCTGCCGCCTGGATTATAAGCGGGGCTGGTTCACCTGTCTAGTGGTGAGCCGCCACAGAATATTAATTTTCTGTATTGCAGTTTGTTTTCACTTCTTTCTTGTTTACATGTCTCTTTAATATACATATCTTTCCTTGAGTACAATTTTTTTGCACTACCGATAAGTAGAAATTCTGCCTGGCCCACAGAAAAAAGAATCTCAGGGTTAAAGATGATGTTAGGTACAGTATGTACTCTGAACTTTGAACATGTAAACCCATGTTTCAATACATGTCTCTTTGCTGCATGTGCCATTTATAACTTGTGGGTCTTTGCATTTGGCAAAGTAGCTTCCTTTATGGAGGAAATATCCTGATTTTTTTTTTACTGTGGTTCATGAGATCCTGATTAAGTTGAGGCTTGCTTTGTCCTTTTGGATGTTAATTTAAATCTTTCTCATAGATTCTTGTTAAGTTGTAACTTTAAATATATAGATCCAGTGTTTTGCATAATTTATTTATTGAATCTATTTTTGCCACTAGCCTTCACATCTTTCCTGATATCTTGCTCTTTGATAGCTTTCCTGTAAGCCATCGAAGATTTTTTTAAAAACTATTTTGAAGTCTCTAGTTTAGTACAGGTTGTTGGAGAAGCCAGGAATTGAGGTGATAGATTTGCCACAAGATAATAAATAGGAGAACTCTAAATCTGCTTGTGAACGAGAGGTGAGGCCAGAGGATCGGAATAATAAAGAAGGGATGTCAAAATGCATATTGGCCCCTTAGAGAATTAGTTATGGGGAAAAGCAGCAGTGTTGGATATTTAGCACCAACCTTCCTTAACCATATAACCATAACCATATAACCATTTACGGAGCGGAAACAGGCCATGTTGGCCTTTCGAGTCCGCACCGGTTCACTAGAACAGCTCCACTAGCTCAAACCTCCCGCTCTCTGCCAATAACCCTCCAACCCCCTCACCTCCATGTACACATCGAACCTTTTCTTAAATTACAGAAGGGACCCTGCCACAACTATCTCATTCGGAAGCTCATTCCATTCTGCCACCACTCGCTGAGTGAAAAAGCCACCTCTAATATTTCTCCTAGTTATACCATTAATTTTAAAAGAAAATACAAGAGGGCCATTACAAAAATTTGGAGTATAAGTAGACTAATAGGCCAAAAGGCTAAGTTCCTGCACCTGTTTTATATCCTGAGAGCCAGAAAATGGGAAGCTACCAATGTGATGTAATTTTTCAGCAAAGATGGGAGGCAGAAATTGGGTAAATCTAGGCCATGATTGTAGAATGTTAGAATCAATTATTAAGGAAGTAATAGAACATTTGGAAAGTCAGAATCTGATGAAAACCCAGCATGCTTTAGCAAGGGGGAAATTGTCTCAAATAGTTGAAGTATCAGCCAGAGTGAATAGAGGACAACTGGTAACATGATGTACAGGGATGCGCCACTTAATGTCCACAATATGTTCTGTGAAATTGAGCGTTTTGAAATCTGGACATTGTGTGAACACCATATTATATACTTAGCAAAACTAGATGGATACTGTAGTGTACCTGTAACTTTTTATTTGTAAGTAGGGATTGCTGTGGGCAGAGAGCGGGTCAGAGGGATCAGTATGGGGACTGTTACGGGGCTGTGAAGAGAGCGGGGCAGTGGGGTTGTTGTGGGGGACTGATACAAGGCTGTGGGGAAGCGCTAGGCAGTGTAATTAGTTGGGACTGATACAAGGCTATGGTGAGAGAGCAGGGTTGTCAGATCAGCTTGGGTATACAATTTCTTAAAACTAGCGATTGCTTTTTCTAAATTTCTGTCTGCTTGCTCACGGTAACTGAATAATTATGGGACCACGGATGTATATGTGGTCGGACGTTAAGTGGTGCATGCCTATATTTGGAAATTCAAAAGGTGATTGACAAAGTGTCACAAAGTTTCTTTGTAAGGTAGGAACTCGTATTTTTTTACTTTTAGTGTGGGTAGAAAATTTGCTAACAAGCAGAAAGCAGAGAGTAAGGAGGTCATTTTCAAGCAACCTGAAACCAGCTGGGAACCACAAGGATCAGTGTTTTTTTTCAACAACCCATTAAAAATTTGAAATGTAACCAAATTTGCAGCTCAAACAATGGTGGATAGGAGTGACAGCTTTGAGGTGTTTCAGAAAGCATATTTATAATTTAAGTAGATAAAGACTCCCAACACAAAAGTGATTTGGGCATTCTTGTATTCAAAATTCCAGCATCCAGCTAGCTGTAGTAGGTTATCAGCAATCTCAACACAATGGTATTATTTAAAGATGTTGGCACTAGTGTGCTTCTGTCAAAGGTACTTTGAAAAAGTTTGCTTCTCTTAATTAAAAGTTTGCTTCTCTTAATTAAAGATGTTACCATTTGGAAGCATTTCAAAAGTTGTTCCTAGATTTGAAGGATTTCTCATAGAGTTCAACATTACAGAAATGTGGCTAACCAAGTGAGTCCCATTTTCCTGCATTGACACTTATCCCTTTAAACCAGGGGCCACCAAACCTTTTAGACCATCAAACTCTTCATAGAATTCTTGATCCCTCATTGACCCCCCCCCCCAAGATGGAATTTCCTCCCCCTCCCCCCAAGTGACATACAAAGAGCACACACCTCTTCTCTGCTCTGTCCACCCTCTCTCATCCTCCCATTCACTCAACTTATTAAAAGACTGAAACCCAAATACATATGGTGACCACTAAAGCCAGCTCTTTGCGAGGTTCTGTTTTTCATAGATAAGCCCCTGTTTTCGACTGCAAAAGTTCTATTGACCCATCTATTGACCTTTTCGACGCCCCACCCTCCTCCCCTCCAGGGGTTGATATAAACCACTTTGGGAGGCCCCTGCTCTTAACATTTTGCTACTATGAACCGGTCCAAATGTCTTTTAAATAATACAAAAATTGCTGTTGCCATTCTTCTGGAAGATTGTTCCATATAACCACTAGACCCTGAAGCAGGAGTCCTTCAGGACCCTTTTAAATCTTTCCTCTCACCTTAAATCTATGACTTCCAGTTTTAGATTTCCCTACTCTGGAGAAAAAAAGCTATGACTTTCCCTTATCTATAGCAATCATGATTTTATCAGCCTCTTAAGATTACCCCTCCCCCTAGCCTTCTCTGCACCTCCAGTCTTTCCTTATAAGCCAAGCTTAATTGTCCTTGTAACATGCAAGTTCTTTGAGGAATGGTTGGAAGATTATCTCTACTCATTGAAGGTTATTAGAATAAAGGGCTATCTTAATGAAACATGATTTGGGGTGGGGGAAGAAATGGCTGAATAGGAGTATACTCTTGTTTCTCTTCAAATCTTGTGTCTTTTGCATTTTACTAAAGAAATGGCTGAATAGGGAAAATATTGGGAGGACTGCCCTCGTGGTGGTCAAAGGATATCATAAAATGGGGAAGGGGGGAGGAAATTTATTTATTCAAAAGATTAAATTTTTGCCAATTATTTGCTCGAGAAAGTTCTTGAGGTTAAATCCTTAAATCAGTGAGAATAAAAAGTTATGAGAAGAGGGAGGGAAAACATGTGGAAAGCTGGTTAGCAATGAATCCACATATCAGAGGACCTTTCATGAAGCTAGCATATTAGCACATTTACTTTGAGGAGATTTGGCATGTTGATGATGATGAGTACTTTATTAAATTTGTACAGGTGTACATTGAAAAGTATACTAACTGGTCGTATTACTTACTGTCTGGTTTGGAACCTTGAGTGCTCAGGAACACTAAAGGATTACAGAGAGTGGCAAATCTAGCCAAGACCTGCTGTCCATTTAAAATAAAAAATCTGGGTAAGATTCTACCTCAAGAAGGAAACCAACATAAAGGATCCACATTACCTTGGACACAATCTCATGCTGATACCTTCCGAGAGAAGGTACCTAGGTTCAAGAAAAGCTTTTTTCCTCAATGGCTGTCAGGTTCTTGAACTTCCCTGTACCATAAATTACTGTGGGGCTACCAAAAGATCTGTATGTTACTGAAATGTCAAGAATTTATGTACCATTAAGGCATTAGTGATTTCTCCACTTTTGTAGAAGTTGCTCACTGTTACTACGTTATGATGGCAAGAATAAATTTTTTAGAATGAATAATGGGGTATGCTTAGTTTCAAGCACAACATTCCACAAAGGAGAAATTGATGGCTTGTGTATGAAATGAAATTGAACTGTGTTAAATTTTAAAATTTCAGGATAGAGATCGGGATCGTGATAGGGACAGAGATTGGGATCGACCAAGAAGCCAGTACAAGACTGCTCCATCGCCTGTAGTTCATGTCCGCGCTCTCTGTGATTCTGTCATTGAAGCTGATCTGGTAAAAGGAGTTGATCGATTTGGACTTGTCAGGTAAATAGTTTACTTGGTTCCAAATGAAGGAAAACTGTTATGCATTATGAAAGATAAATCAGAGGTTCTCGACCTTTTTCTTTCCATTCACATACCACTTTAAGTAATCCCTATGCCATTGGTGTACTGTGATTAGTAAGGATTGCTTAAGATGGTATGTGGGTGGAAAAGGAAGGTTGAGAATCACTGCTCTAGACCCAATTGTTAATGAAATATTTTGCTTGAGAAAAATTGTCATTGGCTCATTTCCTTTAGAGTTATGAAACAGTGCACATAACAAGTCAATTAGGCACAATTAAAACTGATTTTTCAAACTTTTTCTTTCCACCCACAAACCACCTTAAGCAATCCCTTACTAATCACAGAGCAACCCCCCTATGGCATAGGGAATACCTAGTGATATGTATATGAGTGGAAAGAAAAAGGTTGAGAACCACTGGGGTAAATAAAGCTATTAAGTAGTCTCTCACTACCAATTAGAAAAAAGTAAGAATGGAAATAGGTAGAGAGATGGAAAGAATTGAACGCGATAGAGGTTACCAAAAAGTAGAAAAATTGATGTTTGTACAGTTTGGATGCAAGGTTGTCCAGAAGGAATATGATGTTTGGTTCTTCAGGTTTTCCATTTGGTCTCACCCTGGCAAAGGATGAAGCTGAGGACTGATGCATCTTTTGTGAGAATGCAGGAAGAAATTAAAATGGTTAGCTTTTGGATGATCAAGCTTAGATCCACATCGTGCAGGTGTTTGATGAAATGTTTTTCTCTTTCCCCCCCCCCCACCCCCCACAAAAATTGCTTCATCTCTCTACCTGTCTATCTAGCTCTCCTCCCTTATGCCCCCCACCAGCTTTTTCATACAAGTAATACCACCCCTCCTTGTTCTTAAGTTGTTCGCTGAATCCTCAGTACCTCACATTTGCCATTCCTTGGCCCACCTTCCCAACTGGTCTAGATCCTGCTATAAACTTTGATATAATTCTTCACTGTCCAGTAACGACAATTGTTGGTTTTATCTACAAAGCTGAACCACATTGTCAACAGAATTGGTAATATAGACAAACGATAGATAAGCACTGATCCCTAAAGCACACTTCTGAATACAGCCCTCCAATCAAAACCTTTATACCCTTTGAAGCTGGTTGAATATCCAATGGCTGAATCTATTGGCCAGCTAGCTTGCCAAACACGACCTTTTTAAAGGCCTTGCTAAAGTCCATATTGTAGCAGCTGGACTGATCCGCAAGCAAACCCGATCACAGAGGTCCAGGCTTGCACTGGGCTGAGTCACAATGGCCCTGGGAGGAAAGGGGATGCCCGGGAGGGGGGGTGGGGTCATGCTGATAAGCTCTTGGAGAGTTCCAATGAAATCAGTTGGTTGGTTCAGCTCTCAACTTCTGCGTGGTTTTTCTTTCGTTTGCTGCACAGCACACAGACCACAATATCATGTTTACTGCCCTGACTTCATGAATCCTCCTGGTCACTTCTTTATATTTTTTAAAAAACAACAAATTATCAGGTTCATGGGATTTCCTATGCACAAAACTATGCTATCTCTATCCAAATGCTTTTGTAGAACCTGTCCCTTTGAATTCCTTCAAGCAACTTTCCCACTAATGCCACTTCACTGATTTTTTTTTGTGCTGCCCTTAAATAATAGTATAGCATTCCCTTCTCAATTTCTATGCTGCATGTGTTTCCAAGATGAGGTCTGCCAGTCCAGATCTTCTGAAATGTCTGCCTTCCACAAACATGGCTTCCCCTCCACCACCATCAACTCAACCCTCACCTGCATCTCCTCTATTTTCTGCTTATCTGCCCTAGCCCAGATACAACAAACATAGAACCCTCCCCCCTCCCCATCCTCACCCACTAGCCTCTGAATCCAACACATTATCTTCCGAAATTTCTGGCACTTACAACAAGATCCCACCATCAGACACATCCTCCCCTCTCTGCCTTCCAGAGGGATCGTTCTCTCTGTAACACCCTCGTTCACTCATCCCTCCACCAATTGCCCCCCTGCACCTTCTCCTGTGGCTACAGGAGGTGCCACATTTTCGCCCACACCACAGTCTGGGGCCCCAAACAGGCCTTTCAAGTGAAGCAACACTTCACTTGTGTATCCGCAGGACTGATTCACTGTATCCGGTGCTCCCTTTGTGGCCTTCTCTACATCGGAGAGACTGGGTGCAGATTGGGAGATAGCTCTGCTAAGCACCTTTGCTCTGACATCACCAGTGACCGAGACCTCCCAGTAGCTAACCATTTCAGTTTGGTGTCACATTTGTACACTCACATAATCTGTCTATGGTCTTGTGTACTATCCCACCAAGACCATTCGCAAATTGGAGGAAAAACGCCTGATTTTCCATCTGGGCACTCCAGCCAGATGGCATTAACATCAACTTTTCCAGTTTCTGCTAACTTGTTCTCTTCCCCCTTCCCCCTCCTTTCACCTAGCCATCCCTCTTGATTGTTGCTGTCCCCTCCCTCCCTTCACCTATCACCTCCTGCCTTTGCAAACACCCTCCCTCTTCTCTCTTGTTCGGATGCCTTCCAACAATTTTTCCATACTTTGATGGAGGACTCAGCCTGAAACGTCGCTTATGAATTTTTACCTTTGCTATATAAAGGACACTGCTTGACCTGCTGAGTTTCTCCAGCTTTGTGCTTTTATGAACATTACCACCCTCCTGTTTTCTGGGATTACCTCCGTGGCCAGAGTGGCTTTGTATTTCACTCATTTTGTAATTTGAACGAGAAAATTATTTGAATTATCAAAGTTTAATTCTCAGACCTTACCCCCCTCCCCCCCGCATGATAGCATTCTGACTTGTCCATCACTGCTTTTGTTACTTGACTCTTTTCCAAACATTTAACATGTGGAACATTTTAAAATTCTCTTTAGCTTGCATCTTCAAGATCAAATTATTTTAACCATGTCTAGTTATTTTCCAAAGCTGTAGTTGTACTTTAGTTGTATGTTTAATTGTCAGTGTGTAGACATTATTTATTCAAGTGCTTCATTGTACCTTTTTTAAATTGCACTTGACTTCCACCTAATTGGATTTTATTGGCTAAATTCTGCTGGGATATTTTTTTGAACCATTTAATTAAATGCTTTCATAAAATAAGATAATTTAGTTTGAAACTATTGATTAGTCATGAGGTCAGGTTTATAATGGTTTGTGCTGTATTTCAGAGATGTGACTTAGGGGTTTGATCTTCTACCTTTACTGATGTAGCTTCAGGTCAATAATTGTAGTTAAGCAGGAAATTTAAGCTTTGTTCTTCACAGCTGGACTTTTTTGTTGCAGCTATGTGATGATGTTGCCAAACAAGCGACAAGCTCTGGTGGAATTCCAAGATTTGCAGAGTGCTCAGAAATGTGTTGCTTATTCTAAACGGCGTATAGTCACTATTGCAGGACATCCTGCTTTCTTCAATTTTTCTACCAGCCAGCGCATCACCCGTCCTGGGGGTCCTGAAGATCCAAAGCACATCAACAACGTTCTTTTCTTGTCTATTCAGAATCCTTTATATCCAATTACAACGGTATGACTAATTTCTATTAAACATATTAATTTCAAGGAACTTCTCTGTCCTTTTCAGCTTGATGCTCTGGTTATTTTACTGAATAGCACACATGTGGAAAAACGATAAATAAATGAGGGATAAGTGAAGTTTTTAAAACCTTTTAACAATTTGCTTGCAATATTGTTGAATCAATCTGTATAACTGATTATGTAATATCTTTTCAGGATGTTCTCTACACTGTCTGCAATGCATGTGGCCCAGTTCTGCGTATTGTAATATTCAAGAAGAATGGTATACAAGCTCTGGTTGAATATCCTTTTCAGAGCAGCAAATGCATTGTCTAGAAGAATAAGACTTTGAATTCATCCTTGGTGTAATGGACTGTGAATGGAATTTTTTCTAACTTGGAAATTGCTTCTGAATGCTTCAGTCTGTGAAATGTGTCATTAACCAGTGCCTTCTGTTGTCATCAATCCAGCCTTGTGTCCATTCATTGTTATTAGATATCTACTGGTAGTTTAGGAATTTTTGTACTATGAAGTTTGAGGTCACTAAATAATTCTGGGTGATTAATTTTTGAATTAGATATTCAGAGGTTGTACAAGTCCATGACATAGGAGAAGGATTTGCTTCTTCCTGCATGCAAATCAAGAGTGCGACAGGCTTTCTGCAAATTGGGATAATTTAAACCATGTGGTCTCTTAAGTCTATTCTGCTGTTAAGTGCATTGTTTTTTTCATTTTTCTGTACTTTTCCTGCACTGCCTTGTCCTTCTATCCATTGGTTCCTTATGTTTAGATTTCATAAGCACAGATTATCTGCTGCTCTGGGATAAAGACAAAAATTCTCAATCTTCTATAATAATTGCCCATCTTAAGGTGGTCAACTATTCCTGACTAAATTATATTTTAAGTTTGTGAGGGGAAGGGGTTGGACTCTAATATAGGCAGAGTAAAGATTTACTGGTAAGTATTAAATTTTTTAAAAATGCTACATTTTTCTATTAATTCCTTAACACAATGCACATTTGATTCAGTCCAAAGTGCCCAGAAGGCAAAAGCTTCTCTTAATGGAGCAGACATTTACTCTGGTTGCTGCACATTAAAAATTGAGTATGCAAAGGTAAATGGAAATGATTTTTTTAAATTAAATGAGAATTTCACCCACTTTCTTTCATATTAAGATTGAAGTTTTTTTTTTCACCAGCCTACTCGACTGAATGTTTTCAAGAATGATAGTGAGTCCTGGGACTACACTAATCCTGATTTGACTGCACGAGGTATTGTACACCCCCATTAATTTGTGTAGGCTTTTAAAATGTGTTTGGAAATGTTAGACCTCCAGCATCAGCCCCCAAGTTTTGTCATAGCTTATCTCAGGATTGGGATAATTGAAGTTTAGCAACAAAAAAGTAATGAAAAAATTGAAAGGGTCAAAAAGTCTGCACTATGTATCATGCTCTTTCAGCTGGTGTGCACACAATGCACCTGCCATATGTTTTTTAGCTAACAAATGTTGATTTAATTTTGTTGGCACAGTGATGAATTTTCTGCCCATGTGACTGACACTGGAAATGTGATCTCCATGGGAATAGTAGCAAATAATGTTCTGATTAAGGGAAGTTTAGACTGCTTCCTCTTGTGGTTATGATTGGTGGTTTCTATTTGAAACTATTACTTTAAACAGTGCAAACTATTACTTTTCCCTATACTGATAGGTACAAGGTTCTATATATTTCTGACATTGGAACAGGATTTTACAGCTCCTTGTATGATTGGGACACTGAAAGATTCCAGTGTTTGAGACATGGATAGTGACATAAAATATGGTTCTACTCAATTGAAGCAATTATGGGACTAAATCTTTGAGTCACTGGTTTTAGAGAAGAGTTTTTAAAAATAGGTGCAACCCATCTGATCAGAGTTAGTGGTTTAATCTGAGCCATTCACCTCTTTTTAGAAATGAATAGACTTTGAATTTGTTCCATTATCAAAGTCGGTAGTTAATGGTTGTGACAGATTTTTAAAAATAAAAACCCATTTCCCAGTTCAACTTTTAGTTTGACTTATTGCTGCTTTGTTTTTAAACTTCTTTCACTCTGACTTGTTAGCTCAGAAATCTGTTCACTGACCAATCCAAGCATCATGGCTCTTTTGGCTAATACAAAGTTTGGGGATGATGGTATGCTCATTCTAATGGGGATTATGGTGTTTTTCATAGTGGATGGTTCTTCATATTAAAGCATGTACTTTAGTAATTATTGTAACTAATTGATATTTGTGCACTATTTGCTGGTAGTTTAATGTCTGTTTGGAAATAGTTAAAGGTATAGCTGCCTGTGCTAACCTCCAATGGATGTTTTGAAGTTCACTTGCATCACTTACAGCACTGTAGCTACAGCTCACCTACATGAACTGTACATGCAAACAAGGCTACGGCACAGAAATTGCAGCTTTCAAAGTCGCACGCAGTACTCCAGAACATTGCACTCAAAGGGGAAAAGAGAACCAAGACCTCAGTTGCAGAGATTATTAAATCTTCAGAGCTACATTCACCTTCTGCAGATAAATATCGTCACTGGAAGGATATTGATCTTTTTTTGTCCCCTCCTTACTGGAGCAAGACACTTTCACGGGTACATCAGCAAGAGTGAGCACCACAAAGAGAAGAGGGGCAAGCCAGGCAAACTCAGCACTTCATGCACCCTTGTCAACGAATGCCAGCACTTCGCATTTACAAATGACAGCAGTCCTGCCTTCAGAAACAGAACAGACTTTTAATAAATCCTCAGCCTCACCTAGACTGCATGCAAACACATCCTCAGGAAACCTGATCAGGAAGGACACATTTTTTTCCTCACTACATTCATCGATGCACAGAGGATATGTTTGCAAAGTGCCTTCGTAAGACCAGAGATGAAATTCTGTGTGAATACGTTAAATGCTCTGAAATTAAATTGCTAAAGGAAAGACAATCTTTGTAAATTTCAAACGAAGAGGAGAAATCCATTTTGACTTTTTTAAAAAAAAACTGGAAACATCTGTGATTGAATTTGAAGCTGGAGTAACTTGAGCTTTTTGACAAATCCAGGAATCGTTTGCTGCTGGATGGAGGACTGAGGACTGATGAAATTTTTTTTTTGTTTTTAAAGTTAACTGTAAAAATTATGTAACTGGCAAGTGACATTCAATTGGATAAAAATCAGTGGTATTGTAAAAAATTGCCATATTCCCATGCACTTGATTGTATATGCTGTGCTTTTAAGACCTAAAATATTGGTATTGTAAGATATTCCACACATTGTTTCTTTGGAATTTGAAGCCCATTGTGGCTCAATTGATAATGTCCTAAGGATCTTGTTATGTACGTTGTGTGCTAGATTTCATACATTGCAGCAATGCCTACACCTATGTAGTGAAATGGGAACAGCTGGGGTCAGTAGATATGTCTTTCTGAGGCTGTCTTAATTCTTCATTTAAAAAAAAATGAAAATCAGAGTTGTCCTTCTCTTAGGCTGGCTGCCAACCACGGCTTACGAGCCCAGCCCACCCGACCAGTTACACCGCCAGACACTCTGTTACACCCTGACGTAGCAAACTCAGTGAAAACAGGGGACACTGGGGTATGAGAAGCTGTTGCTATGGATGTAGGAGAGGCCATTTGCAAGCCAGACAGTGGCCATGGGGCTATCACCACACAGAGTGATTCTAAATTTTGTACTTTTTAGATAGTGCTAGCAACGAATAGTAATGAGGTTCCCCAGTGCCTTGCAAAGCAGATCTGAGCATTAGGATAAGATACCAGTGATTGGGTTGAAGTTCTTAAAGCAGATTTTGGAGGTGAGAAAATGCGACGAATGTTGTCAAACATCCATACAGGTTGTGGAGTAGATGAAAATAAAATTAAGTGTTCTCGTGCTTTTGCATTTTATTTAATGCTTGGAATGGAGACTGGGAGGCTTTGTGGATTAATTTTGTTGTGTACCATGTGTTTTGCCCTTCCACCTGAGCAGGTATATTTGTAAGCTCCTAATTGTCCTCTTGCAGTTAAGCTCTCTTTTGATTAACCATCACTAGTTTAAAATGATAGTCATGAATTGGGGAAAAAAAGTGTAAGCTAAATATAAAGCTAAGAAAAGTGACCAGATCTGTTGGCTTCCCTACTATGATCTCCATTACCACAGACCACATTACCAATGTCCTGAGGATCCATTGACCATGCTAAAACTGGAACTACAACTTTTCACATAAACCTGGGTAGCTGCCATAGATGTGCAGAATAACTGTTCCTTGGGGCTTCCTTGTTTGTCTGAAAGCTTGGACACATTACACCAATCTTGACATGATTCAACTGGGACTAATTTGTCATGCTTCCACATCAATCTAACAGAGTAGTACAACTTGTTCGCTTCATTTCTTTTCACAGTTTATTATTAGTGTAACTGCCAGTAAAATGTAATGGGGTGACAAGTTCAACTAATTTGTATTTGGGAGAAATAATTGCCACCTATTCAATCGGAAAGGCAGGATATTTTGGGTCTTAAAAGTATTAGAAACATCACAAGTGATTTGGGCACTGATTTCACTCCCTTTCTGGATTTGAGACAAAAAGTTCAGTATTGGTTGACCAAATCCATGTCCTTTACTTTTCCATAAATATAGCTTTAGTGTCAAAACATAGATTGGATAGAAACTTGTTAATCAATTCTGATACAACTTAATGTTGCTGATTTCTAGTTAAAATTAATATTAATGCTAATGGATTTGGACATCTGATAGTGTTCTCCTGATTTGATCCATATGAGATTTTTAATAACATGTATATTCATCTTTTTAAACCTTGTATTCACTGATTGTAAAACTGTAATGCAGGGGCGAAGTATCTCGCTTTTGCTGAATCCTCCTGCAAGTTATTAAGAAGGCCTCTTTGAAACTGCTCTATCTTGCTGTTTGAAGCTTATGGTACAAAAAGCAGGTACTGTTTTTAAAATTGTATTTTATCACTTGTAAACTTGACATTGTACAAATGTGCTTTGACTTGCAGTACAATGTGATGCAAAAATGCATTTATTCTTGTGGGTTTTAAGCTCTTGCATAACTGAAGAAAGATTTACAGTGCATTTAACTTCTTTTTTGCTTCCAGATGAACGAAAGCGACAAGGACAACCAGCCCTTCTGGGAGATCATCCCTCAACATATGGGGGTAATCAGTGATAGGTTTTTTATGATCATTGTTTCTCTGCTCTTGTCATCTTTGACTTATTTATCCATATTGAAATGAAAATTCCCAACCAGCAGACACCATATTGCTGGCATGTGGAAATATTTTTTTGAGAAGCCTGAATTTGAATTTGCATTTGCAGTTTGAAGGGTGTTTTTTCTCGCCCCCCCCCCCCCCCAAGTTGCAAAATAGGGCTAAATGATTATACAGAAGGGGAATGGAATTTAAATTGCAGAACTTGTGATTCACATTGAGCTCATTAGGTTGATTGTGTCAAGGACTGCATGAGTAATTACATGCTTTCTCCTTGGTGGTTATCCAGTTTTGAAGTTCACTTTTCTCCTTGACAAACTGAATTTCAGATTGCTGCGTAAAACAATTATTATCTCTATTTTTCAGTTATGTTTGTCTTTTTGGTTATTGACAATACTAAAAATAATTTCTTAACCTCTAGGACTTAGAGGTTCCTCACTGTTAAACTGTCCCATTGTCTCTGCTCTATGATGACAATTCCTGGCTACTCTTTTTGTCTTGACATATCCAAAACTCTTCAACCCTTGTGACATACAAGTGAATTCCCTTTGCACCTTGATGCTAGAACACAATATTGCTTTACCTGGGGCTTAATTAGTAATTTTGGATTAGCATGAGTTTTGTATTGTCTCCCTTGCTAAAGAATCTTTAGGCCTTTTAATATTCTTCATAACTTGTTCCAATTTCTTTACCTTGCCCATACACCAAATCAGAGTCGTATCTTAGAAGCATTCAGTAGGTCAGCTAGCATCTTTGGAGAGGTGATCCTTACTTGGTTTTAAATATGCTGATGAAAACAATGATTCATATTATTTCAGGAATTTATTCTGCTTTGATCCTTAAACATATCCAAAAATAGGTTAGGAAAATAACTAGCCTAATTTTTACTCATCTTGGCTTCCCACATCTTTATCAAAATGTTTGTTTCTTCACACTAGGCCTGTGATCAACAGCATAGCAGTGTTCTTTTTACAAAAATAAAATACTGCAGATGCTGGAAATGGCAATGCTTGAGTCATTGGCCTGAAGTATTAACTAATTTTTGCTTACAAACAAATGATGCTCCCTGAGTTGATTCTGAAATACAATCCTTTATCCAGATATCTAAAATCCAGAAAGCTCCAAAATCCAGCAACTGGGGAGAGAGAGATGGCAGTGTGAGTTGGGCGGGTGAGAGACTGGCAGCGCAAGTTGGGTGATTTGTGGGGGGGGGGGAGGAGAAGAAGACCAGCAGCACGAGTCGGGCGATTGGTGGGGAAGACTAGCAGCACAATTCAGGTGGGCTTAAATCTTGCTATCTGAAATTTGGAACACACTGTCCCCCAAGGGTTCAAGATAAAGCATTGTTTACCTGTATTGAACCTTTTTAGGTGCATCAAAAATACTGATCCTTTGGATACATCATGGCGGTAGCTAATGCTGTTAAGATTAACTTTCTCTTTGGTTTCATGAATACATATTAACTAGATATATAGTTTATACCTTTTGAGGTTGTTCATTATTGTCATTGATTCAGTATGGCTGTTGTACTTACTTGCTATGCAAGAACACTCCAATCTTATCAAGTCTTCCTTTTTTTGAACTTTTATTCAAAGTACCTGTAGCTAGTAGAACAATTTTCCATCCATCTCAATTCCCCTTAAATGATGCAACCAACATTTGTACTATTTTAATCATGATTCTATAGTATAAATGGTCTTTTGTCAAAAATGCATAAGTAACATAGTCCATGCTGCAACATATAGCAGATAATCCCTCAGTTCAGCCCAAAAAAAACTTGAAAAATCTATCCACAATATTCCACTCCAGTCACTAAGCAATTTACCCAGTGCTGTATTCTTGTCAAGATTTAGATTTGATCAATAAATTTAAGTTGTGTGCATGAACAAACGTGATAACCAAATTATTGAAGTTGGGGCTTTCTTTCCATCAACTAGCTTTGTAACTTGTCTCATTACCCACTTGCTGTGAACTCTGGTTGCACTTTAATGCTCTTTGTGATTTATTATGTTGAAGCTACCATGTTTTTAAAAACTTTCATTTTTGTGCATAGATTTTTCTACAAACATGTTTTATCTTTGGTCATAAAGTGCCATGATGATCTTTACACAGGTTTTCAAGCAAATCCTTTGGCATTGGGCCACAGAGTAGATTCGCGTGCTTCCAACAGCAGACCTATGCATCTCTACTCTTCTCACGACTATGAGTTTGCTCCCCAAGGGAAGGTTATAATGATATATGGACTTAATCCACTCAAAATGAATTGTGAAAAAGTCTTCAACCTTCTCTGTCTTTATGGCAATATTGAAAAGGTAAACTTCTGCTTTCGTTCAGTGTTATTACCAGCCTCTGCCACTTGTCCAAGTTGAATCCTATTTGCACACTTTATTGTAGAATGTGAAAACAATAATTAAAATTTTGAAGTAATTTTATTTGAGATAAATTGATCTTTCTTACACATGAGCCTGAGTGAGCAACAATCTGGTGCATGTAAACTATACTGCACTTTCCAATAGCTGAAGTAAATTGTACTTTTTCTTGTGTTAAATGAGCAAGTCATTTTTTAAAAACTTGATGTTTTGGTCTTTTTTGTGGAGAAAGTCTTTTCCAATGTGCTCATCTGTAAATGACATGTATTCTCAGGTTAAGTTTATGAAAAGCATGCCAGATGCTGCCATGGTTGAAATGGGGGATGAGTTTTCTGTGGATCGAGCTATTACTCATTTAAATGGCGTAGAGATGTTTGGAAGGAGAATTAATTTGTGGTAGGAATTTCTAAAGATCTTTGTGTAATCATGAAGTGATATTTCAGTCCCCCCCCTTAAACCAGAGAGTTACAATAAAGTGTACTTCTACTTCAGTGTCTCCAAACAGGCATCAATTGTTCCAAGTCAATCCTATGAGTTGATAGATGGTACTGATAGCTATCATGATTTCACCTGTTCGAGGAATAATCGCTTCACCAATCCAGGACAAGCAGCTAAAAACAGGATCCAACCCCCTTCCAATGTACTTCATTTCTTCAATGCTCCTCCATGTGTAACAGAAGAATACTTCCAAGAGGTAAAGTATCGGATAATGGAATAGTTGGAATTTTGCTATTTCAAACTTTTTGAACAATTGCTTTGTTACCATATAGCTTCTAGACTGCTTCCTGTGTGTAGGAGTGGATATCCAATTAGGGAGCACCAGACAAACCAGTTGATTTCTTCTGCATGAGTGATTTTAGATATGTTGATAGGACTGGTCTGGTTTCTAGTCAGAGATAACACACACATTCCGTTCTACTCAACATTGATGGGAGAACTGGGATAAGCAAGAGGGATGGATGCATTTGAAGTTTATTTTATTCTCTATGGGTGATTTGTTCAGTTCTGAGCTTGATCTTTGTATGTTTTAGAATTGGGATTGATTTCATAGCTTATGGTAACAGGTGAGTAACATGCATTGCAATAGTATGGACATCTCTTGCTGATATAGGGGTATTGTAATGGAGAGAATGTGGCCGCCACATGGTGGCACTGCTGGGTTCCTATTCGGAGGACATATTGCATGCCAATCAAGACTGGGTTTGCCCCAAGCCTTCAAGGTGACCCTTGTGATTAGCTCCTTCAAATGACCAGGTACTGGATTCCAGACAACCTGCCTGGACTTGGCCCTGACCTTCACCTAATTGGCCCAGGTGAAGCACCTGGCTGACCCCTGCACTTGGCTTTGAGCTATTAGTCACAGCAGCCAACAGCACCCAGCCTGCCCCTGAGTGATTGGCTTCCCAATACCTGCTGCAGGACCATGCTTTCCTTTGCCCTCTCTTTTTTGACTCCTTGTGAGTATCATCTTTTGTATTGTGTTGGGATGAGTTCCGAGGTCACTCAGTTAGAACAGTGTCTACAGGTCAAGGGATGGGGGCATGTAGTGTTATGTTGACCTGATTGTTTGTGTTTTTGTGACATTTCCTAAGTTCTGTTGGTTTTCCCTCATTACCCAAAGTGCTTATCCATCCCCTTGTGAACCATGTGTTTAAGTTAATTTAGCGTTTAGATCCCGTTGTTCCATCTGCATCTCTTGAGAATAAGCTTGTGCTTTGTACCTAAATCTCGGTTTGGTTCTTAACCTGTGGGACCCACACGAACCTCCACTTATATAACAGGTATTAAAATAATCAGTTTTAGCTGCTAAATTTGTCATTGGTCTATGGCACTTCATGATCAATGCTGTAATGAGTGGAGTGAATGTTCATTTTGTTTTCATAATTGTCAGCTTAGTGGTGGATCATCCATGCTATTATGAACTTGATATTTTGGAAGACCAGTTTGTTATGCGGGTCGAAAGAACCAAAGGCTTGTTGATCCAAACCAAGGCTTTTATTAACTAAAAGACTGGAGCATATCACAAGTAGGTTGACCAGTCCAGACTACACTCTCAACCAATCACAGTCATCCTACACTACCATCTGTACATATGTACATATACACATTGGTGATAGAATATGTACTATCACACAGTTCAATTACATTTCATGAAGTGAAACACAAAAGTCTGCAGATGCTATGATTGTAGTAAAAACACAAATGCTGGAGGAACTCAACAGGTTTCACAGCTAACCAATGTTTCAGGCCTGAGCCATTCAAGGTCTGACTAAAAAGCAGGCAGGTGTCTAGGCTGGGGAGAAGTAATGAATGGGCATTGGGAGGAGTACAGACCAACAGACAAAAGGTTTAATTGGATATAGAGAGTAAGATTAGAGTGAGGAAAAATGAGAATTTAATTGAGGGAGAAGGGTGTCTGAAAACATCTGGGGGAAAATGGAAACCGGGACAAACGGAGCTTAGACATGGGGAAAGACGGTAGTGGTGGGGGAGTGAATGGAGAGATTGACTAATGAAAAGTGGAGGTCGATGTTAATGCCATCCCGTTGGAAGGTGCCCAGATAGAATACAAGGTGTTCTCCAATTTGTGGGTGGTTTCAGTCTGGCAGTGCATGATGCCATAGACAGATGTCCACAAGGGTATGGAGTGGGGAATTGAAATGGGTGGCCACTGGGAGATCCACGATATTGCAGTAGACGGAGCTGAAATGCTCAATAAAGTGATCTCCCAGTCTCCGATGTAGAGGAGACCACAATGGGACCACCAGTTGCAGTAGATGAAGATTCACAAGTGAAGTGTTGCCTCACTTGAATGGACTGGAGCCCTGAATAGTGGTGAGAGAGGAGATGTGGGCACAAGTGCAACACCTCCTGTGGTCATGGGTAGGTGCTAAGGGTCTGATTGGTGGGAAAGAAGGAATCCGGAGGGAGCAGTCCCTGCGGAAGGTGGAGAGGGGAGGAGAAAGGAAGATGTTTGGTGGTAGGAAATATTGACATGTATTTTAAAAAAAAAGAAAGATGTAACTTTTTAAATAAGAGACTCATTTAATTGATTCAGAACATGAGAAATTAAAAAGAGACTGGGTGGGATGTGTCACAGCTTCATTTAATTCAAAAGCAAAGGGAGTGGCAATCCTGAAAAGGAAGACTCTTCCAGTTATGATACAAATTGTAGTGATTGACCCTGTAGGAAGATGTGTGTACACTGAGTACACTGTCAAATCTTTTCAGAATTCTGAACTCTTTTGAATATATATGTGCTGAATGTGAATGATTAAAAATTAATACAAAATTCATTTCTAAATTTGTCTGGGGCACTTCAGAATAATTTAATAGGTGGGGATTTCAATTTTTGTCTTGATCCAGTTTTAGATCATCAAGATCTAAGAGTAAAGGGAGTGAAAGCCACTTTGACATTAATGAATGACTTGAATTTAATAGACATATGGAGAAGAATTCACCCAAGAGAGAGATTATTCTTTTTATTCAAATACACAATTCTTATTCAAGAATAGATTTATTTCTAATATTGGCACATCTCCAAGGTAGAATTAATCAAATTGACTAGAAAGCAAGAATTTTATCTGATAACTCGCCTTTATTAATGACACAAATGTTAGATAAAGATGAATCAATTTACACATGGAGATTTAACTGAATATTATTGAAAAGACCAAATTTTTGTGATTTTTTTCATTAAAAAACATTCAATATTTTTTAGACTAATTCTAATTTGGTTAATGATAATTCATTTTATGGGACACGATGAAAGCGTATTTAAGAGGACAATTATAGGTTATACTTCTAAAATTAAGAAGGACGATATGAAAGATTGGATCAATTGGAAAAAAGATAACTGTTTAGAAAAAGATCTGCAAAGTCAGGCCCCCAAGGAAAAAACATAAAAGACATAAATAAGAACCTCCAGTATAATATATTACAAATGTATAGAACAGAGAAAGCAATAATGAGAACTAAGCAGAAATATTGAGTTGGATGAAAGGACTCATATGGTCCTTGGCAGTTGAAAACAGGTTTCAAGTATAATTAATGCAATTAAATTAGTCAAATGGAACCTGCAAACATCAAGCAATTAATGAAGATTTTAAACAATTCTCAGTTATATAAATCATAGTCGTAGAGAGATAAAATAGAAGATTTCTTGTCACAATAAGGTTGCTGACATTATCTTTACAAGAGCAAGTGGAGTTGGATGTCCCTTTCACCCCATTTGAGGTGGGGGGAGCATTAAGATCATAAAGTAATAAATCTCCAGGAGAGAATTAAAAAATTTTTTAAATTACTTACTGATTCCTCTTTTTATGGAAGTATTAGATCAGATGGCGGTAATTCGTATGCTCTTGGAATATTTTTCTACTGCGATAATAGCGGTAATACCAAAAAAAGACAATCTAAAGTCATCATTGTATAGACCTATTGTGAAGTGCGATTACAAGATAATTGCAAATATTTTACCTAATAGATTGACAAAACTTTCACTAAAGTTGATAAATGTGGATCAGATAGGGTCTGTGGAAAAGAGAAAATCTGCAGATAATATAACTAGATTACTTAGTAAAATACATCTAGCACAAAGGAGGGGAGACCTAAGTGTGGCAGTGGCTTTAGATGCAGAAAAGCATTTGATAGATTAGAATGGGATTTTTTGCTTAAGGTGTGTGAAAGATTCAGGATAGAACCAGTATTTGTAAACTGGGTTAAAGCTTTGTATAGTAATCCTAAGGCTAAAGAAGTTACAAATGGGCAGACTTTAACACCATTTCCATTAACCAGATCTGAAAGGCAAGGATGTCCATTATCACCTGTTTTATTTATGTTAGCTATTGAACCCCTTGCAGAATTGATTTGGTCTGATTCTGATATTAAAGGATTTAAAGTTAATCAAGTAGAATATAAAATTAATTTATTTTCTGATGACATTTTGATATACTTGACAGAACCAGTGTTTGCTACATATATTTAAGATTGGAGGAATATGGGAAAGTATCGGGTTTTAGGTAAATTGGGATAAAAGTGAAATTATGCCCCTTACTATAGGGGATTATACTCCGTCAACAGGATACCCAATTTAAATGGCAGACAAACGAAATAAAATATTTAGGGATATGGGTAGATAATATATATATAAATTGAATTATTGGAGAAATTTGAATAAGTGGAAGATACTGCCAATAACATTGTTGAGTAGGGTTAATTTTGTTTAAATGAATACATTTCCTAGAGTACAATATCTATTTCAAACACTACCAATAATACCACTAGCTTTTTCAAGAATAAATATATAATAAATTTTCTCGTGAAGAGTAAGATGTCAAGAGTTTCATTGGACAAGTTGACATGGAAGTTTGAGTTGGGAGGTTTATAATTACCAAATTTAAAAAAATTACTAAGGAAGCTCTATTGAGATTTTTGGCCTTTTTTTTGAAGAGGGAGAAAAGCCAGCATGGATTAAAATAGAAATTGATAAAATAGGAAAGAGGATATCGGAAGATTTTGTATATAAATGTGAATCAAAATTAATATCTGATGTGAGGACAACACCATCGTTGAAATATTTGATTAATATTCAGAATAAGGTAAATGACATAATCGGAATGAGGAGCGCTGTCCTGCATAAAATGCCTTTTGACTACACAGCTTTGATCATGGCCCAAGAATGTGTCCATGAGACGAATGCTTATGGACTGCAATCACGCACCTGTAATTGAAAGGTGTCTACTTTAGAGTTGATGACAAAATACTCCTCTGTGATGTATCAATGGGACACCCACACCCAGTAGTTCGAGCATCGTGGAAATGTCGAGTATTCGACTTTGTGCATGGTCTCTAACGTCCATCGAATAGATCGACTGTTCGTATGGTTTCAGACAGGTTTGTGTGACATGGTCTTAAAAATGATGTTACACAAAGGGCAAGGTCCTGCAATGCCTGCCAAAAAGCAAAAGTTTAGCGGTGTATTACGGCACTATTGCAGTCCTTCCCAGCAGTTACTCGGCGCTTTGCTCATGTCCACATGGACATCGTTGGTCCGCTTCCTGCTTCAAGAGAATAACATTATCTTTTTACAGTAATAAACAGGTTTATGCAGTGGCCCGAGGCTGTGCCTATGATAGATGCTACTACAGACACTTGTACTCAGGTTTTCCTCAGTTCCTGGGTGTCTCGTTTTGGTTTACTGGTCGGTGCATGTTACTTCAGATAGAGGACTGCAATATATTTCCTTGATGTGGATGGCTTTGATCGGCTTAAACCAGCTCATGTGGAAAAGTCTTCCCCCACTACAGCAACCACCAGTTTGTCACAGAGGTCGACCACTTAAAAGACAAATAAACCTTTCTGCCGGTTGGGGGTGGGGGCACTATGTGGTGGGACTGTGACATCACTACAACACCCAGAAGGCATCAAACTGGCTATGTGACGTCAGTGCATAATGACGTCACCGTGTGTCAAGGGCATGATTCTGGCTTTTAAAAGGTTGCGCGGGGTATGAAGAGTTTGATTCATTCTAAAAATGCCTTGTGATTATTTTGTTGTGTCCACTGTGATTCCAGTGGCCACACCATCGTGTGTAATGTATTTGATACTAATATGTCTACTGTATTTTGCATATGGCTACAATTACATGTATGGAAAAAAATGTAAATAAAATTTTCAGAATAAAAGCAGAGGGAGCAGTCCCTGTAAAAGGTGGGTAGGAGAGGGGAATGTGTATCTAGTGGTGGATTATGTAGTAAGTGGCGGAAATGGCAGGGAGAAGATGTGTTGGATGCCGAGGGTGGTGGGTGAGGATAAGAACCCTGTCCTTGTTGCACATGGGGGCTTATGGGGGCCAGGGCAAATGTGCGAGTAATGGAGGATGTGCGGGTGAGCGTCAAGTTGAAGCTGGTAGAAGGAAAGCCACGTTGTTTGAAGGAGGATATTGCTGATAAAGCATGGAAGTCCTCATCCTGGGTGCAGTTGAGATGGTAGAATTGAGAGAATGGAATCCTTATAGGGGACAGGGTGGGAGGAGGTGTAGTCGTGTTTCAGTTGTTGAAAATGTTGCCTAGACTGGAAGGCTTGAGTTGTAAGGAAAGATTAGATAGACTGGAACTGTTTTCCGTGGAGCAAAGGAAGTTGAGGGAGAACCATGGAGCTGTATAAAATTGAGGGGCTTAGATAGGGTAAGTAATTGTGGTCTTTTTGTTGTGTAAGGGAATTTAAAACTATAAGACATGGATTTAAGGTGAGAGGGGGAAAGTTTTAAAGGGGATGAGAGGAGCAAGGTTTTTTTCCTTGCAGTGAGGCAACTATATGGAACAAGGTGCCCTAAGAGATGGTAGATGTAGGTACAATCGCATCTAAAAGGTGTTTGGACAGGTACATGGATATAGGCAAACTGCAGATAAGTGGATTAATGTAGATGGCCATCCTGGTTAGCATGGAAAAGTTAGACCAAAAGAGCACTTTTTTCTGCTGTATAACAAGAGTCTTCAGTGGGGGAGGGGAATCTCAGGAATAGTGATAGATATCCATGGATATGGCAGGCTGTTCCAACGAGTACTAAACTAATCCTGTTGGATTCTGCTAACTCAGCTAGACAGAGATTGCAGCCAATTATTATTTAATATATTATCAGTTTTGTTGAATTCCACAATTTTGCTCATGGTATTTGAACTGTCCAGTGTGAATTGCATCTGAATTTTAAATGTGATGTTGGTAATGTATTCTTGGGTTTGCTGGAATGAAAAATGAAAGGAAAGAAGAGTTGAATTGTAGGCTGGATGTAAGTTGGATCCCAATTTGGGCTCAATCCCAACATTAGTTTTAAGAGCATCAGGGAATGGGGGGCAAGGATTGTAATTTGTTTAAAAGTTCCAACATTAGGAATTGCATTATGGTTTTGGTTTGGCCCCTTTTCCTTGTACAGGATTGTCTTAACAATGTCTGGTGTTTTCCTAGGTTTGTGAAGAGTGTGAACTGAAGCCTTTTAAAACTTTCAAGACTTTTACTGGAAAATGTAAGTAATGAGGACATCCAAGTGGAGATTGAAGCAATCTTCAATTGGAAATTGAGCAATTCCGAATGTTTATTTTGGAATAAAAAGTTTATTGTGCCATAGAACTAATTTTAATTGATATCAACTTTATGCATTGTTATTCTTGTTGCATGTCATTTATGCAGCGACTGTGGGCACATGGACATCACTCTGTGTTTGCATAAAGTGGATTTAGAATAGCAGGTACTTTACAAAGAGATGAAAGTAGTAGTTTAAAATGGAAGAGGGAAGAACTATTGAGAACATGGGGTTGCTTTGGGCAGCCTGGTTAGCATAGTGGTTAGTGCAACGCTATTACAGTCAGTGCCAGCGACCAGAATTCTAACCTGTCTGTAGCCCTTTTTCCACTGGCACCCTGTTCCAGGAATTTACTGGGACAGGGCCAGTGGAAAAGGAACACTCTCCAAATGCCAGTGTCAAATGATGTCATTTCATACCAGAGATTAACCACCTCTATTCCCTACTTGTATCCCTGGGGTTTGCCAGTGGGAAAGGGACAGTAGAAAGTCGCCCATTTCCAGTTGAAGGTAGAACACTCCGATCCCTGGTGATGAGTTATGTTCAGTGGAAAAGCAATTAGTGTTCCAGTTAAGGGTGGCCTAGTGGAAACGCCACAAAGGACTTCCTATCCCAGGACACTGCACAGCCAATTAACTGGGATGCCAATGGAAAAGTGGCTAATAAGGAGTTTGTACATTCTACCCATGTCTTCGGGCACTCAGGTTTCCTCCCATGTTCCAAAGACATAGTAGTAGGTTAATTGATGATATGGGTGTATTTGGATGGCATAGGCCTGTGGGCCGGAAGAGGTCAGATATGGAAGAGCCAAAAGGTACATTATCCGGGGGAGTTTGAGGTAGACGGGCAAAATATTAAAATCAATGTTCATTAAGCTGAGAAACAGAGCGCAGAGTAAGTGAACATTGATGCAAGATTTTCCTGCAGGATTTAAATTTGATTGGTGAGAATTTTGGCTGTGCAATTTTCTAATTGATCATTAGAATCTGGGTTTGAGGAATGCTCTGCTTCCAAACTGGTTGCTACCAGGCATATGGTGTCACCTCATCTGGACTTCCACTCTATATCTGGTGTTTTGTAATGTAAAACCTATGTGCAAGATGTATTTCAATCTATCTAATTCCAGCTGACAGAAGTTTATCTGGCCTGTTGGAGTGGGAGTCAAAAAATGATGCAGTAGAAGCACTGACAGTACTGAATCACTACCAGATGAAAAACACAAGTAAGTTTTTCTGTTTATGCATGGAATGGTTGAAGTTTAAATTAAAAGCAAAAATCGTCATTTCTCTAGTTCATGGGCTTGAAAAGGGAAGTTTAATTCTGGAAAGAATAATATACCAAGAGATGGGGCTATTTATTTGGTTTTGTCAGATATGACGATTAGAAGTTTGGTCTTCCTCCACCTCTGTTTCCTGCGGGGGTGGGGGGTTCACAAAGGGAATAGGGATTATGGGGGGGGGGGGGGAATGGACAGACTGCATCGTGCTGGTCCTTTTAATCAACTCATTTGTTGATTTGTTTATATTAGTATGTTGGAACTAATGCTGCTTTGTAGCCTTCCTATGAAATCTCTGCTTTCATTGAAATGATGGCCATTGAGGATATCTATCCAAGTCTATGCTGTGGAATGTTTCAAGTCCTCTATCCTGAAATTTGTCTTCAGTGTGATGTGTAACTGTGCTTGTACTGTACATGTATCCATACTTGAAAGATTTGGTTAACTCTTGAGACTTTAACGTGGTTCTTGTTCCCCAATAGTTTTTAACCCACAACATCCAGATTTTATTGAGGTCTCCTAGCTAGTTGTTTTGAACAACATCTTTACAATATGGAGTAAATACATGCTCCAAGGTTTCATAAGTGGCCCAGTTTCTGCACAACAAGCTCTTCCAATGTAATCCTGTTCCTCTTGGTCAGGGGTGGCCAACTTTTTAATTTGGACATCCAGCACGGTAACAGGCCATTTCAGCCGATGAGTACATACCTGTGGTGTAGGTTAATTGGATGGCAAGAATACATGGGTGAAATGGCTTGTTACTGCGCTGTATATCGAAAAGGTTAACCACCCCTACTCTAGACAATCTTTAAATACTTGCCATGGTTACTAATTAACCCAACCTCATTGTACAACATCCAATCAAGGATTGCTTGCTCTCAAGTTGGTTCCCTAACCAATTGGTTAATCTCTTAAGCATTCCAGGAAATAATTTTCCACTGTATTGCTACCAGTTTGGTTCTCCCAATTAATTTGCACATTAAAATCGCCCACAACTGCTGCCACACTTTTATTGCATACTTCCCTTGTTTCAATATACTTTTGTCATCTTCACAAAATTTCCATTTATTTGCCTGTAAAGGCATTGAGGTGCCACCTGCCCAGGTCCCCTACTGAAAGAATGAGAAGCAAGAGTCCCTGTAACCTCCAATCCACACAGCCTCTTTTCTGTTCTATCGATGAACCCATTTCAGCCCTTCAAGCCATTCTCCTAAGCCCCTAGTTCTGAACCCTTGTATGATTAGGAAGTTATCAGCGGCTGATAACTTGCCCTTCATGAGCCCTCCTTGCCATTAGCACTCTCTTGAATCCCAGCCATGATACCTGGTTTCTATGAGCAGCATCCTGCAGCCTGGTGAGAGCCCTTTAGCTGCCAAACCCCATTCTAGTCTTCTGCTATGGATTCATACCTGTAGAATCTGCTCCCAAGCTTCTCCTTGGCATGGATTCTCCTGCTCTGGTGTCTGATACTCCCCCAGAGTCTGCAATCTTTTTGGTATAGGCTGCTGAGCGTGGGTGTTGCCATCTTGGGCATGGACCACCATGGATTCTCTGATGTAAAGGTAATCACTACCAACACTTCTACAGGTGCTTTAAACCTGCAAGAGGCTGTCTGACATAATGATCAGACAGTATGACCCCACTGAGGAGCATTGGAAGATGCTTCTTTATTCCTCCTGGGCCCACACTAGTGGCAGTGCTGTCATTGCATCAATGCTGCTATCTTCAGTCTTGTTTCTTGCTTGATGCCATCTCCTATCACTACTACAGTTTGTTCTGTAAAATGGTGCTCCACAACTTTACCCATACAGGTTTCACCTCATCAAAGCTGATTTCCTTCCTTTTAAAGTTGCATTAATTTCCCTCGTTAATGAGCAATGCTACTCCTTTACCTTTCAGTCTATCCTTCCTGAATGTTGAGTATCCTTGAATATAGTTCCCAATCTCGGTCACCCTGGAGCCATTTCTCAGTAATCCCACTTTTGTCATAATTGTAAACTGCTTTCTCTTCTAATACCATTCACCTTATTGGTTTCTCCTTTTGAGACAAAAAACAATCGACCTCATTTTAATATTCATTGCCTTTTTAGAGTTGGCGTGTAAAGTGTCTTTTTTTCCTTTGGATTTTTCAGCATTGTGCCTTTTTTAAACTTTCGATATCTTCTCAACTTCATTTATTGCCCTGTTGCTTTGATTTCCATCTCTGCCACTCTAGTTTAACCTTCCTGAGAAACACTAGCAAGCATCCAGTCCAGGAGCAACCTATCCCTCTTGTATAGGTCCCAACTGCCCTGGAATAATATCTAAATATTTAAGTTCCCCCTCCTACACCTGCTCTTTAGACATGTATTAAACTGCATTATTTCCTGTTTCTTGCCTTAGTATGGGTAGTAATCCTGAACTACAACCCTGAAAGTCCTGCATTTTAATTTGCTACCTAGTTCCCTGAACTCATTCTGCAGGACCACATCTCCCTCCCTTACCCATGTCATTGGTAGCAATATGGACTACATCTTCTGGCTGCTCTCCCTATCAATGACTTATACCTGTTCAGAGACGTCTGAACCTGGGCACCAAGGAGGCCACACGCTATCCTGCAGTCTTGCAGCCACATAAACACCTATCTGTGCCCATGACTATGGAACCTCCTACTACTATTGCTCTTGCTCTATCTAATTTCACCCTACCCTGTTGAACCTCCAAGCCAATAATGGTGCCAACAACTTGGCTGTTGCTGCTACACTCTCGAATAGGTAGTTCTTTCTTGCACCCCCCACCCCCCCAAAGCAATACATTTGTTGCTGAGGGGAATGGCACTGGATACTTTTCCTTTTGTGTTGACTGCCTTCTCCCTTTACTTTCCCTACTGATCACCCACATGGCTGCAGACTGGATGATCTGTGTTCACCCCATTCCAGCTCCAATGCCTTAATGTTTTCAGTTAGGAGCTGCAATCGGTGCACTTCCCACAGATGTAGTCTGCTGGAACACTGGAAGTTTCCCTGACATCCCATGTCCAGTTTGCACCTCAACTGCATTAAGCAAAGTTGCACCAAGTTGAAAAGCTGACTTTTAAAGTAACAAATCACATTTGAAAGTTTTATGCCTTTGGGAAAAAAAAATTTGAAGTTTGATTGAAACCTTATTTTTGTTTTAGATGGTCCATACCCTTACACCTTGAAGCTCTGCTTTTCCACCATGTCACATGCATGAAGACTCAGTTTGAAGACAATTGGAATTGATGCCTGTAGGTCAGCTTGCAAGGATTTACAAATTGCAGGAGAAAAATGTAGATCTTTAGTGTCTGTGTTACAGCTTAAGTGGAAATACTTTTTCTTCACTTTAAATTGTAACTTTCTGAATTGTATCAATGTAAAAGTTAAAACATTTAACTAGGTTGCACATTAGGTTTTTTTTGCAGTCAACGAGTCCTTTTGAGCTTGATGTTTCTGCAAGTGACCTTGTATTTTAGAACTATGCAAGTGAGAAACAACCTCTTGTGGCATATCTATTTCCGACACATGTACATTGAGAAAGGCAGTCATTATTCTTTGAAAATTTGTTTGCAAGATTTGTTTTGCTGTAAACAATGTACATTTGTGGAAAAGGATTCTGTGTTCTGCTAAACTGGTGCCCAAATGATTTTTGAACACTATACCTAAAGTTGGTATATTTACAGCTTGTTGCCATGTGTTTAATCTCTTGCTGTCTCAGATGTATATTAAACAATTATTACGTATCTGTCAATTATCTTTAATAAAGGTATAAAACTCATTTGTGGTTAACTGGTCAGAATTGCTGACCCTAACTGGCCCTCTGCTTTTTCATACTCCAGGCTCTGCCTCTGTATCTGTATGTGGGCTCATTGTTTAGTGCAGGATATGGACTTTGCCTTCCCTTTCTCATAGGGTGAATTTTAATTCACCACAGTCTGATTACTGATATTAACTCGTATTAGAGCACTGCATTCGACTGAAACTGTCAATTTGGTCTCTGTAGAACATTGTTCAATGCCTACTGCTGGGATCATCTGCAGTGGATTGAGCAAGATTAGTATGGCCTTTTTTGCATCTAATTTAATAATCATCCAGAGAAGTTGGAGTTGGTTCTTGATTTCCATTGATGGCTATGTCATAATCTTATAGTTAAGAATACTGTAATTAAAATATTTTTTCCAGGGATAACTATTGGATTATTTGATCCTATTGAACAACTCTTATTGTGACTGCTTTAATTCATGAGAATGTAATTATACAATCGAGCAATCCTCATGACATGGAGGAGAGTGTTTTCTTTTTGAGCTCCACTAGGTCCGCTTTGACAGAAGAAAAGATTTAACTTCCTGATTACCTGTGATATTTTCTGCCATTTTAAAAAGTAATAATATACATGTTCTGTCCTGCATGGGCAATGTTTGTGCAAGAGCTCCAAATGGAAAATTGAACTGAATTTCGTCATCCCAAGTTGTTACATTTAAAAGACTTCATAATTCCAGAGGCAACCAATTTGCACCCTTGATCACATTAGCAGTAGTAAGATGGTGACCAGATAAAATGTTGGTTGTGATGGATATTGAGTTAGATGCCAAGCAACTCCATTAGCCACAATTTCTCAAGGTACTTGTTTTGTGCTTATTTGAAATGATAACGGTTTCCAGCAAAGCTTCCTGAACTGCTGAGTGCATTTCAACTTGAATTCAAACTTAGACTGATCAGGTATCAGTCTGTTGAACTGAAAAACCTGGGCAGGGTGGGGGCAATGGGTGGGTAGGGTTCAATTGAAAGAATCTTTAATTTTGTTTTAAAAGAAAAGTTGACACTGCTCATGGCAAAGCAGAGGAGGAAAGATATCATCATGGCTGAGTTTATATCCTAAAAAAAAATACAGAAATGCTGGAGGAACTCGGCCAATCTCAGTGTCTGTAGGAGGTAAAGATTATTACTGATGTTTCTGGCCTGAGGAGCCCTTCAAGGACTAAGCAAAACACAGGAAGGCATCTGAATAAAGACTGAAGAATGTTAGGGTGGGGGAAGAGTCCAGGCCAATATAGTCAGAAGGTATTAATTGGATCTAAGGAAGGGTGAGAATTGTATGTTTGTACGAGAATCAATGTCTGGAGACTTTTTGTTTCACTCCTTAAATCTTGGAAACCCTTCTCCCTGCAGACTGCTGTGGCTCAATAGAAAATAGGATGAACAATAAATACTGGCCTTGCCAGTAATGCCCAGTTTACAGAAAAGTTTTTATTTTAAATGTCCCTTTGGAGCAGAGAAAGGAAGGTTCTCATGGGATTGCATGCAACATGTAGGAGTTTTTTCTATTGGAAAGGTCAGTAATTCTCTGAGAGATGGCAACATAACCAGATGTTATTGAAAATAAATATTTTTATAGTAGTTTATTATCTGAAGTGCTCTGCCTGACACAAAACATTTAATAATTTTCAAAAGGCAATTAGAAGTACGAATTTGCAGTGGGGTAAATGCACTTAAAAATGAGCCCAGGCCAAATGGCGTTCTGTATTGTACACTTCTATAAACCAAGGCTATATATTTTTTTAAAAGAAACCCTCTGACCACCAGAATAAATAGAATCATTGCTCTGTTCGTTACTACTAAGTGAATGAGCTATAATAGTTCTGCATGAGAAACCAGTGGCTTATTGAGTCAAGGACAGCACGGTTAGTGTAGTGGTTAGCGCAATGCAGTTACAGTGCCAGAAACCCAGGTTCAAATAAAGAGTATATTCTTGTATGTCTACATAGGTTTCCTTCAGATGCTCTGGTTTCCTCCCACTCTTCAAAAATGCATGGGAGGTTGTAGGTCAATTAGGTAAAATCCATTAATCTTTGTTTAGCCTTTCATATCTATGTTGGGGTAAAACACAAGATTCCATTGACACGGTGGTTAAGTGGAGGAAAAAAACAAATGCTGGTGAAACCTAGCAGGTCAAACCGTGCCTTTATGTCGCAAAGGTAAAGATACATCGCCAATGTTTCGGGCTTGAGCCCTTCATCACCGTTGCAACATAAAAGCACGGTTTGACCTGCTGAGTTTCTCCAGCATTTGTTTTTTTTTTGCTATAAATGCTATGTGCCTTTTGAATACCTCAGGATTTAATGTAACTATTGATCCTTAAATTGACTTGTTCTTCCTGGTGTGCTATTACTGTTGAAACTATTTACTGGTAACTGCAGTTTGACTTCCCTGCTTTTAAATTCAAAACCTCCTGCAATAATGTCCACTGCGCTGTTTATTTTCTTCACCGTCTGCTGCACCTGTATTCCACCCTTCAATGATTGATGTGCCATGACACCTAGGTCTTATTGCACTTCCCCTTTTCTAAATTTATCTTGATTCAGATAATCTGCTGCCTTATTGCCACCAAAGTACATAACACTCCATCTCTGCCATGTTTTTTGCCCATTCCCTGCAGCCTCTTGGAATCTTCCTGATAACCCAGACTGACACCCAGCCTTGTTTCATCTGCAAAGCTGGAGATATTGCACACAATTCCTTCATCTATAAATTATAACTAGATGAACCGTAATAGCTTTTTGAAAGTTTAAATACACCATATCACCTGTTTCACCATTGACTGTTCTACTGATTGCTTCCTCAAAAAAAATTATAGAAATTTAAAGTATGATTTCTCTTTTGTAAATCCATGCTGATTTAAACCAATCTCCTTTTCAGTTGCGCAGCATGGCATTTTTGACACGACTGAAGTTAGGGTAACTAGTGTTCTCAGTTTTAAAAAGTGTCACATTAGCAGCCCTCCAATCCAAAGGAACCGATCCAATAAATCATCACTAATGTATCCACTATTTCTAGGGCCATCACCTTAAAGTAAAAACCCTGGGGAATTTATCAAACTTTCAATGTCATCAATTCACCTAACACAATTTCATGACTGATAACATTCTGACAATTCCTCTTCTACTATAGTCCTTCAGACTCCTAGGGTTCTATGAATGTTGTGTGATCCTTGGTATAGGCAGAACCAAATAATTCATTTAATTGGAGATGCATGAAAGGCTGCAAATACTGGAATCTAGAGCAACAAACAACCTGCTGGAGGAAACGCAGCAGGTCGAGCAGCATCAGTGGGAGAAAAACTCAATGATGAATGGGTGAATTAGAGATGGGTCTAAGCAATTCTCAGACAGAAAATTATCATAGAAATGGAGAAGATTCAGACTAGTCTCAGCTCAAAGTGAAAGTAGGTAGAGTTGTGAACAGTCAGGTCTTAAGATATTGGCCAAGGTGGGAAATGAAATTGGTGGTTGGACCATGAGGCAGGGAATGAAGACAATGTCTTCACGACTCTCCCAGTGTTTAATTGTAGTACATTTCAACTCTAATGCTGTACGTCACAGAGTAAAAATATAAGGCATTTGGGAGATTGAGATAATTGTTTGAGGTCAGGATGGTTGTTCACTATTGGACCTGATGCTGTTTCTAGATGATTCTATTGAAGAGTTGGGGATAGGATGGCACTCAATGATCATTGGGGAAGGATAACAAAAGATAATGGATTGGGGAAGAAGTGGTTGCTGGTTACAAATGGAGAAAAAAATGTAGGCAAAGGATAGCACTCAATTGGACAAAGGAGAGCACTAAATGAAGATGGTGTGATCAGCAATACAAGGTTCAGAAACAGTTCAAGGATGAAGAGCACTCTTGACAATTATGTTTGCAGCATTATTTGTTAGCCCCACAGTATACCTATTGTGTTAGTCATTTAAGTCTTAATGAAGGCCTTTAATAGTGTCTTACACAACTGTTGGGATGTATTGCTGAAGCTTCCCATGTATGGACCTGTCACTGTTTTTAAAATATATGAATTAAATCACTTTGGCTTGGCCTCGTGGACGAAGATTTATGGAGGGTAAATGTCCACGTCAGCTGCAGACTCGTTTGTGGCTGACAAGTCCGATGCGGGACAGGCAGACATGGTTGCAGGGGAAAATTGGTGGGTTGGGTGTTGGGTTTTTCCTCCTTTGTCTTTTGTCAGTGAGGTGGGCTCTGCGGTCTTCTTCAAAGGAGGTTGCTGCCTGCCGAACTGTGAGGCGCCAAGATGCATGGTTTGAGGCAATATCAGCCCACTGGCGGTGGTCAATGTGGCAGGCACCAAGAGATTTCTTTAGGTCTGTGGTATAGCACAAAAATGTAATAATCATGCAGCAAATTGCCATCAAATCTTAAGCTGGATTTTTTTTTTAAATAGTCCAATATCGTAGCCTAATTTATTGGAATCAAAGGTTCCATAACTGGAACTTTACATGATGTTTAAGTCTCTGTGCAATCACAGGCAAGTGAAGTAGCGTTTAATGTGACCTTGCAGCAATTCATGTCAAATGTTGAACAGCAAGCAAAATCAATGAGCTTTTGGGATGAGTAATACAGAAATGCCTCAATTATTCACACTTCTTCTTCTCTTTGGCTTGGCTTCGCGGACGAAGATTTATGGAGGGGGTAAAAGTCCACGTCAGCTGCAGGCTCGTTTGTGGCTGACAAGTCCGATGCGGGACAGGCAGACACGGTTGCAGCGGCTGCAGGGGAAAATTGGTTGGTTGGGTGTTGGGTTTTTCCTCCTTTGCCTTTTGTCAGTGAGGTGGGCTGCACCATTTCATCAGATGCAAGGATCGACAATGAGATAGACAACAGACTCGCCAAGGCAAATAGCGCTTTTGGAAGACTACACAAAAGAGTCTGGAAAAACAACCAACTGAAAAAGCTCACAAAGATAAGCGTATACAGAGCCATTGTCATACCCACACTCCTGTTCGGCTCCGAATCATGGGTCCTCTACCGGCATCACCTACGGCTCCTAGAACGCTTCCACCAGCGTTGTCTCCGCTCCATCCTCAACATCCATTGGAGCGCTTTCATCCCTAACGTCGAAGTACTCGAGATGGCAGAGGTCGACAGCATCGAGTCCACGCTGCTGAAGATCCAGCTGCGCTGGATGGGTCACGTCTCCAGAATGGAGGACCATCGCCTTCCCAAGATCGTGTTATATGGCGAGCTCTCCACTGGCCACTGTGACAGAGGTGCACCAAAGAAAAGGTACAAGGACTGCCTAAAGAAATCTCTTGGTGCCTGCCACATTGACCACCGCCAGTGGGCTGATATCGCCTCAAACCGTGCATCTTGGCGCCTCACAGTTTGGCGGGCAGCAACCTCCTTTGAAGAAGACCGCAGAGCCCACCTCACTGACAAAAGGCAAAGGAGGAAAAACCCAACACCCAACCAACCAATTTTCCCCTGCAGCCGCTGCAACCGTGTCTGCCTGTCCCGCATCGGACTTGTCAGCCACAAACGAGCCTGCAGCTGACATGGACTTTTACCTCACACTGGTGCAGTAATTTACTCCAATGCTTCTAACTGATCATATTTTATCACTTTAATTGCAGACAATGAGTAGCTGGAGGGACCAGCAGGTCAGAGGCAGCATTTCTGGGTAGAAATGGTCGATCAAAGTTTTGGGTCTGGACTATTTATAGATACTAAAGCAGGAATGGATGATATCAAGAATATCAAAATTGGAAAAAGTTGAACAAAACATAAATCACTCCTTCCCTTGACTCTCATTCCCCATATCTCCCCTTCCCTCTTCCACTCCCTCAAACTCTCCATTCTCTCTCTTCCTCCCCCATCCCCCTCCTCAGCTCCTTTTCTCTCCACCCTCCTGTTCTTCAACATGGGAAGGAGGAGATTATTCCTCAGTATATTTTCATTCTGTATGTAGAACAGTTTCTTTCCTTCAGTTTACACTTGGTCTTTATTCATACACTCTCACTTATTGTACACCTGTATAAATTGTAGTATTGTGATCACTGTCAGGCACATTATGGGTACACTTAGGTGTGAAGCAACATAACTCGAGTTCATATTAAAGTTTCTCTCATGGAGACAAAACCAGTCCAAAGAAAAAGCCCATGATTTCTATCCTTATTTTCCTTTAAACCATTTTATGGCCTGCATTTTAAAGGAGCAGTTTTCTTATTCAATATCAGAAGATAACTGATGAAGTGGAGTATATTGAGGGGGCTGTGGTTAATGAATTGTTAAGTGTTGCAGAGTGGAAAAGTAGCCAAGAGATTCCTTTGGTTAATTCAGATTAATGCTTGTCATCTCTCACATCCCAGAGGTGCCCCAAGATTATCACCAGAGACCCAGTCTGGGCTGCTGACCATGAACCTGTATGACAGGCTGTCTGTGGCTCACTTTGATCTCTGGAGGGGCTCTGATCGCTCCCAGAAGCAACCTGGTAAAATTTTTTGAACACTTTATTTATTCCACATATATAATGTCAAAAATTAAGAATGTTATAGCATAAGTACATAATAAAATGCTGAAAATCTATAAAATACTAAAAACTACATAAAAACCCCATTATTCCACCACCCCCCCCCCCAACTAATCCAGTCCCAAAACTAAAATATAAGATATTTCATTCTAAAACAATTACAAGTAAATAATTATATTTTTAGGGAAAACTTCACTGATCAAGAAATAAATTAATAAAATACAGACCCCAAATTTACAATGTATGATCCCTTGAATCATACATTTTTTTTTCTAATGGAATACAGCTTTGAATTTCAACATGCCATCATTCCAATGTTAATAAAACATCAGATTTCCATATTATAGTGGCACATTTCCTTGTTATTACTAAAACCAGCTTAACAAACTAATTTGGAATCTGACAACAATAATTTAGGAGTAACATTTTCAAAATTTCCTAACAAATAATTCAGGAATTAAAGGCAAATTCACTCCCATTATCCGTTGTAAAACATTTACTAATAGAAACCCAAAAAGGATTGACCTTTTAGGAAGACCACATGGAATGAAGGAAAGTTCCAATTTCTGTTCCACGTCTAAAACATTGATCCAATAAATCCTATCTCCATCTACTCGTTTTCTGAGGAGTAATATACAATTGATATAAAAAATTATAATGAAGTAATATATATTGTACATTAATAGTATTTGTCATAGCTCCTTTACACAATTTTTCCAGACTTGTTGATTTATTATTTTGTCCAAATCCTGTTGCCATCTTTCTTTTGAATTAAACAAACCTGCTTTAGGTGTTCTTATAATAATATATATGGAATTGAAATAAATTTTTAAATCATTCCATAAACCGTAATTTGTTACAAATTTGAAAGATTTTTAAAAAATCATTTCTAGTCCTAATCTCTCTCTCAAATAAGCCCTCAATTGAAAATAACAAAGTAATATATTGTAAGGTATGCCATATTTAATAATTAATTGATCATCAATCTATTATTATAATAATCTCCCAAATTAGAAATTCCCTTGTGATACCATATATTTTAAAAAAAATATTATCTTTTGGAAAAAAGATTAATTACTGGTGTTTTAAATGAAAGAATATATCCATCAATTTCGAATTTGGCTTTGCTACAGATGTTCAACGAATGTTTTGGTATCGGAGCTTCCTTATCTATTATATTGGATTTAAAATCCCATTTATAAATAAACTCATCTGTTTTAATTTCTCCCATCTTATTTAGTCAATATCCACCCATGATGGTTTAATTTTAGCGAACATAAAATTAAAAATCTTAATTGTGCTGCTCTGTAATAATACTTAAAATTGCAAAGTTGTAATCCTTGTTCATATTTCCATGTAAATTTTTCTAATGGCATTCTTGCCATCTTCCCTTTCCAAAAAAAATCCTATCTTATTTAAATTTTGAAAAAAAAATTGATGTAGAGATATAGGTAAAGTTTGGAATAAATGCTGAAGTCGTGGAAAAATATTCATTTTAATACAATTAACTCTCCCAATTAACGTAATCAGTAAACTTACCCATTTCTTTAAATCTTCCTCTATTTAAGTAATGGAATATAATTTAATTTATACAATTTTTTTCAAATTAGTATCAATGTGTATACCTAAATATTTAATCTTATCTGTCCATTTCAAACAAACTGCTTGTCTACATTGTGAATAATCTCCTTTTACAAGTTCCATTACTTCACTTTTATCTCAATTTACCTTGTATCCTGAAATTTTCCCGTAGTCTATATAAAGTCTTGGTAATGATATTTGTGGTTGAGTATATATCAGCAAATAAATACATCATCAGCAAATAAATCAGATACAACATAAAATTAGTTTATCTTAAATCCCTTTGTTGATCATCTCTAATCTTTTGTGCAAATGGTTCTATAGCTAAAGCAAACAAAGCTGGTGATAAAGGACATCCCTGCCTACTAGATCTATTTAATTTTAAAGATTGAGATATCTGTCCATTAATAATCACTTTAGCTTTGGGACTTCTATACAAGGCTTTAATTCAATTTATAAAATTAATACCAAAACCAAATTTGCTTAACACCTTTAAAAAAAAAATCCACTCTAACCTATCAAAAGCTTTTTGATACAATGTCAAATCTTTTTTCTGAGCTAAATTAATTATACTTAATAACCTTACTATATTCTCTGAAGTTTGTATTTTTAACGAAACCTGTCTGATACATATTTATTAAATCAGGAAGATATTCATTAATCCCATTTGCCAATACTTCTGCTAAAATTTTATAATCTGCATTTAACAAAGATAATGGTCTGAAAGAAGTAGGCTTTAATAGTTCCCTATCTTTCTTAGGAATAACCATAATTATTGTCATAGAAAAAGTTTCTGGAAGACAATGTTGTTTAGAAGCTTGTTCTATTACTTTCATAAATAATGGAATCAATAAATCTTTAAACTCTTAATAAAATTCAATTGAAAACCCATCTTCACCTGGAGATATATTATTTAAACTAGGAAGCACATCATAAATCTCCTGCTCAGTAAAAGGACCCTCTAATCGATCTAAATCTTCTTAAGTTAAAGATGCTAATGTTAATTATGACAAATAATTATAGCTTCTTCATCTTGTAGTGAATCAGATGTATATAAATTCTCATAAAATTCCTTAAATACCCCATTCTTTCTTTGGCTTGGCTTCGCGGACGAAGATTTATGGAGGGGGTAAAAGTCCACGTCAGCTGCAGGCTCGTTTGTGGCTGACAAGTCCGATGCGGGACAGGCAGACACGGTTGCAGCGGCTGCAGGGGAAAATTGGTTGGTTGGACCCCAACAATGAAGACGCTGTTTACATCCGGTACCGCACGGATGGCAGTCTCTTCAATCTGAGGCACCTGCAAGCTCACACCAAGACACAAGAGAAACTTGTCCGTGAAATACCCCATTAATTGTGGCTTATACATCACTTCATAATTATCCTGTTGAATAGTATTAATTGTTCTAGAAGATTGTTCCACTTTTAATTGACAAGCCAAAACTTTGTGATCTTCCCCTAACATAATATTTCTGCTTAGATCGTAGTATCATTTTCTCTGTTCTATATGTTAACATTGTATTATATTGTAATTTTTTATTTGCTAAAATTCTATATTATCCTCAGAAGATGATTTTTGAATTTCTTTTTCCAATAGTTATCTCCTTTTCCAATTTGTATATATCTTTCATATCTTCTTTTAAGTTTTGAAGAATAATATAATTTGACCTTGTAAATAAGCTTTCAATGTATCCCAAATAACAAACATATTATCTACTGAATTTAAATTAGTTTCACAAAACAATTGAATATGTTGTCTTATCAATAAACTAAAATCCAGTCTCTTCAATAATATAGAATTCAATCTCTATCTATAAACTAAATGTTTTTCTATAATTCCAACTCAATTAAGAAGGGAATGATCAGATAATAATCTAGTCTTAAAATCCACAGCAATCACTCTTGATTAATTTTCAGCAGAAAGCAAGAAAAAATAAATTCTAGAAAACATCAAATCTGCTAGAATAAAAAGAATAATCCCTTTCCTTAGGATGCATTCTTCTCCATATATCAGTTAAATTAAAAACTTTCATTAAAAATAACATTGCTTAGCTGCCTTTGATTTCACTATATGCTTAAATACATAGCCAATTCAGGTTCTAAACAAAAATTAAAATCACCACCCACTAAAACATTTTCATGTACATACACTAAATTTAAAGAAATATCCTGTATAAATTTCTGATCATCTAAATTTGGTGCAATATAGTCAATTCTTCAGAAAATATTTGACAATTCACTATAAGATACCTTTCCACTGGATCTGTAATTACATCTTGGATTTTAACTGGTAATTTTAAAAAAATAAAATTGCCACTCCCCTAGCTTTAGAATTAAATGTAGAGAAGGCTACTTGACCTATCCAATCTCTTTCCAATTTTAAATGTTCACTTTCAGTTAAATGAGTCTCTTGTATAAAAAAAAAGCAATATCTACTCCTAATTTCTTGATATACAATAATGCCTTCTTTCTTTTTATGGGTCCATTAATCCCATCGATATTAAAACAATATCTTAACTGTTTTACCCATAACTGTTTTACCCATTATTTTTCCAAATTATTAACATACATTCCTATCCAGGAAGAATTCCTATAAATTATAAATTAAATTTGTCTGAGGTGTCATCATCTGCAATCCAAAAACACTGAACTTATTCAAAATAAAATTATTATGTAAAGGTATTGAATTAAAAAACAAAAAAAATAAGAAAATCCTCCCTCCCCAAAATTCCAGAAGGACCAGCTCCACTACCTTCCATTTTATGGGTTACGGTTAAAACACAAAAACATGTCGTCGTCAGAAACTAACAAACAACCTCTGATTCCTGGGGTAAAAAAAATTATAGAAAGAGGAGAACATACTCCCCATTTTAATGAATCATTTCAAAAATTCCTTTTGTGGTAGGCAAGTGTCTTGGGTAAACTTATACCTCTCATTTTGTTCATTTTAGATTGGTCACAGTGTTTGAGCTACCGAAAGAAAATAGACACATACACCGAGAGCAGTTCAGTTTATACAAGGCTTTATTACTAAATTTAAAGCTGAATTCACACTACAATTTGCAAGCCCTTACCAATTATGTGATGATGGTGGTATAGGAGTCAATTTTCCTATAGTCTCCCTTAGCCTGCTCAACAGTTCCTTAGGATCATCGCTGGAATTGGAATAGTAGGGGACAAACTTCCATGGAACCACCAACAGTGCATCGTACACGATCACCTCAGATGAAGCTTGGAGGTCCTCCTTTGGAGTTGTTCTAATGCTCAGTAATACCCAGGGCAGCTCATCAGCCCAGTTTGGGCGCTTTAACTGAGCCATCAAGGCTGACTTGAGATGTCAATGAAATCTTTGCACCATTCCATTAGTTTTGAAGGGGTGCGGTCTCCCAACACATCAAGATGTAATAGCTTGGCTGCTCTTTCCCTATGGGACATACCATATACATGTAATAAAAGTGCTTTTAAAGCATTGTACTTGCTGGTACGTGGTGGATCTCGTGGGAAGTTGCTGACCATTTTTGCGATGGCCTGTTGGAACCACAGATCAGGGTCAGCTATCCAGAAAGGTGGTCACTTCACAGCAACAGCTGCAGAGTCCATGTTTATCCAAAAATGGGCTTTTGGACTCGTCGGGGGCACCGATTGTGGCCACTGGAACCTCAGTGGACATGATGAAATAACCACACAAGGTATTTTTAGAGCGAATCAAATGGATTTACTCTTCATCATCTGCGCACTCTTTTAAAAGCCTGAATCACGCGCTTGACCCGTGCTGACATCATCACGCACTGATGTCACATAGCCAGTTTGATACCTCCTGGGAGTTGTAGTGCTGCCATAGTGCTACACAGTGGCCAAATAATGTACCTGCACATTTTTGGGGTGTGGGAGGAAACCAGAGCACCAGGGGGAATTCCATGTGAACACAAGGATAACGTGCAATCTCCACACTGACAACACCAGAGACCAGGATAGAAAACAGAGCCCTGGAATTGAGAGACCGTTGCACTCTCTACCCCACCACTGTGCCGTGTTATATAGGTGCTGATCTTCTTCAGGGGCTCATTCCCTGCAGAGACAACTGAAGATGCTGAGACCTGTTGGAATTTAGAAGGATGAAGGGAAGGTGGGGGGCAGGGGGAAATCTTATAGAAATATATAAAAACATGAAAGGATCAGATAGGAGAGAACAGGAAGGCTGTTTCCACTTTTCATTTAACACACAGATGAGGAGGAACTGCTTCTCCCTGAGAGTAGTGAATCGATGAAGCAGTAGAGGCAGCCTCGTTAATTGCATTTAAAACAGATAAACAGATTTTTGAATAGTGGTGAATTAAGGGTTATGGGAATGGACAGGTAAGTGGAGCTGAACGCATGACCAAGTCAGCCATGATCTTATTGAATGATCTTATTGATGGAGCAGACTAGACAGGCCAGATAACTGATTCCTGCTCCTATTTCTTATGTTCTTGGAACTCATCATCACTCAGTGTATACAGGTTAAATCTGGAGACATGCAAGTGTAATGTGTTTCAAAAGTGTAGTCTGGGGGTTGGGGGTAGGGTGGTATCGGACTGAATGCTGATCAAACTCACCATGACCCAGGGATTCCAGCAAATATGACTGCTCTTTTCAGAGATAACTCCCAGACTAACTGGATGTGTTAATGTGAGAGATGGGAAAACTGATCTAAAATTATGAACATGAAGGAAACTAAAATTCATACATCAGTTAATGGCTGTAACCAGTACAAACAGGATGAGCTTGGGAATTAGAATGCAGGAAAGCAGAGTTAGCACGATTAACATAAGAATCTTCTAGTCTTTGTGACAAGATCAATGAGCCACCATAAGAATAAGATAAGGAGCGGTAAGGAACAATAGAATGTAGGAAGTTGAGGTAGTCTGGATAGACAGAAGTGCCAAGTTCTACATATCTAATTAGTTAACCTTACACAGATTTACAAAGTTATACATATTAAATTAGCCAACCCTAGACAGGATGAGCCAACTCTACATACCAAGAGACTGTAGCTCCGAGAATCAGGAAGGTGTGAATAAGGACAATAACATGAAGGGACACCGACAGGATACCCCCTGGTCCTCCAAGTATACTGAAACTGCACATAGGCAGGAAGGATTGCCTCTGCCAAATCCATCCAGGGGGCAGAAGAATGTAAGGGGGAGGGTATTCTGATACTGAAATCAACTGTATAAAAGTTGGGTGAGCCCCAGTGTATGTGTGTATTCCCAGGGTAAGGGGAAGCACCCAACTTTGCATTGTTGTTGTAATAAATGTTCTTTGTTCTCAATTTTTGTCTCGAGCAATTTCTGTGAAGGTACTTCTGTTTCTAACAAATGGGGGCTCGTCCGGGATCACACTCCCTCCACTGACAGAGTGCACGACGACGAGAGTAGATGCACCCCAGCTGATTCAGCTGGACTCACGGACAACGGGTGGCTGGTCAGTGGATGAAGCGAGTGATATCCGAGAAAAGGCATTGAGAACAAACGACGGGAGGACGTTAAGCAAGCGCGCTAGGAATAGCTACTGGATCCCGGTAAGAGGAATTTTACTTACCTGTTAGTATGGGAGGTGTGATTAGCATGGAAGAGAGTCCTAGGGAAGGACAGGACGATCAGATAACTAAGCAAAGTCCGTTAGGATTAATGCTATTTGATTGGGGTGTGGGGAGAACCCGCGGGAAAGACAAACAGACCATGGTCAGGTATTGCTGTCTGGAATGGGTTAAAAACCCGATAAAAGGGAATTCGGTGTATTGGCCAAAGTTTGGATCCGATGAGGACTGGATGTGTCAGGCATTGAGTATCTGGCTCTATCAAAATCAAAGAGATAACATTGAGAGCAGAGAATATGCAGCCTGCTGGCTCAGTGGATCGGTTGATCAACTTGTTTTGAATGAAAAGGAATGTAAGGACAAGAACGATGAGGAACCTTTTGCCCTTGAAACACAAGGATGGGATGTGTTACATTCCCTTCCTCTACCTTATGCTCCTCCTATGCCAGCTCCTATCTTTCCCCTCTCTCCTATGCCCTACCCTTCTGCACCTTCCCCTCCTCCCCCACAGCTAGAGAAAAGAGAAGAGAATAGGAGTGGTATGATGACTCGCTCACAAAGCACTCGATTACCACCTCTTTTGACAGGAGAGAGAGGTAACTTTAATTCAGAACAGCGTGAGACTCTTCAGGAAGAAAGGGCAGAACCCTTTGATTCATTTCCCAGGGAGCAGGAACCCAGACCTAATAAGCCAGAAACCAACTGGATGAGACCACTGCGAGAAGTTCCCATGGGAGAGGGTCTCGGTTTCGTAAATGTGCCCCTGACCAGTACTGAAGTGCGTAACTTTAAGAAAGAACTGACCTCCCTGATAGAAGATCCCCAGGGATGTGCCGAACAGTTAGACCAATTTTTGGGACCAAATATATATACAATATGGGGGTCTCGACATAGAATCCCCAGCAGGGGAACAATTGGTACTAACAGGTTTTGTTACCAACTCAGCCCCAGACATTAGAAGAAAATTACAAAAGACAGAAAATTGGCATGAGCAGGGAATAACCCAGCTTCTACAGATCGCACAAAAAGCATTTGTCCAGACATCTGAGGATAAGCAGAAAGCAAAGGCTAACATTTTGATGCAAGCAGTTAAAGGAATAGTAGATGAGTAACATGAAAAAGGCAGGGACTGTGTGCCAGCTCCTGAATGTTGGGAGAAGTGCCGGGAGTGGGAGAGTAGAGACCAGAGATAATTTCATAAATCACGACTTCCCACTTCAGTCACTGACCAATATTGATTAAAATTCATGCTAAAATTTAAATGTCATAAATGATCGTTTATCAATACTGTAGAATGAGCGAATTTAACTACCAGTTAATTCCAATTTATGAAATAAATTGTATTCAAATGCGATTTTGCACAGGGAGTACCTGAGAGTTGAGTGATGTTATAACATTTGCAGGGAGAAATGTTTGCGCAAATAGGGTGAGTTCTAACGTCTTATTTTAAGAGTATGTAAGATAAAGAAAGGATCTGATGTGTAAAATGGCTGGATCAGCCAGTTGAAGGGGGAGTGTGCATGTCCCTTTAAGTGCACTGTGGCACTTGAAATTGAGGCTTCAGGCTCTTGTCTTGCAGTTAGAAGGTATGGAGCCCTATCAACAGATTTAGTACATTTCTTCTACACATTCAGCAGTCAAGGTCCGTGAGTTTAAAGATCGGCCACCTCTGGAGAATAAAGATACCTCTGGGGATTCCCATAAGTTTAATCATTCATTTCTCTGGTGCATTTTCCTCCGGAGTGAAATTAATGCCTCAGCACAATTTCTCTGTATTGCCGCTCTTATTTAATTCATGATAACTTCCCCCCCCATTCATCAGGTTTATATTTAAATCCGGTAGTGCGGAAGTTACATTGTAAATAATCACGGAGGTAAACCCTACGTGACGGGATTTAGCTTAATGGAGAAATAAACCTGCGAATTGGTCTATGGTGCTGTGTGAGTACTGCAATAGGTGGAATATGATTTAAATTGGTGGCATAGTTCAGAACAATTGGGTGCATAAGAATAATAATATCATTAATAACTCACAGATCTTGTACCAGATGCTATTCAGTACATCTTGACTTAAGGACTGGAGAAATTGGCATGTTAGAATGAGATTGGCATGGCACCAATATTTCTTGATTCACTAATGACTCCACAAGCTCCAGGATTCATGGAGCAGAACTTTTAAGTGGAATATAATAGAAACTAGCCTGTACTTAAATGATTGTGTGTGCAATCTTCATAAGAACATCTTTTAACTTTTTTTGGTGCCTGTTTTACAGACTGTTTTAAATAAGGCCAGCTCCTGTGAGCTGTGGCACAAGGCATTTTACTTAAGGCAGAACTAAAGGTTGAATATGTTTCAAGTTCTCTCCCAGGGGCTCTTGTGCTGCAATGTCTGTTATGTACTCACTCTAACAAATTGCAGGTTGGTTGCCTCATACAAAGAAAAGTCAGATTGTTATTCATTTTATTAAATCTGGTGATTGGTTATATGTAAAAGCATGCCAACATCACCAACAGAAACCTGTCTGGGATGGCCCCTATTGTGTACTTTTTATTACAGACACTGCCGTGCGAACAAAAGAAAAATGCTGGAGCCACATCCAACGAATTAAACCAGCTACTGAACCACAGAATAACAACGTTGATAATCTACCCTCCACCTGGCGTGCAGTCCCTCTTCCTTCTGACCTGAAAGTTACACCTCGCCGTGAAAAAGTGCCGTAATGTTGTTTTTACCATTTATTGTATTGTTTAATTGTTGCTTCTCCATTTCTGGGACATCACTTAATTACTCACAATGTATTAAGTCCTCCTGGGATAGGGGCAGCAGAGGTGACAATTATTTTCCTTTAGAATGTAGACAGGGCATAGATATAAAGTATAGTCATAGTGGGATATGGGTTAACAAGGGATTCCAATATGGACCAGGGGAACTGAACAGCTTTAGTGGAGTACATCTGATTTGTATCTTAGCCTACACAGGTTTTAAAGACAGGAGTTTTAAAGTGATAACACAAAGGACATGGTGGGACAAAGACAGACAGAATGGTAGTCAGGATTGTACATGTCGCAGAGAGAGAGAGAGAGAGAGTTAATACATATGCTAATGTACACAGACAGGCTTGCACTCACAAGTTCAATTATACTCATGCTAATGTTAGCAGACAAGCTGCAACACACAGGTTAAATCACAAGAAACAATTCCCCCCAGCTTGGTCTCTTCTCATCACAAACACCACCCCGTGAAGGGGAGCACCAGTTACAAACAACGTGAGCTGCTACAGTACTCTAAAGCTGCTTGGCATTTCAATATCAGACTCCAGATAGCCTTCGGAGATCGGTGGCCCTAGGGTTCGGGGCTGAAGAGGAACGGCAGATACGAGCCACAATTCAACGGAACCGCCTGACTCTTGACTACTCGTTCGCTGCTGAAGGCAGCGTTTCTCAAAGACTTGTTCAGGACAATGCTTACAACAGTCAGGCGGTTAAAGACACTGCTTCAGGACTTCGACGAGAATCTGCCCATGCCCATGTTCAGACTTGGCAACCTCGGACTGATGTGGGATGGACTAGACTACTAAAAACTGGAGTCTGATACTCACAACCTTTATAGCAGCTGGACTCGCTACTCTGACCTTTATGGTGCTCCCCTGCCTAAAGACTTGGCTGCAGTTTTTAATTCATCGAACCCCTCGTCAGAACATTATACCCCAAAGAAAATATGTTTCCCTAACTCTATCCAACGACACAGAGACTGCAATTCGGTTATTGACCAGCTGGGAAAAACAACACCTTGCACTTTACAACATCAGTAATACTGATCTAAAAGAAAAGTGAGGATGAGGGGGGGAATCAGTACCACTGAAACCAGTAACCTAAGATCAGTAACACTGATCATGGTGAAAGATCAGTATTACTGATCTAAAAGAAAAGTGAGGATTGTGAGAAATGGGAAAACTGATCTAAAATTATGAACATGAAGGAAACTAAAATTCATACATCAGTTAATGGCTGTAACCAGTACAAACAGGATGAGCTTGGGAATTAGGATGCAGGAAAGCAGAGTCAGCACGATTAACATAAGAATCTTCTAGTCTTTGTGACAAGATCAATGAGCCACCATAAGAATAAGATAAGGAGCGGTAAGGAACAATAGAATGTAGGAAGTTGAGGTAGTCTGGATAGACAGAAGTGCCAAGTTCTACATATCTAATTAGTTAACCTTACACAGATTTACAAAGTTATACATATTAAATTAGCCAACCCTAGACAAGATGAGCCAACTCTACATACCAAGAGACTGTAGCTCCGAGAATCAGGAAGGTGTCAATAAGGACAATAACACGAAGGGACACCGACAGGATACCCCCTGGTCCTCCAAGTATACTGAAACTGCACGTAGGCAGGAAGGATTGCCTCTGCCAAACCCATCCAGGGGGCAGAAGAATGTAAGGGGGAGGGTATTCTGATACTGAAATCAACTGTATAAAAGTTGGGTGAGCCCCAGTGTATGTGTGTATTCCCAGGGTAAGGGGAAGCACCCAACTTTGCATTGTTGTTGTAATAAATGTTCTTTGTTCTCAATTTTTGTCTCGAGCAATTTCTGTGAAGGTACTTCTGTTTCTAACAGTTAACAAAGTATCTTGTAACCTGTCATCCATCTGACACTGTACTAGAAGAACAGACTTAATGCAATGATATTCCAAAAACAGGCAAGACCACTTCCTGAAAGTTTAATATCCAAAATGTATTATCTAATGGATGGCATTTACTGAGTGTTACAAGAAAACTAATCACACATCCACTTTTATTCTAATCCTTCTCCATGTCACCATGATGAGATTATCAAAAGGTTTCAAAACCCATTAGTGTAATCGGACTTGGTGATTGAGCTGAGAAATGCTCTAAAGCCCATAGCTTCTGCCTGACACAAATTCCAAGTGAACACAACAGCAATTATCTTTCCCTCTGACAAGCACAAAGTTTAAAGCTAATGTGCTTCTGTCCTTCTGTTTCATTAAGTTGAAACATCTGACACAATTTGCATAATTATTGTCTTTTTGCCATAGATGAGCAGAGGAAGGTAGGAGATGCTCAGGGAGTTGCCATAGAAACAACAACAGAAGCTGTACTTCTTCCAACTGCGGTAAATGATTGCAAAACGAGACAAATCAAGCTGAAATTTGTTTTTTGACCTACGAAGTTCAGTAGGGATCAAAATATATCAACCCACCATCAGTAATCATACAGATGGTGTTGACAGCTCCATTTGCTGGATAATGCAGTAAATCTGTCCATACAAGACATATTGTTGGAGAGGTGTTTTGAGATTGATGCCTGTTCTTACAAATGTATCATTATAAATTGATATCTCTCAAGGTTATGTTAATTTCTTTCTACTCTTAGCCTTTTTAAATATTTTCAGAGTGTCCCTTCTGTTTTCTGGTGTTTTAAATTGTGCTTTATATTGTGCCTTTCAATACATTATAATGTGGGAGGTCTGGATGTTAACTTCACTAACGTCACAAGATGTCACAAACTCTAATGACCAATAACCTTTCCCTGTGATCTTGGTTGAGAGGGAAGTACTGTATTGACTAAAAGTCAAGGAAGGCCTACTCTTTCTCACTTCCAAGGGCTCTTGCATTCAGTGAGAGGGAGACTGGATCTTGGAGTTGCCATTGTGATGAGGATGCGATGGTGCCTATTTGTTAAATTTCTGATCAAAGGTCCTGACCCAAAACATTGACCCATCATTATTCTCCATGAAAGCTGCCTGACCTGCTGAGTCCCTCCACCTTCACTTTGTTCACTCAAGATCTCAGCATCTAATTTCTTGTGTTTCTTAAATTACTGGACGAGGTGTCAAAATTCTGAATCTTTAATCCAGAGAAAGAGGTTCAAATCTCACCAAGAAATTAAATAAAATACATAATTTTAGAAGTCTTGTCTCTGTACCAGTAACTTTGAAATCATTGATATGTGGTTCACTAATATGCTTCAGAGAGAAGGTTGTAGGCTGTGCCTCTGGGCAACTTGATTCCAGGCACACGAATGATGTTGACCTTTAACGGTCTTAATTTGGGGGATTAGGGATGGGTAACAAATGCCAGTGGGGTTAATGCATTCTGTGAACAAATCAATAGCAAAGATCTCCTTCTGTTCAGTCCGAAAATATCAGCTTGTATTTTGTTTTCCACTCTTTAGAGAGAGAGACTTAAATCCTCAGTTTCTTGACACAGTGGGAACGAAAGTATCTGAGTCCCAGCTGGTTCCTTGTGGGGATGTGTCCGTGTGTGTGTGAGATATTCCTTCCTCTAAGTTTGTAAATTTTTGTAAGAAAAATAGAGGGTTATGGGCCTGAGTGAGTGAAATTGTAGTGGGCTGAAGGGCCTGTACTGTGCTGTAATGTTCTATGTTCTTAAGTTCCTGCTCGTGCTGGTGCCTGACACTATTCTTTCTTGGTGTCACTTCCCCTCCCACTGCAAATGTTTTTGCTCGAGACCAGCCACCTGAGGCCCAGGTGTTTTGCTCTTTGCCAATTCTGCTCCTCAGCACTGACAGGGTTAACTCTACTTCCTGTGCCTTGGCACGAGAAATGTGGGTCACACCTGAGATCGGAGTTCATTAAACAGCAGCATTTCCTGCTCCTCAGTGCTGTTGAGGAAAGTTCTGTTCACTGTGCCTTTCTCTCTAATACTCTTGTTTTGGTGCTTCCTGGAAGGGGGTGGGGAAGGGGATATTGTCTCCATCTTTGTTCCTTACAGGGCATTGGTTTATCGTGTTTGACAAGATTTGACCATCAGCCGTTATCACATCTCTCTGCAGCAGCTATTTATGTCCAAATCACTGTGACTGAAGCAAGCTACCTTGTTTGCACTAAAACTTAATTAATGTATCTTATTTTGTTGTATTCTAATGATATGAGGACATGGTAAAGCCTTTAGAAGAAATTATCAAATGAACATTCAGTTAAATAAATGTAAAAATGTCCTTCATGGCTTCATGAGCACTGAATAAAGGGAATCCTGTCTCAACCCCTAACCCATGAAGAATATGTCATTCTCTGAGGGGGTATCAATTGGCCGATATGTCATTGTATGGCAAACAAAATGACTGTGAAGTCTGCTCCTGATCACTGGTCAGGAACGGTTGGAAAATTTCTTTGGAGTTTAGAACCATGAAGGGGTGACCTTACTGCAACGTAAAAGATCCTGAGGGGATGTAGATGTGTTATGTAGATGTCAAGGTGTTTTCACCATTGGGGGAATCACTTAAAACCGAGGAGTTCCTCATAGAGGAAGGTGATCCTCTGGGATTCTCTGCCCCAGAGAGTTGTAAAAGCACTGGGGGTATTTAAAGATCAGGGGATTGTGCTCAAGGGGGAGATGAGGCCCTGGACAGGCTTGAGGGGCAGGTTTCCCACCCCTGCTCCTCTGTTCCCTTGATTTCCACTGGTCACTGAGGAACTGCACAAACAGGCAATAGTTGCCAGTTTAGGCACCTCTAGCAAGCTTGCACCTTCTGTCTCAGTTTGCCCAGAGAGGGGGGAAAGGACCACTCCATCAGATCCTTCCTCCAGGAATCCCACTCCACTGCATGCTGCCCTCAAGGAGCCTTGGTCCTTGCCACTGAGCTCTTTTGCCCAATGGTTTTGACGGTTTGCTCAGGAAACCACCTCATATGATCCATCATGGCCTGCTCCAGTGCCTGCAAGATGTTTTGTGCCGACCACTGTCTGATGGACTTGTGGTCAAAGGTGTTTCTGCCATACGCAATCAAATGATACAACTGAGGAACAGGCCCTTGGCCCACCTTGCATGAAGCAAATTTAATTGACCTCATTTGTCAAAGACAAAGACCATGTCCCTCCATTCTCTGCCTCTTCATATGTCTGTCAAAATTGCTTCTTAAATGCCTTTTCCTGGGGCAGCAATGGCTAATACCAGAGGACGTCATTTAAGGTGAGTGGAGGATAGTTTAAAGGAGATGTCAGAGGTAGTTTTTTTTACACATAGAGTGGTGTGTTCCTGGAATGCATTGCCATGGTTGGAGGTAAAAGATGCTACATCATGGACATTTAAAAGACTCTTAGATAGGCACAGGGATGTTTAAAAAAAAGTAGGAGGTGGTGGATGTGTCAGGGGGAAGGTTTATATTGATCATGGAGTAGGATTATATGGGACGGCACAACATTGTTGGCTGAAGGGTCCGCACTGTTATGCACACTATGTGAAATATTGCTATTATATCTGCTTCCACTACTTCCCTAACAGCACATCCCAGGCACCTACCTCTCTCTGGTGTATTTTCTACAAGGAGCAGCAAACTCCGACTGAATGGGGTGTTCCTTGATAATGTGGCCAGGGAAAACCTTGGCAAGTGGTGTCACTTGGTGACTGAATACCCAGCATAGCTTGGTCCAGGCACACACCAAAGGCTTTAAAATGTCCTGCAAAATGCCTGGAAACTCAGCAAAAATATATTCATGGTGGGAAGAATTCATTAATGAGTCAGCCTATTTAATTTTCACATGTCAAGTTAATATATTCTGTGAGTAGAACCGTTACATTGTTCAAACAGGCACATTTATCTGAAAGGCTAGACTGTAGCTCTGGACTGCTTTATATACAAGATCACTGGATGACCCTTGGTGCCCTAGTGGTATAATTACATATCACCACAGAGGACTGACTGGTTCATGTTCTCATTTCCTCCTGAAGTTTCACAATCATTTCCTTGGTTTTGTTAATGTTCAGGTGCACTCAAAGATCTGATCTAACTCACTCCTCTATGCTTCATCATTGCCGTCTGTGATTCTGCCGACAGTTGTGGTGTCATTGGCAAATTTGTAGATAGCACTTGAATTGTGCCTAGCTACACAGTTATGACTATAGAGCAAGTAGAGCAATGGGCTAAGCATGACTCCTTGAAGTGCACCTGTGTTATTCACCAGTGAGGAGGTGACATTGTTTCTGATTCATACTGACTGTTGCAGAGGGGGGTGCACAGGCCCAGGCTTTGGAGCTATTGAGGGTATGATGATAGTGAAAGCTGAGCTGTAGTCAATGAAGAGCAGCCGTATGTATGAGTTGCTGTTTTCTGAGTGATCCAGAGTGGAGTGGAGAGCCAGTGATATTGCGTCTGTGGTGGAGTGATCGTAACAATAGGCAAATTGCAGTGGGTCCAGTCCTTTACTTAGGTACGTGCTAATTCTGGCCATGAGCACCCTCTCAAAGCATTTTATTACAGTAGATGTGAGTGCTACTTGGCAGTAGTCGTTGAGGCAGCTCACTCTGCGGTCTTGGATTCCGGGATGATTGAATGAAGCAGGTGGGAACCTCTGACTGCAGCAATGAGAGATCAAAAACTGTCTATGAACACTCCTGCTAGTTGGTTGGAACATATTTTCAGTACCCTGCCAGGTACACCATCAGGGCCTGATGCCTTGCGAGGGTTCACCCTCTTGAATGATGTTCTGACGTTGGACTCAGAGACAGATATCACAGGGTCCTCAGCCTTTGCAGGGATTCTCATAGGCACTGATGAGTTCGCCTTCTCCAAGCAGGCATAGAAGGTGTTCAGCTCATCAGATAGTGAAGCATCACAGCCAGCTATAGCCTTCACCCTTGCTTTGTCGGATCTTGCCTTTGGATTCCAACCCTTGTCAAGAATAGGAATGACGTTGGAGCCCACACCTCTCACTCACAACTACTCAAGGACTGTAGAGCTTTGATCTGAACATTGCTCATTGGATCACTAAGTTGTATCCAGTGCCTGCCATTTTTGCTCTTTAGCCGTGTCACCCTGCGTTGCAGCTTCAGACACACCTGACACACTTCCTAGCATGTCCCCTTGAACCAGGGTTGAAGTCTTGGCTTGATAGATGAGGGAAATGCCAGGCTATGAGGTTCCAGACAACACTTACATTGATCCTACATTAACCCGATCTTTATTTTTATTTTTTGAAAATTTTATTTCATTCATCAATATATACATATAAATTATTCATCATATAACAATACAATATAATAAAATGATACAAAATTATATATAAAATTTTCTTTTTATCCCTCCTTCCTCCCCCTCCCTAAAGAAACAGAAAACACCTGAATTTATTTATCGTTCATTATTTGTATATTCCTAACATATTATTCTATTCTGTACATATTAATTGGGGGAATAGGTGTTATGGACAATGTGGACAGATTCTTACTGATGAAATCAATATATGGTTTTCAAATCATATAAAAATTCTCAGGTTGAGTCCTTAAATTATAAGTAATCTTTTCCAATAGTATACAATTTTTAATTTCCGTATCCCATCTATCCAACTTTATAAAATTATCTGACTGCCATATATTTCCATGGAACCGCTATTGCTACACACAAACATTTTCATTGATATTTGTCTAACTTAAATTTAGTATCATTATCATATAAATCACCAAGCAAAAATATTCTGGGATCTTTTGGTATCTGTATCTTCATAATTTGTCCCAATAATATATTCAAATCTTCCCAAAATTTTCCCACTTTTTCACAAAACCAAACTGCATGTAATAAGGTTCCTGTTTCTTTGTTACATCTGAAACATTGTTCAGAACAATTTGAATTGAGTCTATGTAATTTTTACGGAGTGTAGTATAATTTGTGTAAAAGATTATATTGTTCCATTTGATATCTAACTTAATTGTATTAGTTACACTCTCCTGGCACACTCTTGATCAGGCCTCATCATGAATTTGTATATTTAAATCTTTTTCCCATTTTTTTTAACGTAAGTAGTCCCTATTCTACATTGTATCTTGTAATTGTATATACATATTAGTAATAAATTTCTCAATAAATGTATGTATTATTAAATACTCAAATGGGCTCTGTTCGAGAAGTCTAAAATTCTCTTTTTTTAAAAATTATTTAAGCTGATAGTATGAAAAAATAGTTTTATTTGGTATGTTGTATTTCTCTTTCATTTGTTCAAAAGTCAAGGAAAAAGAACCTAAGAAACAATCTTTTATCCTCTTTATCCCATTATTGTGCCAGATATCAAAGAAAGGATTATTTAAAGTAAAAGGAATAAGTGGATTCTGTTTTAACATAATCTTAGCTTTAATAGTTCTTAATTCCTCTTTGTATATGAATTCCATTCCATATCTTGAATAAATGTTTTAAAATTCCTTTCAAAAGTTCTTCATTCTATTTATACAAAAAAATGTTCTGGATTATTTTATCCTATATTATTCATTTCAATATGGTGATAATGGGCATTCTTGTCTAAATGACCTTTCTAATGGAAAAGGTTTAGATATTTGCCTATTCGTGACCACCTTAGCTTTTGGATGATTACACAAAGCTCTTATCCAATTTATAAAATTATTTGGAATTTCAAAAACATTCAATACTTTAAATAAAAAGTCCCATTCTAGTCTGTCAAATGTTTTTTCTGCATCTAAAGCCACCACTACTGCTGGTATATTTTCTTTCTGGGCTACATTTAATAAATTTATAAATTTAACTATATTGTCTGCAGATCTTCTATGTTTAATAAAGCCAGCCTGATCCATATTTTTTTAATTTAGGTAAATATTTAGTTAATCTGTTAGCTGATAATTAGGATATAATTTTATAATCTGTATTTAATAATGATATTGGTCTATAAGAGGATGATAATAAAAGATCTTTCCCTTTTTTTGGAATAACTGTTATTAATGCTGTTTTAAAAGATTCTGGTAAGTTGTTAGAGTCTCTCATTTGACCAAAAAGTCCCATAAAAACAAAAATTAACAACTCCTTAAATTCTTTATAAAACTCCAGAGGGAAACTGTCCTCTCCTGGAGCCTTATTATTTGGCAAAGACATCAAAATATCATATACTTCAACATCGGTAAAAGAATTAGATAATTTCATTTTTTCATCAACATTTAATTCAGGCAATGTAACTTGTGGTAGATAGTCATCTATTTTTTTCTTGTCCTTTAAAGTTTTGGACTGATATAATAGTTTATAAAAATTCCAAAAATCATCATTAATTTCTTGCATTTTATATATAATTTGACCAGTTTCTCTTTTTGCTGCTATTATTGTTCTTGATAATTGCTCTGTTTTGAGTTGCCTTGCTAAAGGTTTAAGGGCTCTAACACCTAATTCATAATATTTTTGTCGTGTGCACAGTACATCTTTTTCTTCTTTTTAAAATTGTTTCAATTTTTTTGATTCAAATAATCTTCATTTCTCTTCATTTTTATGACTATCCAATTCCTTTTCTAAATACAATATATCTTTGTCTAATTGATCTACTTCTTTCATATGTTTCTTCTTTATTTTAGATGTGTAACTTATTTGTCCTCTTAAATAGGCTTTCATAGAGTCCCATATAATAAATTTATTTGTTACTGACTATTCATTAATTTCGAGAAAAAACTTTATCTGTTGTATCATAAATACACAAAAGTCCTTCCTCCTTAAAAGTACTGTATTAAATCTCCATCTATAACCTAAATTTTGTTCTTCTTCCAACCCAATTGACATAATCCGATAATATTCTTTCTTGATATTCAATCTTTTGAACCCTAGCTTGTAATTGTGTAGAGACTAAAAACATATCAACACGTGAATACGTCTTATGTCTAAAAGAATAAAAAGAATAGTCCTTATCATTAGGATGTCATCTCATTCGTTAAATCTGTTATGATTTTAATTACTTTATTTTCAACAATATTTCCACCTGATCTATCTAGTTTTGAATCAAAAGTAAAATTAAAATCTCCACCCATTATTATTTTCCCCCGGGTACTTGATAATTGCTTAAAAAATTTTGTATAAATTTCCCATCATCCACATTTGGTGTATTTTTATAAATTCATTAATGTCCAATATTCTGAATGAATTTGACAATTAATCATTACATATCTCCCTGCTTTATCTATAGTTGTATCCAATATTTTAATTGGTAATTTTTTATTTATTAATATAGCTACTCCTTTGGCCTTGGAAATAAATGAAGAAACCAGTACAGATCCAACCTAATCTCTTTTTAACTTCCCATGTTCAATTCCAGTCAAATAGTTTCCTTCAAAAAAGCTATATCTACTTTAATTTTTTCATATAATTTAAACAATTTTTTCCACTTTATTGTATTCTGAACTCCATTCATATTAATACTAATAAAATTCAATTTTTCTGCCATTGAGTACCAATATTAAATCTTCTGTCAATTGATTGTCCCTTTCCCACTTCTCTCACTCCCACTAAAATAACAGCATATGAAATAAGAACTAGAGAAGACCACCCCCCCCCCCCCCACCCAGAGATGCATGATGTTTTTACATCTCTATTCCCCTGATCTATTCGGGATGTGATCCAAATTACATTCATGCACATAACTTCACAGTAGTTAGGCTCATGGTCCCCAGTAACTCACTCGATATACCAAACAATCCATTCTTCTATTTTTATCATAGATTCTAATTGAGAGGTTGAGAGTTCCACTTTATACAATGGCTTGGGATGTGGGATATACCCTTTCTGCTTCAGGTGCAGCTGGATTAATCTGTCCTTTGGGACATTAGTTTGCAGGGTTTCCCCACATGACTGTGGGGAAGAAAGCCAGCCCCCAGCGATGGGTGACCTATGTCAATCCCAGCATTGGGACCCAGTGGAGCTGCTGGACGAGACCTGGGCTGCAACAGAAGGAGGAGGGATCTGTTCTGACATCCCATTGCAATTCCTGGCAAACTTGCCTCACACAAATGAAGTTCATCATCCTCCTCGAACATCCCATCCTCCCGCTCGCTCCCTACCTTGGACTTTTAATTCCTGGACACCGAAATTAGGCCATCAGAGAGGGGGGAGGGGAATCTTCCAACGTACTGAATGAGCTTAAACAGGTAGGAGGGCCAGGCAGAAAAGTGACTGCAGTCAGCTTTAACACATAAAACAATTCCCTAACGTGATCAAAACTACTGAAGGGCCAGCATTCATAAAGAATGGCAGTCCCTTGGATAAGGGACAAAATGTTAATTATTGTTTTTCACAATATATTGTGTTCAGAACATTTTTATTTCCTCAGTAAGAGATGTGTGAAAGATAAGATGTTGCAGGGAAATGGGGAACTGTTGAAGGGGAAACAGGAGCCGAGATGAAGCTGAAGGGCTGAATGACACACCCCCTCCCCCTCTCTCTCTGTCAGCTTATTGAAGAAGGGAAGTATCCAGAAGAAATGTAATATATTTATAAAAATCACTAATTTCTCTTTGTGTTAGTGTCATAGAGTCATGTAGCACAGGACAAGCCCTTTGGCCCAACTCGACTAAGATGGCAATTGGGGCTAGTCCCATTTGGTCCATATTGTGTTAAATCCTTCCCATCCACACATCTGGGAGATTTCTGCTCTACCATTTTTAATCATGCTTCAAAATTCATCACCCATTATTTTCCTTCTTCCTTCAATCTTATGAATTCGGCTAATGTGCATCAGTTTGTTGCTTGTCACAGTTGTAACACATCAACACTTCTGCTGAAATGGCCAGAAAAAAGAAACCTTCATAAAGTGAACGGGTTTCTCTTCCTTTCTTGTTCAAACCTCATGGCAAGCTGCCACTATGGATCCCAAGAGAGGATACATTTTATTTTAATTGTCTCTGTATACGAACTAATGAAGTCGAACATTTCCTGGCACCAAGTGTGCAGTATTTATATTCACCTCTGTAAACTGGGGGTGAAGGAAGAGCTGCACATTTGTGGGAGTTTGTACACAACCATTGTTATAGCTTTTCCCCTCAATTCACATCGATGGACAGCCAGGCAGAATGAAATGAGATCTGAAATGAGCTCTGTCTCTGTCTCAAATTCAACTGCTGGCAAACAAAATCACGACACTAAAATAATGAACATTTAAAAATTGTTTGATATATGTCTGTGGATAAAAATATATCAAGACAGAAAGAGGTAATGCAATTGTACTAATGTTAAACACATCTGACAGAGCTGGAAGCTGGGATCAAAATTATATTTTTCTTGAAAATGGCAGCTCACCAAAAGGAAAAAGGTGTTGGATAAATCGAAGTCTGAGATGAGGAAAATTGTATTCTCAAAGGTTGTAGATCTCTGTCTTTGAGTGCTATGGGGCTTACCCTATATTTAAGACTGACATTTCCTCTATAGGGCAATCAAGAATTCCCAGAGGAAACACACATGGTTACAATAAGCATATGTAAACTCCACACAGGTGCCACAAAAGGTCACAACTGAACCTCTGGTACAGCTCATAGAGTTTCACCCTCAAAGCTCCAGTGACCTGGGTTCGATCTTGACCTCCACTGCTGTCTATGTGGGGCTCATACATTTCCCTGTGACCATGGTTTTTTTTCTGGATGCTCTGGTTTTCTCCCATATCCCAAATGAATGGAAGTTGTTGGGCTAATTGCCTGTGTATATTGCCTCTGGTGGGTAGTTGAGTGGAGGAATTGGTTGGGGGTGTGTGATAGTACAGATACTATCACCAATGTGTATATTGTTTACTGGCACTACAGACCGCAGAGCCCACCTCACTGACAAAAGACAAAGGAGGAAAAACCCAACACCCAACCCCAACCAACCAATTTTCCCCTGCAACCGCTGCAACCATGTCTGCCTGTCCCGCATCGGACTTGTCAGCCACAAACGAGCCTGCATCTGACGTGGACATTTACCTCTCCATAAATCTTCATCTGCGAAGCCAAGCCAAAGAGAAGAGTGTAGGATGACTGTGATTGACTGAGAGCGTAGCCACACCTACTGGCAGGTCTTAAAGGATTGCTCCTAGCCAGACCAGGTCATTCTGGACTGGTCGACCTACCTGTGATATGCTCCAGTCTTTTTGTTTATAAAAGCCTTGGTTTGGATCAGCAAGTCTTTGGTTCTTTCGACGCACTCTGAAGGGTGAAAATTATAGGCAATTTGGGGAGAATAAAATAGGGCAAGTTCAGGATCATTTTCAATGAGTGTTTTATCATTGGTGCAGACTCTGTCAGCCGAAGGACCTATTTACATGCCTCAGTCCCATGGCACTAACTACTGTGCCACAGTGTAAACCTGCAGAATAAAATATTGCAGGGGAATGGCTCGATCTTGCAATTTGGAGGTTTGTTAAAGATAATACCATCAAACACCTTGATATAAGGGGTAATAATGAGAGCGCTTTTCTGGAATACTAACTGAGGAATTAATGTCACATGTGAGTCCCAAAATATTTGCTGATCTCCCAATGTAATACTGAAGAGAAAAAAATGTTTTTATCATCATTTGTTTTATGATCAGACTAGCACAATATGGGGAAGAGAAATCTCCTGCTTTATTCAGCAATGATTACTGCTTCTCTTTGCTATTTTGGGATCTTCTTCAGAGAGTTTAGGGGACCGTGTGGAAGAGGATGCAGTGGTGGGTGGTAGGGAAGGCAAAATCTACAAGAAATAATACCCTTAGACCCTCTCACCAACATTTGTTTTAATTTATCTTCAACTACATTCCTAATGAGATAATCAAATAAAAGTTAGTGATGGCAACCATATCAATGACATTTTGCCCTCCCTTTGTTAGCCATTGAAGGCATACCATATAACCACTTACAGCACGGAAATCCAGAGAAGATGGGTGACATGGTCCACGTCAAACATCATCTCCCACTTAGTCCCACTGACCCACATTTGGCTCATAACCCTCCACACCTCTCCCGTTCATATAGCTATCCAACCTTCCCCTGAAAATTAATATCAATCTAGCTTCTACCACCACTCCCACCCTCTGCGTGAAGAAATTTCCCCTTATGTTTCCCTTAAACTTTTTCACTTTTATTCTCAATCCATGCCCTCTTGTTTGAATCTCCCCCACTCTCAGTGGAAAAAGCCTGTTCACATTGACTCTATTGTCCCCCTTATAATTTTGAATACCTCTATCAAATCTCCCCTCAACCTTCTACGCTCCAGAGAATAAAATCCCAGCCTGCTCAATCGTTCCCTGTAGCTCAAACCCTGAAACCCCGGCAACATTCTCGTAAACCTCCTCTGTACTCTCTCTATTCTGTTTATATCCTTCCTGTAATTCAGCGACCAAAATTGCACACAATATTCCAAATTTGCCCTCACCAATGCCTTATACAATTTCAACATAACATTCCAACTCTTGTGTTCTATATTCTGATTTATGAAAGCCAACATATTAAATGCCTTCTTCACCGCCCTATCCACATGTGATTCAACTTTCAGAGAATTATGTACCATGGCTCCTAAATCCCTTTGTTCCACGGCACTTCTCAGTTGTCTACCATTTAATGTGTATGACCTATTTTGATTAGTCCTACCAAAATGTAGCACCTCACATTTATCAGTATTAAACTCTATCTGCCATCTTCCAGCCCACTTTTCTAACTGCCCTATATCACCCTGTAAGCTTTGATAATCTTCCTCACTGTCCACAACACCACCAACCTTTGAATTATCTGCAAATTTACTAATCCAATTTGCCACCCTATCATCTAGATCGTTAATGTGTATGAAAAACAGCAGTGGACCCAGTACTGATCCCTGAGGCACTCCACTTGTTACTGGCCTCCAAATGAACAAACAATTTTCCACCACTACTCTCTGGCATCTCCCATCCAACCATTGTTGAATCCACTTCACTACTTCATCATTAATACCTAATACTTCAACTACATTCAAAATACTACTTATCATTACTAAAGTCCAAATCGACAACATCCATAGCCTTCCCCTCATCAACCATTTTAGTAACCTCCTCGAAAAACTAAGAGTGGTTAAACATGATCTACCATGTACAAAACCATGCTGACTACTCCAAATCAATCCCTGTCTTTCCAATTAGTTGTACATACCATCTCTAAGAACACTTTCCATTAATTTAGCCACCACTGATGTCAGACTTACAGGCCTATAATTACCAGGTTTACTTTTGGATCCTTTTTTGAACAACAGAACAACATGAGCCACCCTCCAGTCCTCTGGCACTTTCAGTGACATTTTAAATTTTCTGTCCACACCCCCACTATTTGTTCACTAACCTCCTTCAGCGTCCTAGGGAATATTTTGTCAGGACTTGGAGATTTATCCACCTTGATCTTTTTCATTATAGCCAACACTATCTCCTTATATATTATTCATGAGCTCCATACCATATTTCTTCACTTCATCTGGCTCAATATTCATTTCCTTAGTGAATACTGAAGAAAAAAATCATTTAAAATTTCACCCATCTTCTCTGGATTCTCACGGAGCCCACCCCCTCATCTTCAAGCGATCCAATTTTATCTCTCACTATTACTTTTAATGTACCTATAGAAACCCTTTGGATTTATTTTTTATTTTTTTTAAAAACACTCCTTATATTCCTATACCTGTTGTACACATCCCTCTTCCTCCGAACCAAGTTTCCAATATCTTTTGAAAACCAAGGGTCCCTACAGTTTCTAACCTTTCCTTAATCCTCACGGGGACATACCAACTCTGCACTCTCAGAACTTCTCCTTTGAATATCCTCCATTTATCAGCTACATTCTTCCCTGAAAATAACATGCCAATCCACACCCTCCAAATATTTTCTCGTCCCCCCCAAAATTTGCTTTCTTCCAATCAAGAATCTCATCCTATGGCCCAATTATATTCTTTTCCATTGCTAGCCTAAAACTAATAGTATTGTGATCACTAGACCCAAAGTGTTCCCCAACACAAACCTCAGTCACTTGATCTACCTCATTTCCTAATAGGAGATCAAATACTGCCCCCTCTCGAATCAGTTCTATTGATTCAGAAAACTTTTCTGCAAGGGAGCTTACAGCTACCAAACTTTAAGAATTATTATAGAGCAGCACAATTAAGATACCTATCAGATTTTTATCAAACAAGGGATAAACCAGATTGGACCAGATTAGAGCTAGATAAACTAGGGGAGAAGGTACCTGAACATATACTATATAAATGGGATGAAAAGTTGGTGCAACATAGGAATTCACCAGTACTGCATCATCTGCTCAACATTTGGAAGATGATTCACGTAGAAAGGAATAAAACAAATTATCAACTACCAAAATTAATATTGACGCTAAATCAACTAATCCCTTTCACAATAGATAATCTTTCCTTTAGAGAATGGGAGAGCAAAGGGATCAAAAGAAAATAGTTTTTCGGGAAATAAATTATTATCTTTTGAACAAATGAAGGACAAATATGGTATAACTCACGGTTCAATGTTTGCATACCACCAACTGAAAACCTACATAAAGGACAAATTGGGAAGCAGTCTGTGGTTACCAGAAGGAGGCAATTTTGAATATGTGATTACAGACACAATGATAATTAAAAGATTTATAACAAACATGTACATCATGAGAGAGAGAACGATGAAATAAGCTGAAACCCAAACAAAAGTGGGAACAAGATCTAAACATAAAGATAAAAAAATGAAATATGGGAAAAGCTATGCTCCAGAACTATGAGAAATACAATAAACACGAGGTTACGCATGATACAATATAATCGGTTACACAGGCTATACACCACACCCCAAAAGTTAAATAAATGGGACCCAACAGTATCAGACAGATGTTTTCTCTGTAAGAAGGAAACGGGAACAACAGTGCATGCAATTTAGGCATTTGAGAAAGTGGAAAAGTTTTGGGAAGATCTAAACCAGGTATTAAATAAAATCACAAAAAGCAACATACCAAAAAATCCAGAGATCTTTCTTCTGAGTAATATAAGAAGTGAAGAACTTGGACTCGATTTGGATGGAGCACAAAAAAGATTTATTATGATATCCTTAGCTGTAGCAAAAAAATGTATTATGTCAACCTGGAAATTAGAAGATAGCCTGAGAATACAGCAATGGTACATAGAAATGAATAAATGTATTCCATTGGAAAAAATAACATATAATTTAAGAAATAACATCACAGTATTCGAACAAATTTGGGAACTGTACATGGAACACAATAGAGAAGTCCTACCGCGGACCTCCACCACCTAAAATGACAGAAGGAGAAGAAGACGAAATGAACTGACCCAGTATGTAAAAGTAGAAGACACAAATTTCTTGTTTATTTTCATTGTGTGATGACATTGTTTAATGCGTTTAATTTATCATATAAGTTGAACTTTGAGTGAGTGGGGGGGGGGGTGAGGGAGGGAGGGAAGGGAGGGGGAAAAAGGGGAGAAAATGATACTGTGTATATTCAAGAGGGAAATGTCTGTGTGTATTTTGGTCAGTATGATTCATAGTGTGAAAAGTAAAAATTTTTTTTAAAAAGAAAACTTTTCTGAACACATTTAACAAACTCTATCCCATCCAGCCCTCTTACTGTATGGGCATCCCAGTTAATGTTTGGAAAGTTAAAATCTCCCACAACTACCACCTAGTGTTTATTACATATATACACAATCTCCTTACAAATTTGCTCCTCTAATTCCCTCAGCCCATTTGGTGGTCTATAATACACTCCCATTAATGTATTCATGCCTCTGCCAATTCCACCCAATAGCCTCGCTGGATGATCCCACCAAACCATTCTGCCACAGCATTGCTGTAATGTTCTCTCTAATAAGCAATGCAACTCCTCCACCTTTTACCCCCCCCCCCCCCCCCCGTTCTAAAACAATGGAATCCTGGAAGATTTAACTGCCAAACATGCCCTTCCTTGCAACCAAGTTTCACAGATGGCCACAATATCGTATTTTCATGTAGCCATCCATGCCTTAAGCTAATCCTCCTTATTTAAAATGTTCCTTGCATTAAAATATATGCACTTGAGAGACTGTCCTCCACATATACTCCTTTTGTTACCAACTACCTTTACCTTCCTGCCTCCTTCATTTATATTTTCGTTCTGTTCCCTCCATTCCTTCCAGTCTAGGTGTTCTTCCTCCCTACTCTACGTACTCTCATTCTGATTCCCACCCCCCCCCCCCCACCGCCGTACATTGGGAAGCTTCCATCCTAATGATACTCTCTATGCGAGCAACCCATGGAGTTTGTACTAAGCTATTGTGATTTGCTATTACTGCCTGCATGTCTCAGATTCTGGGGGACAGGAATTGCCAAGTCAGTCTAAACTCTTGATAAAGGGAAATTTGATTTCATTCATTTTCAAGTGCCATAACAGGCTGCATATCTAAACAGAGGAAGCTGGTAGCACTGAGCAAGCCAAGCAGCAACTGTCGAGCAGCATTAGTGGGATAAAAAGAATTGTCAATGTTTCGGGTTGGATCCTTAAACCGATCACCCTTTTGTGCCTGAAAAATGCTGGAGGAACTCAGCATTGGTTATATATCTTTACTCCTATGGATGCTATGTGACCTGCTGAGTTCCTCCAGCATTTTTGTTTTTACTACAATCACAGCATCTTCAGACGTCCGTGTTTCACCCTTTTATGCCCATCCTCTTCTTCCCGTAGACCAGACAATCTTCTATCCACACCATGAGCTTCTATTTTCATCAATTTATCTTTGAAATGGCACCTGACAAAATGACTTCTGGAAATCTTAATAATGCAATTGCCAGTTCCCCTCTGTCACAAAGGTGGGAGATTTCGAGATTTGCTTTAAGAGTTTATTAACATGATATCATAGAGAATCTGGAGCAGTCTTCAACACCTTCGAACTCTTAAATTTCATTGGCTACAAGTTCATATTCATGCAGGGAAACAGACAAACTGGTGCGATTCTTTCTTACATTCCCCCATTCAGTATCTAATAAATCTTTCCAAAAAATGTGCTTTCCAATGGTGCAGCTCAGTTGGCATAGCAATTAGTGCAATGCTGTGACTGCGCCGGCGATCAAGACCAAGGTTCAAATCCCAGTCTGTCTGAAAGGAGTTTGTATGTTCTCCCTGTGTCGGTGTGGGTTTAACCCAGGGGCTCTGTGTGGTGTGCTGTTAGACAGAATCAGACATACACAAGGTAAAGACTGAACCACAGGCTTTAATCGACAAAAACCTCCACAGAGCCCAGGCTGGTTGTGGCTGCAGCAACTCAGTGTGAGGCCTCGGGAGGCTGGCACAGGCTTATATCCCGGAGGGTGATTGAGACCCGGCCAGGTGAGGCTTGATCCAGTCAGGCTGACTGATTGGCAGCGGCCAGTTGTTGTCCTGTTCTCTTACAGGTACAGGGGTTGCCCCTGGTGGTGTACCATGACACTCTGGATTCCTCCCACCATTCAAAACGCATTGAGGATTATAAGTTAATTGGGTGGCACAGGCTTGTGGGCCAAAATATTACCATGCTGAATGTCTAAATATAAATTTAAATGTATCAATTATTTTTTGAGCACAGCTTAATAATTCTCTTTTCTGTATAATCAGGACCCAAAAGTTATTCCATTCATTTCCTCCCCCGCTTCCCAGAGCTTCATGTCTTGTTTATTTTGAACTCTCGGCACCATACTCAAGGCTACTCTCAACTCGGCATCAGCAGTTTTAAATTCAGCTGCTTCCAAATAGACAAGTATCCCATCAAATATGAGTTTTAACCATTTAACCCTCTATCCACATAACATCTTACTTCTGTAAAAAATTAGCCTAACATGAATTTCCTTTCACAAGCCACTATGACTGCCTGATTACCTTGAACTTTTCTGAATGGCCTCCTACAACATCTTTGATAATGATTTCTAATGACATTCAGCTAACTGACCTGGAACCTCCTGTGTTCTGCTCCATCCTTTTTGGAATAAAGGGGTTACATTCACTATTTTCCAATCTCTTGGGACTTGGGGAACTTCCATGCGTGGAGAGGGTGTTATAATGGAATTTGCAAGCTGCTAAGGATATCTGCCAAGATCATGTCCTGAGGATAATGTCTCATTCCCTCCCACTGTTGCTGCTCTCTTGAGCTTGGCCCATTCATCGGTCACTGAGAGCCCTGGTGCCTGGCCATCCAATAGAGCAGGGGTGTCAAACTCAAATTCACAGAGGGCCAAAATTAAAAACTTGGACTAAGTCGTGGGCCAAACTAAATATTTATTGAAAGTTTTCAACAACACCTGCATGTTTTCTCTTCTTTCAACATATATAATGTTAAACTTTTTCTTATTAAAATAAATGTTTAATAATAGTTTTGGTTAAACTCTTTCCAGAAGAAGCATTAACAAATAAGAAATAAAATATTCAATAAATAATATTTCTCGATAGCCTTTAAGCTCCTTTTAAATGTATTTTTTTTCACAAGCCAACAAGTCAAAAAAAACAACTTGCTTCAATGAAAATCCAATCTTTCAACTATGAACAGTCCAAAGTTAACCAAAGAAAATATTAATCCAAGCTTAGCTTGCTACACTGTGATTTACTCTGATGCACCTGGGTCTAAACCAGATACTTGGCATCTCTTCTTAGATGCAAGTTCATCAAACTGTGGGGTCAGAGTTTGCCTCCCACCTGTCTTGAAAGGTCCTGTTTTCTGTCTTTGGTTTGGCCATTTTTCGTAAGGGGTTTATTACATGCGAGTTGGGCGACAGGTCACAGATGCTAATGAAAGTAAAGAGAGGAAGTGGGGGCGATTAGTGGGCTGACGGGCCGGCGCCAACGCATTTGCAAAGCATTCTGGGATTTGTAGTATTAACTGTGCATGCGCTATACTGGCGCGGCGGCCAGCGGGCCAGCTCTAATACATATTTGATATGATCTTGCGGGCCAAATATAATTACATCACGGGCCAAATTTGCCCCGCGGGCCTGAGTTTGACATGTGTGCAATAAAGGATTACTTCTTGAGTACCAACATCCCCATAAATTTATGCCTAGACCCAGAGGAAGTGAGCAAGGGACTAAATGAGTCCTTTGCATCAGTACTCATCAAGGATAGTAATATTCTATGTTGATATTCAGATGGAAGAGGTGTGGTGTCTGGGTCTCTTGAAGAGCATTAAGGTGAATAAGTCCCCAAGGCCCAACAGGATCTATCCCAAATTATAGAAAGAGGCAAGAGAAGAGATTGCTGGGGACTCAACAGAGATTTTTCTATCTTCTAAAGCCACAGGCAAGGTCCCGGAGGACTGGAGAATAGTCAATGTTGTTCCTTCATTTAAGAAGGGCAGTATAATCAAACTAGGAAATCATGAGCTTTACATAAGTGGTAGGGAAATTATTGGAGAAGATTTTTGAATTTTAAATTTAAACACATAGCCCATTAACAGGCCCTTCTGGTCCATGAGCCTGTGCCACTCAACTACCCCAATTAATCTCTATTTTGGAGGGTGGGAGGAAACTGGAGCACCCATAGGAAACCCACACAGACACGGAAGAATATGCAAACTCCTTACAGACTGACAGCTGGATCTGTAACAGCATTGTGCTGACCTCTATGCTCAATGTGCCGATCTACTCGCATCTAGAAAGGTATAGACTTATAAGGGATATTCAGCATGGGCTTGTGTGGGGGAGGTCATATCTTACAGAGGATTGAGTTTTTTGAGAAGGTGGTAAAGGTGATTGAAAAAGGAAGGGCAGTAGATATTGTCTTCCTGGACTTCAATAAAGCTTTCAACAGGTCCCTCATGGTAGACTAATCCAGAGAATTAAGACACATGGGATCCATGGTCACTTGATACAAATTTGGCTTGACCATGGAGGAGAGGTATTATTCTGACTGGAGGTCTGCGATCAGTGGGATTCCACAGGAATCAGTGCTGGAGCCTCTTGTTTGTGATGTATAGAAACAATTTGGATGGAAATGTAGGTGGGCTAATTAGAACATTTCAGATAGAACAAAGATTGGCAGAGTTGTGGACAGTGAAGAAGGTTACCAAATAATTCTGCAGGCTATGCAGTAGATCAGTTGAAGATATGGTCAAAGAGATGGCAGATGGATTTTAATCTGAACAAGTGTGAGATGTTTAATTTAGGATACAACACGGTAACAGCTGTTTCTGGTCCATGAGCTTACATCACCTGTGGTGGAACGTGGTATTATGGGCATGTTCCCCACTGAGCTGGACAGGCTGGCCTGCCTGCTGAACCAGTAGCCCCTCCCCTTAAGACCCCTAATAAAGGCCAAGACCCCTAGTCTCCTTCCATTTATCTACCCTTTGTCATGAGCCAGCAGCATGCTGAGGCATGCTTGGATCTTTAGATCAATAAAGCCTTTGGCCCTTTCTTCATGTCTGTGAGTGGTAATTGATCGCACTACAATTTATTAATCTACAAGTTTAAGTGCCATGGACAAGGCAATTTGGTTGGAGAAGTTGGAGACCGATCCCAAAGACCCAGAGACCTCTGAGAAATTCGATATGTGGCTACACTGCTTGAAGGTCTACATGAGGCAGAAATGGATAAGAAGGAAAGGTGATGATGGAGAAACGGAAAGGGAAGATAAACAAAGTATGAAATGGCTACGCTGAACTATATGACTTTAAATATTAACGGAATACATAACCAAATCAAAAGGAAGAAATTGCTAAATTCACTGAAAAAAAGAAAAAATTGATATAGCATTTGTGCAAGAAACACATTTAACTGAATTGGAGCACAAGAAATTAAAGAGAGATTGGGTAGGACATGTAACAGCAGCGTCGTATAATTCAAAAGCAAGAGGAGTAGCTATATTAATTAGTAAAAATGTGCCAATTAAAATAGAAGAGGAAATAATAGATCCAGCAGGGAGATATGTAATGATAAAATGTCAGATATATTCGGAGTTTTGGAATCTACTCAATGTATATTCACCTAACAAAGAAGATCAAAAGTTTATGCAAGATATTTTTTTGAAGATAGCAGATACACAAGGGAACATATTAATAGGAGGGGATTTCAACCTTAATTTGGATTCAAATATGAACAAAACTGGGAAAAAAATTAATAGAAAGAACAAAGTAACCAAATTTATAATTAAATCGATGGAAGAAATGCAACTTTTGGATATATGGAGGAAACAACACCTAAAGGAAAAGGAATATTCATATTATTCGGGTAGACATAAAACATACTCAAGAATAGACCTATTTTTGTTATCAGCTCGTATGCAAGATAGAGTAAGAAAAACAGAATATAAAGCTAGAATATTATCGGACCATTCACCCTTGATATTGACAATAGAGTTAGAGGACAACCCTCCAAGAATGTATAGATGGAGATTAAACTCCATGCTACTTAAAAGGCAGGATTTTAGAGAATTAATTGAAAGGCAAATTAAAATGTACTTTGAAATAAATACGGAATCAGTGAAAGATAAGTTTATACTATGGGATGCAATGAAAGCGTTCATTAGAGGGCAAATAATAAGTTATGTAACCAAGATGAAGAAGGACTATAATCAGGAAAAAGAGCAGTTGGAAAGGGAAATAGTAAATATAGAAAAAGAATTAGCAATGAAGGAAGATACAACTAAAAGAAGAGATTTGGCAGATAAAAAAATAAAATATGAAACACTACAAACATATAAGGTGGAGAAGAACATAATGAAGACAAAACAGAAATATTATGAACTAGGGGAAAAAACGCACAAAATTCTAGCATGGCAGCTTAAGACAGAACAAGCTAAGAAAATGGTATTGGCATCAAGGAAAAAAGACAAACAAATCACATATAATCCAACGGTGATCAATGAAAACTTTAGAGAATTCTATGAACAATTATACCAAACTGAAAACAAAGGGAAAGAAGGCAAAATAGATGAATTTTTAACTAAAATTGAACTACCAATATTACAAATAGAGGAACAAAATAAATTAACAGAACCATTTGAAATAGTAGAAATACAAGAGATAATAAAAAAAAAACTACCAAATAATAAAACACCAGGAGAGGATGGATTCCCAATAGAATTCTATAAAACATTTAAAGATTTATTAATTCCTCCCCTCCTGGAAGTAATCAACCAGATTGATAAAACACAAAGCTTACCAGATTCATGTAAAACAGCAATAATTACAGTAATACTAAAGCAAGGGAAAGATCCACTCACACCAGCGTCATATAGACCAATATCATTACTTAACACAGATTATAAGATAATAGCTAAACTATTAGCAAACAGATTAGCAGAGTATGTACCTAAAATGGTAAATCTAGACCAAACTGGATTTATTAAAAAAAGACGCACAACAGACAATATTTGTAAATTTATTAACTTAATTCATGCAGTAGAAGGGAGTAAAGCGCCAACAGTAGCAGTTGCTTTAGACACAGAGAAGGCCTTTGACAGAGTAGAATGGAATTATTTATTCAAAGTATTGCAAGAATTCAGTTTACCAGAGAAGTATATTAATTGGATTAAAGCATTATATAAGGGGCCATTGGCGAAAGTGACAGTAAATGGATATATATCAAAGCAATTTAACTTAAGCAGGTCAACAAGGCAGGGATGCCCACTATCACCCTTATTGTTCGCGTTAGCTATAGAACCTCTAGCAGAATTGATAAGAACAGAAAATAATATAAAAGGGATAAAAATAAAAGACAAGGAATATAAAATCAGTTTATTTGCGGATGATGTTATAGTATACTTAACAGAACCAGAACTATCAATAAAAGAATTATATAAGAAATTGAAGGAATATGGAGAAGTGTCGGGTTACAAGATTAACGTAAATAAAAGAGAAGCAATGCCAATGAATAATGCGGATTTCTCAAAATTTAAGAAGGAATCTCCATTCAGATGGCAAATGCAGGCAATAAGATACCTAGGTGTACAAATAAATAAAAATCTCAGCCATCTATATAAACTCAATTATTATCCACTAATGAAAAAATTACAGGGCGATTTAGAGCATTGGAAAGATTTACCATTAACACTAATAGGAAGGATAAACTGTATTGAAATGAACATTTTCCCAAGGATATTATACCTATTTCAGGCATTGCCAATACACTTGACAGAGAAATTCTTCAAGGAGTTAAAGAAAATAATAAGGAAATTTTTATGGAAAGGGGGGAAACCGAGGATAGCACTAGATAAATTAACAGAATGGTATAAACAAGGAGGCTTACAACTGCCAAACTTTAAAAATTATTATAGAGCCGCACAATTAAGATACCTATCAGATTTTTACCAAACAAGGGAAAAGCCAGATTGGACTAGATTAGAACTAGATAAAATAGGGGAAAAGATACCTGAACACATATTATATAAATGGGATGAAAAATTGGTACAACGTAGGAGTTCTCCAGTATTACATCATCTACTCAATATTTGGAAGAAGATTCATGTAGAAAGGAATAAAACAAATTACCAATTACCAAAACTAATATTGACGCAAAATCAGTTACTCCCTTTTACAATAGATAACCTTTCCTTTAGAGAATGGGAGAAAAAAGGGATCAAAAGAATAGAAAATTATTTTTCAGGAAATAGATTATTGTCCTTTGAACAAATGAAAGATAAATACAATATAACTCAAGATACAGTGCTGGCATATTACCAATTGAGATCCTACTTGAAGGACAAATTAAGAAGCAGTCTGAGGTTACCAGAGGGAAGTAACTTTGAATATGTGATTACAGATACAATGATAATCAAAAGATTTATAACAAATATGTATATTAAACTGCAAGAAAAGGAGAATAAGGAAACAAATGGTAAAACTAAACAAAAATGGGAACAAGATTTAAATATAAAGATAAAAAAGGAAACATGGGAGAAGTTATGTTCTGGAACGATGAGAAATACAATAAATACGAGGTTACGTATGATAACTGGAATCACAGGCTATACATTACACCTCAAAAGTTAAATAAATGGGACCCAACAGTATCTGACAGATGTTTTCGTTGTAAAAAAGAATTGGGAACAACAATTCATGCAATCTGGACATGTGAGAAAGTAGAAAAATTTTGGGAAGATCTAAACCAGATATTAAATAAAATTACAGAGAACAATATACCAAAAAACCCAGAGATCTTCCTCCTAAGTAACATAAAAAACAAAGAATTTGGAATTGATTTGGATGGTGCACAAAAAAGATTTGTTAAGATAGCTCTAGCCGTAGCAAAAAAATGTATTATGTCAACCTGGAAATTGGAAGATAATTTGAAAATACAACACTGGTATATAGAAATGAATAAATGTATTCCATTAGAAAAAATAACATATAGTTTAAGAAATAATATTGAAATATTTGAACAAATATGGGAGCCTTACATGAAACACAATAGAGAAAACCTACCGGGGACATTCACTACCTAAATTAGCGAAAGGAGAAGGAAATGAAAAGAATTGACTCAGTGGAATTTCTTGTTTATTTTTATTGAATGACAACATTGTTTGACTGGTTTAATGTATCTTAGAGTTTGTACTTTAAATGGATGGGGGGGAGGTAGGGAGGGTGGGATGGGAGGAGGAGGGGGAGGAAATGACACTATATATTTGAAAAGGAAAATGTATGTATCATGGTCAATGTGGTTTATGGTGTGAAAAATAAAAAATTTAAAAAAACAAAAAGGTCTACATGAGGCGCCATGCAATCAAAGCAGACAGCGATGAGTATGACCGACTATTCGCAGCAGTAGGCCATCTCGGGTACCAACTGATCCGCAATTGCACGGAGTATGAGGAGCTGATGGCCCTGCTCCAGCAGCAGTACAGAGTGCCAAGAAATGCCCTATATGCATGGATCCAGCTTGGCTCCCAACGCCAAGGCCCAGATGAGTCAGTTGATGAGTTTGTACGGGCCACGCGGGAGCTGGGATGAGACTGAGGGTGCCGGGACGTGATGGCAGCAGAGTACAAGAGAAGCTCATCTGCGACGGGCTGGTTGCTGGGTTCCACTCCCAACAGATCCACAAACAACTCCTGTGGGTCTTAACGTGGTTCCAGAGGAGCACTAGCCCAGGGGTCGTCAGCCAGACCGCAGCGTAGTTCCTGATGCTGACCTCCTAGGGAAGGAGAATAATCTTTTATGGGGCATTGTATTCGTGGCCATACAGGGTAGGGATCTGGTAGTATGCAGCACTTCCGGGAGTACCTCTTGCCACTGGATCACCGTCATCCCTCTCACCTTTCGGGCTAACAGGACTGCCCTCCAAATGGTGCCATTTTCCCTCTCTAGCTGAAGATAAGGCTGAGAGCCCTAGTCTCCCCCTCATACCTGCCTTGGTTGTGAGCCAGCAGTATGTAGAGGCATATGTGGGTCTTCTGATCAATAAAGCCTTTGACTCTTGCTGCGTGTCTGCAAGAGGTCATTGATCACACCACAATTTATTGATCAGAAATTTTAAAGTGCCATGAACAAGGCAATCCAACTGGAGAAGCTGGAGATCGATCCAAAGGATCCAGAGGCCTCTGTAAAGTTTGATATGTGGCTACACTGTTTGAAGGTCTACCTGAGGTGCCACAAAATCACTGCCAATAGTGATCTGTACGACTTGCTCTTTAGTGGTTAATTAGTGACTGCACTGGATACAAAGAGGCAATTGCCCTACTCTGAAAGCAGTATGGAGCCCCGAAGAATGCTATATATGCACACTTCCAGCTTGGCTCCCAACACAAGTGTCCAGATGAGTCGGTCGATTTTGTAAGGGCCATGCGGGACCTGGGACGAAACTGTGGGTGCCGGGTATGACTGCGGCAACCTACCAGGAGGAGGTTGTTGCTGGATCCTGTTCCCATCAAATACGGGAATGACTCCTGGAGCAGGGCGATTGGTCCCTACAGAAAATGGTGCAGATAGCCCGAGGGATGGAGATTGCGCAAAAGAACACGGAGGCCTACTCAGCAGGCCACATGGCCACCAGGTGGGGAGAACGGGTGACACCATCTTGGGACTTGGGGCCCATGGGTGCTGCTGCCACCACTGAGCACATGAGGTGCAACTAGTGCAACCAAAGCAAACGCCCGCAAAAGTACTGCCTGATCCATAGTGTGACCTGCTCAAACCGCCAGAGGAAAGGACACTATGCCGGGGTATGTCATTCTAAGCCCCTCTCTAGCAGTGCCGTGTGCAGTCTGTGACTCACATCATCATCTTGGGCTGACCCACTTCCATCGCCATTTCCAATTTCCGAGAATCAAACATCTGGACCAGGGGTGCGACAACACAGAGTGACATCACATCTGGCTTCACTTCCAGACTCCACCGTGTGTAATCCATGAGGGTGGCCATCTTCATGATCTCCCGGGCAGCCATCTTGGCAGCAGCCAACCCAACGACATGGCAGCAATGACTTGGTCAATGAGTTGACATTGGTTTCCATTGGGCTGGACCAAAGTAGGCCACACCAGCTGGGGAAATCAATGATGGACATCGAGGTAAACGGCCACACCACTGGCTGCCTGTTTGACATGGGAAGCACTGAGAGCTTCATAGACTCTGACCATGTCTCCAGCCAAGTGCAAGGTAGCACTAGTCTCCAAATCCCTCCCTGCAGAAATCTGCGGGAGCTACACCGTGACCCTGACTGTGGGGGGAGCAAAATATAACAACTTGATCACCAGAGGGAACAAAACTGGGACACGACTGTAATGTCAGTGCACTACGATGAATTGATTAAGACACAAGCACCACCTTCCTGGTTTTTCCAGACACTGGTGTTCAGTCAGTGCGATGGAAGGTGTAGCCCTTGGGTTGCAGCACCCTTCTGGAATGTCCGCATTTAGCCATGTAACTGTAAAGCACATCGTGCAGAGCTCCCTGATGTCTCTCTGATGTTGAAGTCTGTCTTGGAGTTCATCATTTGTTCTCCAAGGACTACGTTGGCCAGGATGGTAGGGAGCGGAAACCTCAGGTCCCGGCATCTGAGTCCACATGGTCAGGTCTTCTTTACCTGGCCTGTGGGTCCGCTGCTGGTAGTTCCCGTGGTGTTTAAATGGTCCAGGTGCTGTCCCTTTAAATCATCTGTGCTGAGCGTCTGCTGTCTGCGACTCCTGCAAAGTTTAAATGGGCCGATCGATGGCTGTTCAAAACTCCTGAAGAGTTGTTGTTGTACTTGCTTGAGCTGCTTAAAGGTCCTGCAGCCTGACGGAGACTGCTGATTCCCTGTTATTGAAATAGAGAGGTGGAGAAAGGGAAAGGGGATATTGAGGTCTATGAAATTGTGAAGACAGGGTGAAATGTACAAAAGTGCTGGAGAAACTCAGCAAATCATACAACCTCCATAGGAAGTAAAAGGCAACCATTACTTCGGGGCTGAACTTCATCAGGAAAAAGGAAAAGCAGGTAGATGCATGAATAAAAGGGTGAGAGGGGAGGAGAGCAGGGGTAAAGGGAGAGGAGCACAGGCTAAGAGGAAGAGGTGAATACAGGTGGGAGGGTGGAAGAGAAAGAAGCTGTAGAATAATAGGGAGAGGGCAGAGGGTAACTCTCTGATCAGAGAAGGAAGGAACAGGGTGGAGAGCTGGAGGAAAGAAGACAGGAGAAAGGAGACGTTAATAGGGTGAACAGAAATCAGTCTGCTTCTGAAGGGGGAGAAGCTAAGACAAGATGGCATAACTACAAGGTGATGGGGTTTGGATTAGAAAGGATGTGAGGGGACATTTCTTCACTCTGAAGGTGTTGGGCATGTGGAAAGAACTGCCCGACAAAGTGGTGGAGGAATCTATGTTAGCTTCCTTTAGGCAACACTTGAATAACAAAATGGATGGGAGGGATATGGGTCTAATGTAGACAAGTGGGACTAAAACAGGAAGGCATGTTGTTTTGGGCCTGTGGCCTGTTTCCATGCTGTGAGACTCCATGACTCTAACTTAGGGGGTCCCCAAAGTGGTCGATATTGACACCCAGGGGGGGGGTCGATAAATGCTGGGGGAGAGCATCATTTAACATGGGGTCAAAAGAATCGTAGAGCCTGAGATCCTTGCTCCTTTCGGGAGCCCGAGGTCCCCACTCCTGCCCGGGTTCCCAACCTCCCCACTCCTGCCCAGAGCCTGTGGTCCCCACTCCTGCCGGGAGCCCGATGTCCCCTCTCCTGCCCAGGATCCCAGCCTCCCCACTCCTGCCGGGAGCCCGATGTCCCCTCTCCTGCCCAGGATCCCAGCCTCCCTACTCCTGCCGGGAGCCCGAGGTCCCCATTCCTGCCCGGGATCTCAACGTCCCCACTCCTGACGGGAGCCCGGTCCCCTCTCCTGCCTAGGATCCCAGCCTCCCCACTTCTGCTCTGAGCCCGAGGTCCCCACTCCTGCCGGGAGCCCAAGGAAACTTCTTCAATGTGGATGGCACTGCACCCGATGTTGGGAATGGAGTCACCATCACCAATGCTAAAGACTTGATCCAGCTCCGTTTGGCATCTTCCCACCCAGAAGCAAAGGTATGTTTATTTTTACTGTTATTATAATTACTTGCTTGGTTAATTTACAGATTTGTTTCTTGGCAATTGGAATGTTGTAACAAAGTTTGGTTTGTTGCTGGGAGGCCGAGACACCATGCACATGGAATGCAGTTTCCCTCACTAATGCATATGGAAACCTAGAGGTTGGTCAGGGTTAGCAGAGCCCCAGTTCAACTTAAGGGGGTTAAAGGTCCGTGGAAACACCTTGGAGGACACAAGATTTTGGCACATCATCAGTGCTCTCGACCCTGCGACAGCAGCAAAGGATAGCAGCATCATACAAAACCCACCTATAGAGCTTAAGTACACACTGTTCCAGCATTTCCTCCTCCACTCCCTAGAGCTCACCATGAGCAAGCCATTTACTTTCTTAACCTACAAGGTCTTGGCGACCGGAACCCTTCTGACCTTATGTGCAAAATAACCGTGTTGGCGGATGGCCACACAGACTGTATTCTATTTGAAGCCCTTTTCCTGTCCAAACTGCCCATGCATGTTTCATCTGAAGTCTCAAACATGGATTTTTCCACCCCCCCATTTAGTTGCCAGAGAGATGGATAGGCTATTTTGCACGCTGCAGCAGAACTCCCTCCAACAACAGCCAGTGTACGCTATTGGCTCATCCAATATGGAGCCTGGGTGTTTACCTGACAGCAACACCACTGCAGCCGTCCACGGGCAATAAGGAGAAAAGGATAAACAGAGTGGCTACTGCTTGTATCATCGCCGTTGGGGACGTAACTCCCATAGGTCCATTCCACCTTGCATTTACTTTGATAGCCGATGATTCTGGGGTGGGGGGGGGGGGTGCTGTGGCAGACCAATCCACATGACAAAGTGGGCCAAATCGCCAAAAGTACTGAGGAACACAACATGGCACTGGGCCCCCGTTTGTGCGAAGGAGAAGCCCACGCTTACAGCCCTTAGCCAGTAGTGGGGGTGGGTGACCTGTCCCTTCTTGTTGGGCACCAGGCCAGGTCTCAGTGACTCAGCAGTGTCCTGCCATTGGCCCAGGGAACAATGCGTTGGTCCCGGAAGTGGGAGGATTTCCTGAAAAAATCAGCGTAGTTGCTTTGAATAAACAGACTTGCTGGTTTCACTGACTCACAGACTGTTGTCTTTTTTTGTCAGCTTAGCCTAGGTGCTAAAGGATCAAGGATTCCATGAAGGGGCTAATGGTCTAAAATGTTTGGGGACCCCTGCTCTAACTAGTTGGAGATGAATTGTGTAAAACTGAACTGGGATGTAAAGGGTGGTATGGGAGGCTCATTATTGAATGGTAGAAATTTACTTCTTATTTTGCTCATTAGTCATAAGCATGTATTTTTATCAAAATTCCTGCTATTCAGCAAACTGGTTAATGTTGCATCACATGTGACCCACTTCCATAACAGATCTGTGTGGAGTCAAGAGCTGGTGGAACATTCTGCAGAGCTGAGATGACACCGCCGCTGCCAAATAGTGCTGTGACGTTCCACCAAACACCATATGTTGATCAGTCATGGGGAATCTTGGCATCGAACTGCAAGGTGGATCTCCCCTGCCGCCACTATTCTCCCACCCTTTATAGGGATCCTCACATGAACATATGCAGATGTTGTGGTGAAGTGCAATACACAAAAGTGTTGGAGAAACTCAGCAAGTCAAGCAGATTTCAAAAAATATTATTGGGCTTCCCAGGTGAGATTTACCACCTCACTGTTTGAGGGAGGGGCCCCCTTCCTGAGCTACACTCAATAGGGGAAAGGACAGCAGGAGAATTTATATATATGTAGAACACCAAATTAATTTTCAAAATGACAAATAACCCCTTACCACCAAATATGGCAAAAAATACATCAATGAATGGGTTGAAGGTGGGTCTGTCTCCTAATATACCCTTGACCCAGGACAAATTAATACCCATGACACTGGGCACCTGGCACCAGAAAGGGATCAGGTGTATCAAGGACCATTATAATCAGGGGCAACTAATGTCATTCAAACAATTGAGAATTAAATTTGGATTATCTAATAGAACATTCTTCTGTGTCCTACAATTGAGATCTTAAACAAATTAGTTCAAAAAATGACTCTGCTAAAGTGTGGCACCATGGAGATTCTAATTCAACAGGGGAATGTATTTAAATTTATTTCTAGAATGTATTTCATACTCCAAAGTGAGGGTCCGAGACCAGGATTACTCTGGTCGAGGGAGTCAGATGTGGGTACAACGATTAATGAAAATTGGTGGGAAGACTTTTGTCTAAATAGCATGACAGGGATTATCAATGCTGGTTACGTACTGGTGTAGTACAAGTTCCTGTATCAGCTGCAACTCACTCCACAAAAATTGCATAAATCAAAGTCAGAAATTTTGGATATGTGTTTCAGATTGTGTAGAGGTTGGAACCTTTATCCACTCCACATGGCTATGTACGAAGGTGAGATCCTCCAGATTGTATCAAGTAACGGAGCAGGCTTCACGGGTCAGATGTCCTACTTTTGCTCCTGTTTGTTACTTTCTTATGATCTTACTGTAGTTGCAGCAAGTAAACTTTTCAGGACATTTGTTCATTGTTTTAATGCAGGTGGCCATAAATTCTCATTATCATCATTCCTCCCGATCTCTGATTCCAAATGTTTGGATGTTGCATGTTTTCCCAAAGGCAACATGGGTTTCCTTCCATATCCCAAGAACGTGTGAGTGGATGGGTTAATTGGCCACGGTAGAAAGTCCTGAGTGTGTGGGTGAGTGGTGTAATCTGGGGGTGTTGATGGGAATATTAAATGGTAAGCATGTGGGATTAGTTCAAACAGGCACTTAATAGTTAATAGTGTACTCAGAGGGCCAAGGAGGCCGATTCTGTCATGTATGACTTTTTTACAAAATCTGGAGCCGAAGCTGATCTTTATTTATAATGTCAGGCACTGGTGCAGTAATCCTTGATTGACTTGTATTCACAAGGTACTTCTGAAAATGCCATTGCCACCTGTCACTTCATGCATAACAGTAACATAAAAAGGCCTTTTTCCCCAGGTTTTTCCCTCCTCTGCCAAAACCAATGGCTTTCCAATGGGTTCAACCAGCTGCCCAGTTTTTTATGCAAGTGTCCCTCCTTCATGTCAGGCTCCTCTGATACCTACACACGTGGATTTTTCATTTGGCAGCTGTCACGAGCAGAAATATGGGTCAATCCTTTATGCTCTTTAACTCTGGCATACAAAAGCTCATTCACTGTCTCAGTGTTGGCACATGAAGAGGGCTGCTTTAACCAATATACCAGGAAAGTGTTGCAGCCCTTTGTGGCAAAGGAATAGTGAAAAATTAATAAAATAGCAGAGCTCTGAATATCTCTCCATTGTGCACCCTACCTTCAGTTATTGTAAAGTTTTATTGTCTTCTGAAATATTTCTTACACTCAGATTATCTTTACCTTTTTCTTTATTTTTTTGCAATTTTTGGTTGTGTCACTAATAGTTGTTTGTCATTAATTCTTGATTAGTAAGGGTGTCGAAGGTTACTGGGAAAAGGTAGGAGAATGGCATTGAGAGGAAAAATACATCAGCCACAATTTGAATGACAGAGCAAACTCAATGGGCCAAATATCCTCACTCGGCTCCTTCATCTTAAGTTGTATGACCAGGAAATTTATCAATCATTTGAACACAATTTTGGTACCTGCTTTTGACTCAATTCATTTGTTTTACTCAGTTCCATTCAGGGTAATCTACTTACCCTTCCAAGTCAGAGCTGGGTCTCTATGGGTGATTAATTCACTTCCTGTTACCCGAATGCACAAGTCAGAAGTGTGAAAGGAACACAGTACCGTGTTCCATCACATTCACCCCCCATTTTTTGAATGAAATCCGGAGGGGTGATGTAGGCCAATGTCCATCGGCATGGGTCTTGTAGTCCGTACAGATCAAAGGTTCAGCCGCTCCAGTGGTTTTATTCAGCACTGAGATCTCCAAAGTCCTGCTGGCTGTATCGTTGGTTCCAGTGGAACGGGGGCTTGCTCACTCGTCTGGGTTTTGGAGGGCTGAACATTGTCTGTGTCTACCAGATCCATAGGGGGTGGGGAATTTCTTTGTAACAGTGGTGGGGGGACACTCCGGGGTTGGGGGGAAGAATACTTGGGGGGGCTGGATTGGAGATGGGGTCACTACTTCGTTTGTCAGGATGATCCCTGGGGCTGACTGGTCACTGACTGGGAATCTCGGGTGCACCTCCCATGCTGGAGCCCCTGCTCACGCCAGGTCCTGGATGGACACTGCATCGTTCTGTCCATCCAGGTACCTTATCAGTGCATACTGGGGGTTTGCATGCAGGAGGTGCACTTCCTCGACCAGTGCATTCTAACATGCTTCTGGCCTTGGGGTCATCAGCCAGACCAATAGCATGGTTCCCGACACTGACCTCCTAGGGAAGGAGAACAATTTTTTATGGGGCATTGCATTAGTTGCCATGCAAAGTAGGGACATGGTGGCATGCAACACTTCACGAAGGACCTCTTGCCACTTGAGGGCCAAAAGGACTGCCTTCCAGATCGTACCATTCTCCCTCTCCACCTGCCCATTTCCACGGGGATTGTAGCTGGTGGTTCTGCTCATTGCTATGCCCCTGGAAAGGAAGTATTGCTGCAACTCTTCACTCATGAAGGCGGATCCCCAGTTGCTATGAACATAACTAGGGTTCCCGAACGGAGTGAATACTGTGCGGAGTGCTTTAATGACTGTGGACGTGGTCATGTCAGAGCAGGGGATGACGAATGGGAAATGTGAGTACTACTTCCTGAGCATCGTAGATGAGATGTTCCCATTTGTGGACGGGAGGGGCTCCTTGAAGTTCATGCTGAGATGTTTGAAGGGGCGAGTGGCCTTGATGAGTTGGGCTCTCTCTGGTCTGTAAAATTGCAGCTTGCATTCCGCACAGATTGGGCAATTGCGATTCAGCTCTCTGACTTCCTCCATTGAGTAGGGGAGGTTACAAGCCCTCACAAAATGGTAGAGCCTTGTGACCCCAGGGTGGTAGTGGCTATTGTGGAGGGCATGAAGGCTATCAATTTGCACCCTGGCACAGGTTCACCTGGCTCATTGAGCTTGCCCGGCTGGTACAAGATCTCATAATTGTAGGTGGACGGCTCAATTCTCCACCTCATGATCTTGTCATTTTTGATTTTACCCCACTGCTTATTGTTAAACATAAAAGCGATGGCTCTCTGGTCCGTCAGCAGGGCGAATGGTCTGCTGGCCAAATAATATCTTCAATGGAGCATAGCCTCCACTAAAATGCCAATGGCCTACCTGCTTAGTTCAGTGTGGTGCCCAGAGCGAAGTCGAAGGCATCACTTTCCAGTTGGACCAGGACAGATTCATCAATGGTGTGCATCCCCATCTTGGTAATCTCATTCCTGATGCCCTTGAAAGCCTTATGGGCCTCTGCTGACAGTGGAATGGTCATGGTTTTCACTAGGAGTTGGGCCTGCATAGTTAGGCATAATACAAGAAGAGCCCCAGGCACCTTTTTAAAACCTTGGGGTTCTGTGGCAGAAGGGCCAGCATGCGCTCAGGAACGATGACACCATACTCCACCACGTACCCCAGGATTGCTAGCTACTTGGTGCTAAACACACACTTTTTCTTATTATATGTGAGATTAAGGGCCTTTGCGGTGGCCAGGAACCTCTGCAGGTTCTCGTCGTGTTCCTTCTGGTCATGGCTGCAGATGGATATGTAGCCTTTAGTTCATTGTCATCCACCATGCAGTCCATTTCCCTTTGGGACATGAACACTCCATTTGTGAGGCCAAATGAGACCCGTAGGAAATGATAGAGTCAGTCATTGGCCTCAAATGCCGTGTATGGTTGGTCTTTTAGGCGAATCTGGATTTGGTGATACACTGATTTGAGGTCTATGGTAGAGAATACCCTATACTTGGCGATCTCATTCACCATTTCAGTTATGCGGGGCAAAATGTAAGCATCCAGTAAGGTGAACCGGTTGATGGTCTGACTGTAGTTTATCATCATCCAGTACTTCTCCCCACTCTTCTCCACCACTACTTGCATCCTCCAGGGACTGTAATCGGTTCTATTATGCCCTTCCCCAGCAGCCACTGCACCTTGCCTATAATTTTCTCCAGGACTTGGTCTAGACCTAACCAAAAGGGACTCCCCTTGAAACATGACCAGGTTGTGTGCACAAATGTCCCGGTCACAACGCCACATCTGAAGCATTGGTCTGGGAGTTCCGGTTTGGACCTGTTTATTTTCTGCAGCGTAAGATAGAGCTGGTACAAAGGGTTATACTGGACCAACCTGTACCTTGCATTGATGACTGTGGTCATGCTTTCCCGGCACAAATCGGACCAGCATCTCTCAATTGCAATGCCCAAGTCCGACTCCCATCTTTCTCTCAACCTATGAAGGCCCGTTTGGGTCCCTCTGACTGGAACAAGCAATACAGTGCCAAAATAAATATCTTACCACTCTCCCTTTGAATCAAGCCCTCTATGTTACTTCATCGATGTAGGCCTGAACTTGGACCCAATACGTCCCATAGAAAAGACCTTATTTGAAGATAGGAGTGGAATGTCTGATTTGGCAAAGCATATTTATTTTTTCGCTGCTCAAATGACATTAATTGTCCCTGCTCGTAACAGTCTTCTATGCACCTGATGGCATTACAGCGCTAGGTGTCCAGGATCTTGTTACCTACCATTAATGGTATTAATTTATTAGAAGTCAGGGGTGTTTTTGGTGACAGCTCCACTTTAGCATTCAGATTCTGGTTAATTTTCGTCCAGATGCTAATCACTTATTTTAATATGGGGCTGCCCTTCTTCCTTGCCAGCAATTTAGCATCCCATTTGTAAATAAAATCCTCTGGTATCTTCTTGCCCACCAAATGCAGATCAATTTGTGCCCAGGATGGTACACCTCCTCCCTAAAAGAGAGAGGCGATGTTTCTCGACTGAGCTGCCCAATAATTTTTGAGGTCTGGCATTCTCAATCCGCCTAGACTTATAGTCTCATGTTAATTTTTCAGTAGAGACCCTTGCCACCTTACCACTCCAGAGAAACCTTCTAACCTTATGTAGCAGCTGTTTAAAGAAACCCCAGGGCAACAGCACAGGCAATGTTTGATAAAGATACTGGAATCTTGGCAACCCATTCATTTTGTTGCAGTTAACCCTGCCCACCACCAGCAAGGTGGTGTAGTATATATAACTTGTATAGATTATTCAAGTTACCATCAATATTAACTCTTAGGTATTTGATTCCTGTGATAGTACAGATTCTATCACCAATGTGTATATGTACATATGTACAGGTGGTAGCCCTACCTTTTACACCCATGGTTCGTGTGCCGTGGCCAAGCAAGCTGGGACGTGGCAGCGAGGTCCTTGGGTCGTAGGTTTTATATCAGTGGCCTTCTCCTATGCAGATTTCTTACCCGGGCTGGAGGGGTCTGCCTCCCCTCCTAGGTCGGTCCATATTGCCTGGACCGGGGCCGAGGCCGTCGCTGCTTTCCCTGTGCCTGGACTGGGGCCGCCGCCTCCTACTTTCTGCCCTGACCGGGGCCTCCGCCTGCCTCACTCGACCGAGGCCGGGGCCGCTGCCTCCCCTTAGCTCTTACCCGGATCCGGGCCGCCGCCGCCTACCCTCTGCCCGGACCAGGGCTGGGGCCGCCACTGCTTTCCCTGTGTCCTCCCCCTCCACGTCCTCCCCCTCCACGTCCTCCCCCTCCACGTCCTCCCCTCCATGTCCTCCCCCTCCACGTCCTCCCCTCCACATCCTCCCCCTCCACGTCCTCCCCCTCAAAAGATGCTCACAAACTCAAGCTAGCATACTGGAACATCAGAACCATGCTAGACAAGGCTGACAGCCACCGACCTGAACGTCGGTCTGCCCTCATTGCACATGAACTCCTCAGACTTGACATCGACATAGCCGCTCTCAGTGAAGTCCGCCTTGCAGATGTAGGCAGCCTCCAAGAACGTGGCGCGAGCTACACACTCTACTGGTCTGGCAAGCCTATGGATGAACAACGCCTATCTGGTGTAGGCTTCATGGTCAAGAACTCCATTGCCTCCAAACTTGAAAGCCTCCCAACAGGCCACTCGGACCGGATCATGTCCATGCGACTCCCCCTTCAAAACAAGCGTCGCATCACCCTCATCAGTGTCTATGCTCCAACCCTCCAGGCGGAACCAGCAGAAAAGGACAAGTTCTACACTGACCTGCGCAACCTCATTCAACGCACCCCTACAGCTGACAAGGTTGTCATCCTTGGCGACTTCAATGCTCGCGTCAGCAAAGACTCAGAAACCTGGCCAGGAATCCTGGGCAAGCATGGTGTCGGCAAGTGCAACGACAATGGGCGCCTCCTGTTGGAGCTCTGCGTAGAACAGCGGCTTGTCATTACAAACACCCTTTTTCAGCAGAGGGACAGCCTGAAGACTACCTGGATGCATCCCCGATCCAAACACTGGCACCTCCTGGACTACGTCCTGGTGCGAGAAAGAGACAAATGAGATGTGCTCAACATCTGGGTCATGCCCAGCGCGGAATCCCACACTGACCACTGGCTGGTTCGCTGCAAGCTCAACCTTCACTTCAAGCCAAAGCCCAGGAACAGTAAAGCCCCCAGAAAGAGGTTCAATGTTGGAAACCTGCAGTCAGATGAAGTGAGAGGAAACTTCCAGGCAAACCTCAAAGCAAAGCTCGAGGATGCAATCTGCCTCACGGACTTGTCCCCTGAAACCCTCTGGGATCAGCTGAAGACTACCATACTGCAATCCACTGAAGAGGTACTGGGCTTCTCCTCCAGGAAAAACAAGGACTGGTTTGACGAAAACAGCCAGGAAATCCAGGAGCTGCTGGCAAAGAAGCGAGCTGCCCACCAGGCTCACCTTACAAAGCCGTCCTGGCCAGAGAAGAAACAAGCCTTCCGTTGCGCATGTAGCCATCTTCAGCGCAAACTCCGGGAGATCCAAAATGAGTGGTGGACTAGCCTCGCCAAGCGAACCAGGCTCAGCGCGGACATTGGCGACTTCAGGGGTTTTTACGAGGCTCTAAAGGCTGTGTACGGCCCCTCACCCCAAGTCCAAAGCCCGCTGCACAGCTCAGACGGCAAAGTCCTCCTCAGCGATAAGATCTCCATCCTCAACCGATGGTCAGAACACTTCCAATCTCTTTTCAGTGCCAACCGCTCAGTCCAAGATTCCGCCCTGCTCCAGCTCCCTCAACAGCCCCTAAGACTAGAGCTGGATGAGGTCCTCACCTGGGAAGAGACATATAGGCAATTGAACAACTGAAAAGTGGCAAAGCAGCAGGTATGGATGGAATCCCCCCAGAGGTCTGGAAGGCTGGCGGCAAAACTCTGCATGTCAAACTGCATGAGGTTTTCAAGCTTTGTTGGGACCAAGGAAAATTGCCTCAGGATCTTCGTAATGCCATCATCATCACCCTGTACAAAAACAAAGGCGAGAAATCAGACTGCTCAAACTACAGGGGAATCACGCTGCTTTCCATTGCAGGCAAAATCTTCGCTTGGATTCTCCTAAATAGAATAATACCTAGTGTCGCCGAGAATGTTCTCCCAGAATCACAGTGCGGCTTTCGCGCAAACAGAGGAACTACTGACATGGTCTTTGCCCTCAGACAGCTCCAAGAAAAGTGCAGAGAACAAAACAAAGGACTCTACATCACCTTTGTTGACCTCACCAAAGCCTTCGACACCGTGAGCAGGAAAGGGCTTTGGCAAATAGTAGAGTGCATCGGATGCCCCCCAAAGTTCCTCAACATGGTTATCCAACTTCACGAAAACCAACAAGGTCGGGTCAGATACAGCAATGAGCTCTCTGAACCCTTCTCCATTAACAATGGCGTGAAGCAAGGCTGTGTTCTCGCACCAACCCTCTTTTCAATCTTCTTCAGCATGATGCTGAACCAAGCCATGAAAGACCTAAACAATGAAGACGCTGTTTACATCTGGTACTGCACGGATGGCAGTCTCTTCAATCTGAGGCGCCTGCAAGCTCACACCAAGACACAAGAGCAACTTGTCCGTGAACTACTCTTTGCAGACGATGCCGCTTTAGTTGCCCATTCAGAGCCAGCTCTTCAGTGCTTGACGTCCTGTTTTGCGGAAACTGCCAAAATGTTTGGCCTGGAAGTCAGCCTGAAGAAAACTGAGGTCCTCCATCAGCCAGCTCCCCACCATGACTACCAGCCCCCCCACATCTCCATCGGGCACACAAAACTCAAAACGGTCAACCAGTTTACCTATCTCGGCTGCACCATTTCATCAGATGCAAGGATCGACAACGAGATAGACAACAGACTCGCCAAGGCAAATAGCGCCTTTGGAAGACTACACAAAAGAGTCTGGAAAAACAACCAACTGAAAAACCTCACAAAGATAAGCGTATACAGAGCAGTTGTCATACCCACACTCCTGTTCGGCTCCGAATCATGGGTCCTCTACCGGCATCACCTACGGCTCCTAGAACGCTTCCACTAGCGTTGTCTCCGCTCCATCCTCAACATCCATTGGAGCGACTTCATCCCTAACATCGAAGTACTCAAGATGGCAGAGGCCGACAGCATCGAATCGACGCTGCTGAAGATCCAACTGCGCTGGGTAGGTCACGTCTCCAGAATGGAGGACCATCGCCTTCCCAAGATCGTGTTATATGGCGAGCTCTCCACTGGCCACCGTGACAGAGGTGCACCAAAGAAGAGGTACAAGGACTGCTTAAAGAAATCTCTTGGTGCCTGCCACATTGACCACCGCCAGTGGGCTGATATCGCCTCAAACCGTGCATCTTGGCGCCTCACAGTTCGGCGGGCAGCAACCTCCTTTGAAGAAGATCGCAGAGCCCACCTCACTGTCAAAAGACAAAGGAGGAAAAACCCAACACCCAACCCCAACCAACCAATTTTCCCCTGCAACCGCTGCAACCGTGTCTGCCTGTCCCGCATCGGACTTGTCAGCCACAAACGAGCCCGCAGCTGACGTGGACATTTACCCCCTCCATAAATCTTCGTCCGCGAAGCCAAGCCAAAGAAAAACAGGCGGTAGTGTAGGATGAATGTTGAGGATGGAACGGAGACAGCGCTGATGGAAGTGTTCTAGGAGCCATAGGTGATGCCGGTAGAGGACCCATGATTCGGAGCCAAACAGGAGCATGGGTATGACAACGGCTCTGTACACGCTGCAACTTGTTTTTTTTTCGCACTGCAAGTGGAGCCTTTTTACATTTTTAATTATTCCACTGACATTGTTCTGCAAATTTGCAGCCAATCATTTAGGAGCAAGTAATGCATTTTGTTGTACACTTTCATTTTGAGGAATGTGGGGGATCATTAGACACACCGATTGAAAAAACCCAAAATGAAGTGCATGAGTTCGTGTTGTGTATGTATTGTGCAGAGGTTGTTAATGAAAAACAGTACCAAGTTCTTGTCACATCTATGGGCTTTGCTCTTGCTTTGGGCTGTAGCTGTGGAAACTGTTTCGCTGCTATTGGTATTGAGCTGTGAAGAGAGGTGGGTGGAGCTGGGTCACCAACACTCCTCTGCAGGATCCTACTGCCTGTCCATTACACCAATGGCGTTGCATAGGTTTCAATCAAAAGATGTTTTTGAACTGCAGCACTTGGGTAGCCTTCCTGGGACCCAGGTGCGCTTAGTGGGGCAAAGGTCCTGCCATGACCTTTTAAGCTAAGGGAGGATCAACCCATCAAATCACCAACCCAGTGATTTAAGGGGATCCCACCCTGCAATGACTCAATAAATGACGTGTCATGCAAACTAATCTCTCCCATCCCCCCACCAGCTGTCAGTCTCCCTATCACCATCAATCGCTCTCCCCCTACCCCGCGGAAGCCAACTCCTATGCCTCCACAGCAGCCAACCCCTCATTCCTTCCCTGCAGTAGCGACCCCTCTCCCATTGATCGTGGCACCCCCCCCCGGCCCTGCAGCAGTGACTTTGTCCCACCCCAGCCCCATGGCAGTGACCTCATTCTCCCCTCCCAATCATGGCAGACACTTCAGCAGGGGTTTCCTTTTGACGCCAACCCATAAACACTGACATCACCAGAACAACCAGGTCGGTCATTTTTTGGTTTCAAGGACACTGAGTTCCTTGACTACCTCCAAAGACAGGATCTGGTTGGATTGGGATGACCCAGAGTGGGTCAGACATTTTCAACTTGCCGCATCAGTGGGGCACTAACTGAGCAAATTGCCCAGTTAACCCCATTTTACACGGCAGCTTGAAAGGGCCTAGTGTTTTTCATAATCTTCGGAGACCCCATGGAGGTCAATGTCCAAGATAACAGCCCCATGTTTAAAAGCCTTTACGGGTAAACAAAAGAAAAGAAAGGTTGTGTAATAATGGACATGAATATTAAAGAAACGATGAACCTTGTTGAGTTTGAAACTCTCCCTGCCAAGAGCCACATTATTATGTGCACACACATTGGGCAATCTCAAATCAATTTCCAGTAGCAGATAGTCCAATCACTAAACAACTGACTTGGCAAGGTAATAACACTGGACGACCATTTTTTCAAAATGTTTGCTTCCTGAAAAAAAAGGTTTTATGATTGATAACGTCAAGCTGAACACAAAGATAATTTCAGATTTGCTGAATCACATAGAAAGTTGGAGAAACATTAAATTAACTTTATTCAATTTAGCAGGTTTAATAGCATAATGATGCTGACACATTGTGTTAGTTCAATTGACCTAAAAAAATTTTGCCACTGATTTTCATTCGTACTCAGCATTTGATGCCTGTCAAATATTCAACAATATTGATGGATTCCAGTTGCCCTGATACTGCTTTTCCATGGTGGTGATGTCCTGGTGAAATCTTTCACCATGTTTGTCACTGACTGCATCAAGACCAGCAGGGACCAAGTCCAAGTGCAATGCAGAAAATGAATTTTCAAAGACATTTTCAAAAACCACTTCATGGTTTTGTATACTTGAAGCATGTTGTCAATCAGCTGGATGTAGGTTGGTTCTCTGTAGTTGGCAAGAAAATTCTCAACAACATTTTTAAATCCCTTCCAAGTATGGCCAGGCCAAAGACAACATTTGCATAGCTCCTGTATAGAGTGTATGCCCAGGCATGCTTGGACTAACAAAAGCAGCTTGCTTTGTGGGCAATATTCTAGTAGACTTAAGTATGACAGGAAATCACAAAAATAGATTATATCTAAAAAAAACCAGTAAGTGATGGGAACATGATCAGCAGCCCAAAATCTATTAAATACACCCAAAAGTGTTCAGGAAGAAAAATCTTTTTTTGTCAACCTGACTACAAGACCATCAAAGATCTGACTGCACTACTGACACAACACATACTTTGCATCACTGCCCAACTGTGAATATTTATTATTTCACTTTCTTCTTTATTTATTACCTTTTTTTCGCTCTTCTAGTAACTACTGATCTGGCGGGGGAAATTGTTGCATAAAACATTAATGATTTAATTTATCATGGGAGGATACCAAATTTGGTGTGGATAGTGGATCTCCGTAAATGGTTATATGGTTATATGGTTGTCCAGCACAGTGTCCAAGGATAGTTCTGCTGATCAGAAAACTAACCCCCCCCCACCCCACCCCCACCCCGGTTTTTTTTTTTTTTTAAATTTTTTATTTTTCACACCATAAATCACATTAGCCATGATATACACTATTTCTTTTTCACACACATACAGTGACTTTTTCTCCCCCCCCCTTTCCTCCCAAACCACCCCCCCACCCCCCCCTCTCATCCATTTTAGGTATACAATCTAGGTTGCATTAAGCCAGTCAGACAATGTTGTCATTCAACAAAATTACACCAGAAATTCTACTGAGTCCATTCTTTTCTTTCCTTCTCCTTCCATCAACTTAGGTACTGTTTGTCCCCGGTAGGTTTTCGCTATTGTATTTAATGTAAGGCTCCTATACTTGCTCGAATATTTCAATATTATTTCTTAACCTATCTGTTATTTTTTCTAATGGAATACATTTATTCATTTAAATTTAGTAGTTTCTTCCTTTTAATTTGGTTATGTATTCCATTAATATTTAAAGACATATAGTTCAGCGTAGCCCTTTTATATTTTGTTTATCTTCTCTTTCCGTTTTTCCATCATTACCTTTCCTCCTTTTCCATTTCTGTTTTCTTATTTTCAACTCTTTATAAGACAACATTCCTACAACATCCAACATTTTCCTTATTCTCCTATTTCTATCTTATTTATCCCCAATCTCCCCTTCACCTCCTGAGTTGTCCTTTATCCCTTGTCGGACAACCACATCTCCCCTCTCCATTTGGATTTGCGAATCCACTCGCAAGCGTCAACTGATTTTGCAGTGACCGCTATTTCCCCCCACCCCGCCTCCCCCAGAAAAGATTTCACTTTTCATATGTCACAAAGGTCACTCTTTTAATTCCCTCCTTATTCTCTCTATTCCATTACCTTCCCTTATTAATTCTTGTCTATGCTATCTATATTTTCCTCTAAGTACAGATACATTCATGTATGCTCATTGTCTCTATTCACTCTTATACCTCTTTACCCGCATACATATCAATCGTGATCATTTTTACTCTCATTACCCGTCTTCATCCCTCAGTCTATTTTTGTAATTGTTCTGCAAATTTTCGTGCTTCTTCTGGATCCGAGAATAGTCTGTTTTGTTGTCCTGGAATAAATATTTTCAATACTGCTGGATGCTTTAGTATAAATTTATACCCTTTCTTCCATAAAATCGCCTTTGCTGTATTGAACTCTTTTCTCTTCTTTAGGAGTTCAAAACTTATATCTGGATAAATGAAGATTTTTTGCCCTTTATACTCCAGTGGTTTGTTGCCCTCTCTTACTTTTTCCATTGTCTTCTCCAGTACCTTTTCTCTTGTAGTATATCTTAGGAATTTTACTACAATAGATCTTGGTTTTTGTTGTGGTTGTGGTTTAGAGGCCAATACTCTATGTGCCCTTTCTATTTCCATTTCATGCTGTAGTTCTGGACATCCTAGGGTCTTAGGGATCCACTCTTTTATAAACTCCCTCATATTCTTGCCTTCTTCATCTTCCTTAAGGCCCACTATCTTTATGTTATTTCTTCTGTTATGGTTTTCCATTGTATCTATTTTTTGAGCTAGTCGTTCTTGTGTCTCTTTAGTTTTTTTATTAGATTTCTCCAATTTCTTTTTTAAGTCTTCTACCTCCATTTCTGCTGCTACTGCCCGCTCTTCCATCTTGTCCATTTTCTTTCCCATTTCTGTTAAGGTCATCTCCATTTTATTTATTTTCTCTTCTGTGTTGTTTATTCTTTTTCTTAAATCCTTAAATTCCTGTGTTTGCCATTCTTTAAATGACTCCATGTATCCTTTAATAAGAGCAAGTATATCCTTTACCTTGCCTTTCTTTTCTTCTTCTATTTCACTGTACTCTTCCTCTTCCTCTTCTTCTTCCTCTGGGTTGACCATCTGTTGTTTCTTTGGTGCCCTTTCCTCCTCTTCTTTCTTGTTTCTATTGTCTTCTGTGGTCTCTTCTTGCTGCAGGTGTTCTGCAGCTGTCGTTGCCGGCTGTGGAGATCGACTCCCCAGCTGGTCCCCCCTCCCGTCGGTGTGTTTTTTTTCATGCGCGGTTGCGCACTTTTACTCGGCTCAGCGAGCCATTTTTGTAGTCCACTTTCTACCGACCTGAGGGAGCGGGTTTCTCTCTCCGCAGCGGGCCTCTTCGGACAGGTAAGGCCTTCACCTTTTTCCTCCTTTGTCTTCTCTTCCTCTCTTCTTACCGTTGCTTTCGATTTTTCTTTTTTTGTCGCCATCTTCTTTCCACCTTTATACTCACTTTTCTGTAACTTTTATTTCTGTGCCTTTGTGTTTTTCTTTGTTTTTCCCGACTTTTCTGGAGAGGGCTGGAGTTCACCGTCCGGCCACTACTCCATCACGTGACTCCTCCCCCCCCCCGGTTTTTGAGGGAATCTGCAAGCTGCTTCCAATGGTAGCTCAGGATCATAAAATGAATTATGAGCTGGTATAGAGTGAATGGAGGTTAGTCAATGCAGGATACAGCTTGAAGCTCCTTGGTTTTCATGACATATGTCATTTGATTTACTGGAGCAATAATTAAAAAGGATTGCAGATGGTACAAAAATGAGTTGGGTGAAGATATCAATAAGGAGGTAGAAAAGCGGCAAATCAAACACAATAAGTACTGAGAAAGGAGGTGACAGATAATGATGGAAGGAGCAAATGGGGAGGTTGTTTGAGAAAGCCCACTAGATATTTTCCACGTTTGAGTGATAAAAACAATAATTTGTTAGGCTACTAATGAAAGTGCTTCATACAGTCCTGGTTCCCATGTTACAGGGTGAATTTTTGAGGATGCTTAGAGTCATGGAGCATAGAGCAGGCCCTTCAACCCAACTCATACATGTGGACTACAGTGGCATTCTGAGCTAGTTCCACCCGTCTGCATTTGTCCCATATCTTTCTAAGCCCTTATGACAATACATATTGAAACAGTTTTGAGAAAAGATGGCAAGCATGGGTTATTTCCTTGAGTACAATGGAAGATACCAGAACATTTAACTGAGGTACCTTTTGTCTTTTTAAAATATTTTTATTGATATTTAAAGTATAAACAATTGAATGGTACAATTATACAAATATGCAACAAAATTAGAAAAAAAAGATAACAAATATGATTAAGAAATCCAGAGCACATTCTTAAATTATAAAATAAAGCATAACAACAAAAAACAAAAGAAAAAAAATTCAAAACCTCCTTCCTCTAAGCAAGGTTGAAAATGGACATAAATGAATCAAGGAACACCTTGGAGAGGGACAACACAGCACCAAAATTCCTGAACAACACTAAATCTTAAGGTTATGATAGTAGTCCATAAATGAGCCCCATGTTTTTTGGAATTTGATATTTGAATCCTTGATAACAGATCTACTTTTTTCTAGTTTTAACAAGACATAATATTGTTTCATCATTGTGCATGTGTAGGTGGGGTATTATCTTTCCATTTTATCAAAATTGCATGTCTGGTTATCAACGTAGTAAAAGATAAAATTTGGTTCTGAATGGAAGTCAGTAAAACATCATCCTCTTGAGATACTCCAAAAAGAGCAATTAAAGGGAAAAGTTTCAATTTTAAATTTAGAATCACCAATAGTGTTTGAAAAACATCCTTCCAACATTTTTCTAAACTAGGGCAGGTCCAGAACATATAAGCTAAAGAGGCATCACCTGTTTTACATTTGTCACATAAAGGATTCATATTTGAATAAAAACGGGACAGTTTAACTTTAGACATATGTGCTCTATGGACCACTTTAAATTGCAGCAAACAATGTTGTGCACAAATGGAAATAGTGTTAATCAAATTAAAAATAGATTAACTGAGGTATCTATCATTTTGAGAGATTAAATAGGAAAAACTGATTTCCCAGGCTAAAGAAAATAGGAAGCATGGAGCTCACTGCCAGAGGCAGAAACTTCATTATGCTTGAAAGATACCTGGATGAGCTAGACTACAGGTGGAGAATAGTTATTTGGTTGGAAGGGACCTGATGGGTCAAATAGAATTACTGTGCAGCAGCTGTTAATGAATTCTATGGTTGGGGTAAGAATGAAAAGAAGGATAATATTTTTACCCAATGTCAGAAAAAAAAGCAAATCAACCTCCCCTCTGTCAACTCCAACTGTACCTCCTACTGCCATGGAAAAGTTCCCAGAATATTAAAGGACCCATCCCATCCCAGTCACTCTCTCTTCTCCCCTATTCCATTGGGCAGGAGATACAAGAGCTAGAAAACCTCCATATTCAAGAACAGTTTCTTGGGCAGGAGTCGCGTGATGGAGTAGTAGCTGGTAGGGGAATACCAGCTCTCTCCAGAAAAGAAGAAATAAAGTGAAGAAAATACAAAGCTCAAGAAATACAAAATATAACAAATAAAAGATAAAGTTGTAGAGAAAAGAAAGAAAATGACACCCAAGAAGGAAAAAGTAAAAACAACGGGAAAAAAGAAGAAAAGACGCCAAAAGAGAAAAGAAAAGGCCTTACCTGCATGAAAAAACAGGGAGCCATCGTGGAGAAGAGAGCCCATTCTCCGAGGGTGGTGACGATCCCACAGAGTCATGACCTCCCGATTGCTGGACTACAAAAATGGCTTTCTGAGCCAAACAAAAGTGCGCTTACTGAGGAGAAGGAGAACACCGACGGGAGGGGGGCTCAGCCGAGGAGCGGGCAAACACAACGCAACCAGCTGAAGGATGCCCGACACCACGGCTCTCAGCTGAAAGAAGAGGAAAGTGACAGGAAAGGGAGTGAAAGGCAAGAAGAGCAGCAGCAGGAGCCCCAACAGATGAGTAGCCCAGAAGAAGAGGACCAACAGCAAGAGGCCAAGCAAGAAGAAGCCTAGCAAAGTGAGACAAGCAACTCATCAGGAAAGTCAGAAGAGACACAGATACAAGGAAGAGAAGAAGACACAAACACAGGTACAGACACAGAAGAAGAGGAAGAAGACCAAGATCTGCACAGAGAAATAGAAGGTAAAACAGATGGACAGAATATAGATAAAGTTTTTTTTCAAGAACTAATGAGAGCATTAAAAGAATGGTTGACATGAGAATTTAGTGAAATTAAAAGAAAAAATGAAAACTACAGAAGATAAAGTGAATAGATTAGAGCTGGTCATGACAGAAATAGGGAAATGATTAGAAAATGTGGAAGAACGAGAAACGGCTGAATGACTTAAGAAGAAAATTGGAAGAAAGTGACAACAAAGAGTCACAAGAGTTGTTAGCTCAGAAAATTGATATGTTGGAAAATTATAGTAGGCGAAACAACATAAAAATAGTGGGCCTAAAGGAAGATGAAGAAGGCGCAGATATGAAGGAATTTATAAAAGAATGGATCCCAAAGGTCCTGGGAATGACAGAAATACAGGAAGGAATGGAAATAGAAAGGGCACACAGAACACTAGCTCCGAAACCACAGACACATCAAAAACCAAGATCTGTTTGGGGGGAGTCACGTGATGGAGTAGTGGCCGGACGGTGTTGGATATACCAATCCCTCTCCAGAAAAGTCAGAAAAAACAAAGGAAAACACAAAGGCACAGAAATAAAAATTAAAGAAAAGTGAGTATAAAGGTGGAAAGAAGATGGCGACAAAAAAAGAAAAATCGAAATCAACGGTAAGAAGAGAGGAAGAGAAGACAACGGAAGAAGAAGGAGAAGGCCTTACCTGTTCAAAGAGGTCCGCGGTGGAGAGAGAAACCCGCTCCCTCAGGTCGGTAGAAAGTGGACTACAAAAATGGCTCGCTGAGCCGAGTAAAAGTGCGCAACCGCGCATGAAAAAAACACACCGACGGGAGGGGTGACCAGCTGGGGAGTCGATCTCCACAGCCAGCAATGACAGCTGCAGAACACCTGCAGCAAGAGGAGAACACAGAAGACAATGAAAACAAGAAAGAAGAGAAGGAAAGGGCAACAAAGAAACAACAGATGGCCAACCCAGAGGAAGAAGAAGAGGAAGAGGAAGAGTACAGTGAAATAGAAGAAGGGAAAGGCAAGATAAAGGATATACTTTCTCTTATTAAAGAATACATGGAGTCATTTAAAGAATGGCAAACACAGGAATTTAATGATTTAAGAAGAAGAATAAACAACACAGAAGAGAAAATGAATAAAATAGATATGACCTTAACAGAAATGGGAAAGAAAATGGACAAGATGGAAGAGCGGGCAGTAGCAGCAGAAATGGAGGTAGAGGACTTAAAAAAGAAATTAGAGGAATCTAATAAAAAAGTTATAGAGACACAAGAACTGTTAGCTCAGAAAATAGATATAATGGAAAATTATAACAGAAGAAATAACATAAAGATAGTGGGCCTTAAAGAAGATGAAGAAGGCAACAATATGAGAGAGTTTATAAAAGATTGGATCCCCAGGATCCTAGGATGTCCAGAACTACAGCAAGAAATGGAAATAGAAAGGGCACATAGAGCATTGGCCTTTAAACCACAACCACAACAAAAACCAAGATCCTTTTTAGTAACATTTTTGAGACATACGACAAGAGAAAATATACTGGAGCGGGCAAGGAATAAAATTAGAGAAGACAATAAACCATTGGAATACAAGGGTCAAAAAATATTTTTTTACCCAGACATAAGTTTTGAACTCTTAAAGAAGAGGAAGGAGTTTAATACAGCAAAATCGATCCTATGGAAAAAAGGTTATAAATTTATGTTACGACATCCAGCTATGCTTAAAATATTTATCCCGGGGGAGCAAAACAGACTGTTCTCAGATCCGGAGGAAGCACGAGAATTTGCAGAACGCTTGCAGGACAGAAGGAGAGATGAAGAGATGTAACAAGAATGAAGAATGGCGATAAAATACATATAAAGATGTAAAAATAATGTATATGTAAGAACTAAAGAAGGGAAAGAGAAGGGAAGAAATGAATTAAGGGGGGGGAAAAAAGAACAGTTTCTTTCTGTTATCAGACTCTAGAATGGACCTTTCATTGGGAAAAGCTGACACCCTTGCACTGTTTCAACTGTTCTTCATAGCCTTCACATTGTAACATGAGACCCTGCACTTTTCGATTTGCTGTAACATTCGATGCTGCACATTGTTTTAATATTGCACTACCTGCTCTACTCAAGTGTGGGTTGACTTGCCTGGACAGTAGATAAAACAACACTGTTCACCATATCTTGATATATGAATAATTCAATTCAGTTCAAAATTCAATGTAATTCAAAGCCATTCACTTTGAATTTTACAAGCTCTCAAAAGTACCAAATCAAAGGAGTTGAACTGAGATAACACACATCGAGAAATCTAGCAACAACTTAACTTTCCTCTATGTCCAGCACTCTAACCTGCACTTTTTAGAGTTGCCATCACATGACACCATGTGCTTTTTAAAAATTATTGCACCACCTGCTGTATTCAAATATTGCTTGACTTACCTGTTTGGCACACAAAATAAAGCTTTTCTCTGTATCTCGGTGCATGTGACGATAAATATTTTCAAATCAGACTTGCTTGTCATCACATTGATGCCTGTGGCATCTTGCTGTGTGTTGGATATACCAATCCATAATCGTGTCAATTTTGCTAAAGTACTTCATTGGCTGAGTCCTGAAGCAGGGTTTCAATCTGAAATGTTGACTGTCCCGCCTGACCTATGAAGTTCCTCCAGCAACCTGATTTTTGTTTTGTACACTCTTGTTCCCCTTGCAGTTGGAGCAGTTTGACTGAAGGGGGAGCTGAGGTTCAGTAAACATAGGAAGAAGCAGGGGCAGGTGCCAGAGTGCCCCACAGTTCACTAAGATCAAGGCTACCCTGTTCCTTCAGCACAGCTCCATTTTTCTGCTCATTTCCCATAACCTTTGATTTTCCTGTTGTCCAAATGTTCATCAATCTCAGCTTTTAAGTGACAAAGCCATCAAGAAGAAGAAAAAGCAAGACACAAAAGCTGCAGATATTGGAACCTTGAGTAATTAACAAATCTGGGATAAAAACAGGAAAAGTTGGACACACTAAGCATGTCAGGCAGCGTCCATGGAGAGAGAAACAGGCTTGATGCTTCCAATCTAAGAAAGAAACTCTCACAGACCTGAAACATTTGACTGTTTTTCTCTCTCCATGGGTGCTGCTTGACCTGCAGACTGCCTCAACCTTTTCTGTATTATTTTCAGATTCCCAGCATCAGCAGTTTTTTTTTTCTTGATTTTCCCAGGACTCTGCGGTTGGAATTCCAAAGAAGCACAAATCCCATGTGAATTTCCCAACAGCATTCAAGAAGGTCGACACCTCACAGGACAGAGCAGCCCACATGAAGGACACCCCACCTACAACCACAACACATAGTAGTACCTCTTTGTACCATCTACAGCACACATGTCAGACTCAGGCCTGCAGGCCAAATTTGGCCTGTGATATAATTATATTTGACCCGCAAGATCATATCAAATATGTATTAGAGCTGGCCCACTGGCCGCCGCGCAAGTATAGCGCATGCACAGGTAATACTACAAATCCCAGAATGCTTTGCAAATGCTTTGCCGCCGGCCCGTCAGCCTGCTAATCGCCCCCACCTCCTCTCTTTACTTTCATTAGCATCTGTGACCTGTCGCCCAACTCACATGCAATAAACCCCTTACGAAAAATGGCCAAACCAAAGACAGAAAACAGGACCTTTCAAGACAGGTGGGAGGCAGACTGAATGTTCATCATTTTAAAAGACAAACCTGTTTGTCATTGAAGCAAGTTGTTATTTTTTTGACTTATTGGCTTGTGAAAAAAAAACATTTAAAAGGAGCTTAAAGGCTATAGAGAAATATTATTTATTGAATATTTTATTTCTCATTTGTTAATGCTTCTTCTGGAAAGAGTTTTACCAAAACTATTATTAAACATTTATTTTAATAAGAAAAATGTTGAAAGAAGAGAAAACATGCAGATGTTGTTGAAAATTTTCAATAAATATTTAGTTTGGCCCACAACTTAGTCTAAGTTTTTAATTTTGGCCCTCTGTGAATTTGAGTTTGACACCCCTGATCTACAGGATGCGATGTACCAAGATTCTTAGACAGCACCTTCCAAACCCATGACCTCTACTAGGCAGAAGGACAAGGGTGGCAAAAGTGAACATCAGCATCTGGAAGATACCCTCCAAGCCTCACAACGTGCTGACATATGGCCTTCCTTCAACCATCTTCTAACCAGTGCTGTCAAATAAAGAGCCTCTAATCTACCCTTTTTATCACTTTCCTGAGGTTGACTCACTTTTCGATTTGCTCACTCTGTTCCCCATCACACTCTGAGCATCACTTTCCACTTGCCAGCACAATTGCTTGTCCAGTCTTTCTAATTGTATCTCCCTTCCCTGAACACACTCAGTCCCCACTCCACCCCTAAGGATTTAAACCACCATCTACAGTTTTTGGTTCCTCACTGGTCCCTCTCTGAGTCAAGTGAGGGACCATCCTCAGCACTGGCATCAATACCTACTTTGCCTAATCAAGGCCACCTCTTTGATGCATTGGATTTTAAGTTAAACTTAATTTAAACTCCTTATAGACAACAGCAGGTAGTGTTTGTCTCCTTTCAAGAACTCAATATTCTGTCTGCATAAATAGTAAAAGAAGGATGGAACAGGTGGTACAATGCTACCCTGCTCAACAGCTGCTCTTCAGTAGGTGGGTTACGGGTATTCTGTTTCAGTGCACTCTTTAAAGGTGGTGAGTGCGTGTGCATGTGCGTGTCTGTGTGAAAGATCGGATGATGAAAGGTAAAGCTCAGACTAACCCAGAATGGGGACGGGGTTTCAATTTGCCCTCTCCCATAACTCCCTCCATTCTGATCTCCTGTGCAACCTCCTTGAGATATCAGGAGGCTGGTGTCAGCTCTCGGGTTTCTCTTCCCTTTGCCGTGTCAAGTCATCGGCAGAAAAGAAAAGCTCGAGCAAATCACATGCATGTTGTCCACATGGGTTATACATGTGTTGTCCATATGGGTCATACACATGTTGTCCACACTGGTTACCCATGTGTTGTCCACAAGGGTTACATACATGTTGTTCACAGTGGTTATGCATGTGTTGTCCACACTGGTTACACACTTGTCATCCATATTGGTTATATCCAAGTTGTCCACACAGGTTATACATTGTTTTCCACACTGGTTGTGCCCATGTTGGCAACATGGTTTGTACCCTGTTTTTGACACTGGTAATACATCTGATATATTTCGGAGAGGGGGTGGTCAGAAAGGTCGGTGAGGTCACAGGTTATATTGTTGAGGCTGAGCATATGAGCAGAAGAGTGGGAGGAATGTGATGAGGTGGGGGAGCTCAGGGAGAAAACAGGAGGAAGAAGGGGAGGGAAGAAGGTGGGGTGGGTACAAGGTCAGGGGAGATTGAGGTGCCATAATGAGAGTGGTGATTGAGAGAAAGTTCAGAAGGGTGTGGGGTGCCAGGAGCTTGGCACTGGAGTGTCATATTATGGGCAGAGAACCATGACGGAGAGTGGGGAGGTCCCGACAGAGGTACTAAATACTCCAGATTTCTATCTGGTCATTTAACCAGTGATATCATAATACCCCTTTATAAATGTGATGTACAGAACATGTCCAATGATTTATTTTAAATGTACGTACATATTCCAGAGGTTTTCTTTTGGTACAGGATCCGATTATCACAACTGTAGTTTAAATAATCAATACCAAAGGAAACTGTCAGTGGTCGGGGGTCGAGTTCTCTCAATATATATTTAAAGAAGGGCTCAACTCCTGGCTATCAAAATAAACTGCGTGGTCTGCAAACCTTCAGGCTGACTTGCTTCCACTGCTAGTGAGAGGTATCCTTTGGTCTTCCCAAAACTTGGCTTCCAGCACATCGAAATGTCAGTGAGAAAATGCTTCCGACTAGCACATTCTAGACTGGAGTACATGTTGAGGGACACTGAAGCTTGTTGCAGCAAATGTGAGGATGCTATGCGGGAGGACCACAGTATAGAGCCCTTCCATCACTGGTCATTGAGAGGCTGAGAATGAGGGGAAGTTCCTCAAACAACAGAAGGGGGAGTTGCAACAAGGTGCCACAGTCACGGTAATGGTGCTAAATAGAGGCCGAATGGAAGAGTGCACAGTGATTGAAATGCATGGCTATGATGCAATAAGAAACCATTTATTGTGAATAAAGTATATTTTTGAAGAAAAAAATGTGGCCAATGTGGGAATCACCACCTGTTCCCCTGGTAGGGCAGCAGAGCCTGTCAGTAGATTGTGAGATGGCATGTTCCTTTCACCTCTTATGTAGGGCATGGACTGCAGGTTCACAGTCACACCACTTCTGGAATGCTCCTTCTGCACCCTGAGCCACCATGGACCAGAGATCCCCAGTGGTGTGGCTGTGTTGTGGAGGAGGTGCTGCTGGTCAGAGCTAAGGAAGTAGAGTTCCCTCTGCAAAGGCTCATCAGTGGTGGGTGCTCCAGGAATCCACCTCCACCAGCAGTGCATCCCTCATCATTAGTGTGGCTGCTCTCTGTACAAGAGCAAAAGAAGGAGCATTCTTTGGTGGATCTTGTGGAGCTACTGATCTTCTTGTTGACAGCATTACTTAGAATTATCGCCTACATTTTTCCTCTTTTTTTGTTAGTTTTACTAAACAACCTGTTCTTCCTTCAAAACTCTCTAAACTCTGCACATTACATTCTAAAATAAACGATTCCTTGCATTGGCATAGTTATGTATTGAATTGTACAGTTTTCTTTTGTGACAAGTTATTATATATACATTTATGATCTCCAATGAAAAATGCCTGAGAAACGATCTATGAAGTTATATGACAGAACAGGCACACTTGAGTTCTCCATCTGTATCAGTCATCCTTCTGTAATATTAGCTCATGTCATATTTTCATTCCTTCTTTCTTTTTCCTTCGTTTTCTCTCTGGGAACCTGAACTGCCGGGAAAGTCTTCCTGCTCTACATTTCCCAACTCCCACATTATTTTGTCCATGTTTCCGCTCTCTGACTGCTCCCTTTCACTCATCCAGCGGATTACCTTACAGCTTATCCCCATGGTCGCCCAGGTTTCAGTCAATCAGCAACGTCCCCCTCCCCTCTCCCTCTCTGCTGCTTCACAAGATTCTTTAATCTCCTCCCTAGTTCTGATGAAGGGGCTCGTGGATCTGCTGACTGGCAGACTCTTGTTTCTCACCCCATTTGCTGATCCTCTGAGTATCTCCAGCATTGTCTGGTCTTGTTTCACACTTTGAGTAACTTCTACATTTGGATCCCTGGATGGTTTCAGATGACAGCAGGGTCAGTGCTGATGGAAACTTCTCTCCAGAGAAAAGGAAATACGTATCTGAAGTGATTGATTTTTTTCTTCTGTTCTTAACTACAATCATTAACCTTTGTAACTAGGTTATCTGATATTCACTCAAGACCTTCTGCTGCACAATAATATACCTTTTTGAGCAATGAAAATTAGTTTATTGTCATATATATTGTACAATACTCATATGCACTGAAATTCTTATTTTCTGCAGCTGAACAGGTATTTTGTAAAAATGAACATTAAATTAAAAAGAAATAATAAATACAGAGGACAGAACGATAATGATTATACACAATTACCATAGTACCATAAGAAAATGTTGCATTACAATAGCACAGACAGTTCTTTTTGTGGTGTCAGAGTATTTTATGATTAGTGCAACAAAGGGAGGTTCAAGACCCTGATAGCCATTGGAAAAAAAAATTTCTTGTACCTAGGGGTGCTAGTCTTCAAGCTTTTTAACCTTCTTCCCAAAGGTAGAAGTGAGAAGAGGTTGATTGGGATCTTTTATAATGTTACCTGTCTTCTTGGGGTAGCACCTCACATAAATGTCTTCAAGGATGGGAGGTCGGAGCTCACGATGGTTCTGGCAATGTTTGCTACCTTCTGCAGCTTGGGCACGAATTACATCTCCAGGGATTCTCCAACCTTTATTGATGTTGATGAAGAACATTCTGTCTCTCAGAACTCGTGCCTTTTAAAAACCTATGCAATGATTTGTTTGCTCCAATAACATTACCTTCAAGAACCAAGGATATTATACATGGGCAGAGAAAGTGCACTTGGAAAATGAAAGGGTAATGTATATATTATTCAGTAGTTTCATTAATTTCTGAAATCTGATTGGATTAGAGCTGTACAATTTGAACAAGCACATATTTAAATAATTATATAATAATAAATAATTAGAATAATTTATAATAATCAAAAACTGCAGATGCTGGAAATATTTCAAGTTATTATGAAGGGCATTTGACTGGAAATGTTATCTCTGATCCTCTTTCCATGGATGTTGCCTGACCAGCTGAGCGCTTATTTTCATTTCCAGCATCTGCTTTAATTTTCATTGCCAACCATTATTAACTTCAAAGATTTTGACACAAAAAATTGAATAGGGGTATTATTTGTGTATTTTTAAAAAACAAAAATAGCCTTTGTTCATAATATATGCAGTAAATACAATTGAGACCTGCTGCTCCCTTATGTCCATTGCATCAGTGAGTATTTACATTCTCTTACAATGCATCAACACTTGATATTTCCCCTTTAAAATCATGTGCCTTGAATTTTTTTGAGAGTGTTTTACACAGGGCCTAGCTCCTCAGTCTCCAGTGCCACCAAGACCCAAGGCTTTAGTATTTGTTGAATTCTCATCGCGAACAGCTGAGATTAAGCTGCTAAGCCATAAGCTGCTTCTGGCAACTGCAGGGTCCTATTTGATGATGGTGGTCATTTGATATTTTCATATAGAAAAATGTTTTGATTGGTGCGATATGTCAGCATACACAAAGGATAGTAACCGGATCAATGCAGCTGTTCAATAGATATTATCAACAGCAACTGATACACCAGGATGTGCTCAGACCTTCAATAATTATAAAATGTCTTTTAAAGCATTTTGAAATTTTCTTTCTGAGGATAGTCGAGAGCGACAGGGTTATTTTAAGAGGCAATGCAGTTCCTCCCTACTAGAGTCAGCATTACTTCCTCGAGACCACAGATGGGCTGAGTTTAGAGTTTCATTTGCCCTTGCCTTTCTTGGGTCAACACTAACAGGCATTCCCTTGGTCCTAATGCCCAGTTATTACATCACCAGCCTTTAAAATGATTACATAAATATAAAATATATGGCCTTAAAACTTGTACTCAACTTTTTCTTGTTATGCATCTTTAAATTAATTTATCTGAATGAAAACTAGAATTTCTTTGAAGCATTTTACATGAAGTTCCTAATTGTAGTGCACTACCAGTATCCACAAAGACTAGGCAGAGGGAACGATAGGCTTTAATGTACAGAAGAACCTTGCTGGCCTGGATTCAGGTATAGGAATGGCAGGAAGGGAGAGGTGGCTTGACCTTTATGGCCCAGGATTATGGGGAAGGAGTCATAGGGTATGAATCATCAGTGGGTGGGCCAGCTCCATATATACAGTGGTCAATCATAAGTATATACAATGGAAGAAACATATCACCACACTAATCTTTGGTCATTTCATCATCGGGTCTCCTAAACTGAGTTTATTTATCAGAGGAAGTGATCATGAGGGATTTGCCTGCCAGCAAGTTCTTCCAGTTTCTTTCTTTTCTTTGGCTTGGCTTCGCGGATGAAGATTTATGGAGGGGTAATGTCCACGTCAGCTGCAGGCTTGTTTGTGGCTGACAAGTCCAATGCGGGACAGGCAGACACGGTTGCAGTGGTCGCAAGGGAAAATTGGTTGGTTGGGGTTGGGTGTTGGGTTTTTCCTTCCAGTTTAGGCAATTAGATATTGACCTCATCTGCACAACAGGCTGTATATTAGTGTGAAAGTGGTTGAAGAGCTGGAGAGCAATAGAAACCATAGAGGGGGAGCAGCGAGAGAAGGACGTATAGAACTGTCGAAGAGAGGAAAAAAACAATGCTGGAGAAACTCAGCAGGTAAAACCAGTGTACTTTATATAGCAAAGATAAAGATACATAACCAACACTTCAGGCTTGAGGTCTTCATCAAGTGCAGGCCTCCCAGTTTAGCCTCCACACTGTGCTCCTCTCCCCACCCTTGGGCCCCCCCTCCCACCATCTTGTTTGGACACCTGCCGTCATTTTTCCATACCTTGATGAAGGACTCAAGCCCAAAATGTTGGTTATGTATCTTTATCTTTGCTGTATAAAGAACACTGTTCACCTGCTGAGTTTTTCATGCTGTAAGTTTTTACTTCAACCAAGGTGTCGACAGATTTTAGTGTTTCTTCTGTCAAAGGGAGGAGGAAAAGACATGCCTGGAAGAGTCTTTGCAGCATGCAATAACCAAACTAATTCTCAGCCAACCAACAAATTCATCCACATTGTTCCTTTTCTCCACATACAATGTTGTACTTATCCTTTATTAACTTTGTGTTTCAAAATTGCATTTGTTTTTAGGGAGACTGAGATATAATAGTTAAGTAAAATGCTTGTCTTTAAATATTTCCATTTCCAACATGGGTAATTAGACACAAGAATGTCTTGGTCTCTTTCTATGCCTGTGCATTGTCTCCCCAGAAGGAAATAGACTGTGGCAGGTGTTCCTATTATACTGAAGGGCATACTTTTTCCAAGCAGGTCAACATCCAAAGAGACTCATATACATGCACGTTAAAGATGATGCAATTTAAATTTTGCCTGAGATTACTCTTTTTGCTATAATTTCCTTGAAATTGTGGCAGTGACGGATCATGGGAATTGATGGATCAACAAATGTGAAAGTATTTTATTTTCTAAAACAAAATTGAATAATTGCACAACTTTATATGTAAATAGGGGACAATTTTAAAAAAAAATTTGGAATTCATTTTTGGTTCAACATGGGCCTGTTTTAATATTGTTTTATTGGTAAAATCAATTAATTGTAGTTAGGTATAAAATAGTTGATAAGTGCCTGTGCCTTATGGTACAAGAAGCACCTTTAAATTGGAATAGCAATAGAAAGTGTACCAATTCTACAAGCTAAATGGTGAGACTTTCCAGGTATAACTACCGACTGTGATTCTAGGGGACTATATATTTGTTAGAGATGGTGAGGTAGGCTGCTTTTGACTCGGCTTCTTTGAGGGAGTTTGTGGATTTTGTCATTCTTGGTAGTGCTTTGTACAAACTTCAGAGGAGAGGCTTGAGACTTGGGAGAAAAGGAGAGTAGAAATAGAGCAGAAGGCCCAAACAGGAAACACAGCTTGGTTTCAGAGAACAATCAAGCATGCATCTGGTCACAGTTGCTTCCAGTACACAGTCCTGGAATATGCTGGCATAGGTCAGCACGTCAATGATCGGTGTGCATCTGGGTCTCTGATAATGGGTCCTGGAAATTTAAATCAAGGATATCTTGTAGCAAAGGAGTGTGGCAGGTTAATATAATTAAATCCAATTTAAAATAATCCAATCTAATTTATTAAGGAGAGAGGAATGGCTGAGCAGGTGCCAGCATTATGGTTCCAAGTGTTGGCAGCAAGAGTTAGATATTCAAGGAATTTCAGTTTCGAGCAGCGGCAGATTAACCATAAGACTGAGTAGGCTTAAGCCAAGGGGTCTGGAAGGGAGGGGGGCCCGGCAGGAGTGGTTATGTCGGGCTCCTGGGCAGGAGCAGGGGACCTCTGCCTCCCAACAAGGAGCGGGAAACTTGAGTTCCTGGCAGGAGCGGGTACCTGGGGCCCCTTCCCTCACTGGACTGGGGACCTCGAGCTCTACAATTCTTTTGACCCCAAAGATTCAATCGATCCCCCAGTGTTTATTGACCCCCCTGGTATTTTTCGACCCCTTGGATAGTCCTATCAGCCCCCAGGGAACAGTATTGACCACTTTAGAGACTCCTAATATGTTATTTCATGTAACTTAATATCATTTTATTCTATTCATCAAAGGGTGGGGCAGGGAGACAAGGTCATGGTGAACCTTACTAAAGCTCAGCCTAAGGGCCAAGGTGGTAGTTAATCTGCCACTGGCTCTGAGTTGGTGAGCTGGAGTCTGAGCTTCAGATACACTGACATATCAGGGAGGGGGGAAATTACATGGATATTGTATTCTGGGAGCTAGTCACAGATTAATTTCCTCAAATTTGATCAGTAATCAAGGCCAAGAGGATGTTACTGCAATGGGTGCTAGTCCTGGAGGAAGCTCACCTCTTACCCTTGTCTGACAGGTTTGAGAATTTTGCTCCCTGCTTGGTGGGGAATACAAGGAGGAAGCACAAACTGCCCATGGCAACAAGGAGCAGTTCAAGTAAGGGAAAGTAAGTGACATGTAGACATCATTGAGGAGAACATAGTTAGGGGATCAGACACTGTTCTCTCAGCAAAGGCAGAGAATCTCAAAGGTTGTGTACCCCACCCATTGCCAGGCTTAAGGACATCTCTTCTTAGGAGGGGGAAGAATCCATTAAGATGGCCCATGTAGTTACTAATGGCTCAGGCAGGACCAGGAAGAAGGTTATGTTAAAGCATTATGAGCAAGTTAGGACAACATTAAAAAACAGGCCCTCACACTGCTCACACTAATCATCCGAGACTCTCATATTCATGAAACAATATCCAATTATTTATTTGTATTTATGAATACTTGTCTTGCATGTGTTTGCTTGTGAGTGTGTTATGTCTGGTTGTGTGTCTGCATGTTTTGCACGATTGTTGTTTCATCAGGTTGTACGTGAGCAATCAGATGACAATAAATTTGACTTTGCTTAACTGCATAAGACGTTAGACGTTAGACCCATTTGGAATATTGTGTTCAGTCCTGATCACCTCATTACAGGAAAAATGTGGATGCTATAGAGATGGTGCAGAGGAGATTTGCAAGGATGCTGCCTGGATTGAAGATTATGCCTTATGAGGATAGATTGAGAGAATTTGGTCTTTTCTCCTTAGAGCAACAAAGGATGAGGGGGTAATCTGATGGAGGTGTATAAAGTGATGAGAGGCTTTGATCATGTGGATGGCCAGAGGCTTTTTCGCAGGGCGAAAATGGTTAATATGAGGGGGCATAGATGCTTAATAAGTACAGGAGGGATGTCAGAAGTAAGTTCTTAGTACAGAGAGTAGTGGATGCATGGGATGCACTTCCAGTAATGGTGGTGGAGGCAGGTAAAATAGGTTCTTTGAAAAGACTATTAGATAGGTACATGGAACTGAGTAAAATGAAGGGGTTATGCAGTAGGGCAATTCTAGGCAGTTGGTAGGGTAGTTTATTAGTTTGCCCAGCCCTGTGGGCCTGAGTGTCTGTACTGTGGTGTAGATTTATACCTTCTATGTTCTTTCTTTGACTGCATGTAACATTTGTAACAAGGTAGATGGTACAAATAGCATTTAACAGCTGTTACCGAGGTGTGGTTGCCGGATGACCAGGCCTGGGGACTCAACGTTCCAGGTTATAAATGTTCCAAAACAGCAGGCAGAAGAAGGGAAAGGAGGTGGAAGGAATCTGCCCTAGTCCTGACCAATGTGGAATTGATTTGGATGAAGGAAAGAAATAGTAGGGGGAAAGACGATGAGGTTGGTGGTTCCAAAAGACCCCAGGGTGTGGCTTCTCCATAGACAAAAGCATAAATGGGAAAATATCAAAGGGACATTAAAATAATTGAGTGATTTTAATCTGCAATTGACTGGACTAATCAAAGTGGCAAGGATAATGTGGAAGAGGAATTTGTGGATTGCGTCAGGAGTTGTTCCTGAGAGCAGAATGATAGAGAACCTACCTGGTAACAGGCTACTTTAGAGCTGGTCAAGAGGTAGGATTAATAAAAGATGTTGTGCTTCAGGGAGTAGTGATTAACCATGAAAGGAATCAGCATAATGCTAAGCAGCAGAATTTGTGGACTAACACCATGTCCAGAATTAATGTCTTCCACCTCATAAGGGCAATTACAGTGGTGTGAAGGTCAAGTTGCCTGGAGACAGAGTAAGCAGGTTCGGGATAGATCTGTGGATGAGGAGTGGTGGATACCTAATATATAGTTGGCTCATAACACTCAGCAGCAATTTAGAAAGCAGGATCCTAGGAGAAAGTTGAACCATTTGTGGTTAACAAATGTCAAAGATGGTGTATGTAAAGTGGAACTCCAGCAATGGGGGACGAGAAAGTTAAAGAGGGGAAAAAAATTGATAATGGCAAATATTTATCAAAACAAACAGCATAGATAGGTGAAAAAGAGAATAGGTGTGGGATTCCTAGAGCGTGATTCTGAGGAATTAATAATGAGAAACAAGGAAAGCACAATAAGGTAATCAATACTGACAATAAATCAATCAGCAGCCTTTATAGTGGAGTTAATTGAAAGAATTCCAAAGGTATCTGATGGGCCAGATTCAAACATTATGGAGCAATCAATATTCCAAGGGACAAGGTGTTGGTAAAACTAATGGAACTAATTGCAGGCAAGTCACCAAGGCCCAATAACCTGCATCTGAGGTTTTTAAAGGAAGCAGCTGCAGAAATAATGAAGGCATTGGTTAAATTTTAAATGTAGGCATACAGCACAGTAACAGGCCCTTTTGGTCCATGAGCCCGAGTCACCCAATTATACCAATTAACATACAATCCCTGGTATGTTTCAAACAGTCAGCGCAGGATCTACACCTCGGTTCCAATCGCTGGCGCTGTAAAGGTGTGCGGAGGCCTTTCAAAAGAAAGTACCAGCAGATTGGATAGCCACAAATGTGATTCCATTTTTGAAGAAGAGGTGAAGACAAAAAGCAACAGGCATACCAGCTGTTCATCTGTTGTTGGCAAGATGCTGGTGAGAATCATCAAGGAAGATATAACTGAATCATCAAGGAAGATATAACTGATCCTTTAGTGAAGCTTAAAAGCCAACATGTTCTTAAGGAAGGTACACTTTGTTTGACAAATATGCTGGAATTCTTTGAGTACATAGCGAGCAAAGATGATAGAAGAGAACTTGTAATTGTAGTCTTTTGGGATGTCCAGAAGGCATTTCATAAGGTAAAATAAAAGACTGATGCATCAGGTAAGATATCGGAGTATTGGGGAACTGTGTTAGCACAGATTGAAGATTGGTTATCTCAAAAAGAATTGGAATAAACAGGTCTTTTTACAGGCTGAATGTAACTAGTGAAGTGCTCAAAGCATCAGTTCTTGGTCCTCAATTTATATTAATGACTTCGCGAAGGGGGGAAGAGTACAAGCCATCTAAGTTTGCTGGTGACATGAAAATCATTGGGATGGTGTTTTGTACTGAGGATTTTGGGATTTTGAAACTGGATATTGATAGATTGAGTGTGTAAATTGTTTAATATGGAAAAATATGAGGTCAAAGAACACAAATGGGCCCTTTCAACCCATCGTATCAATGCTAACCATGGAGCTGATCTACACTAATCGCATTTGCTACATGAGACCCGAATCCCTCTATGGCTTTCCAATATCAGTTCCAGTCCAAATGATTTTTCAACATTGTAATTATATCTGCCTCTACCTCTTCCAGAAGCAGTTCATTCCAGATAACTCCAGCTTCTGCGTGAAAAACTAACCCCTTAGGTCTCCTTTAAATTTTTACCTGCTCACCCTAAACCTGTACCCTCCAGTTTTAAACTCCTTCACCATGGGAAAAAGATTCTATTTTTCTTACCTACACCCCTCATAATTTTATAAACTTTTACAGGGTCACCCCCTCAGCTTCATGTTCCAGTGAGAATAAACCCAACCTATCCATCTTTTCTTGCAACTAAAGCCCTCTAATCCAGGCAATATCCTGCTCAATCCCTTCTGCCTTCTCTTTATTGCCCCCACATTCTTCCTGTAGTGTGGAGATCGGAATGACACACTGTAGAGCTCGTCGAAAGAAACAAAGACTTGTTGATCCAAACCAAGGCTTTTATTAGCAAAAGACCGGAGCTCTTCACAGGTGGCCGACCAGTCCAGAATGATCCGACCTGGCTAGGGACACAACCCTTTAAGGCCCAGACAATAGGTGTGGCTTAGCTCTCAGCCAATCGCTGTAAGCACAGTCTAGATACAGTAACTATATACACTATGTACATTGGTGATAGATCTGTACTATCACATTCACCCCTTCTTGGAGAATTGACCCTGGGAAAAAAAAACAAAAACGAGGGAGAGAATGAAAGGAAGGGGTAGGTCAAGGACTGTAGCGGTCAGGGGGTCTGACCATCCGGCGTGACCGCCGTGGTGCCGGGATTGAGGTCGCTGGAGTGGTGTCGTCAGCGGGCTCGTCGGGTGCGACTGCTCCGTCGCTCAATTCCCCTGTCGTGTTGTCGGCAGGGTGGCCCGGGTCATCGGGGTGCTGTTGGTCCTTCTGTTGCGGCACGGGGCCTGGAGAATAAGGAGTTGGGGGGTTTGCTGGGTCTACCGCGTCCTGAGCTAGGTCCCGCACCGAAACAGTGTCCTCCCGCCCGTCTGCGAACTCAACGTAGGCGTAATGTGGGTTTGGGTGGAGTAGAGTCACTCGGTCGACCAAGGGGTCGTTCTTTGAGTGCCGGACGTGGCGTCGCAAAAGGACGGGGCCAGGGACGGTGAGCCATGCCAGTACAGTGGTTCCTGATTCGGATTTCCTTGGGAAAAGGAACATCCTTTCGTGGGGGGTGGCATTTGTTGCAGTACATAGGAGGGAGCGGATGGAGTGTAAGGCACTAGTGAGAACCTCCTGCCAGTGAGAGGTGGGGAGACCTTTAGACCGGAGAGCCAGTGTAACCGCTCTCCATATGGTGCCATTCTCCCTCTCGACCTGGCCGTTACCGCGTGGGTTATAGCTCGTGGTCCTGCTTGAAGCAATACCACACTCCAGAAGGTACTGTTGCAGCTCTGCACTCATGAATGAGGACCACCTATCACTGTGGATGGAATTGGGGTACCCGAAGATGGTGAAAATACTGTGAAGGGCCTGTATCACTGAGGTGGCAGTGGTGTCTGGGCAGGCCACAGCGAATGGGAAGCGGGAGTACTCGTCGATGGCCGTAAGGATGTAGGTATTACGGTTGGTCGACGGTAGGGGCCCCTTAATGTCTACGCTAAGACACTCGAAGGGGCGGGTGGCTTTGATAACGTGGGAGTTATCCGGACGGAAGAAGTGGGGCTTGCATTCAGCGCACACCGAACAGGCTCGGGTCATGGAGCGGATCTCCTCGACTGTGTAGGGTAAGTTGCGCGCCTTGACAAAGTGAGCAAACCTAGTGACCCCTGGATGACAGAGCGCCTCATGGAGTTTCCGTGGTCTGTCCATCTGTATGCTGGCGCACGTCCCCCTGGAGAGCGCGTCAGGCGGGTCGTTGAGCTTACCAGGCCGGTACAGGATGTCATAGTTAAAGGTGGAGAGTTCGATTCTCCATCTGACGATTTTGTCGTTTTTTATCTTACCACGCTGGGTGTTGCTGAACATGAAGGAGACCGCGCGTTGATCAGTCAACAGTGTAAAGCGCCTCCCAGCGAGGTAATGTCTCCAACGACGCACCGCTTCAACTATGGCCTGGGCCTCCTTCTCGATCGAGGAGTGTCTACTCTCCGGACCCTGGAGGGTTCTGGAGAAGAAGGCTACAGGCCGACCGGCCTGGTTCAAGGTGGCTGCCAGGGCGAAGTCGGATGCATCGCTCTCGACTTGAAACGGGACAGACTCATCGATCGCGTGCAGCGTCGCAGCAGCGATGTCAGATTTGATTCGATCGAAAGCCGCTGTGGCTTCGGTCGAGAGGGGAAAAGAGGTGGTCTTGATAAGAGGACGCGCCTTGTCGGCGTAGTGTGGAACCCATTGGGCGTAATACGAGAAAAGGCCCAGGCAACGTTTGAGAGCTTTCTGGGTATGTGGGGGGGGGGTAAGTCCATTAGGGGACGCATGCGGTCAGGATCTGGCATGACTATCCCGTTCTCCACCACACAACCTAGAATAGCGAGTCGTGTGGTCCGGAAGACACACTTGTCCAAATTGTAAGTCAGGTTTAGCTGACGGGCAGTTTGAAGAAATTTGTCTAGGTTGGCGTCGTGGTCCTGCACGTCGTGGCCGCAGATGGTGATATTGTCCAGATACGGGAAGGTAGCGGTTAGCCCGTTCTGGTCCACCATCCTGTCCATTTCCCGCTGGAAGACTGCGACACCATTCGTGACCCCGAATGGTACCCTGAGAAATTGATATAGCCGCCCATTCGCTTCAAAGGCCGTGAATGGTCAGTCCTCGCAGCAGATCGGGAGCTGGTGGTAGGCCGAACGTAGGTCAATAGTGGATAAAATGCGGTATTGGGCGATCTGGTTCACCACATCCGTGATGCGTGGCAGCAGCGGCGGTAGTGTCGAGTGTTCCGCACGGGGGCGAGAGGCGGGCCATCACCATGGTTGCGAGGGTGGGTTGCCCCTTCCGGGTTCGGCGTCTCCGTGACGTCAGGCGTTGCCGTGCAGGGGAGCCCTCGCTCTCATTGGACGAGAGCTCTGGGGAAGAAGAGTTTGAATGGGATAGTGGCGATTGGGCTTCACACGAGGCACTGTGTTTGCTGGCGGCCATCTTAGACCTACAGACTGCAGCAAAGTGACCGTTTTTAAGGCACTTCTGGCACCTGGCTTTTCTTGCTGGGCACTGGGACCTGCTGTGCTTGTCCCTCCCGTAGAAATAACATTTTGGGTTCGCAGGGGGCAGGGTAGCAGCAGCCGACAGGCCGTCAGGGGTAGGGTAGACGGGCACTCTACTCACATCAGAACGAGGGGTCCAGTCCCTAGAGAGCTCGGTGGACTTTAAGGCTGCATCCTCCATTGTGATTGCAATCCGGGCCACGTCCTCTAGTTTTTCTACCCCTTGTTCGAGCAAGCGCAGCCTCACTTCATTCGATCTGAGCCCGGCCACATAGGCATCCCGGACGAGATCATTTGTGATCTCGGCAGCAGTTTTGTCCACACAGTTACAGTCCTTGCCCAATGCCTTTAATACTTGTAAATATGCCCTGCTGGACTCACCAGGCTGTTGCTTCCTCGACGCAAGCACGAGCCGGGCATGAACTCTGTTCACCGGTTGATCATACAGTTCTTTCAGTACCTTTATGGCTGCGGTGTAAATGGTCTCATCCTGGATGTTCTCGTAGACTCTCAAGGACACCATAGACAGCAATGCTGTTAGACGCTGGTTATCCTCCTCTACCTGAATGAATCTCAGGAAGTTTTCAAAGTTCAGCAACCAGAAGTTAAAGGCTTTGAAGGCTGTAGCTGACTGTGGGTCGATATCAAGTTTTTTCTGGCCGAGTTAAACGCTCCATCCCTTTAAAAAAAAATTCTTTTGCTAATAAAATTGTAGAGCTCGTCGAAAGAACCAAAGACTTGTTGATCCAAACCAAGGCTTTTATTAGCAAAAGACCGGAGCTCTTCACAGGTGGCCGACCAGTCCAGAATGATCCGACCTGGCTAGGGACACAACCCTTTAAGGCCCAGACAATAGGTGTGGCTTAGCTCTCAGCCAATCGCTGTAAGCACAGTCTAGATACAGTAATTATATACACTATGTACATTGGTGATAGATCTGTACTATCACACACACAATTCTCTAAGTGTGGTTGAATCAACATTTTGGTGCAAAATGACATCCCAAATCTGATACTGATGCCTTGTTCTATGAAGGTAAGCATATCAAATGCCTAATTCACTACTCAATGCACCTGTGTTGCTCCTTGCAACTTGCTATGGACATTTTCCAAGGTCTCTCTGTACAACAATGCTCCTTTCTCTATATGTGCTAACAAGACTTGTCCTCCCAAAGTGCATTACCTCACAAATTAACTTCCATTTCCCAGCATTCCACTCAACTTTGCAGATGATCTGAAATGGTGTTACATACCAATAAGCAGGAGGGGAGTCAAGATAAGGACAAAGACAATGTGCGCACAGGTGAAAAAATGCCCATTGATGATGAGGTTAAAATGTGCGATCAGTTAATTGGTGTGATGGAACAACATTCATTTATCAGTGAGTGTGAGATTATGCGTTTTTTTTCAATTAAAGAGAGACTGCTTAGTCAGAGACCTCTTTTAATTAAACAGATGACACTGGAAGAAATCTTTAAAAAGAGTTCTTTCTGATGCAATGTTTGAACTGTATGTGCGTTTACTGCATTTGCAATGTTTGAGATGTCTGCGATGTCTAAGTTGTATTTTGAAGTTTTACTTTAAAATAAAATAACATGCTAGTGATATTATGGTCTTTTATGGTCTTTATTTGGCTAAATTCATTTAACATCTTGTGCGATTTTGCGCAGTTTTGAAATATCGCATTCGCTTAAAGGAATCACCATTTTAAAAGGATTCTGAAATCCGGTGTCGGGCCCCAGCAATTTCAGATAAAAGCTTAGGCACCTGTATTACAGTCGGTCAGGGGACTCAAATCACAATAATTATAGAGCAAGGTGAAAAAGATAATTAATTTAAAGTCAAACATTTTTTCAATTAATAGGTTTTGGGTAATAATTTCAGCTTGTAGTTGGGAGCCATTTATTTCTTATGCAGCCAATCACCATTGTTGCATTAAGTAACCATTCTTAACTTCTGATTGTGAAATTAATGAATTCACAAATATTCTTGATTCATTGAAACTAAATGTACAAACCAAAATCCCTTTGTATTTCTCTCCAGTCTTGAATGCATTTTTGCATTGTGTGGGAATGAAGTATTTGCACTCACTTAAAACAACACCGGTAAAGAACACAAAATCAACCTTCTTGCAGATTATGTGTTGGTATATTTGATGAATCCGGGGCTGGGGGTGGGGGAGGGGGGGGGGGTTTGGCTGGGCTGGAGGATTATGGGAAGGTTTTGGGTCCAGAGTAAATTTGGATAAAAGTGAGGTTATGCCTCTGACAAATGGAGATTATGATCAGTATAAATGTGGCAGTGAGTTTGAGTGGCCAAGGGAAGGCATAAAATACTTGGGGGTCAAAGTTGATAAGGATTTATGTAATTTGTATAAGCTTAATTATATCCCTTTTCTCAGGAAAATTAGAGGACCTGATTAGATGGAAGACTCTGCCCAATACATTGATGGACAGAGTCAACAGTGATAAAATGAAAGTGATGCCAAGACTCCAATACCTTTTTCAGTTGCTAACCATTGCATTGTCTAGGGTTTTTTTTAAGGTGTTTAACAAGTGTGTCAGGAAGTTTCTGTGGAATGGAAAAGTGGCTATAGTCTCCATGGAAGAGTTAACATGGGATTATAAATTGGGGATTTAAAATTACCTGACTTGAAAAAGTATTATTGGATATCCCAAGTGAGATTTATCACCTCGCTCTTTGAGGGAGAGGGGGCCCCAGTGTGGACGCAGATTGGGCTGCATTCATTAGGTGAAGAGATAGCCAAAGAATTTATTTTTAAATGGGATGTAAAACTACTCAAAAAAAACATATAACCCCATCCTAAAACATGTACTTCAGACATGGAAAAGGATAAAACAAGGTGGGGATATCCCCCAAAATGCCCCTGACTCAGAATAATTTAATACCCTTAACTCTGGGTAATAAGATCCTGGACACCTGGCGCCAGAGGAGGATCAGATGTATCGAGGATTGTTATGAAGAGAAGCATCTTATGTCATTTGAGCAAATGAGAAACAAGTATAACTTGCCCACCAGAACATTCTTCTGCTATCTGCAAATAAGATCTTTGTTGAGGGAAAATTTTGGACCAGCAATGACCCTGCCTGAATGTAGCGATATGGAGATTCTAATTCGAAAGGGGAATGTGTGTAAATTTATTTCTAAGATGTATTACATATTCCAAAGTGAGGATCCGAAACCGGGCCTACAAAGGTCAAGGGAAAGATGGGAGTTGGAATAAATAGAGAATGCTGTCAGGACCTACATCTGGACAGTGTGATGGGAGTGGTCTACCCCAGATACAGATGGTGCAGTATAACTTCCTGCACCAATTGTACCTTACTCCTCTGAAACTACACAGGTCAAAGTCGGAGATTTCAGAAAAGTGTTTCAGATATATAGAGGTGAGAACTTTTGTCTACTCTACCTGGCCGTGTTCAAAGGTGAGACCTTTTTGGGAAGACCTGGTGTAGAGCTCGTCGAAAGAACCAAAGACTTGTTGATCCAAACCAAGGCTTTTATTAGCATAAGACAGGAGCTCTTCACAGGTGGCCGACCAGTCCGGAATGATCCGACCTGGCTAGGGACACAACCCTTTAAGGCCCAGACAATAGGCGTGGCTTAGCTCTCAGCCAATCGCTGTAAGCACAGTCTAGATACAGTAACTATATACACTATGTACATTGGTGATAGATCTGTACTATCACACCTGGGGACATTCTAAAAAAAATTACGAGTGGTTTTTCCATAGGACCCGGAGCTGTTTCTCTTGGGGGATATTGGAGCAGTGCAGTTTAGAGTGACTAAATTCCAAAGTTTATTTGTGAAGGTCGCTTTGGTGGTAGCCAGGAAATGTATTGCGGTTTCATGGAAGTCTGACTTCCAGCTAAATACCACACGATGGAATATGGAAATGCAGAGTTGCATTCCCTGGAGAAAATCACATATAAACTATGGAGGAAACATGACACATTTGGTAGAGTATGGCAACATTACCTGCAGTACATTGGTTCTCAGAGAGATTGACTCCCCCACTTTTAAATAGGGATAAGGTTAAATTATCCCAATACGGCCAGAGGTGCAATTATGGAAATAGGACTTGGTGCAGACGACACACCTGCCCTTTTCTTTTCAGGTCTTTAGTTTTCTTTTTTCTTTTGAGAGTTTCTTTCTTGTCTTTTTAGTGTTTTCTTTTGAATGGCGATTCCACCATTATTTCTTTTTATTACAGGTTGTGATAAGGGTGGTGTGCCCTACGATGATTGCGATCGAGATAAGTTTTTGGAAAGTATTCGCTGAGGTGGGTGGGGGGGGTGGGGTTGGGACGAATATAGACTTTGGGTATGAATATGTACATGAATGGCTTTGTTTATTGGACTTTGTAAGCCTGTGAAAACTAAAATAAAATATTCAAAAAACTACACCAGTAAAAAAGTGTACTGTGAAACTGAAATGAAAAGCTTGAAATTTGCACCAACCATCTACCGCCTATTTAGTCTAGTTCTAAGTAAATCCCATTTTCTATTCTCCACACATTCCCACCCACCCCCACCCCACTCCACCCCTGCCTGATTCTGCACACTTGGAACACTTTACAGCAGTCAATACATCTTCCGATTTGCATGATTTGGGGAGGAAATTCTGGCAGTTACAGAGAGAAGCAACTAACTCCAGCTCGATAGGACCCAAGCAGCCTTTTTCTGAAGAAAAAAAGGCGACTGTAAAGACAGATTCTCCGTCTTTACATCGCTGCACTAACCTCCATAAAAAGTCCGAAAGCGGGTGGACTGCTGGAATACGCTCCACCTTCCATCCGCCTAGGTGGAGCATAATGCTCCTCCTCCTCCATAAAATGAATGCTGCAAAGTGGAGGGCTGATGACATCACGATGAAATCATCAGCCTGAGACCCAAGCACGAATTTTAAACCGCTCTGTGTGTTCAGATACAGGGCAATGGCAACCGTGATTTGACTCTGAAAAAAATCATTATTTCATTCGTATGAGTGATGGCTAAGGGTTTTTTTCTTTTGGGTGGAAGGGAATACCTATATTAATTTTTCACTTGCTGGCGCTTATGTTTGACGTCACAGGGATAGGCAGCTCTACTGCACCACCCAACCCTCCTCCCTCATCCCGGAAGATGGTTCCCGACTCTGCTCTCCATAAAGGCAATGTTGGATCCACATTATAGGCCATCATCTTTTTTCCTTGAGCCATCTTTAATGCAGGGTTGCACTATAAAAAGGTTTCAGAAGGTCAGAATTGAACCCAGGCCTCTGGCACTGCAAGGCAAAGACTCCACCAACGGTATCACTTGTATCACCAAAGTTGTGCTGCTGTACTGTCATCCAAGAATGCCATTGAACTGATGCAAGTAGAAAACACATTACTTGGCTCAACAACAATAACTCACTTTGCAAGCAAAGGCTTTTTAGACCCAACAGTGGAACAATCAGTATGCCCTTTCAAACTGCTGTGTAAAATGGGGTTAACCAGGCAATTTGCATGGATAGCGCCCCAGTTATGTGGCAATTTGAAAGGGTCTAACTGGGTCAACCCCGTCAGAACCCAATCAGGTCCTTGACCTACCTCAGAAGTAGTCAGGGAACCCAGTTAAACTTACCCAGGTCTCCTCCACGGCTGATTTGAAAACTAAAATGGTCAACCTGCTTATTCTGGTGAGGTTAGCACTGCAGACATCACCAGCATCTGAACATCATGAACTTCTGGTGAGTGCAGAAACAACAGCAGTGTCCTGCCAGCAGCCCATCCTGGTTGCCTGCTGACTGCCCCACCGACAGCCTGCCCCGGTTGCCCGCTGACTGGCCTGCCGGCAGCCAGGGTGGACCCCTGAGTGCCCCACTAGCAGCCCACCTCGGCCGTCCGCTGACTGCCCCACTGACAGCCTACCCTGGCCATCTGCTGACTGCCTCACGAGCTGCCCCTGCACCTTCCAGCCAAAGAACAAAATGGCAGGTACAGACTTCTAATACATAAATGCAACATATATGTAATTTACGGGGATATCTTAGGCAGCAGTACATTGCAATAATCACAACAATTAAGACAATAATTGTTAATCAGAGGCTGACTCGTGAGAGTGAGTGCGTGACGCATCATTCACCGTGTCATTGCGGGGGTGGGATCACCCTTAAATCGTCGGGTTGGCAATTTAGCCAGTTGGTTCACCGTCAATTTGAAAGGTGCATCCTGCACCCAAGACTCAGTAATCACAGCCAGGTACCAGGATGGCTATCTGGGTGCTGCAGTTTGAAAGGACGTTGATCAACATATTGCTTCCATTATGCTGATCAATGCCTTTGACAGCTACTTGCAACAGGAGCTGTTGTGGTTATAATGACATTCACACATTACATGTGCTATGAATGCAGAGTAAACTGATAGCCACATCAGTCTTCAGGCTAAATTGGACCTCGATGATGTAGCTAACACCATCTGTCAACCTCGTACAGTTGGATACACATTCAGTATGAGTCTGCTCTGGTATTACAATAACAAATTGCTCGTGGTTAGGTTGCTGCTAATTTCTCAGTGTGTTACATCACTTCAACTACTTTGATTTGGTACTTTTGAAATCATGAAGGATTGTTACATTCAAAGTGAATAACTTTGAATAACATTGAATTTTGAATTGAACTAAATTACTGTATTTATTGTTACATGTATCGAGATTCAGTGAACAGCATTGCTTTGTCTGCTGTCCAGGCAACTCAACAAATACTTGAGTAGAGCAGCTAGTGCGATAATAAAACAACATGCAGAAAAGAATGTTAGTGTCCAAAAGTGCAGGTTATATTGTTACAAAGACAATGTACAGGGTATAGAGTAGAGTTAAAACAGTGCAAATGCATCTTCATTTACCAATGAGAAGTCCATTCAGGAGTCTGATAATAGCAGGAAAAAAACTTGAATCTGGTTCATGTTTTTCAGTTCATGTACTTTTTCCCAAAGGAAAGGGGCAGGAGAGAGTGTGGGATTGATCCTTTAATATGTTCATGAGACTGTGGGAGGGGGATATAGGCAGAGTCAGTGGAGGGGAAGTTGTTTGCCTGATGACAGGGAAAGGACTGAGATGTTTGCCTGAACTTCAATTCTTCTCCAAAATTTGTGACTCAAAAGTGTGGTTGCTTTAGCAGTTGTTCACTTATGAGAGTGTAACAACAGCCTTCTAGAATGGAGAGGAGGGAGAGAAAGACTAACAGCAGGGAACTGCAACTCTCAGTAGTTTATGAAAGAGTGGATCTGTTTCTGTGCTGTAAGACTCTGAGATCCAAGCTCATCTGGACGTCACTGTGCTAGACTGGCAGAAAGGATGAGAGAAGAAAAAGCAAGAGCTCATTATTTACAAAATTACCTCAGTCCTTTCTGCCTAGGGCCTTCTTTTCTTTTTTTCTATTGCAACGTTAAAGTATTTTCCAAACAAAAGTTAATAATTTAAACATTTATTCTGCATACATTTGAGGAATAATTCTCAATTATTGAGACAGTGCATAGGGTTCCATTTTGCAACTGAAAGGTTATAGTTTCAGATTCCTAGATCTCATAAGAAGTAGCATGAGCCGTGCTACCATGGAAACAACACTTCTGAATCAAGCCTCCGCAGAAAATTAAAGACGCACACAAGCTGATACCTTTAATGGATCTACACCCTATAATGGAAATTAAACTGTTGCTATACGATAGCTTCACTCAGTCAAATGTTTACTTTGAATTGGTTTGTGTGATGATTATATTCAAAAGAACAAAATTAATTATTTCCATTTGTCCATTAGCACCATAAATCTGTGAATATTTATTTATGTATTTGCGTTTCTCCCTTTTACATTCACTAGCTGTTTCTCTTATGTGTAAACCACACACAAATTGTTGTTAGTATGTTTAGTGTACCTAGAAAACTGCAGCTAGTAAGACTTATATTGAATCTGTGCTTTATACTGATGTACATGACAATAAACTTTCATTCATTCCTTTATCCACTAATATTTGACAAAAATTTATTTTCTCAAATTAGATGTACACTGTATATTATTCTCAGTGGGGGCCCACAGCATGTTTAAGGGAGGCCATGGACGGAAATCATAAAATATTTTTTTATGTGGTCGTTGGAAGAGAAATACAGAAGAAACCAACTAAATGACTGCTTTACAAGGAAGGGGGAGTCCATAAACTTTGAGCAGAGTCCAAAGGGAGCCATAATCAAAAAACGGTTGAGAGGATTAGAGATGAGCAGCGGGAGAGATTAATATGGATATTCTATAGATTTGTACTTAAGAGAATGATGAAGGAACAATATTTCTTCCTTTAGTTTAGAGTGAATTTCTACAAAACTATGATTGCCATGAGCACAAAATGAATGACTACTAACTGGGTGGCATAGCCAATTGTGAATAGATGGAACAGATTTGGATTGGGAGGACACTGATGGTTTAAGTCTGGTCACATTTGTTGAACTGTGAGATAAGTATAATAGGAAATGTTGGATAATTGAAGGATTGGACATCTGACATAAAATGAACACAGCATAAAATGTTGCAACATGCTAGGTCTCAATGTTCATCAAATATTTGTCAAATGGAGCAGAAGTGCAAAAAAATGTAAAATCAAACATATTACTGATTCAATCTGATTGTATAATAAATCATCCTCTCAATATACACCAGATGTATCAATCAACTAACCAATAAAGGCACAAAATTAAAGCAGAAACAGCCCGTGCTGTGGAAACATATTTGCATACTAAAATATTCTAAAATATACTAAACTAAAAGTTCACATATTTTTCTGGAGTAATTTTATTAAATGTTATGAATATTCGCCTTTACATTGCAAAAATAAGTTGACTAATTATTAGCTTTGTTTAATTAATGTTTTAAACAGGGTGATTCATTTATTTATGTAAAAACACAAAAGTGCTGCAGGAACTCAACAGATAACACAACATCCAGAGGAGGCAAAGATACATAACGACATTTCGGGCCTGAGCCCTTCTTCATGGTATGAATAAAAAGCTGGGGGAGGAGGGAAGAAAGAGCAGGGGAGGAGCACAGTCAAAAGGGACAGAGAGTGAGAGAGAGAGAGAGAGAGAGAGAGGAATATAAGATGTTGTTCTTCTAATTTGCAGGTGGCAGTGCATGAGACCATGGACAAACATGTCAGCATGGGAATGGGGTGGGGTATTGAAATGGGTTGCCACTGGAAGATCCCCTCTATTGCAGCAGACTGAGTAAAGGTGCTCAACAAAGTGATTTCCCAGTCTGTGTGCAGTCTTTCTGATGTCAAGGGGGGCACTCCAGGAGTAGAGGATACAGTAGGTGACTCGAGCAGATTCACAAGTGAAATGTTTGGGGTGCCGAATGGTGGTGAGGGAGGAGGTGTGGGCACAAGTGCATATATCTTTACCTCCTACTGATGTTGGGTGACCTGCTGAGTTCCTCCAGCATTTTTGTACAATCACTGCATCTGCAGACTTTTGCGTTTCGCTCCATGATTCATTTATTGGAGAGTTACTCTGAGCACATATTATCATGTTTTATCATTACGATAAGCTCACTGACAAAAGACAAAGGAGGAAAAACCCAACACCCAACCCCAACCAACCAATTTTCCCCTGCAACCGCTGCAACCGTGTCTGCCTGTCCCGCATCGGACTTGTCAGCCACAAACGAGCCTGCAGCTGACGTGGACATTACCCCTCCATAAATCTTCGTCTGTTAAGCCAAGCCAAAGGAAGATAAGCTTGGTTTAAATCTTTTTCCTCTTCTCATTATGTTAGTAACTAAAGTCTGAAAATACTTTATCTTCCACTCTAGACCTGCTTATTCACCTTTGGTCAAATTCACAAATAGATACAAACCTGTCCCTTTTAGATCTCTTTATTTGCAGGTGAATTGGTCTCTTTGTGCTGATGCCTTGGTTGTGGAGAACTTAGCTCACGAATGTGGCTTATGCCTGCATTCCCATGCAAAAGAGGAAACATCTGATCCTGGATTTGGCGATGCATACTCAAGGTCTCAGGTTACAGGATAAGACATTTAGGACAGAGATAAGGAGATATTTCTTCATTTGAAGAGAGTTGAACCTGCAGAATTCTTTACCAGACAGCGCTGTGGAGGTCAAGTCCATGAATACATTTGAGGAGGAGATAGATTACTTTCCAAACACAAGGCATTAAGGATGTGGAGAGAATGGGAACTATGGTGTCAAGGTAGATGATCAGCTATGATTGTAATGAATGGCAGAGCTAATGGATGATAAGGGCCCAGCAGTGTGCTGTTGCTTCTGTTTTCTCTGTCTCTATGCTGACGGCATTTTTACTTCCCGTGAAAATAACAATGCTGAAGATTCTCGAAAACTGAAATAAAGAGAGAAAAAACTGGAAACAGTCAGCTGAGCAAGGACCAAATACAGAGAAAGAAAGAGTTAATTTTTCAAGTGTTGGACTGCCAAACCTACCCAAGTATTGGGGGCATTGTTCCCTCTAAGCTGTGCGCCTGTGCGCACACACGCGCATTTTGGAATAAGCACACAAAAGAAATTTAGGTGCACACAAAAGGTTAGTTACCTAAAATAATGTAGAATAAAATCTGAACTAAATACATTATTTTATAGAATGTATTACATTAAAACATGCCAATACAGTTTTATTAGCTTTGAGAGATAGGCTGAGCCAAAATTATCTTGAAACAATTTCAAGCTTACATTCAGTAGGCACTGTGACAGAGTATTTAGAGGTGGTTTGGGAGGAATTCTTAGAGCAGCTTGCACGCGCACATTTTAAAACAGAATATTTGCAGGACTTTTGCAGAGTGGTTTTTGCAAGAGGCAATAAAGTATCTACGGTAGCTTGCCTGGGAGAGCATGTGATCTTTGCAGGCAGAGGAGAAGAGTTTTGCTCTCAGAGAGGGAGGTTGTTAAACAGAGAGAGGAGTCACAGAAATCAGTTCCAGAAGGACAAAGCTGGCAAACTTTAGAAGACTGCCTGGTCAAGGGAGAAGACTGGCAGTCTGAAAGGTGACCTGAAAGAAAGAGGATCATCTGGAGAACCCTGAAGGGGGAAAATTTCATCAGCAAGACTGATTGAGAAGGAATCAGTTGTAGATGTCCTGGAAAAGGAATCTCTCTCTGAAAACCAGCAAGAGCCCTCCTGAGTGGCAACCATTTACCTGTTAAGCACCAAGGACTGGTGAACTTTGTTAATGCTAACTTCTGTGCACAGTACAAGAATTGCCTGCAACCAATGAGATTGAACTGTGATCCAAAGAACTGTTCTAATCTTAAATATACATTACACATACCTGTGCTTAATATTAGAGGGGGGATTAAGTAGTTAGGTTAAGTAAGTAGGTTAAGTAATGTTAAAGTTTAATTCTGTTTTGTCGTTCAAATATAATTAAAAACTATTTTTGCTTAAGTAACCCTGTGTGGTAGTGCATATCTATTGCTGCGGGTTTTTGCGGTCCTCTGGACTCCGTAACAGCACATACTTTTGTCACAGGAAAAAAATTTGCATAAGATTTTTGATCACACTGACTACTAAAAATTAGAGGGAACATTGTTAGGGGGGCAAAACACGAAAGGGCCTGAGCCCAAGAAGAAGGGTTATATATCTTTACCTCCTATAGGTGCTGCAAGACCTGCTGAGATCCTCCTACATTTTTTGTTTTTAACTGAAAGTATAAACTTTGAATCCCTCTCCAAAGATGTTGCAGAACCTTGAAGAAGGGCTCAGGCCCAAAACATTGGTTATATATCTTTTCCTCCTATAGATGCTGCAAGACTGGCTGAGTTTCTCAAGAAATTTTGTGTTTTTACTGCTGAACATGATGTTCTGTTTTTTATTTAATATATTCAACTGCTGTTTTTTAAGCTTCTTTGATAGTTTTTTTTTCACTTAAAGCTTTAATGTGAATTGTCCATTATGTTGACACAGACATGTGGGTGAAGGATCTGTTCCTATGCTAAAGTGTTCAGTGTTCTTTGCTTTTTCCTAATTTAAATTATCTACATTGGCTGCGCACTGTAGACATCAGAAAAACTGAACTTGGAAAGCTAAATACAACCTGAGTTCCAATCCCTGACCAGTAAAGAGTAAAGATGTCCTTAGCTACAGGTGTGGTGACAGAGGATTGGAGGGTCACTCACGTTTTTATGGTTTAATAAAGGCCCTAAAAGTAACCCTGAAAATTAAGGCCAGTGACCCTGACGTCAGTAGTAGGTAAATTATTAGAAGGTGTTCTAAAAGATCGGATATACAATTATTTGGATAGCCAGGAACTGATTAGGGATAGTCAACATGGCTTTGTGTTGTTTAACCAAACTTGTAGAATTTTTCAAGGAGGTAACCAGGAAAGTTGATGAAAGAAAGGCTGTGGATATTGTCTACATGGACTTTAGAAAGGCCTTTAACAACGTCCCATATGGGAAGTTAGTCAGGAAGATTCAAATGCTAGGTTTTCCTGGTGAAGTAGTGAACTGTATTTGATAATGGGTGGAGGGGAGAAGCCAGTGAGTAGTGATGGATGATTTCTTCTCAGACTGGATGCCTGTAACTAGTGGTGTGCCTCAGAGATTGGGGCTGGGACCATTGTTGTTTGACATCTATATCAATGATATGGATGATAATGTGGTAAATTGAATCAACAAGTTTGCAGATGACACTAAGATTGGAGGTGTTGTGGACAGGAAAGAATTTTTCAAAGCTTGCGGAGGGATCAGGACTAGCTGAACAAATGGGCTGAAAAATGGCAGATGGAATTTAATGCATTTAGTGTGAGATGTTGCATTTTCGAAGGACAAACCAAGAGAGGACATACACGATAAATGGTAGGGCACTGAGGAGTGCAGTAGAACAGAGGGATCTGGGAATACAGATACATAATTCCCTGAGAGTGGCGCCACAGCTAGGTAAGATTGTAAAGAGAGCTTTTGGCATATTGACTTTCATAAATTTAATACAGGAGTTGGGATGTTATGATAAGGTTGTATAACACATTGGTGAGGCCAAATTGTGTGCAGTTTTTGGTCACCTAACTACAAGAAAGATATCAATAAGAAGAAAGAGTGCATAGAAGATTTACTAGGATTTTGCCCAGACTTCAGGAACTGAGTTACAGGGAAAGGTTAAACAGGTTGGGACTTGATTCCCTGGAGTGTAGAAGTCCCACTCTCACTCTCACAGTCTCTCACTCTAACTGCCCCTCACTCCTGCTGTTCCTCATTCCTACTGTTCCTCACTCCCACAGTCCCACCCTCTCACAGTCCCTCCCTCTCACAATCCCTCACTCCTGCAGTCCCTTACTCCCACTGTCCCTCACTCCCACTGTCCTTCACTCTCATTGTCCTCACTCCCATTGTCTCACTCTCTGTGTGTTGGCAAGGACCTTTGCATCCTTTGACACAAATCTATGTTCTGCAAAGAGATGGATAACTATCTCCACTCCACTACAGTCATCTCAGGAACAATATGCATTTTGGGTGATATTTCTGATGTACAGGAAGGTTCTGACTGGAGGGACGGGTCTTCTCTCTGCCAAACAGGCCAAGTCCTGGTGCTTTTTCATGAGCACTGATGAAGAGGCATTCCACCAGATGACCTGGATGGTCTGCTCTGCAAACCACCTCACCGGGTCCATTGAGTCTTTGTCCCTCAATGTCTGCTGGATGTTCCGTGCTGACCACTGCAGATGGATTTATGGACAAAGGTATTTGTCTGGAAAAACTTCCATAAAGGATAGGTGCTGTGGCAAAGTCTAGCTAACTGGGACATTGTGTGGCAACGGAGCCAGGCCCATCCTTCGCATCACCCAGGACAGGTAGAACTTCTGCACACAGTGGCACTTGATGCCCCCATACTTTCATTCCACACACAACCTGATGCAGCCACACAAAAAAAGTGGTCTTAGGATTGAAGACCACATTGGGTACATCCTTGGTGACTTGTACAAGGTAACCCTTCTGACCCTTTCCAATTGGATCACCACATGAACCAGATGACTGCTCTGGTGACCACCAGGGATGGGTCACACCTGTGCCATGTACAGTAGCACCGAGAGCACCTTGCACCTGATGACCAGGTTCTTCCCCGTTATTGAGACCATGCACTGCACCCACAGGCCTAATTTTGTGATCCTCTCTGACCAATTTTTGTTCCACGCCATGACTCCTCCAAACAGGTCCCCAGCACCGAATCAGACTGAAGAGCTTTGCCTCGCTTTTCCAGTTTACTCTGGTTCCAAATGCAAATTCAAACTGGCCACAGATGCTAATCGATCTGCAGACCAATGTGTGACTGCACAGAAGACAATGACATCATCTATGTACAGGGATGCCTTGACCTGAGTCCCTCCACTGCCTGGTAACCTTACTCCTCATAGGTCCTCGTCCTTTCTGATGGATTCAGCAAATGACTTTATGCAGTATATGTAAGAGAGAGAATGGGCAATCCTGACTGACTCCAGACTTGATGGGGAAGCTATCTGTTTCTCACCCATTGATTTGGACTACGCTGTAGATCTCTGTGTAGAGCAGTTTAATCCATTTTGGAGAGCACAACCATCATGTATTTGAGAGATTTTCTGGTCAAAGGCCTTCTCCTGGTCCAAGTTGACCAGGGAGGTGCCCACTCTCCTGTCCTGCATGTAGGAGATGGTAGCACGAGGCTGTCAAAGATTTTCATGCCCAGACAATGCAAGTTTGGTCTGGGTGAATCACCTGTCCCAGAGCAGGCTTGATCTGATTGGCGCTGGCTTTGGACAGGATCTTGGAGTCAATGTTTAACAATGATATGGGTTTCCAATTCATAATATCCTCCTTCTTCCCCTTCTGTTTGTACATCTGAGTGATGATGCCCTTCCTCTTGGAGTCTGACATACTGCTTGCCAGGAGCATAGCATTGTATACTTCCAGCAGGAACGGCCCCACCCAGTCCCATAGAGCTGAGTACAACTCAGCTAGTAAGCTGTCGCTTCTGAGAGTTTTATTCAACTCAAAGTAATGGATGGAGTCTGCCAATTTTACTGAGGAAATTGGCTAGTCAAGACTTTCCTGCTTGCTGTCATCTAGGACCCTCTTGACAGAAGACTGGAAGTTCTGGGAGGCTGTGCTGTCTATGGTCTTAGTGTCATACAGGTCAGCATAAAAGGATCTACTGATTCTCTGTATGCCCGTCTGTGAAGATGAATCTGAGCCGTCTTCTTCCTTGAGGCTGTGGATCACCGACCTCCCGCTGTGAACCTTTTGGAAGAAGAAGCATGAGCTCATCTCATATTGCTTCACTGTGCAGTCTCTGGATTGGAAGATGATCCTGCAAGACTCCGAGGTGAATTTCGCAGCTTGCTGGCTGTTCCTATATATATTGCTTTAATATTCAGAGGAGCATGGTTAGCACAGCAAATAGCGCAATGTTATTACAGCGCCAATGACCTGGGTTTAAATCTGCCGCTGTCTGTGAGGACTTTGTACGTTCCCCCGTTACTGCGTGGGTTTCCTCCAGGTGCTCCAGTTTCCTTCCATCATTCAAAAACATAGGAATTGTAGGTGAATTGGTGCATTTGGGGGGCACAGATTTATGGGCTGGAAAGCCTGTTATCATTTTATATGCTTAAATTTAAAATGCTGAACCCTTTCTAGTATTTTAAAATTCATCAATGATTGACTATCCCTATAAATGTCCTTGGGAAGGTTGTGCTAAGTCAACTTCTTAAACTCCTTTGGATTATTTTCAACAAATAAATTTATATATTTTTTACACAATAAGAATGATAGCTTCTCAAAATAAAATGTGGAATTAGAAGTACATTTTGCCACAGTAAATCCTCTTTGTGACCTACTTTGGAAACTGTTCTAAGAATGTTGATTGCTTATTATAACTGCTCACTAATTTAAAACTGGATCGCAGGACATTATTGGATTGGAACAGACAATTTCATCCATTGTGTCTATGCTTTTATTCTTGGTAACTAATATAGAGTAAATGGATTTTCTCCATTGAAATTACCTGGACTAAAGCATTCCCTAATTTCTCCATGTGCTATTAAACATTTTCCTTTTTTGACACCAGGCCTGGATGTTCCTTTTGAATCTTGCCTGAAATCAAATAGTTTTGACAAAATTGGATGGTGGCCCCACTATATTCTCAGCTTCATAAAGGTAACAAGTTATATTGCATATTGCATGGAAACAGGCCCTTTGGCCTTTCAAGTCCTTGCCCATTTATCAGTCCCACAATAATCCCATTTTATTTTCCCGATGTTAAATGTCCCCAAATTCTAGCATTCACCCACATACTAGGGGTGATTTACAGTGCCCAATTCACCCACCAATACACACATTTATTTAATGAACAAACCAGATGGTTACGTGGGGGAATTAGTTGCAGGAAAAATAAATGCAGATATGGGATTGATGGGAGTACTCTGAAAGCCATCAGTGACTTGATGAGCTGAATGGCCTCCACATAAGAACATGTGAAAGATAGCTTCCATGCACCTTGCACAATGGTGGGGGCTGGAGAGTTCCATCCTCTCAGGAAGCCCATAGAGCACTCATGTATGTGCATGTACCTGCTCCTCAGCTACTGTCTTTAGACTGACGTCCAGGGTTTGTGACTTCACCCTTTACAATCCTGTTTTATGCCCTTCCAATTTTCCTTGCCCTGGCTGCAGTCTACTTGGGGTGCTGGCAATTGGAGGTGTAACTTTTAAGAATGCACTGAATGCTGGGATCTGACTTGCTGCACACTCCATCTTCTTCCTATTCTACCTAGACACTGAAGAATCTTAAGGGTGGGTCTGGTTGAGTGCTAGTTCTGTAATTCCTGAGATAAAGGAAACAAAAGTTGTACTTACAATAAAGATTGGGGTGAATGAAAGTAACATACATCAGAATATTTTGAGGTTCAAGGCTCATTGAGTACAGAAAAAGGCCCTTCAGCCCTGGCCCCAGAATCCATACTGACCATTGAGCACCCAGTTACATTGATCCTGACAAAACTTCATTTATTCTCCTTGCTACTTTCCCCTCCCCCAATTTTCCCATCACCCAGACACTAGGAGCAACTTGCAGTGGTTAACTAACTTACCCATCTGCATGCCTCTGGGATGTGGGAGGAAACTGGAGCAGCTAGAAGAAAACCAGGCACTCACAGAGAGAACGTGCAAACTTCACACAGACAGCACCTGAGGTCAGGAGTGAACTCAGGTCATTGGAGCTGTCAGACAGCAGTTCTACCTGTTGCAACACTGCATGGGTGTACAATGGTACAGCTATCTTTTGTTAAAGATTGTGGGATCAGAGGGACTTCAGATGAAAGTAGAAATGTAACTATGAATGGTGTGAAAGCACTTTCTGCAGTGATCTCTAATCTTCTGCTGATCTTGATGGCTGGGCTCAAAGTTGCCAGCACCTTCTGCTCCAGATAATGCAGCCTACTGGGACAGCAGGCCACTCTTGCCAATCATTTACTGCAGTCAGGAGCTGCATGTCACCTTCCCCTCCAAGGGAGAGGACTGCAAAGAATGAGTTGCATTGTGTGCATGTGATATTGTCTGTCATAGTAGAACAGCTGCAAATATGCATGAACTGTAAGGTCTCTGGGTGGACATTGAAGCAGAGGGACCCCCAGAACTTGCTCAGATGGATGATTACTAAACCTTTCCTTGTTCCTGTACTGCAATTGAATCCTGAGAGTATTTACATTTCTCGTCTCCTGTATTATGAGAGCCCTCAATGGTTCCCTGGATCCCTGAGCCTGTGAACCTCACTTTCTAGGTGTTCATCTCTGGCCAAATTTCTACGAATGTGTTGGTGAAGAGGAAGGACACCTCCCATGCTGCAATCTCCTTTGTCACCCCTCCCTAAGGTCTGGAATGGCTTCTACTGTTAATTGGTTTCACTATACACTTCTCCTTTGAGAAGCACTTGCAAGTTGTGAATTAGTGTAAAGTCGGTAAATAGTTGCAGAGGGTTTCTGAAATTACCTTTCTTTAATGCTAGTGGATTGAGGATCATGATTGATGCATCCTTTATAGTCATTTTATTTCAGGAGATATATGCATTAAATTCACACACTACTAGCAATGGAACATCTTAGCATATGTTCTTATAATCTGCTAAATTTCTGGCCTGAGCACCTACTACATTCTTTCTTTGACACTGGAATGCAAGACTAGGTTATGCACTCAGCTTCTAAATTGATTTTTGAACCTATGATTTTTGACTCAAGATGAAAGTGTTACCCACAAACCACCACAGACAAAAGCTTTTAGAATGTCTGAGATTATCCATACCATTTCAATCTCTCATAAAATAACCAAGGAGAATTGTCTATGTAAAGAGAAACAATAAACTGGAGGAACTCAACGGATCGGGCAATGTTCAAGGGTCACTCAAGGTTTTGGTTTGGGATACAAAAGCTGTGTTGTCTGACATTTACCAGATTATTTATATACATTAATCCCTAAATGTTTGTGCCTAATAATCAGTTGTTTACCTTTTTTTAAATTAATATTCAAGATGTTACCTTTTTTTCAGTGCCTCTGTTTTCTCTAACTTTCCATGTTGGTATCTGGTATGGTTTTGGAGCAGAATACCGTGTCCATCTACTCAGGTGTCGTTTACCTTTAACCAGATCACTTGCTCCTAGTTAGTGGTAGGTTTCACTTTTCCATTTATGCTAACGGTACATTTACTAGTGATTTTGTTGTGTCTAATCTGGGGTCAGTCAACTCAAATCAGGTTGCCAATAGAATTAAAATTGTCTCACTATATCGAATTAGTCAGGCAATGGTGGCAGTGAAATCCAATGCTCGTAGAATTATATTGTGTATCTTTCTATCGATTCAAATTTAAATTTAGACATACAGCACAGTTACATGCCATTTTGGCCCATGGGTCTGTGCCGCCCAATTTACACCCAATTAACCTACACCCCTGGTATATTTTGAACGGTGGAAGGAAACGAGAGCCCCCGGAGAAAACCTATGCAGACAGGGGAAAACATACAAACTCCTTGTAGACAGCGTTGGATTCAAACCCCGGTCCTGATCGCCGATGGTGTAAAGGCATTGCACTAACTGCAACGCCAACTGTGCCACCCTATTCCTGCCCCACCTCTATGCTGAGTTTAATAAAATTAGAATCAACACCATACTTATGTTTAGATATTCTAGTTTTGTAGGTAAAGTGATTTTTCTTTCTGCTTTCACACCATTTATCTTAAGATACTTTCTGAAGTGAATCTCTGTATTGGTACATTCTGAATGTGGTTGGATGGTCTGCTTTCTGCCCAGTTAATGCAGTGATGGATAAAGTTGAGCAGATATCTTACAGTGTCAGTGACCCAGATTCAAGTGCTGTGTGAACTTTGAATGTTTTACCTGTGCGATGAGGGTTTCAATTCAGGGTGCTCAGGTTTCCTCCTACATTTTAAAGACATGCAGGTCAGTAATTTAATTCATTCACTGTAAATTGCTCCTGTGTATAAAGTGGTAACACCTGAGAGGAGTTGATGAGAATATGGGAATAAAAAAGGAAATAGTGTAGGATCAGTGTAAATGGATGGTTGGTAGCTGGTTCAGAATTGGTGGGCTGAAGGGCCTATATCTGTGCTGTATATCTTCATGACTCTCCACGACTCCATTTTCTATCCTCTTCATTAAACATTAAATCTTGTCAAATAATAGTCCTCTGGGTAAACAAGGAATTGCTGGACAGCATCCAAAGGATAGAGTTAGTCCCTTTGCGATTACTGAGCTTACCAGTTGAGCTCATGTTCTGTTTTCTTAATGATATCCCAAACTATTGATTTTGGTAATCCTAAGGTTTCGGCGATGACTCTTACTGTTTTATTCTTGTTTTCAGCCTCATAATGGCTTCTTTGACTTTCATTGGCACAACTCTGGTCATCGTGTTGAAAAATGGAAACTACAGACTCCAAATGTGATCAAAAGCTTAGAAGCAAGTTAAGCTCTCTTTTACCTGCATCAATGAAGCAATTATACCTGAGTTCTCACAAACACATGAGAAGCCAAATTGCCCAAACATTATGGTGCCCTGAAATAAGAGGACTATGTTTAAAAAAATGCTGTAATTTCTATATTTCAAACCGAAATTTATACAAATAGCTTTGAATACAACCTGGAATGTACACTTTAATTACATGTGAATTGTTTGATTATAAATTTAAAACTGTGGAGCCTAGGAGCAAATAAAGGAAATAAGTATCTTTGTCCCAAACATTATGGAGGCCACTTGTACATATACAGGTATAGTGTGTGTCTGTGTGTGTAATATATGTAGACAGATACATATCTTTGGCTTGGCTTCGCGGACGAAGATTTATGGAGGGGGTAAAAAGTCCACATCAGCTGCAGGCTCGTTTGTGGCTGACAAGTCCGATGCGGGACAGGCAGACACGATTGCAGCGGTTGCAGGGGAAAATTGGTTGGTTGGGGTTGGGTGTTGGGTTTTTCCTCCTTTGCCTTTTGTCAGTGAGGTAGGCTCTGCGGTCTTCTTCAAAGGAGGTTGCTGCCCGCCAAACTGTGAGGCGCCAAGATGCACGGTTTGAGGCGATATCAGCCCACTGGCGGTGGTCAATGTGGCAGGCACCAAGAGATTTCTTTAGGCAGTCCTACAAGGACAGATACATATACACACACACAATATGCACTGGACCAATGTTTAAAGGTTGACAGTGCTTTCCAAAACCACACCTGACACTGGCCAAGAAGGGCAATGTTAGCAGGTATAGAGGAATAATATCACTTATATATTCTCCTCTTGGTCACACTCCATCTTGGCTAACATCATTCCTTGTTGCTCTTGCATTAAAATCGTGGAATTCTCTCATTAATATAAGGAATTTTCACTACAGCAAAGGTTCAATGGGAAGACACAGCAAACTTCACCACAGCAATATGAAAGGGTAATAATTACAATTGACTGCCTTGTAATTCCTATGGATGCTGTGTGACCCATTGAGTTTCTCCAGCACTTTTAAGTATTGCACTCAATCCCAGTCTGTGAATATTCTCCTGTTTAATGTAATAAATGTTAGTCTGGTCAACAGAATTAATATTCTGATAAAGGACCCTCATTATTATATCAGCTGATCCATATTGCTGATCATAACCTAGATGGAATGAAGTCTTGCACTGTTTAAGTGTCTTTGCTTGGCTTCGCAGACAAGTCCGATGCGGGACAGGCAGACACGGTTGCAGCGGTTGCAGGGGAAAATTGGTTGGTTGGGGTTGGGTGTTGGGTTTTTCCTCCTTTGTCTTTTGTCAGTGACACCATACCCAGCATTTTGTTTTAATATTAATACTGTCTTCTTATTCTTGCACTACTGACTACTATTTTGAGGTTAATTTGCATAGATAGCATCCAAAACAAAGATTTTTCATCTTGATACAAATGAGAATAAACAATTCAATATCACCCACAGTAATTAATCCTGGTCAGAAATTAAAGGGTGCATTAGTACAGGGCCCAGATGAAATACAATAAGAGAACATCTGCAGTTATGTTTACGCAGTTCACAGTGCATTTGCAAAATCTGTATTCAACTTCTAGTACAGACAGCTTAGTCTTCACATAATGATGGATAACAACATTTTCTGGGTTATTCCCAGATGATACTTACTAATTGAATTTTGTCTGTAATTAGAAACTAGGTTAGTAAGTTTGATGATGATGATATGAAATTTAATAAAACTAATAACTAATTTTAATGTGATCACGTCTCCTGACATTGAAGATTAACAGTTAATATTGGGTCAATTTTTCTTTCAGTGGTAAATGAGATGCAATTATTTTTATTCTTCAAATCCTTGCAATTAGCAACCAAATCCCAGGGACAGTGAACTAGAACATTAATCCTTGACTAAAACTGGTCAGGCAACATTTATAGGAAGAGAAGCAGGAAGTGTTTATCAGGGCAAAGACTTGCTAAGTATTACCATTTTCCAATTTTATTTCACATTTCCAGCATCAGCAGGTTTTTTAAATTTTCATTCAATGGTTTCCTGAATATTCATAAAGATCACATAGTTTTAACTGTAAATAAAGTTTTATTCACTCTGCTAAGGTCTAATAGGAAATGTTAGGAAAAATTCATTGTTAGTGTATCTCACATACACCTCACAATTTAACGTGCTTAGAGACTGAATTTCACCTTTTTTAGCACATTAGCCATGATATATGATTCATGTGAACACCTAAACTGTTCATATGCAGAGAAATGGATCAGAAGTCAATGCACAGGACCAGAAGAGTGGCAGGCAAGATCACTGGAATCTTCTTTCCCCCATTGATGAGATCTATTGGGATCATTGTCCGAAGAGGATGTGCAAAACAATTGAGGACCCCTTCCACCTTGCACACAGCATCTTTCAACTGCTCCTGACTGGAGAGGGATCTAGGAACATCAGAGCCAGCACCACCAGGCTGAGGAGCAGCTTCTTCCCACAGGCAGTGAGAATGCTGAATGACTAAAAGAACTGCTCACAGTAATCATCCAAGACTCTCATATTCAATAAACAATATTTATTTATTTGTACATATGAAATACTTGTCTGGCATAAGTATCATTTGTCTCTATGTGTGTTATGTCTAGTTGGGTGTTTACAGTTGGGTTTTACTTGTGCAATCAGATAACAATAAACTTAACTTGAGTAAAAGGATCCCTGGCAAAAATTGCACAGAGGAATTGTGCAATGTAATTTCTATACAGAATACAGTGTTGAAACAAGACATGTCCCATTACCCTTGGGAGCTCCACAAATAGCTCAGAAATGTGGTGCTATTGGGTATGTTGAACACCAGGAAAGGTGTCAGCCTTTAATGAAGTTCTCCCTCTGTGGCCAAAGTGTTGCAGTGAGATGGAGGAAGCCAACGGCAAAATCCTCTGTGTGCTCTGCATTGAAGAAGTTGTTTACTGCAAGTGCTTGCATCTCACTGCAAGATGTATGATAATCATGAAGGCATTGTATAAAAATTGCATGAAAAGAATGCTATCAGTGACTGAGCAACTAGTGGTGATGTGCGACATCTCTGTTATCCTAAGTATGGAAAACTGGGACTTGCAAGTGCTAGCCATCAATGTTTCCATGCAGACTCTTTACTTGACATCTGATTGGTGACTGTTCAACAGAAGCCCCTAAAGGCTCCAACTTATGCCAGTGGACAAATAGTTCTGGAAAAAATTCAGCCATGTTAAAGAAGTGTCTAGATTTCAGATGGAAGAAGTTAACAGTGATCCAACCTCAGTGAAACTACTTATATTGCAATTTGTGCCTGAAGAAAGGTAATTCATGGATCCAACTTCTAGGCTGAAATGTAATTAAACTCTTAATGCTCTTAATTAGGAGTAAGAAATGAGAAAAATGACTCTGGAAAAGAGTCAGCTAACCCTTTACCCAGGCTCATTGGAGGTGGGTCCATTACCTGGTCCCCCTCGTTCTTGATATCATTTATCTGCAGTGAAGCATCAACACACCATCAACCAACCTCCCTATGCAAGATATCAGGAAGCTCTGTACAGACACTGTCAATGGAGCTGCATTGATAACTCTCTCAGTGCTTTTTTAAAATTTGTTTTGCTGTCATCTACAAGCCCCAAAGTCATTGGAAAAGCAACAAATAATGCAAGGCTTCATTAGTCTTAACAGAGCAAACAAGAAATTTACTATTGGACTGCACTGGTGGGATTCAGTTCTTGTTGACCTTTAATAGTTATTTCTCAACTTCTGCCACCAGATCTAAATTTGTTAGCAGTCTGTTGATTCTCCTGGTTTATACAATTATTGAGGGAATGTCATTGGATTAATTTCTCAGTCACTACCATCATTAAGTGCAGGTATCAGACATCTCTCTCTCTTTCTCTCTCTCTCTCTCTCTCTCTCTCTCTCTCTCTCTGTGTTTGTCTGTCTCTCTGTCTGTCTATCTTTCCCCCTCCATCCCCCTCTCCCCCACAAATCCCAAACACTCACCTTATTTAAGCCCCGGCTAATATTTTCTGGAAATTGTTCTGACTTTTCAAATTAGCATCATTATTCAAAGATCCATTCAAACTCATCTGCATGCCTACTACAAGGTGTCAAATCTTTCCTGATGCCATTGGTACTGTATTACTAAAAATAATACTTTGCTTTGTTGAATTTTTAAAAATGTTATGGAAGAGTGGGAACCTGGATACTTTTATTAATGCAGTAGAAAGTGACAATGGGTTTCAGCATCAACTGAGAATCACGATTCCATACTGTATATTGTTGTATACACAGAAGTTATTTTCCTTTGTTTGTCCTGTAAAGGCACGCAAAGAAGCGCTACTAGTCCAGGCCACAATCAATATAAGAAAGAGAATCAATGTAAGAAAGAGACATTGAATGTCTGTGGATCCTGCTGCCTCCTTCGATGATGCTGCCTCCATGGTTTCCTTTCCAATCTAATGCTGAATCTGAGCACCAGGCATCCAAGTCATCCTCTCAATCTCCTAGTTCTGAACCCTAAAGCAATTTAAGAAATGTCAGCAATTGAGACCCTTTGGGTGTGCTTCTTGCCATAATGAATCCTGCTCCTAATACCTGTGGTGATACACCACCAGCCTACTGCAGGTGGCGACCTCTGTACCTGCAGAAGAGCACGGGGGACAAGGCAACACCTAGCTGGCTGTCAATCAGCCAACCTGAATGAACCAAGCCCCACCCTCTGGCGACCTCTGTACCTGCAGAAGAGCACGGGGGACATGGCAACACCTAGCTGGCTGTCAATCAGCCAACCTGAATGAACCAAGCCCCACCCTCTGGCGACCTCTGTACCTGCAGAAGAGCACGGGGGACATGGCAACACCTAGTCAGCTGTCAATCACCCTCCGGGATATAAGCTAGATCCGGCCCTTCGAAGACAGTCTCAGAGCTTGGAACAGCATTCTCACAGCCAGCTCTGTGGAAGCTTATGTTGAATAAAGCCTGTAAAACAGACTTTGTTTTGTGTGTTTGCTTCTGTTCGATAGCACACTACAATACCTGGTTCTCACAAGCCGGTGTTAGGCCTTTATCTGCCATTGGTCCAGTGTTGTGGTTTCCTACCTTGTTGTATCCACTTCTGGATGGAGTGGGATGGTGAGGGGGAGGTGGAAGGTGGGGAGTTTCACTCCCATTTTAGTGCTCTACACTGCTCCACTTGTCCCCAGAGCCCACAACCCTCAAGGGCTGATGAATTTGGGCATCACCACCTTGGGTGCTGGACTTCTGAGGACATCAAGGTAAAAATCACAGTGAGTTCTACCCAACAGGAAACCACTTGTAAGTCACCTGATCTAATTCACTGAAGGTCACTTTAAAAAAGCCAAACTTAACAATTTACTAGTTTCATCAGGACATGCTCCTAAGTTTCTTAGTAAATTAATATTTTTAATATTTTACAACCTACAATTAGACACTGGCAACTTAATTTGAAGAGCATCCTCAAAGAGCAATAATTAGTGGAACTTACTGTGTTCAATAATTCAATCTGGAATCACAACTGTTCATAGTCTGGCAGAGCTAGTGCTCTTTTTTAAGTCAATGCAGAAGACCTACAGAAATGCAATTTATGTTGGATCTTGATTGAAAAAGAAAGAATATGTTGGATCCAACATGCACTTTTACTTCCGATGCTGGTTTGTCTAACTTTGTGTAAATTATCCCTGTTTAAATTTTAGGCTAATGAACTATTAGTTGTTGCTGTTTGCCAAGTTTCCATTGAGCTGCAATAGATCTACCAACTATCCACTGTTGGAATCTAGGGGTTAAAACAGTATGAAATAAATGATTAATTAATAAGTGTATATTTACTGCATGGTTCAGGGAAAAAGGAATGTGATTAAGTGGCAATCACAGCAGGGAGCAAAGTTGGCTGAGCAAAATTGTCTCTCCAAAATACAGGGAGAGGAAATGCATAAAACAATTTAGGAGGAATGCTCAAACGAAATGAGGTGGTGAGTAGCACAGGAGACACAGGCCAGATCAGAACAAAGAATGGCCTGTAAGAAACAAAGGGAATGGAAAACAAGTCTAGGAGGAAGATTAAGGCAGGAGGAGGTGTTAAAGAGAACAGCAGAAATTGGCAGGACAAGAACAGAATGGTGATTAGAGATATCTGGGGATGAATTAATTTCTGATCAACACAATGGGATAGTCTGGCCAGGAGGATTAACATGGGAGTGCTACACCCCAGATATCTGCAAAACAGGAGATGACTTGTGATAACGCTTATGCAAAAAGATCTAGCAAAGGAAGCCAACTTTTGTTCTGTATGATAAGGTTGACCTATATAAACTGAACCAACTGGACAATAGGGGTCAGTCTCGGGGAGTAGCTCACTGGCAGGTGACCTATGAACTAACAGACTGACCCAGAGCTCTGTTAAGTTTTATTCTTGTGCTGTGTAATAAATTGACTGTTGAACCGAATACCTTCTCCTATCACTTCATTCAAAGAACGCGCTGGACTCAGACTACACATAGACTAAATTAAGAGTAAGTTAAAGCCAGAGTCCGACAATTTGGTGACCCCGACGTGATGAAGATGGAGAAGTGACGGAAGAAAAAGATACGAAACACCGGTCGATTGTGGTGTGGTGATAACAACAAGTGACCATCCTACAAAGGGAGGTAAGCAGACGCCTGTTTTAACGAAGTTCTGCTATTGGCAAAGATAAATTGTGTGTTGTCACTACTCTGCAAAAGCCCTCGTTAAAGCCAAAGAATAAAACAAAAAGGGGGTTGGAGTCCCCCTAGTAGAAGGGGGTTGGAGTCCCCCTAGTAGAACGGGGTTGGAGTCCCCTGTAGTAAAAGGGGGTTGGAGTCCCCCTAGTAGAACGGGGTTGGAGTCCCCTGTAGTAGAAGGGGGTTGGAGTCCCCCTAGTATAAGGAGGTTGGAATCCCTCTACGGAGGTTGAGGTCCCTCTAGGAAAAGGAGGTTGGAATCCCTCTACGGAGGTTGAGGTCCCTCTAGGAAAAGGAGGTTGGAATCCCTCTACGGAGGTTGAGGTCCCTCTAGGAAAAGGTTGGAATCCCTCTAAGGAGGTTGAGGTCCGGTTGGAATCCCTCTAAGGAGGTTGAGGTCCCTCTAGTAGAACGGGGTTGGAGCCCCTTGTAGCAATCTGGAGAGGTAGATTTAGACACTTGGCCAAGTAGTATAAGGTGTATTGTGTTATAGTTATTTGTTTCTATAGTGTGTAATAAGTATTTGTTTAAGAATCGTGTACCATAGTAGTGTATAATAAGGATCTGTATAAGGTGTATTGTGTTATAGTTATTTGTTTCTATAGTGTGTAATAAGTATTTGTTTAAGAATCGTGTACCATAGTAGTGTATAATAAGTATCCGTATAAGGTGTATTGTGTTATAGTTATTTGTTTCTATAGTGTGTAATAAGTATTTGTTTAAGAATCGTGTACCATAGTAGTGTATAATAAGTATCCGTATAAGGTGTATTGTGTTATAGTTATTTGTTTCTATAGTGTGTAATAAGTATTTGTTTAAGAATCGTGTACCATAGTAGTGTATAATAAGTATTTGTTTAAGAATCGTGTACCATAATAGTAATAAGTATCTGTATAAGGTGTTCGGCATTTAACTGTTTTTCCATGCACGCTGGTATTGTTGCTGTGTATATCACTGTATTACTCTCGATGTTTTAAGTACTTCTGAAAAAGGGGCAGCAGAGGTTACAGATTGTACTGTTTTACAGGGTAGAGAAGGCATAGAGGCAAGGTATTTAGAATACGGATCAGGGAAACACAGTGGGGATAGGCAGTCACACAGTGAGGCACCTGTGTACACAGACTAACCGCAAAACAAACAATGTACATTTCACACAAAGGGGGAAACTAACAAGCTAACCGCAAAACAAACAATAGACACTTCACACAACCACGAGACACATAATCCCCCAGCTGGCTCTCTCTCTGATCATCCCTGAAGGGGAACACCTGTGTTCAGGGAGCTGCTGGTCATCTAGTGATTATACAACGTGGGAAGGGACGAAGTAGATTGCAGGGTGTCAAAATCACGGTCTAAAGGGTTAAAGATCAGAACGGAGATGGAAGGAGTAAATAGGGATGTAGGGCAAGAGCTCGGGGTAGACAGAGGGGTTCCCCTATCTGTAAACCGACAGTGGGAGAAAACAAGGGATCAATTACTGGGAGGAGTACCGAAGGGAGAGGAGGTACAGGCTATGGCACGATACGAACAGATATGGAGAGAGCTGCAGAATCAGGGGAAGGTGCCACAAGGATTTGAAAAAATCCGACTGGTACGGTACTTAGGAGAAGCAGAGAGGGAAGCAGCCAAGGAGGTGCAGGAACATGAGGCAAAAGGACAAGGATCTATATGGAAGAGAAGAAGGTTTAAACAACAGAGAGAAGTGAAGGAACAGAGAAGGGCAGATTTACACATTATAACATTGGCTTGCATGGCTGTGGAAGCGAACCTTCAACATGATATTAAACAGGGATCCCATAACACTAAGGAGAATACGGGGGAGGTGAAGCCGTCAGCCCCGTTATATCCAGAGTTACCGGAGACATTGCCACCACCTTATCCTATTCCCCAAATGCCAGCGATGCAGATAAGTGAGGGAATAGTGAATGTCACTGAGTTAACAGGTCCAGAACTACATGAGGCGAAGGAGAGACTGAAGAGAGTTGCACAGGGGAGAGTGGAGGAAACAAAAGAGTGGGTGCACGAAGTACAGAACGATAGATGTGCAGTAAGGAAAAATAGTAGGGGCTTGGGAAGTACAGATGAGAGAGAGCTGGGACAAGAGGAGAATAGGAAGGGAAATGACCCAGCGAGTGTCAGATGGGAACGGGAGAGAGAGCAGGACGAGGATACTGATCTAGCTAGTGTGAGTGTGGAGAATGAAGAGGAGGAACAGCCAGTCACGATCAGGGGAAGCATGATCACACATAGAAGACAGAGTCAGGATGACCCTCGTTCCCCTTTGGGATATGCGTTGCGGGACAGGGAGGAAGTACGGCTTCCAGAAAGGTATAGACAGATGCCGCTAATTTATAAGGGTCCGCAAATTGGGGAGAGGTATCAACCCTTCTCATTCACTGACATGAATTGTATTTTGGATAAAATGCCACCTCCGACTGAGGGAGGTGGAGCGTGGATGGGAAAGTTCTGCCAATATACGATGGGACATAAGATAGCCATAGGGGATTGGAGAGCATTATTGGGTAAACAGCTTGGGCTGTGGGAGATACAGCAGGTAGAAATGATCGCAGGAATCACTAGGTGCCTCGATGCCGAGCCATTTGCCAACCATGCTACGGCAATAGGAGGGGCTATGAGAGATAAGTTCCCCGTTTCCCCCGGTGTCATGCAGTCCCTGACCTTTTCCATAAAGGAGGATGAGGAGATCTCGACTTTTTTGAGTCAGTGTAGGGAGAGTTGGACTGATAAGGCAGGAGTACACCCAGCCACAGATCCCTTGCAGACTACACTCTTTAGGGCTGCAGTAACGAGTGGACTGCCAGCTGTAGTTAGGGAGGCATTAGAGAATAACCCTGATATTCCTGGCTGCTCGAGTGAGCAATGGGAAAAACATTTGACCCATCACATGAAACGTTACAGGGCTAAGCAAAAGGAGGACAAACATACTATGGAGTCGGCACAAGTGCAACTCCTTAAGCTTCAATTGGAAGAGGCTAGAAAAAAGGCAAACGAGGCAAAAAAGATTTCCTCAAAGGGTGCAAACCAGATGATTCAGCAGCCAACGCAGCCACCACAAGGGAATAATATGAGTTGGCACCCGGCCCCATATTGGGCACCGGGTCCCACCTATGTGGCCAGAATGGGAGGTCCAATGGGGGGATTCCGAGTAAGAGGGAGAGTTCGGAGTGCTCCACGAAGGCAGCCAGCCGTATGTTTTGGATGCGGTCAGCCAGGACACTTGAAGAGAGACTGTCCCCTAGTTTGGGAGCCTCGGGACCCGGGGGCAAGGGGCTATGGACCACCACAACAGGAGCCTTGGGTCCAGCCCCAGAGATCGTCAGTGCCACCCCCGGTACATCAGGCACCCTATGCGGCTCTAGCTCCGAGGAGACAATTCCCTTTGCTGACAGAGGAGGAGCAATATTGCCCACAGTGACGGAGCCCGAGCACCCACGAGCAGGCTAGGTTGGCAGACCCTTTCCTGCAGATTAAAGTTATGGACATGGAAGTATCCTTTTTAGTGGATACGGGAGCCAGATTTTCAACACTCACTGGCACTGAATTTCAAGATAAAACATCATCCTCTAGCGTCCAGCTGATAGGGTTCTCGGGTACACCAGAAAATCTGCCGTTTTCTACACCACTAGTCACTTCTGTGGCAGGACAGACTTTTACACATCAGTACATTTTGTCAGCCAGGTGTCCTACCAATCTTTTGGGCAGAGACTTGTTGTTCAAGTGCGGAGCATCCATCCTTTGTGGACCCGACGGAATAGAGGTCACCTTTCCAAATGGATTTTCTATGAACTGTTCAGTAACTACACTTCATTCCGGTTCTCAAATGTTGTTGGCAGCAGCTGGAGGATCCGTGTCTGAGGGACAATGGGCTGACATTTACTGGGGGCTGCTGCAACCTGAGGACCCACAGAAGGGAGGGCTGCTAAAGCTTTATAATCAATGGAAGCCGTGGATCCAGACGTTACACCCGTATACCCCTCCCTCGGACCCTCCCCATATGACCCTCTTTTACGATAGGGATGGGGATGAAATGTATCAGCATGCCTTTTATGAAGAGGTAGAGGGCAGGCAATGGGAAATTAATTCGGACTACATAGTGATAGGAAAGGAGGGAGTGGCCGCTGCGGTGGCACTGACATCTGAGCAGCTGGAATGGTATGAGATGGCAGGTGAGGCCATTCCTCATGTCACCCTTGCAATTGGCACTACTCATCAGGCAAAAGATTTGGGACCGATGTGTCGGAACTTGAAGTCCCTAAGGGACTGGTCTGACACCCAAATACCGACAGTGCAGTTCTCCTCATCTGGTCAGGCATACAGAATTTTGTCTCCGACACATGATCAAGTCCTCCTTGAGCATAGACAGATTGAACGATTTCATGGTAGGGAGAAGATGGATCACCCCGACTCGGCCCCTATGCTAGATTCTCTCCCTGAGAACCTGTGGTCAGCGAGATCAGCAGATGTGGGTTTTTGTCAGCAGGTTGATCCCATAACCTTCGAACTGTCAGATTACACCCCTATTTGGCAGATGCAATACTACATCATACAAAACCAAAGACAGTTAAAGAGATGCTTTCGTTTTTGGGTTTGTCAGGTTATAGTAGGCAGTTTATCCCATCGTATGGTGAGTTGACACATCCACTGCGAACTTTGGTGAATGAGCAGGGGATGAGGAACCTGGGAGCTACACTGGATTGGACTGCACAGGCTGAGATGAGTTTTATTCTATTGAAGCAAGCTCTTACAACAGCTACAGATTTGGCGATTCCAAATTATAAACTACCTTTCTTTTTGGATGTTTCTGTAAAAGCACACACAATTGATGGTGTTCTTTTTCAGAAAAAAGGGGGTGGAAGATGTGTGCTCATGTATGGGAGTATCACACTAGACCCAACGGAAGACAGACACCCACCATGTACAAGACATGCAGCAGGAGTAGCAAAGATTCTACAAAAGGTGGCACACATAGTAATGGGACATGGCCTGACAGTATTAACAACACATAGTATTGTAGCATTTGTGAGCTCCACAGCATTTACAATGACTTCGTTAAGGCAGACGAGACTAGAAAAGATCCTGAATGCTCCAAATGTTACGTTTACCCATGAAGGCATTAACATGGCAGAAAATAGTGGAGAGGATGAACCAAACAATAAAAGGTAAGATCGGGAAAGTACAGGCACGGACCAAACTAAATTGGGTGGATGCGTTGCCTCTGGCATTAATGTCAATAAGGAGTTCGGTAAGTTCTGTGACAGGATTCACTCCATATGAACTACGAACGGGGCACCAGTTCCCGGGACCGGGAGCCAGAAGTCAGACTACGAAGAATGGGGTAAGTTCAATGGGATGCAAGCTGTATTATGATAAACTAACGGCTCTGGTGTCAGATTTTTCACAACAGGTCACAAGTCCCAACAGAGAAGGGGAAACACCGATACCTTCAGTCGCGGAGTGGATTCTGCTAAAGGTCATCAAGAGAAAGTGGTCGGAGCCCAGGTGGACAGGACCCTACCGAGGGGTGGAGAGGACGTCCCACGCGGTTCGACTACAAGGAAAAGGCGAGACGTGGTATCATTGGAGTCAGTGTGCAGCAACGGACCCACCGACACGGACACTGGAACAGATTCGAACGGAGGTGACTGAGAACCTGTGAAGCAACCACGGACTAAGAACACTTAAAGTCCTTTTTTTTTTAAAGAGACTATTGGACTACAGTGACTGTGTATCAGTGGTTGACGGCATAATCAAGTTATTGGCATCAAAACAACGAAAAAAGCTGGGATGAATACTATGTGGGGACTATGGGTACTGGTATTCCGAGCCCTTGAAGGGGCTGGGGTAGAAAACCACTGTACAAAGTGTGTGCACTCGGCCTGGGGGTCGCACAACGAAAAAGAACAGTACTTTACTGATTGGACTAACTTTCCTGAACACTGTGTGGGGACTCACACAGGACGTAAGTGTGTGCATAATGGACAAGTGTATGATGTTAAATTCAATAAGGGCTCTTTACAGTTCACATCAAATCGAGACCGCTGTCCCCAAGGAGTAACATGGTTTTGTGCCCCGGAGGGAGACCAAGATAAGGAGAAAGGGGGCTCAATTCCCATTCAGAGGATACAGTGGGACCCCATGTGGCAAAAGAGAAAACAACCATACGTATGGGACAGAGAAAAGGGGGATATCTATGACAACGCTAAACGCCAGGCTGCCACTCACAGAGTAGGGGACAACAGATGGGTAGACCTTTGCCAAACTACGGCAGAACTCTTGGGGGTTAAAAACTGTTGGGTATGTGGGGGACCCACAAGAGATGGATCATGGCCATGGAGCGGGGAGCCCCTGGAAGTATGGGAGTTGATGAGTTTTCACGGATCGGCAGATGAAACGCGCCCCCGCCAGACATGGCATCTAGCTAATCACCCATTGGGAGAGGAATGTATCAGGAAGGAGCAAGGCAGGCATTATAAAGGAGACTCGAGATGCACAAGGGTTAAGATCTTGGGGAAATTCCCTCGATGGCATCCTCAGCGACCCCGGTGGTTCCTGTCCCCACAGAAGGTAACACATTGTAGACCCATAACAGATAACTCCCGTGGGAAAGGGGTATGGAATTGCACGGGCGTTAATCCATATGAAGGGGTTCCCTCACTCAGACAATTTTGGGCTCATCCCTATCCACACGGATTTGCCCCAGAGGGTTTATATTGGATTTGTGGGAATACGGCTTACACTTTTTTGGAGCCAGACTGGAGGGGAACGTGCTGTATAGGTATCATTCAACCACAATTTGTGCTGTTACCACAGAACGACTCCCATCAGTTAGCAGCGCGTGTATATCAGGGGCTCCGCCAGAAGAGGTATTTAAAGATCGGTGAGTGGGGAGAGGACTGGCCTCCAGAGCGCATTATTTCTTATTATGGACCTGCTACTTGGGCACAGGATGGGTCCTGGGGATATCGAACCCCAATTTACATGTTAAACCGTCTGATTCGTTTACAAGCCATTTTGGAAATTATCACCAATGACACCGCCGCAGCCCTTGATCTGTTGGCAGAAGAGCAGCAACAGATTAGGGCCACGGTGTTTCAGAACCGCTTAGCTTTAGACTACTTGTTAGCCACTGAAGGGGGTGTGTGTGGGAAATTGAATCTCACTAATTGTTGTTTGAAAATTGATGACAATGGGCAAGCAGTAAAAGAGATTTCATCTGGCATTCGCAAATTAGCTCACGCCCCGGTTCAGAACTGGCGACCCTGGGGCAGCTCATGGCTGGGAAACTTGTTCTCTGGAGCCTGGGGATGGATACAGACTGCAGTGCTAGTTGCTGGAGTTGTGGTATTGGCGTTGGTCCTGATCCCGTGCATCCTTCCCTGCCTCCAGTGCCTGATCCAACGAGCGCTGTCACAGAGAGACATCCCCAGACCCCAAGGCATGTATTTGTCCCTACTGCCCTCTCAAGAGTGTAATGATTACAAGGGATCAGAAATGCCAACCCTGGCATGTAACCTGGATTTCTCTATCTAATAAATTAACTGGTGGTTGGTCTCATTTTCATGAGACCAAAAGGGGGACTGTTGGAATCTAGGGGTTAAAACAGTATGAAATAAATGATTAATTAATAAGTGTATATTTACTGCATGGTTCAGGGAAAAAGGAATGTGATTAAGTGGCAATCACAGCAGGGAGCAAAGTTGGCTGAGCAAAATTGTCTCTCCAAAATACAGGGAGAGGAAATGCATAAAACAATTTAGGAGGAATGCTCAAACGAAATGAGGTGGTGAGTAGCACAGGAGACACAGGCCAGATCAGAACAAAGAATGGCCTGTAAGAAACAAAGGGAATGGAAAACAAGTCTAGGAGGAAGATTAAGGCAGGAGGAGGTGTTAAAGAGAACAGCAGAAATTGGCAGGACAAGAACAGAATGGTGATTAGAGATATCTGGGGATGAATTAATTTCTGATCAACACAATGGGATAGTCTGGCCAGGAGGATTAACATGGGAGTGCTACACCCCAGATATCTGCAAAACAGGAGATGACTTGTGATAACGCTTATGCAAAAAGATCTAGCAAAGGAAGCCAACTTTTGTTCTGTATGATAAGGTTGACCTATATAAACTGAACCAACTGGACAATAGGGGTCAGTCTCAGGGAGTAGCTCACTGGCAGGTGACCTATGAACTAACAGACTGACCCAGAGCTCTGTTAAGTTTTATTCTTGTGCTGTGTAATAAATTGACTGTTAAACCGAATACCTTCTCCTATCACTTCATTCAAAGAACGCGCTGGACTCAGACTACACATAGACTAAATTAAGAGTAAGTTAAAGCCAGAGTCCGACACCACCTAACCATTCCTTCTCAACAGATATCCAAGAATATTGTGTCTTCTTACTCTATCTTTATCACTGCATGCTTATGTAAAAAAAAATCAATTACACAACACAAAGTCACAAACTTCGTGGACAACCCTCACCTATCCATAGGCAATAAAGATTTAAAAAAATTATTATTGCAGTTGAAGGCAGGCACTCAGTTAAAAATATTTCATAGAAAATAAAAACAGACTCTTTGGCCCCAGTACACAAAAGTGCTGGAGAAGCTCAGCAGATCAATGCTCGAAACATTTGTAACTTTTTTACTTCTATGGATGCTGATGGTCCCTCCAGCACTTTTGTGCATTGCACTCAGCCCCAGCATCTGCAGATTTTCTTGTTTAACTCTGGTCCCACTTGTCCATGCCAACAAAGTTATCCACTCAAGCCAATCTCATTGTTCTCAACCTTTTACTTTCCACTCACATACCACTTTAAGTAATCCCAATGCCATCAGTGCTCTGTCATTAGTAAGGGATGGCTTAAGGTGGAACATGAGTGGGAAGGTTGAGAATCACTGCTCTAGACCCAATTGTTACTGAAATATGTTGCTTGAGAAAAATTGTCATTGGCCCATTTCCTTTGGAGTTATGAAACCGTGCACATGATAAGACAATTAGATACAATTGAAATAGTGGTTTTCAAACTTTTTCTTTCCACCCACATACCACCTTAAGCAATCCCTTAATAATCAGAGGCACAGGGAATACTTAAAATGGTATGTGAGTGGAAAGAAAAAGGTTGAGAACCACTGCTAGACCTTTCCTAGCCACATTCCTATCTAAAATACACCGGTGGAAATACTCCTTCAAAACTACATTAACCGTCCACTTATATTTTTGCATTAAAGTCTCTGGAGATGATCAAAGAACCTTTAAACTCAGACACAAATACCGCTTAAGACTACCTCACTGTAGTTAAACTTTGGTGGTAAACCACTGTATGTATGTTTAACTGTCTGGACACGCCCTTTGGCTGACTGTACCTGTGGCTCCTCCCACAGACTCCTGAATAAAGGGAACTGTCCCACAGCCCCCTCCCCGGTTCAGGAGAGTCGACCAGCATGGACATTCTATTGCCAATCAGTTTTACATAACTTCTAGTCTTTTGGAGTTATTGATGGTGCATCAATTTTATTAGCAATAAATTTTGATAAGGGAGCAGATCCAGAAGAAGAGAAGTTGGAAATTGCCTGAAGCCTTCAACAATTTTGAACTCTGGCTGCATTGCTTTGAAGCATTCTTGCTCAATCAGAGGTGGGCAAGGTGCAGAACTACATTCCTGAGTCAGGCCTTTGGTTTATTCAATGATCAGAGACGACAAGACATACCCAGACGTGATGGACATCCTGAAAGACCAGTACCTGAAGAAGGTAAATGAGGTCTACGCGAGACACCTCCTGAGTACTTGAAAACAGCAATCTGGGGAATGGAGTGCTGAGTATCTCTGGGGCCTGCAACTGCAAGGTCATGACAGCCGTGGTGAACATGGAGGACCGAATCAGAGGCGCTTATGTCATGGGCATCAGGTCCAACTACATCCAGCAGAGACTGTTGGAACAAGGTGAGCTCAAACTTGCAGAGAGCAGTCAAACTGGCAGGCATGCTAGAGATGGCCCTCCAGAGTATGGAAGCCTACTCAGCCGACAATGCAGCCATCTTGTGGTTGGCCGAGTGCTGCTATTTTGGGATGTGGGAGGGCCGCAACCCTGCAGAATGTCACCACTGCCACAACCTGCCAGCGATCGGACCATGACCGCTGTACTCCACGAGCACCCAAAGTACTACTTCTGCAGCCTGAACAAGCACTTGAGGAAATGCTGCCCGGCGAAAGATGTGGTTTACTCTAACTATGGGAATAAAGGACATTATGCGAAGGTGTACAAGTCCAAGTCACCCCAACCCAGCAGTGCTGCCATCTTTGAAATCCATCTTGGATGCTGCCATCCTGGATCTGAACACCCAAACACTCCACCGCATCTACAGACAGTGATCCAATACTAGCCTCCATCACATTAGATCAAGGTAGCCCTCACCAAATCGCCAGATTGATGATGGATATTCAGGTAAAGGGCCATGAGACGCACTGCCTGTTCAATAGTGGGAGCTCTTGACAGGGTGCAGCGTTACTCCCTTGTGGTAAGGCCAGTAAGTCACAAAGTCTCTTTGGCCTCGAAGTTCCATACGCCTGATGTTTGCGGCTACTGTATAATGACTCTGACCATGCGGTGCACAGACTACAAAGACTTTAAACTCCTCGTGATTAGGTCAGAGGTGCAGCAGCTACTCACTGAGGGGATCATTGAAGCCAGCACCAGCCCATGGAGAATAGGGAGAAAAACAGAATGGTCATTGACTATAGACAGACCATTAACAGATATACGCAGCTGGACAGGCCACATTCCCGTATCTTGACAACATCACATTTTGCAGCTATGACCTGCAAGATCATGGCGCCAACCTCCAAAACTTCCTCCAGACTGCCAAACTCCTTAACTTCACATACAATAAGGCTAAATGTGTATTTCGCACAACCTGCCTTGTTATCCTTGGCTGCATCGTGGACAACGCCCATGATTCCATGTGCCCACTTTTGAAACTCCCCCTTCCCCACAGCCACAAAGCCTGAAAAGGTGCCAGGGCTTTGTCTCCTACTATGACCAGTGGGTCCCCAATAATGCAGACAAGGCCTGCCCCTCATTAAATCTATCTCTTTTCCCCTAACATCAGAGACCCGTGCGGCCTTCAGCCACATAAAAGCAGACATTGTCAAGGCCACGACGCATTCTGTGGATTAATCCATCCCATTCCAGGTGGGGAGCAATGTGTCTGACTTCGCTCTGGCTGCCACCCTTAACCAGGCACGCAGACCTGTAGCCTTCTTTTCCAGCACCCTCCCGGGACCTGAAATTTGGCACTCCTCTATCGAGGAGGCCCAAGCCATTGTCGAGGCAGTATAGTACTGGAGACACTACCTCACCGACAAACGATTTACCTTGCTGACTGACCAACGTGCACTTCCTTTCATGTTCAACAATCAGCATCAAGGTAAAATCGAAAATGACAAGATATTGAGGTGGAGAATTGAACTTGCCACCTACAATTATGATAACTAGAACCAGCCCAGGAAACTCAATGGGTCCCCCAGATGCTCTATCTCACGGAATATGAGCCAGCGCACAAATAAACTGATTGCAAGCCCTCCACAACAGCCTCTGCCACCTCAGGGTCACCAGGTTCAAAGCCTGCAATCTGCCTTATACCATTGAGGAGATCAGGACAATGACCAGAAACTGCCAGATTCTTGAGGAGAGCAAATTGCACTTCTATCAACCAGTCAGAGTGCACCTGATAAAGGCTACCTGCCCCTTCGAACACCTGAATATTGATTTCAAAGGACCTCTCCCCTACTCTGACCACAAGGTATACTTCCTCAACATCAATGATGAGTACTCACATTTCCCATTTGCCTTCCCCTGCTCAGACAACTGCCACAGTCATCAAGGACCTATGCAATCTCTTCACCCTGTTTGGGTACCCCTGCTATATCCATAGTGACAAGAGGTCATATAAAAGTGACACTTTTATGAGTGACAGGCTGCATTAGTTCCTGCTGGCCAGAGGCATCACTATGAGCAGGACCAGGTGGGATGGGAGAATGGTCTAGAGGCCTTCTAGTATTCTGCTGGCAAGATGTCCTCCCAGAGGTGCTCTTCTCAGATCGCTTCTATGTACAACCACCAATGTCACTCCACATGAAAGAATGTTTTCCTTCCCTAGGAAGTCCTCTGCAGGGACCACGTTGCTGGCCTTGCTGATGTTCCCAGGGCCGGTCCTACTCTGGAAGCTCGTGAGGAGCCATAAGTCTGACCCTCTGGTTGAAAGGGTCCATCTCTTCCATGCCAGCCCCCAATATGCTAATGTGGCGTACCCTAATGGGCACGAAAATACCATCTCTTTTAGGGACCTGCTCTCAGGGGTTCCTGAGACTATTACTGATCACCCTACACCCCCTTCACCTATAATTTCTCATTATGCACCAAGGCTACAGCGTGTTACCCCAGCCCCAGCGGATGACATGCCAGACACGTTACCACGCATCCACCAAGTAGACGCTGATGACTATATACAGGTATTCCAGTTTGTCCAGGACTCAATAGCTGCACCACAGCCGGTACTATGATGGTCAAAGCGGCAGACCAGACCATCTGAAAGACTTAATTTGTAATAACACCTAATTCACTTCACCTTCCCCCCGCCAGATTCTTTCTAAAACAAGGGATGAAGGTGGTAAACCACTCTATGTTTAGCTGTCTGGACATGTCCTTGGATGACTGTCCCAACAGCCTCCTCCCCACTTCAGAACAGTCGACCAGCATGGATGTGCCTTCATTTTATTGCTAATAAAAGCCTCTCAGTTTTACATAACTTCTTGTCTTTTGGAGTTATTGATGGTGCATAACAACTATTTGGGACTCCAATCAGTCCTTCCAAGTGAAACAACAACTTGCCTGTAGAACTGTAGGTGTCATTTACTGCATCCAATGATCCCAATGCAACCTCCTCTACATTGGGGAGACTGGATGCAGACTAGGGGATCATTTCACTGAGGATCTCCTAGTCGTCAACCACTTTATTTCCACACACCATTGTCCTTGGCCTCATGTACTGCCAAGTTGAGGTCACCCCAAATTGGAGGAATGTATCTTATATTCTTTATCAACACTCTCCAACCAGACAGCAACAATAACAACTTCTCCAAATTCCATTAAACCTTGTGTGTGTGTCTCTCTCTCCCATCCCTGTCTCCCTTCCTCCAACATCCCACCCTTCCCTTCCTTCCATCAGAGAGCTACCCTTCTTAGCCCTTTGAACACCCCCATCACTCTTAGCTTCTGTAATGGAGGATTAAAACCATGTGCCCAGATGCTTTTTGCTTATGTGGAACTGATGACACTGGGGCCACTCTCAGGTCACCTTACTTTCAGAACTAGCAGATGTAATTAAACTCACCCATGGGGATTTATCTGAAGATACACTTTGAAATGGAATTCCACTGTGAGGCCCAGGGAAAGCAGTTGTTAAATGCGACACTCTGAAATTGACGAATTGGTCACAACCTGTCTTGCTCGAGAAGTTTTAATAAGTCTTTGTATCTACGAGATAAACCAGGAAATCATAGCATCTTGGTTCCATAATAATTAATCTTCTAAATTGTAGAATAGTATGTTCAGTTTTGATTTTGACTGACAAGTGTTAGAAGGAGTAGGCGCATGATTAATTGTTTTTGGGGTATATAAACCTGTGGTCCTGCTGCTGAAGTTTAGACTCTCCGAGGGGTGGGAACACCCCTTGTCAAGAAGGAAGAACAGCCAGAGTCCAAGCAACGTCCCGGTCGGGGAAGGTGGAGAAGCTGCTACCGGCGTCCTGACAACCTACTATGTGTCCAGTTGTTGCCTCGCTTCGGCAGTTGGGACCAGTCCAAGCGTTGATAAGTATAGTTGGGAAGGGCTTGCATATTGTAGTGTGAAATCAGCTTTGAATTTGTAATAAACATTTGTATAAACTGAACTGCTCTCGGTGTGTGTGTCTATTTTCTTTTGGTAGCTCAAACACTGTGACCAATCTAAAACGAACAAAATGAGAGGTATAAATTTACCCAAGACAGCTTCTTTATCTTCTACTCTCCCACCTGATTCCACCTGTTACCTCTTTCTTGTTAGCCTATGCTCCTCTCCATTCCCCTTCCTCCCTGCTCTCACACCTTCTTCCTCCTCCCCCCCATCTTTTTTATTCAGGCGTCTGCCTGATTCTCCACATTCCTGATGAAAGGCTCAGACTTGAAATGTTGATTGCCTTTTCCTTCCTATGGGTGCCACATGACCTGCTGAATTTCTTCAGCACTTTTGTGTCCTGTATTTAAACTTTCTTACATGGAATTGGCTATTATCTTTCCTAAATTCACAACAATGTTTTCACTTTGAAAGTTCTTCCCTGGCGATAAAACATTTGGTAGATGCAGAAGTATTGAAACATACAAGGAGAAACAAGTTTTTGTGACAATTATGAAAACTACAATTATAAAAGTATTCAAATATAATTGACTGCAAGAATTAAGAACTAGAATGTAATTCTAACAAATTTTGTCAAGCAACTTTAATTGGTTAGGTTTAGAATAGTGACTGAAGTAAAACCAACATTGTCAATCACATGCACATTATGAAAGCAGTCTGATTTTCAATTTAATGTACACCTGTGCGAACATCCACTTGGGAGCCAAGAGTATTTTCTAAATAGTGAAACACTAGAGAAGCATTGGTATTTTGTAAGTTTGCAAATCACTAAAACGAGACAGGTAGAAAGCAAAGGCCTACTGGAATGCAGTAGTGTATTTTACCTTAAGGACAATGGGTTGGTAGTTACTTTTCATTTGAGTAGGATTTTGGTCAAATCCTATTTGCTTTCAGGAAAAATGTTCAGTGAACATATTTGCATTTGGTGTATTCCAGAAATAGCAACAAACTCAAAGAGCTGGGTATACCATTTTTACATAGGTATTTAAATCAGAAAATGGGTTAGAATAGTAGGCATGTAAAGGGTAGTAAATAAAATTAGGATGTTTTAAAAGTTATTTTAATATAATAATGAAGATAATTATGATGCATTAGGATTACTGCTCTTCAGCAAGGTCATCCTAAGCAACCATAGAGACAGAAGAAGAAGGTTGTGCCTGAGATAATGGCATAGTGAGAAGTAAAGGGGCACGGGCTCTAATGGAGATCATACTGACAGGCCAGTGCTTTCTCTTTCTCTGAAGATCATTAAGCATGTCTTGGAAATTCTCTTTTAGTTTCAGGACTTTGTCTGATCATTGACAATGCTGTGGACCACCACAGAGTTGGCTGATCATAGACAGCATTCCCTTCTCTTCCACCATTCAATTTGTCGTCATCTCAGCCATCATCTTCACAACCTACCTCTCCTGCTCAGGTTAGATAATAACTTAAGCCATTTGTACAAACTAAATTATCAGCCACTAATAAAGATCAGGTTAGATAATAACTTAAGCCATTTGTACAAACTAAATTAAATGATAAAGTGGAAGAACCTGGTGACCCTGGGGTGGCAGAGTTTGTTGTAGACGGCTTGCAATCAGTCTATTTGTGAGCTGGCACATGTTCCGCAGGATAGAGCATCTGGGGGACCCATTGAGTTTCCTGGGCTGGTACAAGTTATCATAATTGTAGGTGGCAAGTTCAATTTTCCACCTCAATATCTTGTCGTTTTTGATTTTACTTTGCTGCTATTTGTTGAAATTAATAAAGAAATTGCAGGAAGACTTAGAACATTGGAAAGAATTACAGCTAACGTTGAGAGGGAGGGTAAACTGCATTAAAATGAATGTGTTCCCAAAGATACAATACTTATTTCAAACGTTACCAATTTCTTTAACAGAATTTTTTATTTAATGAACTAAAGAGAATAATAAGGAAATTTTTGTGGAAAGGGAGGAAATCGAGGATAGCGTTAGATAAATTAGCAAAGAGGTATAACCAAGGTGGTTTGCAGTTACCAAACTTTAGAAATTATTATAGGGCCACACAAATAAGGTATTTATCAGATTTTTACCAGACAAGGGAAAAAACCAGATTGGACTAAGATAGAACTAGATGAAATAGGGGAGAAGGTACCGGAACATATACTTTATAAGTGGGATGAAAAGCTGGTGCAATATAAAAGCTCACCAGTATTGCATCATTTACTTAATATATGGAAGAAGATCCACTTAGAAAGGAAAAAAAACAAATGACCAAATACCAAAATTATTATTGACGCAAAATCCACTAATCCCTTTTACAATAGATAACCTTTCCTTTAGAGAATGGGAGAGAAAAGAAATCAGTAGAAAATTGTTTTTTGGGAAATTATTTATTAACATTTGAACAGTTGAAGTACAAATATGGAATAATTCATGGTACAATGTTTCTATATTTAAAGGATAAATTGGGAAACAAATTGAGATTACCAGAAGGAAGCAGCTTTGAATAAGTGATTACAGACACAATGATAATTAAAAGATTTATAACGAACATGTACATTAAGATGCAAGATAAGGATAATGATGAAATAAACTATAAACCTAAACAAAAGTGGGAAAAGGATTTAAACATAAAGATAAAAAATGAAGTATGGGAAAAGTTATGTTCTGGAACTATGAAGAATACAATAAACACAAGGTTACGCATGATACAGTATAATTGGTCACTCCTCAAAAATTAAAAGAATGGGATTCAACATTATCGGATAGATGTTTTCGCTGTAAGAAGGAAATGGGAACAACTGTACATGCAATTTGGGCATGTACAAAAGTGAATACGTTTTGGGAAGAACTAAATCAGATATTAAATAAAATCACAAAAAATAACATACCAAAAAATCCCGAGATCTTCCTTTTAAGTAACATAAGAAGTAAAGAATTAGGCCTCAAATTAGATAAAATGCAAAAAAAATTCATTATGATAGCCTTAGCTGTAGCAAAAAAATGTATGTCAACTTGGAAAATGGAAGAGAGCCTGAGAATACAGCAATGGTACATGGAAATGAATAAATGTATTCCATTTGAAAAAATAACATATAATTTAAAAAATAAAGTCACATTGTTTGAACAAATTTGGGAACTGTACATGGAACATAACAGAGAGGGCTTGCTGTGGACCTCCATCCCCTAAAATGATAAGAAGACAAAACGACTTGATTCAGTGTGTAACAAATAGATGACACATTTTTCTTGTTTATTTTCCTTTGTGTGAAGATATTGTTTTATGGTTTTATTGTATTGTATATGTTGAATATTTATGGGTTTTGGAGGGGGGTGGGAAGAGGGGAGGGAAGGGGGAAAAAAGGGAGAAAATGCCACTGTGTAAATTTAATGAGAAACGTTTGTACATATTTTGGTTGATATGGTTCACAGAGTGAAAAATAGTAAAAAAAAAACCTACCTCTCCTGCATCTGTGGTTGTTCTATGACCTTGATGAAGAGCAATGACCTGAATGCATAATTGTCTTCATAATTGTATATAAAAATGTACATAAAATAAAATGAATGATTGTCATTGGGGAAAGTTTTTTAAACTTCACATCTGTAAAGAAGAAGCATGTCAAATAGTTGTTTTGCACCCCCCAAAAATCCTGGGTTTGTGCAAGACCCAACTCACTTCCCCCAATTCCTCAATCTTGAAATGCAATGCCATTCTTTGGACTTTGATTTAGACTGCAATGAGTGTCAATTGCCTTATTGCATAATTTTGCATTAATCACTGATAACGAGGGATAATATTGTCACAAAACTCATTAGTATAAAATAAACTCTGTCCGCTCTGTGATGCTTTTTTTTTTTTTTTTTTTTTTTTTTTTTTTTTTTTTTTTTTTTTTTTTTTTTAATTTTTTATTTTTCACACCATAAATCACAATAGCCATGATATACACTTTTTCTTTTCCACACATTTACAGTGACTTTTTCTCCCTCCCCCCTCCCTCCTCCCAAGCCACCCCCCCATCCCTCCCCCCTCTCATCCATTTTAGTTATACAATCTAGGTTGCATTAATTCAGTTAGACAATGTTGTCATTCAACAAAAATACACCAGAAATTCTACTGAGTCCATTTTTTTCTTCTCTTCTCCTTCCATCAACTTAGGTAATGTTTGTTCCCGGTAGGTTTTCGCTATTGTATTTAATGTAAGGCTCCCATACTTGTTCGAATATTTCAATATTATTTCTTAAACTATATGTTATTTTTTCTAATGGAATACATTTATTCATTTCTATATACCATTGTTGTATTTTCAAATTATCTTCCAATTTCCAGGTTGACATAATACATTTTTTTGCTACAGCTAGGGCTATCTTAACAAATCTTTTTTGTGCATCCTCCAAGTCAATTCCAAATTCTTTATTTTTTATGTTACTTAGGAGAAAGATCTCTGGATTCTTTGGTATATTGTTTTCTGTTATTTTATTTAATATCTGATTGAGATCATCCCAAAATTTTTCTACTCTCTCACATGTCCAGATTGCATGAATTGTTGTTCCCCTTTCTTTTTTACATCGAAAACATCTATCAGATACTGTTGGGTCCCATTTATTTAACTTTTGCGGTGTAATGTATAGTCTGTGTAACCAATTATATTGTATCATACGCAGGCTCGTATTTATTGTATTTCTCATCGTTCCAGAGCATAACTTCTCCCATGTTTCCTTTTTTATCTTTATATTTAAATCTTGTTCCCATTTTTGTTTAGTTTTACCATTTGTTTCCTCATTTTCCTTTTCTTGCAGTTTAATATACATATTTTTTATAAATCTTTTGATTAACATTGTATCTGTAATCACATATTCAAGGTTACTTCCCTCTGGTAAACTCAAGTTGCTTCCTAATTTATCTTTCAAGTAGGATCTCAGTTGGTAATATGCCAGCGCTGTATCTCCCGTTATATTGTACTTATCTCTCATTTGTTCAAAGGATAAGAATCTACTTCCTGAAAAACAATTTTCTATTCTTTTAATCCCTTTTTTTTCCCATTTTCTAAAGGCAAGGTTGTCTATTGTAAAAGGGAGTAGCTTATTTTGCGTCAATATTAGTTTTGGTATTTGGTAATTTATTTTATTTCTTTCTACATGTATCTTCTTCCATATATTGAGGAGATGGTGTACTACTGGAGAAGTTCTATGTTGTACCAATTTTTCGTCCCATTTATATAATATGTGTTCAGGTATCTTTTCCCCTATTTTATCTAATTCTAGTCTCGTCCAGTCTGGTTTTTCCCTTGTTTGATAAAAATCTGATAGGTACCTTAATTGTGCGGCTCTATAATAATTTTTGAAGTTTGGCAATTGTAAGCCTCCTTGTTTATACCATTCTGTTAATTTGTCTAGTGCTATCCTCGGTTTCCCCCCTCTCCATAAAAATCTCCTTATTATTTTCTTTAACTCTTTGAAGAATTTTTCTGTCAGTTGTATTGGCAATGCCTGAAATAAGTATAGTATCCTTGGAAAAATGTTCATTTTAATACAGTTTATCCTTCCTATCAGTGTTAGTGGTAGCTCTTTCCAATGCTCTAAATCGTCCTGTAGTTTTTTCATTAGTGGATTGTAATTGAGTTTATATAATTGGCCTAGATTTTTGTTTATTTGCACAGCTCTGTGATGCTTGATGTTGCATCTCTGTGACATCCCTTTGTGGAAAAGGGAAGGTGATTTTTGTTCATCCTGTTTGTATTTAATGGATCCAGATCTTGTCATAGATTGCCAAAGTCCTGTTCTGATCTATTTGCATAATCTTTCTGGGATTAGTGCTGGGTCCCTGGAGGCTGGTCTTTGAAGTTGTTGAATGGTCAAACTTTCTGAACAGCTTCAGCTCCCAACAGAATTTGCTCCTGGGTGGTGTCTCGTTTGAAAGTATGAGCAGTAGGTGAGTAGAGAAGATTTTGGGAATATCTATGAACTAAACCAAGACTATTCAGTCCCTCAAGCCTGTTTGGCCATTCCATTTTGTCACAGTTAATCTGCATTTTGTCTTTAACATCTTTGTCGAACAAAAACCTATCAATCTCACTTTCTAAGTCTTTAATTGAGTGAGCTTCTTGAGCTGGTAAATTCTTGTTTTCTTCTACTCCTTGAACCTCAGTTTTCTTCAGGCTGACTTCCAGGCCAAACATTTTGGCAGTTTCCACAAAGCAGGACGTCAAGCGCTGAAGAGCTGGCTCTGAATGGGCAACTAAAGCGGCATCATCTGCAAAGAGTAGTTCACGGACAAGTTTCTCTTGTGTCTTGGTGTGAGCTTGGTGTGAGGTCCTCCATCAGCCAGCTCCCCACCATGACTACCAGCCCCCCCACATCTCCATCGGGCACACAAAACTCAAAACGGTCAACCAGTTTACCTATCTCGGCTGCACCATTTCATCAGATGCAAGGATCGACAATGAGATAGACAACAGACTCGCCAAGGCAAATAGCGCCTTTGGAAGACTACACAAAAGAGTCTGGAAAAACAACCAACTGAAAAACCTCACAAAGATAAGCGTATACAGAGCCGTTGTCATACCCACACTCCTGTTCGGCTCCGAATCATGGGTCCTCTACCGGCACCACCTACGGCTCCTAGAACGCTTCCACCAGCGTTGTCTCCGCTCCATCCTCAACATCCATTGGAGCGCTCACACCCCTAACGTCGAGGTACTCGAGATGGCAGAGGTCGACAGCATCGAGTCCACGCTGCTGAAGATCCAGCTGCGCTGGATGGGTCACGTCTCCAGAATGGAGGACCATCGCCTTCCCAAGATCGTATTATATGGCGAGCTCTCCACTGGCCACCGTGACAGAGGTGCACCAAAGAAAAGGTACAAGGACTGCCTAAAGAAATCTCTTGGTGCCTGCCACATTGACCACCGCCAGTGGGCTGATAACGCCTCAAACCGTGCATCTTGGCGCCTCACAGTTTGGCGGGCAGCAGCCTCCTTTGAAGAAGACCGCAGAGCCCACCTCACTGACAAAAGGCAAAGGAGGAAAAACCCAACACCCAACCCCAACCAACCAATTTTCCCTTGCAACCGCTGCAATCGTGTCTGCCTGTCCCGCATCGGACTGGTCAGCCACAAACGAGCCTGCAGCTGACGTGGACTTTTTACCCCCTCCATAAATCTTCGTCCGCGAAGCCAAGCCAAAGAAAAAAAAAGAAGAAAGAAAAAAAAAACTACTCCTTGAAGGAAGATGTACTTCTTACATTGCCTTTGAATTGTGTTTCCAATTTTTCTGATGGGCTCCCTCATCTGAGGAATAGTATCTATCTACTCTTTCTACTCATCCTGAACACCTTGATTGCAACATCTTCTGCATGGAAAGGTCATACTGGGATAAAATATTAAAATGTTCTATTAGAGGTAATCACTTCTGAGATGTTTGTTCAGAAAGGTTATCCGAGCAAAGGGAACTAAGTCATGTTGCAGATGAACAATAATCTAATGGCTTAATAGGGAGAAAGGGGGAAGAAAATTTTTGAGTATTCTTAACTTAGAATATACAAGTGGGAAAGAAGGCCTTATTGCAACTATTTTAATAGACAATTTTCAGTGAATCTATGGAATAGTTTTAAAGGAAGTTGCAAGGACTTGTAAAACATGAACATCTGTAGACACCATTTTAAAAGAAGCAAAGTGCTTTAAGACCTTGTGTATGGGGGATGGAGGTATAAAGGGATTGAACATCCATTGTGAAGATGAGGTGGTCCAGTTCGGGGAATCTGAAGTCATTGAAGAGATGGAGGGCATAAATTGACTTGGGGTTACGAACTGGGAGGTCTGAAATTACCAAACTTCAAAAATTACGTTTGGGGAGCCCGGTCGAGGTTTATCGCTTCTCTTTATGAGGGAGATGGTACCCCTTCCTGGGCACAAATTGGACTGCACATGGTAGTAGAAAAGAAAGCAGGAGAGTTAATATATAAGTGGGACACTAAATTGATATCAAGGGAAACAGATAACCCCATATTAAAACATGTAATTCAGATATGGCAAAAAAATAAATCAATAGGTGGGGTTAGCTCCTAAAACATCCTTGTCCCAGTATAGATTAATACCTATGACTCTGGATAATGAAATCCTGGACACCTAGTACCAGAAGGGGATCAGATGTATCGAGGATTGTTATGAACGAAGGTAACTCATGTAATTTGAACAGCTGAGGAATAAGCATGATTTGTCAAATTAAATTTTTTTCTGCTATTTTCAGTTAAGATCTTTCTTAAGGGATAATTTGGGACCATCTATGGCCCTACCCATGGAGATTCTAATTTGAAGGGGGAATAAGCATGTTTATTTCTACGATGTATCTCCTATTCCAAAGTGAGGGCCCGAAGCTGGACTTACATAAAGCAAGGGAAAGGTGGGAGACGGACTTGGGCACAACAATCCACAAGTGGTGCTGGTTAAACCTATATTGGGACAGCATGACAGCAGTCATTAATGCCAGGTACAGGTTGGTGCAATATAATTTCTTGCATCAACTGTACCTCACACCACAAAAATTAAATAAATTCAAACCAGAAATTTCCAGAAACATGCTTTAGGTGTGGTGTGGAGATTGGAACCTTTATCCATTCAACCTGGCTGTGTACAAAGGTGACATCCTTCTGGGAGGGCCTGGGGGACATTCTGAACAAAATTACAAAGGTCGATTTCCACATGATCCAGAATTGTGCCTTCTGGAAAACATTACAGACATGAGTTTTAAACTGTTGAAGTAACAAATTCAGTTTGTGAAGGTCACCTTGGTCATAGCCAGGAAATGTATAGCAGTCCCAACTAACTATTACACAATGGAATACTGTGATGCAGAGTTGTATTCCCTTGGAGAAAATCATTCATAGTAATATAAAATAAGAAAGAAAAAGAAAGATAGTATCATGGGTTGCTCGGAGTATCGCTTCCAACACAATGGACTCTGACAATTTAAGGAAGAAGGTTGACACAGGTCTTAAGAGGCTTGTCCTAAAAAGTTCCCTAAATCCACCCAAAAAGGTCTTACCTTGGGCATGACCATGTTGAAGACAAGAAAGTACCTATCTCTTCACCACACCTAAAACATTGATCTGATAAATTTGATTTTATTCTATTTTTGTGGCATCAAATATAACTGATGTAAAAAATTATATTGAACTAATCTATAGGTTACATTAATAGTATTTGACATATAATCTTGACAGAGATCTGACCCATCTTTGCTAATCAATTGTAATATTCAAATCTAACTCCAATTTCGGTCTAGATTTATACACACCTTGTTTAATAGTTCCTGTGTGCAATAGAAAATACATTACAGAAGTAAATTTCTTAGTATTTCCTCTCCTAATAAGAGTTTCTATCTCACTACAAATAGATAACCACATCTCTGGACTTAACCTTTCCCTTAAATATCCTCTCAGTTGAAAATAAGAAAAATGATTATTACTAGGTGTTCCATATTTATTCCTCAGTTGCTCAAATGACATTAATTGGCCTTGTTCATAACAATCTTCAATATTTTTATACCTTTACTAAGCCAAATATTTAAAAATTGATTGTTCTTTGAAAAAGATACAAGATAGTTTTGAATCGAAGGCATCTTGAGTGATATACTTCCTTCTATTCAGATTTTGAAATTTAAATGAATCATTTTCAACGGCAATAATTACTGTGATACCAAAAAAAGATAGAGACCCTTTGAAACCTTCATCATATAGCTATTTCATTATTGAATGCAGCTTATAAGATTCTTGCTAAAATACTGGCAAATAGGATGACTAAATAATTACCTAAATTAATAAATATGGATCAGACAGACTTTGTGAAAAAGAGACAATCAGTGGACAACGTGGTCAGATTACATTTAGCCCAAAAAAGATCTAAGTGTTGCTGTGGCTTTAGTTGCAGAAAAAGCCTTTGACAATTTTGAATAGGACTTGTTGTTTAAGGTCTTGGACAAATTTGGGTTTGGTCAATCTTTTATAAATTAGATTAAGGCATTATATAATGATCTCAAAGCTAAAGTAGTAACTAATGGACAAACATCCACTTCATTCCAAATGACAAGATCAAGTAGATAAGGATGCCTGTTATCAGCAGATTTGTTTATACTAGCTATAGAGCCATTATCAGAAGTAATTAGAAGTGATTTGGAAATTAAGGGATTTAAGGTAGGTCAAGAAGAGCACAAAATTAGTTTATTTGCAGATGATGCTTTAATAAATTTGACAGAACCTGAGACTTCCTTGTGAAAATTACACTTTTAATTTGGAAGAATATAGTAAGATTTCTGGTTATAAAATAAATGGGACAAAAGTGAAATTATGCCTCTAAAGGAAGGAGATTATAGTCATTATCAAAAGATACTCAATTTAAGTGTCCAAAAGATGGGATTAAATATTTAAGGATTCACGTAAAGGATAATAATTATATAATTTGAATTATTTTCCATTACTCAAAAAGGTTGAAGATTTTAAAAAATGTATGACTTTACCTATAACATTAGTAGCCAGCTCTTCAGCGCTTGACGTCCTGCTTTGCGGAAACTGCCAAAATGTTTGGCCTGGAAGTCAGCCTGAAGAAAACTGAGGTCCTCCATCAGCCAGCTCCCCACCATGACTACCAGCCCCCCCACATCTCCATCGGGCACACAAAACTCAAAACGGTCAACCAGTTTACCTATCTCGGCTGCACCATTTCATCAGATGCAAGGATCGACAATGAGATAGACAACAGACTCGCCAAGGCAAATAGCGCCTTTGGAAGACTACACAAAAGAGTCTAGAAAAACAACCAACTGAAAAACCTCACAAAGATAAGCGTATACAGAGCCGTTGTCATACCCACACTCCTGTTCGGCTCCGAATCATGGGTCCTCTACCGGCACCACCTACGGCTCCTAGAACGCTTCCACCAGTGTTGTCTCCGCTCCATCCTCAACATCCATTGGAGCGCTCACACCCCTAACGTCGAGGTACTCGAGATGGCAGAGGTCGACAGCATCGAGTCCACGCTGCTGAAGATCCAGCTGCGCTGGATGGGTCACGTCTCCAGAATGGAGGACCATCGCCTTCCCAAGATCGTATTATATGGCGAGCTCTCCACTGGCCACCGTGACAGAGGTGCACCAAAGAAAAGGTACAAGGACTGCCTAAAGAAATCTCTTGGTGCCTGCCACATTGACCACCGCCAGTGGGCTGATAACGCCTCAAACCGTGCATCTTGGCGCCTCACAGTTTGGCGGGCAGCAGCCTCCTTTGAAGAAGACCGCAGAGCCCACCTCACTGATAAAAGGCAAAGGAGGAAAAACCCAACACCCAACCCCAACCAACCAATTTTCCCTTGCAACCGCTGCAATCGTGTCTGCCTGTCCCGCATCGGACTGGTCAGCCACAAACGAGCCTGCAGCTGACGTGGACTTTTTACCCCCTCCATAAATCTTCGTCCGCGAAGCCAAGCCAAAGAAGAAGAAGAAGTAGGCAGGGTTAATTATATTAAGATGAATATATTCTCAAGAATTTATTATCTCTTTCAAACCTTACCTATATTATTGCCACAAAAATTTTTCAAGAATGAAATAAACATAAGGAAATTTCTTTGGAATGGTAAAATGCCAAGAGTTTCTATAGAAAGATTAATGTGGAAATATAAATGGGAGCCCTACAGCTTCCTAACTTTAAGAATTATGACCAAGTGGCTCAAATATGATTCCTTACTTCTTTTTTTGAAGGAGTAGAAGAAGCAGCATGTGTTAAAATAGATTTGGATAAAATAGGAGGGAAATTAGTTGAGGAATTTATATATGAATGGGATTCAAAATTAATAATTGGTTTTAGAGACACCGTTGTTGAAACACTTGATTATTGTTTGGATTAAGATAATATATCATTGTTGAGAAAGGTTGTATTGTTGTTCTGGATTTGTGTGAGTCTTGGAAAATCAAAAATAAAATATTTTAAAAAAGAGATGGAGGGAATTGCGGATGTAGGCAGGGAGGGATTAGACCAATTAGCACAAGGACTTGTTTTAGCACATTCAAGAGAGTTGAATGAGGGGGCGTGGCAAGATGGCGTAAGGATCAGACGTGCCTTCCAGTCCTCTCCTGTTTTGTCTAGAAATGCCTGTTAAAATTCTTTAAAAGTTTAGATAATTTCAGTGCTGTTAATTTAACTTATGATGGTACAATTGGTGGAAAAGAGCAAAAAAAAACAGATCATCAAAAAACTACATTTTCCAAAAGTTCAAGTTTTGGAGCCAACCTACAGGAAAGACACCAGGACTCAGCGTGAAATGGATCCCAGGAGAGAGGTACAGTGTTCGGATGTAGAGCTCTATGTTACATCGGTAGAGCCCCCTAAAGAAGGCGCCAAACAGCCTTTAAAACAAAGAGTTACTCAAAGGCATTTGTCAACTGTAGAGGTGGCGCTGCAAACTGCATCTCTTGAGATAGAAAAACCTATACAACTTGATGTACTGGGAGAACTTAATACATTATGGACTGGGGACTCCAGTCATTGCTGGAGAGGCTGTGGCTGGGGTTTCCACACGCAGTCATACTACAAGGAAGGCAACCAGAATGAAGGAAGGAACCGAAGATCCTTTGGTTATGCAGAAGAAGCAGGAATCTGTTGAGCCAAAATCTCTTCCAATTGAAATCTTGAATCTAAATTATCTTATACAATGCAGGTTATGACTGAGCTTGGTACTAGGTTTAATACTCTGGTGAAAATACATTCTCAACAGATGGCTGAGTTTGGAGCTTTTAAGCTTGAAGTGAGAGATAAATTTAATTCGTGTGAAGAAGATATAGACGAAATACGGGATCAAGTTTTTGATGTGACCAAAATGGTCGAAGACTTACAAACTCAAAATAAAAATTTGGTGAAAAAGATTGATTATTTGGAAAACCAATCCAGACGGAACAATATAAAGATTATTGGTTTGCTGGAAGTTATGGAGGGACCAGACCCAAGAAAATTTTTTACTGAATGGATTCCGCAGGTGCTGGGTCAAGAACATTTCCCGGAAGGTATAATACTGGAACGTGCTCACAGAGCCTTGCGTAGAAGACCTATTTCAGGTCAAAGTCCAAGACCTGTTTTGGTTCGTTGCTTGAATTATTATGACAGAGAAATAATTTTACGAGTGGCTATTAGAACAGAGAAAATCACCCTTGATGATTCAAAATAATCGAGTTTTCTTCTATGCGGATTTGAGTCAAGAAGTTATGTTCCAACGACGGAAATTCAATCCTGCTAAAGAGTTGTTGTGGAAGAAAGGTTACAAGGCAACCTTTAGATATCCAGCTGTTTTGAAGGTTTTCCAAGATGGTTGCCAACCAAAGTTCTTTGATTCTCCAAAGGAAGCTATAGTATTTGCTCAAGAGCTGCCAATTACTCAGTTTCAACAGAGACATAGTCCGCTGCGATCTCTAAGGAGACAAGAGATGGAAGAAAAGAGCCTTGCTCCAAGAAGGAATGGTTGTAATGGTGACTCGGCAGTTGGAGCTGATTAAAAGAAGAGTTGTCCTTTATTTTTAATGTTTTTTTTAAAAAAAGGGATATTAAATAATGATGATGTTAGTTTAAGATGAAGTGAGAGTTGGGGGAGAGAACTGGATAGGCACTATTTCCTGAAAGTCATCTGCTACGTGTGAGTTATCTCACACCCATTTTTTTTGGGAGTTACCGCATTGCGCGGTTTAGACGGGAGAGGGTATTTTTAACCTCCTACCTGTTTTTTTTCCTTTTTTTTGTATTATTAGATTAAAGAGTGAAGGGTTTTTTTTTGTTTAAATATAAAAAAAAGCATAAGAAAGTATTTGATTGTTTAAAAAACTAAAAATTGATGTGGTTTTTTTTGTAAAGTTTATTCAGTAGATAAGGAATATCTGAAATTTAAATGTGAATGGGATGGATAAGTTTTTTTAAATATTTTTTCTTTAACTTTAAGGTGAAGGAGTGGTAATTCTGGTGTATATTATTTTGCTATTTTAGTTATAGAACGAAGGGAATAATGGTGAAAGTTATAAATTGAATTGTACAATTCTTAATGAGGCTTGAATTTTGTTTGTGGTTTATGCTCCATTTGTTGAAGATATAGATTTCGTTGTAGATGTGTTTTTATTATTTGGATATCTGAATTTTAACGTAATGATTGGGGATATTTAAATGTGGTATTGGAGCTTTTATTGGATAACTATTCAAGAGTAAAAGGGAAAAATGGTGGAAGAGTACTAAAATTGAATTGTACAATGCTTAATGAGGTTTGAATTTTGTTTTAAGATGGTGGTTTATGTGACTAATATGATGATAGATGTGAAGTTAGTTGATATTTGGTGAAGGTTTATCTCTATAGAGAAAGTTTTTTTTCATCTTTTTTTATGCTACTATTTTTTTTAAGAATTGATTATTGTTTAAGAATTTTTGATAGATAATGTTACTAACTTTACTAATTTTTTATATTAAGTTTGAGTTAAATATATGTTTCATCTTAACTTCGTTTGTTAAATATATGCATTTAAGTTTGATTTAAATGTTTTTTAAGTCTGATATCTTAGTATTAATTACTTTTCTTTTTGTTAGTATTTTAATCGGTTATGTTTTTTTTTGTAAGTGGGTTTTTTTCTCACATATATTAACTTTATTAATTCTTCACTCTTTATTTTGGGGGGGAAAGGGGGGGTTGGACTAATTAGAGTTGGGTTATTAATGTGTAATAATTATTGGGGAGGGTATAGTTTATTTAGATTACTGATACTGTATTGTAATTTTATTATTTTATTCTTAATTTTTTTTAATGTAATCAATATGTTATTCATGTTATAAAATCTTAAATAAAGTTTAAAAAAAAAGAGTTGAATGAGAACCTAACAGTAATTTGGTAAAAGGGATAAAAGATGTCACTTGTGTGATATTTCTTAGTCGTTTCCAGTCCAGCACATTTCCAATCTCTTTGTCAGATTCCTATTCCCTTCAATCTTTCACAATTTTATCTACTTCCACATTACATACTTCTTGTGACCTAGGCTCCACAACTCTCAGGCATAAAAAAATCCAGAAATTCACTACTCTTTGTGAGGAGAAATTTCTATGTACCTCAATTTTAAATGATCAAGGTCCTTGCCTTGAAATTATGTCCTTTGGTTTGAGACTCTTCCACTAATGAAAACATCTTAACATCTATCATAATCCCCCTTTGGATCTTACATGTTGCAATAAGATCATCCCTCATTCTTCTAAACTCCCACATAAGTGTTCCATATGAATTGAATGGTTATTTGGCCTTTGGATACATAGATCAGCATCTTTTATGTAATCTTCTACACATTTACTAATGGAATCCCACTAATTCCTGAGCCTAACAACATGATATGTGCTCCTACTATAAACTCCTCCAGTTGTTTCTAATTGTAAAATCAATCATGAAGAATTCATCTTACCTCTGCTCCCTCCCCCAAATACCAAAAGTAGAAAAGTCATGTGAAAATTGTGAAGGACCTTGATGAGATCTGGAGATCAGTCCAGTTTTAGTCTTTCAATTTGAGGAAAGATATACAGTGAAGTGCCACTAATTTAATTCTGGGGAAACATAGTTTTCTTGTGAAAAAAGGATGATTGTCCAGCAGGTTGTAGAATTTAGAAGAATTAGAGGTGATCTTATGGAAACAAAATTCTAGGACAGTGGGACCACTTTAAGTGATCCCTTATTAACCACAGAGCATCTATGCATAATCCTTTAAGTAAGGGATTACTTAAAATTGTATGGGAGTGGAAAGAAAAAGATTGAGAACCACAGTTCTAGGGGGTTGGAAAGGGTGGATGAAGATTCTCGAACCTGAAATGTTTCTCTTTCCTCAGATGCTGTTTGACTTGCTTTAACATTTTCACTTTTATTTCTCAAGCTGTACTTCCCTGATCTAGAAAAAAGGAGCAGGGTTTTGACATAGACAGAGATGAGGAAGAATGTATTCTTTCAAAGGGTTGTAAATCTTCGGAATCTTTATCCCAGACTGGGATGGGTGAACTGTTGGCATAAATGCAGATGCTGCAGGAAGATTGACTTGAGGACAATAATCAAATTTGCTCCAATGTTATAGACAGACTTTGCTGCATGGTCTTATCCTGTTCCTTTATCTTGTATTCAGTGTATAGGGAGGGCTATGCCTTTACAATGAATGAATTCTGTAAAATCAGAATCTCACAAATGTGTTAATTCTTTATATTTAGGTTGAGATTGGCTTTGGAAAAAGTCCAAAGAATGTGACCTATTTCCATGCTCCCAACTGTGCAAATCAGTGACGTTTGTTGGAATCGCTTTACAACCTGTCTCTTGTAATCAGAAATGTCAGAAGTTGCTATTTCCGTTAACTGGAAGATTTCTGCGTGTCACATGAATGTACGCACAATGATTCCTATTCATTACAGACAACTGGGCAAAGGAGCAATTTTTTTTTCACGGAATAAAGGCGATTAAGTAAAACTTTGCATAGCAAACCTTGAAACGAAGACTGAAACAAAACTTCATTGCAGTTATGCTATCGGGAAAAAAAATTCCCCAGAGAACACTAGGGATTATCATTTTATACTTAAAACAGACTCTATCACTGTGCGGTGGAAACACATGTGGCAGGCAGCATCCGTGCAGTTCGCTGCTCACGTCCCGCAGGCAAGTGTATCTGAGGCAAATAATCAGAGTTTTGAACAGACTTGGTGGGCTGCAAGGCCCTTTGATCCTGTACCTTAATGTCTGCACATTCTGAAGATCAAAACAACGATTCTTCAGGTGTTTCCTTTAAAGTGTGGATTCATTTTCGACATCCGATCAGATCTCATTAAACAATAATGTGCCCTTTGAAATGTATCAAGTAAAGTGCAATATTTCCGTCATCTGGATCGATAGACTTAATATGTGCCTTTCAGGGCGATGCGGGCCACCGATCGTTTTCTCACCCTCAACTTTCCCGTCGTCTCATGGGATCTGCCCGGCGTCCGCCACCTGCGGAGGAGTCGGCGCTCGGACCCGGAGGCGCTACGCTTTTCAGGTGCCCCGGCGGAGCGGTGCCGATAAAAGGGCCGCTGTCAACCTTTGACGTCAGTGGCTTTCTGGCTCGAAACTCTCGAAAGATGGCGGCAGGCACCGAGTGGAGCAAGGCACGTATTTGTCACCGTGGCGGCGGAGAGGAAAAAAACGACGATGACGGCCACGCTGGCGCAGAAGGTATCATTCCCGCTCACCGAATTCCTCCTTTCGACACGTTTCTCGGAGGCTGCACGGCTTGCAGATACGTCGCCACCTTTGTGGCAGCGCGACAGGGTTTTTTTTAAAAAAAAGTTCGTTACTGGATGCCTTGGAGAAAATTTGAATAACGTGGCGCGCTGAGCAGCAACTCGAGGGAGGGCAGAGAGGGAGGGGCGCTCGGCGCCCGAGTGCTCCGCCAGCGCGCACGCGCCGTGAGGCGGTCTCTCCCTCGCTCTCTCGGGGCGAAGGATCACTCTCGGAGTTGGTGTATCCAAGCGCCGAGGGGTTTTTAAAAAAAAATGCTGAAAGGGGCCGGGAGGTCTATGAAAATGCGGTCGGGACTCCGCAGGTCTCGGAGAAGGGCCGTCGGTGAATTTCTCCAGGGGAAAGAAAGTAGGTATTAGCAGGGAAACGCTGCCCAGGCTTTTTGCAACGGAACACAAGTTTAAACGTGAACACGCGCGGGGCCCCAGGGGCCGGGGCGGCCTGTAGGAGGAGTGCATGGAGGTGGAGGGGCGTCGGTTGTTTAGATTTGAATCGGCGGCAGGTACGGCGGCCCGTGGGTGACGCGGGCTGCTGCTGCGAGCGCGGCTCGAATGTTTCGACGTGGTTACATTTCTGGAGGGTGTGAGATTCTTTTTTTTTGCTGATGAGGATTTATGGACAAACAGCATGTGACATGTTAAGGGGCACAGGGAGTCACGCCGACATGGTGATCAATCGCGCAAGCGTTGTGAACTGTCAGAGGGGCGGAAGGGAGCGAGGCAATTTCTGCACCATAGTGATTGTGGCCGCGTTTAAAATTGACGTCACCCCCGCCCATGTGCTGGGGAAACATTTACGGTGATTGAAGGTGGTTTTGATAGGGTTCCTGCAATAGCACGGTATTCGTGCCCGTTCACAGACCCTGCATTCCAGCAGCATCTTTCTTTGAGGCCCGTTGAGGTTGGAGGAATATTATGTAATCTCTTCTAGACGCATGGAGAAGGGCAATTTGCTCAGAGCAATAGAGCCTGTATACTTTTTAAAAAGTAATATATTTGGGAGAAAGCGGATTGATTCCGTAAGTTGGAATGAACATCATTTTATGCTCACATTTAAACCCCTTGCTACATTCGTGTAGAAATGAGCCATTCATTCGGGGCACTCAGATTAGGTATGAGGCATCTCAACACGAAAAATGTCGATCATCCCTTGCTTCCACAGATGCTGCCCGACCCGTTCAGTTCATCAAGAAGCGCGTTTTTTTAGTTTCCATCCTCCGAAATAGTTTTGCACGTGTATCAACATTGGATATAAACAAAGTACTTGAAATACTGGGGGGTGGGGAGCATTAGAGGAGAGAGAAACAGAATTGATGTTTCAGGTCAGTAAGTCTTGTATTTTGTCAAAACCTGGTTTCAGACTGTTATAGAAGAGAGATCCTGTTGTTAAATAAAGGTAGTAATGATCCAAATATAATTGCAATATTGGCCATTTGGTCCATCAACTCTCGAGCTTTTTCAGAGCATAGCTATTGGTACCATTTCCTGAAACCTATCTTGTATATCAATCAATTCCCTGATTTCCTTACCACCCACACTGGGGTAATTAACGGTAATCCATTAACTTGCCAGTTATCATGTACTTGGGATTTGGTAGGAAACTTGATTGTTTGAAGCTAAATTCTGCCTTGATGTGATTTGGCTTTTAGAATAAAGCCCTTGGAACACCTGAAATCAAGGTTTTTGCTGCTTGTCCTGCCTCCAAATCTTTTTCTGATGTTGTCTGCAAGCTGCATATGGTGTTTAATGGAATAGTCTGCTTGCCTGCATAAGTGCAGTTCCAACAGCATCTCGGACAAGACAGTCTGTTCTGAACGTTTGTTTCCTCCAGACCTGGGACTCTGTTGCGATATAGCACAGCCATTCTCAATGGGGGCCATAGGCCATGCCTGGGACTAGAGCACATTTAAGGGGGTTCATGGACTGAAATCAATTTTTTTAATGTAGTTGGTAGAAGTATAAAAGAAACCAACTAAACTTGAAATCAACCCCATAAGCTTTGAGCAGAGACCTAAGGCAGCCATAGCCAAAAAAAGTTGAGAATGGCTGGGGTAGCACCCTGAAAATGCAGGTTTCTTGTGGAGATTAGTACAGTCTATGAAACTTCTATCTTAAAAATGGTGATAGTAATTGTACTTGATTTGTCCTGCAGATTACATCTTTTTATAGTACGGAACAAGGAACCCCCTCCATTTTTGTAACAGAAATTTACCCTTACAGAATTAACAAATAGCAACCAAAAGTTTTGAGATGTGGAATAAAATTCACTCACAGAAGGTAGGTGGGGGGGGGGAGAAAGAGAGAAGAAAATAAAATATTGTTCTTTATTCAACTCTCGTTTTTTGATGCATCCAGAGACAATGTGACCTCATTTTATTGGAAAATCATGATCTGTTTTCTAGGAATGCAGCCCTTTAAATTTTGAAACTGCTCTTCAAGATCATAACTGAAATGAAGTTACCATTTTTACCTTGAATGTCATTAACATTCAGTAATAACTGCTAACCTTGAGAGTGTTCCTAAATTTTGTAAATTAATGTGAATCCTCAAGAAAATCTTGACTCTTTTAGGCTTTTCCTTAGTTTGTTCGTTTTGTCTGCATGTGACACCCAAGTCCTTTAATTGAACTGAAGCCATTTGTGTGGTTTCCAAATTCAATGCCTGTTTTATAAGTTTGAATGAGGCTATGAATACAATTTGGAATGATAACGGAATATGGTAAATGACATTACTAGATTTGTCTAAATGTTGCTGCTTTCATGGATCTAGTGAAAAATTGAACCAATGTAGTAATCTTAGACTTGTGCAAAGCGTTAATGGCCTTGATACCAAACATGGTGTATTTTTAACTATTAGTCATTCTATTTATAGGTGGTATAATCCAAAAGGTGTGAATAGTCTTTTATAACTAACAATTAGCTAGTTAAATGCATAAAACTTTTTTAGCCACAACCTTTGGGTTACAACTGTTGATTTTTGGCTCAGAATTGGATCTGGGCATGATGCATGATGTCATGTGATATGTAGATGGCATGCATGCCTCAATACTGAATCTGTGTACAGACAATGTCAGAAGGATAAGTCATTTTATGATTGCCTTCTTTATCCATTTGTGCATTCTTTCACATTTGTGGGTATCTGAAATTCCAGAATTCCTTTAGTACATTCTAACTGAAATGGTTATTTGTATTGTGCTCACAACCTACACCTTTCTCCACTTCCACATTTGCCTTTTATAGAATTGACACAGTGACCTCCATTCTCTGGTTGTCCCATATGGTGAAGTAGAATGCTAACAGGTGGTAGTAGGTGGTAGGTCTGTCCAGAATTAAATTTAATTAATTTCCTGTTTTTAAAAAATGTATTAATTTTAAACGAGTAGTGCTTACACTACTCATGGCAGCCAACTGGCCTCTGTTTATATCCACCCTGGATTTGGCAGAGCTTAAACTTAGTTGAGCTGGTATTTCACCTTTAGTTTGTCTTTGGCATCTGTTTTGATGGGTAGGCATGAAAGATTCAATTTATTATTAATACTTTTTCCTTTGACATGAAAATGATGTGTGAGCACATGTTGCTAGTGGTTCCATGTAGAACTGCCAGCCATGGGTAAAATAATCTGGCCTAATAACACTACTTACGAATGGAGTACTTGTTATGGTGCATCTTATTGGAGTTATAACTAAATGGCAGTGTTTTTAAGGGAATGGAGTTTTCAACCTTGATATGACTTGACTTTCCTTTATAGGATGCTGCTAATGCCATTAAAATATCTATTAGAAGAGCATATTTACTTTGTGATTATGTGCATGAGTAACTTCAATTTAGAAAGTGGTGTATTTTAGGTAATTGAAGCAAGATATAATCAGATAATTTCACATAATTTTGGTAAATATGAACATTCACACTTTGTTTTCAACTATTATTTACTAGCCATTTGATGTTTAATTGTTGAGCAATCAATTCTGACATGGCAATGATAGAATATGCACATTGGTGTAAACCTTTTTGCTTGCTTCAAATTGTGCATTAAGTAAAATTCTGTTTTGTATTGTGAAATGTGCAGTTGGTCCATTCAAAACTCTTGGTTGAAATGAGAAGAAAGACAATAGAAATGGCATATTTATGTGGGGATTAGAGCACATTTTGCCATTTGGCCCAGATGGAATCCTGTGTTATCTCCTATGTGGTGTACATTTGATGAAACATTCATGGAAAGCAATAGGTAATTGATGTTTTTGGCCCTGAGCCTTTCTGGTAGGAAGACACCCCAATAAAGGTAAAGGTTCCATTATTGTCGCATACTACATTTAGAATGTAACATGCATGAAATTCTTTAACTTTTGCCTACAGTCAGGCAGACAGAATTGCCGCTTTGTCCAGCACCCCTCACATAAACATTAATCACTTGATATTCCTAGGCAGACTACACTGCAAGTACTGACCAAACCTGAACCTGCTTAGCTTCTGATATCAGACAATCTCAGGTGTTTTCAGGTTATTATGCTTCCAATAAGAAGGTGAAAAGGGGAGGAGCATAGGCAAGCGAGTGATCTATGGATACAGGTGGAAGGAGATGACAAGAAAAGAGGTGATGAGGGCTGAGAAAGATGCTCAGGGGAAAGGAAGGGGCTGGAGAAAGGGAGTTAAAGGGATGAGGGAAAGGGAGAGAATGTGGGAGGGAGTTAGCAGAAATCAAAGCCTATATTGATGCCATGTTGTTGGAGGCTTTCAAAACAGAATTTCTGGCCTCAACCTGGCATATATGGACGGACATGTCAGTGTGGCAACAGGGTGTGGAATTGAAATGGGTGGTCACTGGCAGGCTTGCTATTAGAACTGACAAAATTTATTGTTTTGTGGCAGCATTTTAGGTTCAAAATGTGCTACAAGTGACATTCAAAAGTGCAAAAAAGAAAGTGAGATAATGTCTGAAGTTTGTTGTCCATTCAAGAATCTGATGGCAGAAGGGAAGATGCTCCTTTTGTAATGTTGGATGTTAGTCTTCAGGCTCCTGTAACTTCTTCCTGATGGTCGGTGAGAAGAAGAGGTCCTGGCCTGGGTAGTGAGAGTCCTTGAGCATAGAGCTGTTTTTTGAGACACTACATCTTCTAGATGTCCTTAATGGAGTGAAGACTGATGCCCTTGATGGCACTGACCAAGTTCACAATTCTATATAGTCTTCCTGTCCTGTGCATTGAAGCGTCTATACCAGGTAGAGATGCAACCAGTCAGTACATGTGTAGATATTTGCAAGAGACTTTGGTAACAAATCTTCACAAAGTATAGCTGCTGGCGAGTCTTCTTCATGATTACATTGATAGATCTTCAGAGATGTTGACTCCCAGAAATTTGAAGTACTTTACCCTTTCCACTGCTGACCCCTCGATAACTGGCTTTTTCCTTAGTTTTGTTGTCATTGAGTGCAAGATTACTGTGACATGACTCAATCAGCTGATTTACCTCACTCCTGAATGCTTCCTCATTGCTGTCTGATTCTGCTGATGACTGTTGCCTGCAATTTTGTAGATGGCATTGAAATTGTGCTTAGCTACACATCATGAGGGTAGAGCAGTGGGGTAAGCACACATTCTTCGTTTGCCTATGTTGATTATCAGTGAGGAGGAGAAGACCTTGTTTGTGATTCGTAGTGACTGGCCTTCTGATGAGGAAATCAAGGATCCAGTTGTAGTGTGCAGATTTTGAAGTTTGCTGACAAGTACTGATGGAATGATGATACTGAAATCTGAGCTGCAGTCAATGAAAAGTAGACTGATATTCATGTTGCTCTTGATTAGATGCTCTAGCGATGAGTGGAGAGCTTGTGAAATTGCTTCTGTTGTGGAGTGATTGTGAAGGTAGGTGAGTTATAGTGGGTCTAGATCTTTGGTACATGTTAATTCTGGCCATGACCAACCTCAAAGCATTTCAACGCAGATGTCAGTACTACTGGGTGATAGTCATTGAAGCAGCTCACTCTGCTCTTGGGCACTGGTATGATTGACACCCTTTTGAAGCTGGCAGGAACCTCAGACTGCAGCAGTGAGATTGAAAATGTTCATGAACACTCTGGCTAGTTGGTTGTCACAGATTTTCAGTAACCTGCCAGGTATGCCATCAGGGCCTGATTCCTTGTGAGGGTTCATCCTCTTGATGTTGGCACCAGCTTCTGCGGGGATTCTCATTGTTACTGTTGAATTCAATTTTTCAAGTTGAGCATAAAAGGTGTTTAGCTCATTAGGTAATGAAGCATCACAGCCACTTATGATGTTCAGCTTTGATCTGTAGGATGTAAGGGCCTCCAATCCCTGCCATAGCTGGCAAGTATCTAACTGTTTCTAGCTTCCCTTGGAATTGTCTTTGCTGCTGATAGCCTTCCGCATGAGATCTGGATCACCAGTCTTAAACGTCATCAACCTCTCCCTCAGCAGGTTGCAAAATGTTTTTATTCATCCATGGATGGCTTTTTGTTGGAGTACTCGTGGTATGTGTGTGGGCACACTCATCCAAGTAGGTCTTGATGAATTTGTGACCTATTCAAGTTTTAAGATGAGGCCTTGTATATGGTCCAGTCCACCAATTCAAAGTGGTCCTCCAGATGTCTTTTAACCATTCTTTCACCGTTTTCACTGCTGATGTTGTTGTCCTCAGGCTCAGCTTGTAAGCGGGAGTAGGAGTATAGCCAGGTGATCAGACTGCTGAAGTGTAGGCGTGGGCTCTGAATTCGTGTGGTTTATTTTCTCAAGATTGTATGTTGACAAGGAGCATGGTAGGGAGTGGAGGCCTCCGAGCCCAGCTGCTTAGTTTGACCTGTAGCTCCCCTCCTCATCCACGTGGTTGTCTTTGAGTGGCTGTTTGAATTGCCTACTGTCTGCCAGAGTTTGCCATTCCTGACAATCGTTTGGTCTACAAACTTGCTTAATGCAGTGCAACTTGCAAGTATGTTGGTTCTGTGGCTGTGGGTTCAAGCTGTAGTTGTTCTGAATGAGAGTACCTGATGATTCTACCTTGACCACTAAGTGCCAATTTTGGTAATGCCTCCATAGTCCTAGAAAATGCTTAGAATATTGAGTTTTGAAAATTTATCAATCAGTGTGTCATCAGAAGTGATACTTGTGTGTAAAGAGCTCTATCAATATCACGGGCCTGCAGTGTAGACCCTATTACTAAACTTTTGCTCCATTTCAATAGACAAGTGCAGTTTTACTTTAATTGCTACTTGAATTTTGTATTGTAATTTAGTCGTTTTTACACACTGCTTCATTGTCAGGGTATTTGAATTGCTTTTTTTTGGGGGGGGGGAATGTTATTCCTGATGTATGACAGACAATGTTATCTTCCTTGTGTTTGAGTAATTGGGAATGTAGATGGGAACATATTCTTGGAATAAGAGCATAAGAGATTTATTTCTGAGTAGCAGACAGTGAATTATCTCCAGCTATTTATACTGCTATTGCAGCTTAAAAGTTGAGTGCTACTTATACAGTCCAGTTACATAACATTTTAAAAACTATATTTGGTCTAATTTTTATTATGATCAGATATTATTTGGCACATTTACTGCTTGCAACTATTGTATAAAATATAGCCAGTATAAGGTACTAAAGCTAGTGGTGAAAAATGTGGCAATAGCAGCAGATTATTTTGCAGTCCAACATGTGCAGAGAAAAAGTTGCAACTACCTGACAGCTTATGTATTCTTGATTTCTGTGGCAAGATTAAAAACAGTTTGGTTGAAGAGAAGATTTAAGGAAGGGCTTGCAATTTGTATATAATTTTTTATTGCCAGAATACAGCAATATACTTGCATTAAGAATAAAGTTTAAAAGGCAAATCTATATTGTGCTTAAACTGAACAAACTTCACTTGCATGAATATATAAACCTTGAAGTATTTCACTTTATTTTTAGTCACATTTTTTGAAAGCATTTAACCTTTGCTGTATCTGCAGGTTCCTCCTCCACAGAGCTGCCCAAAGACAAACAATAATAATAGAGATAATTAACCCCCTCCCAAGTTCACAGATAAAGCCTCTGGGGTGATTTTTGGCAAGCAGGGATAAGGAAATACCCCTTTGCTGTTTCACACAACTTTATTCAAACAAAGCATGCAAAGGCCCTCTGCTGGCTATATTATCTGCTTACATCTTCACCAAAAGTTTGTTACCTCAAATGTTTACATTTACAATTTTAAACTTGCATACTTTTTAACTTGTTTTCCTAATTTTGCAGATTGCTTAAATTCTGGGTACCAGAGGTTTACTGTATTACTCAGTTTTGAAATGTGGTCACTGTGGGGGAGGGGGGGGGGGTTGAAAGGCAACCAGATAGGACTTAGCAAAGCCCTACAAATAAGACTTGTGTGTAGTTACTGCTTCGTTGGTTAATAATGTTCAGGCATTTTTATTTAAAATGGCTTCCTGGGAAAGTGCACTGTGCCTTTAACTCATCAAATAAAGCATACAACCTGACAATGAAATAAAATGTAGCATTGCACTTCTGGAATTTAATGCTTCAGTCTCTGTTGTAAACTCTTTTGTGAGTTACATGAGACCATGCTACTGAGCCAAAATCAACATTTAAAAGACAGATGTACATTGGATTTGAGAATAATTTCAGTGTAGGGTTTGATTACTGGGTGATGTGCACTAAATAAGTACAATTAACACAAAACAAAGTGAAATAAAAATCTAAGGATGAGATAAAGCCATTGAACTTGACTAAGGATTTTAAATTTAGATTTGAATTTTGCAGTAACTAGAGGTCAGATGAGGGTGTGAGTATTGTCAGAGCAGTATTGATCATTGGATGTAACCTTGGAGAATTTTGGAATGTGGTAGTGACTGAATTTGAGTGATTTGGATCAGGATTTAAAAAAACTTCATAGATGAGTACAACAGTAAACACCTAATTGGTAACACAGAAAATTTAACTCAAATAACCATTGCCATCACAGAAGAAAATATAATTTAAAAAAAAGTGTAACCAAGTCTTATCTAGCATGTATTTCAACCAGAAATTCAAGCTTTTGTTTGATCCATTGTCTAAAACTAAATACAATGATGATCATTTGTAGGATACTAAAAAAGTAGTTAAATTCTGTAGTTACAGTCCATTGAGGCTAACACGGTGAATATATTATTAGGGAAGAAATTTACAGGACCACTAACTTGGAAAGGTGCAGATTAAGGAGCATTTGGCATTGATTTGACCAGGTAATTTGAGCACATTTGATGTAGTACCTGTGGATTTGTAGCCAGGTGTTTGATTATAGTAGGTTAAAGTTAAAAGTTGTATCCAAGATGGACTGAGGCAAGGATCAAAAATAATGTTCAATTTTTAGTTATTAGAAGGATGCTTGGAGTTGGTTTGTGCAGTGCACTTTCTTTTTGTTGTATGTATAAATAAATATGTATGCAGAGGATGTAATTATGAAAAGCAGTTGGTACAAAAATCAGATACAGTGGGAGGAAAAGTAGTACTATAGGAGGATATGAGTGAACTGTTAAATGGGAAATAAATGGCAAATTAAATTTGGACTGAAGAAATCCTTTAAGAGGAGCAAACTTGGGAAGGTGGTGTGCTAATAAAATGGTGACTAAATGTTCAGCAATGGTGGCCCAGGTGCCCATGTTCACAAATTCCAAAGAAGGAAAATGGAATGCCACTGATTGGCTGGGGTATAATTTTTTTGGGAGTGAAGGCCATTCATTGTTAGAACTAGATGTTTAGAACTATAACTTGGAAATATTTTGGTAAAGCTAGAAGGAATTAATGAAGATATTATCGACTCCCTAAACAAAATCAATTTGAAGATATAATAACATACATTTGTTTTAAGAAATTTATTGCTAATGTATACAAAATTACAAGACTGATTTATATAAATCAAAAATCCAATGGGAGAAAGATTTAAATATACAAATTCATGAGGAGATTTGGTCAAAATTGTTGAAAGTGTTACAAATACAGTAAATGTTAGATATCAGTGGTTCAATATAATTTTCTTCATCAATTGCATCATACTCCACATAAGTGAAATGGACTTAATCCTAATTATTCAAATAAGTATTTTCGATGTGCGAAATAAATAGGGGCCCTTTTGCATTCAATGTGGTCTTGTGGAAAAAGTGGAAAGATTTTGGAATGGACGGAGTTATTATTAGGTCAAATTATGAAGATAAAGATACCAAAGGATCCAATAATATTTTTACTTGGAGATATTTATGAAAAGGATATAAAATTGAAATTGGACAAATATCAAGAAAAAATTATAAGTATTGTAATAGCAACTGCAAAGAAATGTATAGCGATATGGAAAGATGATAGAGAAGTGTTATTAAATAGATGGAAATGTGAAATTGTATACCTTTGGAAAAAGTGACATAGTTTAAGGAATCGAGTTGAAAATTTTTATAGTATTTTATGGATAATTTCCGTCTATCTCTTTATCTTATCCACTCTTCTTGATTAGTAATTTTTAATAACAACTAATGATTGTATATGCTAATATTATTGTATATTAAATGGTAGGTGTAACTTTTGGATGGGAGGGGGATGGGGAGAAAAATATTTTTTGTATCATTGGCTGTGAATATTTGATTAATGTTTTATTCTTTTTCTATAATGATGCAAACAATTAATTTTTTTTAAAAAGCTACTTTAAAAAAAAAATGAAGATATAACTTAAACAAGAGAAATTTAATTGAGAAAAGTTTGGGTAATCGTTTTGGACAAAAAGACGGAGCTAATGAGGTTCATAGTTGTTCTTTATTCCCTAGAATGTGGATTTGAGGTAAAAACTGAGTAGTTTCGAGGTCTTGAATGTGCTGTACAAGAGGATGGTCGAAAAAGTTATCATAGGAATTATCATAGGAACTTGCAATTATAAAAATAGAAAGGGGATTAGTATCACTTTACTGTCTGGCATGAAAAGATTGGGCTGAAAGATTTTTCTCTACATTAAATTTTAATTACTCCATATTTCTGGATTCACTGAACAAAAGAAAGTCTCTTGGCATCCAACCATTCTAATGCTCCAGAATTTGAATCCAATTCATGCAGGTCAATGATTATGGGCAATGACTTCACCCCATTACAAAACTGTAAAGTTGATGTGTATGTACTGTGTCCCCTGATAAATTCTGCAGATAATTATCCTTCTGGTACTCCTAGTTTTTCTTTAGAAATTTCTCGTACAGATGGTGAATTTTGAGTCATAACAGTTTTAATGATACTTTTTTTTCTTGCAACCCCTATATATTTTTTGGCCATCACTTTAAATCTGATTTCAGTTTTATTGTCAGTACATGCACAACATAACGTACAACCCTGTGATTCCTTTTCCCATGAGAGCAGCAGAATTACCATTCATAGGTAGTGCAAAACAAACTACAGTGTAAACATGTAAACAATCAAAAGAACTGAACAGATAATGAAAGTAAACAGACTGTGCAATACAGGGAGAGCAAAGAAAATCAATAAAGTGCACAAGTAAGAGTCTTTAAATGAGTCTCTGATTGACTCTGTCGTTGAGGATTCTGATGGTAGAGGGGTAGCAACTGTTTCTGAACCTGGTGGTGTGAGCCTTGTAGCACCTATTACCTCTTTCCTGACAGCAGCAGCAAGAACAGTATGTGCTGGGTGGTGTGGGTCTTTAATGATTGTTGCTGCCCTCCAAAGGCAGCATTCCTTGCAGTTATACGCAATAGTGGGGAGGGTTTTGCCTGTGCTGTGTCCACTACCTTTTGTGAGAGCTTTACACTCGGGGGGGGGGGGGGGGGGGTATTGGTGTTCCCATACCAGATCATGATGTAGCCGGTCAGCACACCTCTGTAGAAATTTGCCAGGGTTTCTGTCGTAACAAACCTCTGCAATCTCCTGAGGAAGTAGAGGTGCTGATGTGCTTTCTTCACAATGGCATTAGTGTTTTGGGTCCAGGAAAGATGGTGACTCCCAAGAACCTATATTTGCTCACCCGCTCCACCTCTGATACCCCAATGATCACTGGATTCTTTACCTCTAGCTATCTTGACATTAACAATCAGCTCCTTAGTTTTGGTTACATTGAGTGCAAGGTTGTTATTGGTGTACCATTCAGCCAAGTTTTCAATATCCATCCTGTATGCTGACTCGTTCCCCCTTCCTTGATACAACCCACTACTGTGGTATTGTTGGAAAATTTGTAGATAGTTTTATTCCAAGCTACGCAGTTGTAGATGTAAAGTGAGTAGAGCAGGGGGCTAAGAACACAGCCCTGTGATGCCTGGTACTGATGGAGATTGTGGAGGAGTTCTTGTCAATCTTCACTGTGGTCTGGAAGTGAGGAAATCCATGATCTAAATATGTAGTGGGGTGTTAACTCCAAAGTCTTGGAGTTTGCTGATCAGATTTGAGGGGATGATAGTGTTGAATGCCAAAATGTAGTCAATAAATAGCATCCTGATGTATGTATCCTAACTGTCCAGGTGTTCTAGAGCTTTGTGTAGGGCCAGTGAGATGGCATCTGCTGTAGACCTGTTGCTGTAATAGGCAAACTGGAATGGATCCATGCCACTACTCAAATAGGAGCTGATAGGCATCATCACCAGCCTTTCAAAACACTTCATCACTGTTGATGTGAGTGACACTGGTCTGTAGTTGGAAAGGCATGTTACTGCACTCTTGGGCACTGGCATGATTGATGCCTGTTTGAATTAGGTGGGTACCATGCCCTGCTGGAGTGAATGTTGAAGATATACATGAATACCTTGGTAAGTTGACTAGCACAGCTCTTTAATACTTGGCTATGTCATCTTTTGATGACAGCTATTTCTCTCTATACTGGTTGTGTGCACTTTGGGGAAAGCTCCTTTCAATTTTCTTTGCTCCAAGGTAGACAATACCAACTTCTCCATTTAAATGTAAAGTTAGATCTAGAATCACTACAGAAGGAGCAAGTTCTACTTTCTTTGGCTTGGCTTCGCGGACGAAGATTTATGGAGGGGGTAAAAGTCCACGTCAGCTGCAGGCTCGTTTGTGGCTGACAAGACCGATGCGGGACAGGCAGACACGGTTGCAGCGGCTGCAGGGGAAAATTGGTTGGTTGGGGTTGGGTGTTGGGTTTTTCCTCCTTTGCCTTTTGTCAGTGAGGTGGGCTCTGCGGTCTTCTTCAAAGGAGGTTGCTGCCCGCCAAACTGTGAGGCGCCAAGATGCACGGTTTGAGGTGATATCAGCCCACTGGCGGTGGTCAATGTGGCAGGCACCAAGAGATTTCTTTAGGCAGTCCTTGTACCTCTTCTTTGGTGCACCTCTGTCACGGTGGCCAGTGGAGAGCTCGCCGTATAACATGATCTTGGGAAGGCGATGGTCCTTCATTCTGGAGACGTGACCCACCCAGCGCAGCTGGATCTTCAGCAGCGTGGACTCGATGCTGTCGACCTCTGCCATCTCGAGTACTTCGACGTTATGGATGAAAGCACTCCAATGGATGTTGAGGATGGAGCGGAGACAACGCTGGTGGAAGCATTCTAGGAGCCGTAGGTGATGCCGGTAGAGGACCCATGATTCGGAGCCGAACAAGAGTGTGGGTATGACAACGGCTCTGTATACGCTTATCTTTGTGAGGTTTTTCAGTTGGTTGTTTTTCCAGACTCTTTTGTGTAGTCTTCCAAAGGCGCTATTTGCCTTGGCGAGTCTGTTGTCTATCTCATTGTCGATCCTTGCATCTGATGAAATGGTGCAGCCGAGATAGGTAAACTGGTTGACCGTTTTGAGTTTTGTGTGCCCGATGGAGATGTGGGGGGGCTGGTAGTCATGGTGGGGAGCTGGCTGATGGAGGACCTCAGTTTTCTTCAGGCTGACTTCCAGGCCAAACATTTTGGCAGTTTCCGCAAAGCAGGACGTCAAGCGCTGAAGAGCTGGCTCTGAATGGGCAACTAAAGCAGCATCGTCTGCAAAGAGTAGTTCACGGACAAGTTTCTCTTGTGTCTTGGTGTGAGCGTGCAGGCGCCTCAGATTGAAGAGACTGCCATCCGTGCGGTACCGGATGTAAACAGCGTCTTCATTGTTGGGGTCTTTCATGGCTTGGTTCAGCATCATGCTGAAGAAGATTGAAAAGAGGGTTGGTGCGAGAACACAGCCTTGCTTCACGCCATTGTTAATGGAGAAGGGTTCAGCGAGCTCATTGCTGTATCTGACCCGACCTTGTTGGTTTTCGTGCAGTTGGATAATCATGTTGAGGAACTTTGGGGGACATCCGATGCGCTCTAGTATTTGCCAAAGCCCTTTCCTGCTCACGGTGTCGAAGGCTTTGGTGAGGTCAACAAAGGTGATGTAGAGTCCTTTGTTTTGTTCTCTGCACTTTTCTTGGAGCTGTCTGAGGGCAAAGACCATGTCAGTAGTTCCTCTGTTTGCGCGAAAGCCGCACTGTGATTCTGGGAGAATATTCTCGGCGACACTAGGTATTATTCTATTTAGTAGAATCCTAGCACAATTCGTGGAAATCCATCTCTTGGGCGAAGTGGAGTTTCAAATCAAAAATGGAAACAATAAAGAATATCTGACATCTGTGGCAGAGCCTAAATGACTTAATTTACTACAAACCCAAATCTGGTGCAGTCAGATATGGCAAAGTTTCATTCCCGAATGAACTTGATGCCTTCTATTTCCAATTTGAACACAAGAACAAGGAAGAACCACCACTGTTGCCCCCATGTCCCCTGATGATCCTCTCCTGCCTAAATCTGAGGATGACATGCAGGCTGCCTTCAAGAGAGTATATCTGGGGGGCATGGTGTGATTTCATAGGAGGAAGAAGTGGAAAACTCCTCTCCTGGCAGAATTAATTAATACCTGATTTTATTTTTTTAAAAACTTTTAAAGATTTAATTGTTTTTAAACAAACTTTAGAGGTCTCAGAAGATGGCTACAAACCTCAAACTACAAAAAATCGACTACAACTGAAGTAACTTTGTTGCAAGAACTAGGGCCTACCTTGAAAACTCAGCCTCTGATTTTAGTTCCTCTCCAGCCATGATCGACGAAGATTTCCTGGGTAAGAATCCAGGCTCCAACACTGCCCTCTCAGTGAGCTGGGGAGGGTGGTGCTGGAGCATGGAGGAATGCCAAGGAGACTACTGCGGAGCCAGTGCACCTGCGCAGAGCTTCGCGCATGCGTGTTACGGAAGCAACTGAAACAGAGCTTGAAGACCCGACTTCAACAGTGATTGCAGGTCCTACAAGGGCTAAATAGAAAGCCTTTTTGCAGCTTCAACTCTTAGCTACATCAACAGGAGAGGACGAGAGTTTTGTACAACAGTCACAAGGAGAAGAAACAGAAGAAGCAGGAGATCAATATATTCAAGGTAAAGTGGGTACATATTGTTATCCCAACACCTCTTGATCCTCAGGTTTTTGATTATAATCTTTGGGGGGGGGAAAATGGACCTAATTAGTCAGAAAATGGATGCTAATTTTGCTGAAGTTGAAGCTGGTTTTACAAATCAACTGCGAGCTATTAAAAAAGAAATAACTGTATTGAAAACAAATGTGTAAGATGTAAGAAATCTGTTAATAAAATTAAAGTTCAGAAATTTTAAGATTTTCATGATTGTCATATGGAAGTGGAACAATGTAAGGATACAGTTAACAAGATAGAAGATTCCTTTACGATGTGGGAAGTTGAGAAGAAAAGTCTATTGCAAAAAAGTTGATATGCTAGAGAATCAGGGGAGAAGAGATGATGTGAAAATTATTGTTTTGAAGGTAACAACCCAGTGAAATTTTTTCAAAATTGGCTGCCTGAAATATTGGGACTAGAAATTTTCCAAATGGTTTGGAGCTTGATAGAGCACATAGAGCTCTAAGGAAAAAAACCATATCCAGGGCAACCGCCACACTCTGTCTTGATTAAGTGCCTCAGTTATCAAGATAGGGAAGTGATTTTAAGAATGGCAGTTCAAAAAGCAAGGGAACAACTAGGTCCTTTGGTAATCCAGAATAATAGAGTATTGTTTTGTGTCGATTTGAGTAACAAAATTGTTAAGAGAAGAAAAGAATTTAATCCAGCTAAGTCAGTTTTGTGGAATAAGGGATATAAATTTGCTTTTCGCTATCCAGCAATCCTTAAAAGTTTTTTATGGACAATATAATCTCAATTTTTTTGCTAATGAATTTGAAGCTCTGGAATTTGCCAACTCTTTGCCTAACATTAAGCAGAATGGAGGGTATTTTTCTGTATCTCAACATGAGGAGGATCAAGAAAAATTGAAAGGAGAGATTTCATCTGTTGGGAGGGCAACCAACTGAAGTTAAAGTTGAAATTGATGATCAAGTTAATAGAGACTTTGAAGCTTACTACACTTGACTGATTAAAGTTTAATTCTGATGTTCTGTCTGGGGGAGGCAGATTTTCTTTTTTTCGCTTTCCTCTTCAGAGGCCTCATGCCATGAATGTTGAGGGCCAATTCTCATTATTAAGGGAGCTAGCGCTGACCTAATTGGCTTTTTTGGGGGTTCTTCTCTTTTTATTGGGGTTTCTTGCTTTAAAATTAAAAAAAAATCCATGGCAAGCATCTGGTCCAGATTAATTAATTTTAAAAACCTATGCTGACAAGCTTGCCAATGGATATCTTCCACATCTCATTCCAGCAGGACATGGTATCACTTGTTTCAAACAGGCGTCAATTGTACTGGTGCCCAGGAAGAGTAACACAAATGACTGTCGACTAGTGGTACTTGCATCAACGATGAAGTGTTTTGAAAGGCTGGTGTTAAAGCATATCAGCTCCTAAGTGGCAAAATGGATTTGTTCTAATCTGCCTACTGTACCAACAGTAGCCATCTAACTGGCTCAATACGAAGCCCTGGAACATCTGGATAGCAAACATCAGGATGCTCTTTCAGCATTCAATACCATCATTCCCTCAAAATTGATCAGCAAACTAAGACCTGGGCCTCAACACTCCACTATGTAATTGAGGTCTGGAAGTGAGGAAATCCAGGATTCAATCAGTGAGGATTGGTGAGAGCATCTCCACAATCTCCATCAGTACTAGAGTACCACAGGGCTGCATTCTTAGCCCTCTTATTTACTCGTGATACACCAATGACTGTGGCTCAGTATGACAATACCATTTATAAATTTGCTGATTATACCAAGGTAATGGATTGTATAAAAAGGGGCGATGAAGAAGGTTGAGAACTTGATACCAACAACAACCTCTCGCTCAATGTCACTAAAACCAGAGAGCTTATTATTGACTTCAGGAAGGGAAATCCAGATGTACAGTATATAATCAGTGATCATTGGGGGAATCAGAGGTTGGGATGGTGAACAAATTTAATTCTTGGAAGTCACTATCTAGGAGGATTTTCCCTGGACTCAACACACTCATGGCATCATGAAGAAAGAATGTCAGCACCCCTTTCCTCAGGAGCTTGTTGAGGTTTGGTGTGACATCAAACTCTGGAATATTTTTACAGATGTGTGTTGGAAAGTGTGCTCACTGACTGTATCACTGTCTGGTATGGGGATACCAATACCCCTGAGTGGAAAGTCCTGCAGAAGTTAGTAGACACAGCCCAGGACATTGCAGAAGATTTCATAAATAGAAATACAGAGGCTACACTGAAAGATGCAAATCTCTAGTTAACTACAGAAAGGATGGCCAGATTAGTTTGCCAAGAAATATTTTAGAGCTTGTAGAATTCTGGAAAAGGGTCTTGTGGGCAGTTGAGACAAAGATTATCCTTATTATCAGTGATGACATGAGTAGAGCGTGGAGGTATAAAGGAACAGCCAAAGATTTAAAGCATACCACTTTTGCCATGTTTTCATCTTGCATTGTAGCATCTGTATTTCTGTTCATGAAGTATTCTGTGGGCAGTCTTCATTGATATAACCATACCTGCCTTCTGAAGAGCTTTTCTGATCTGTTGGACATGTACTTGTTAATTTTTTTCTTCATTATGATAAGAATTCTGACATCAGCAGTGGAGGTCTTTCTAGAAATACCAGCTCCTTTGTGATTACTGAACTCACAAGTATACTTTCTTAATGATGCTTCAAACTGTTGATTTTTGTAATTCTTGGGTTTGGGTGATGTTTGTTGCTGTTTTCTTGTTTTTCAGCTTATAATTGGCTGCTTTGACTTTCATTGGCACAACTCTGGTCCTCATGTTGATTAAAATGGCAAATACAGACTCCAAAGGAGACCAAAAGCTTAGAAACAAGCCTAGCTATCTTGTACCTGCACCAGCTAAGCAATTAGACATACCTGAGTACTTACAAAGACCTGAGGATCCAAATGTCCCAAAGATTATGTATTAAAAGGTGCTGTAATTTCTACCTGGTCAAACCAAAATGTATACAAATAACCTTGAATAAAATCTGGAATGGGCACTTTAATTCCACCTGAATTATTTGATTACAGATTTAAATTTTTTCATTTTCCCCTGTGGAGTATAGTGGAAAATAAAGGAAAAAGTGTCTCTATCTCAGACATTATGGAGGGCACGGCTGTATTTTTACGCATATAATGTGCACATTGCGTGTGTGTGCTTGCTATACAAGAATTTCTTTTACACATTGACTAGTTCTAAATTAAAACTTGTTTTTTTTCCCCCCAATTCAAGTGATTAAAAACATCTTAAAACAAGTTAAAATGCTGGACATGGTGTTAGTTTTTTTAAAAAGTAAAATAATGTCAGAAGTAAGTCACAAAAATCAACCACACAGTGGTTGAAGTAAAACAAAATGCTAGCAGGTCAAAAAGAGTCCTTTATGTAGTAAAGATACTTAGCTGATATTTCAGGCTTGAGCTCTTCATCAAAGTATGAGAAAATGTCGGCAGACATATGAACAAAAGATGGGGGTGGAAAAGGCAGGAGATAATAGGTGGAGAAAAGAGGGAAGATAGCAGCATGAAGTTATTGTGACTAGGATGATAAGGATCCCATATTATGGCTGCTGCCTTGGAGTGTGTGGCATAGTTTTCAATGCATGGGACGTTGCTGTCCATGATGTACTTGATATTACCACTTTTATAGCTCGTAAGGTGTCCCAATTGCGTTTGCATGATACTTCAACCACAACCATATTTCTTTCTCCCCGCCCCTGAAGCATTTTGCGTAAATATACCTTCTGTTTGAATTTAGCGTTACATTATTTCTTCAAATTTTTATGTCCACAAGTGAATCTTGGAATCCCAGATATTTCAGTGATTGGTTGTGAAGTATAAGCTGGCTTGTTAAAGATGGTAGTTTTGTTCTGTTATTGCTAGTTGTATTCTGTAGGATATCTTTGTTTATTTTTTTCCTTAAAGACTAAGCTTGCTCCTATTTAACCTGAAATGGAAATTAAATTAATTTTGAATGAAATTTGGTAATTGACTTTAAATCCCCAGGTTTAGAGATATTTTACGTTTTCCCAGGAAAGTATTGAAATTTGGGTTAATAGGGTTTTGTTCCTGTAGTGTAACATGAGGGAAGAACTAGATCCCAAATGTACACAGCCACTGGAGTTCTTTCCAAATAATTGTTGAATGTTGGAAATGAGAGCATAGTTTTGACTTTTTTTTAACTTTAGCTGTTTTTATGACAAGTTTTGTATTCAATTGCTTCATAATTTAAATTGAGGGGAAATGCAGCAGTTTGTTAAAACACCTTTTGGTTTCATGTATAACCTGAAGTTGTGGCATTTGTGTTCACTAGATTGTATCCTATGTATTTATATAAAAAAAAAAAAAATTCATGTTTTGCTAGAAAAATTAAAATTCTTAAATTAGGCAGCATATTTGACTAAAACTAATTTCTACATGCAGTTGGGTGTTTTTGATCTGAAGAACAAAGTTTCAACACATTTTGGTTCTAGATGCAAGATACTTCCAATGGTGGCAAAAGCACTACAGTCTTTTCAATTAATGTAGGAGCAGTAGGCCATTCAGTCTACTGCCATTCATCATGGCGGATTTATATTTCCCTTCACTCCCATTCTCCTGCCTTCCATTACTAGTTAAGAACCAATCGACTTTTGGTTTAAATATAACCTAATGACTTGGTCTTCACAACCACCACCCTCTGGCTAAAGAAATTTGTCTGTTCTAAAGTGACATCCTTTATTTTGAGGCTGTAACCTCTGGTCCTAGACATTTCACTACCTGTAATAGAAACATCCTCTCCAGGTCGGCTCCATCTAGGCCTTTCAATATTTGATAGGTTACAATGAGATCCTTCTAAACTCCAGTGAGTAAAGGCCTAGAGCCATCAAATGTTCCCTGAGATCATTCTTATAAAAACACAAATGCTGGAAGAATTCAGCAGGTCTTGCAGCATCGATAGGGGGTAAAAAGATATAACTGTTTTGGGCTTGAGCCTTTCTTCAAGGTATGGATGCTATGAAAGCATTTCTGTTTTTACTACAATCACAGCATCTGTAGACTTTCATGTTTCATATCATTCTCATAAACCTCCTGGAATGCCTGGTCCTCCTTTCTTGGATATGATGCCAAAAACTCCAAATGTGATCTGATAATTACCTTGTAAAGCCTATGTATTGCATCCTTTCTTTTGTATTCTAATCCTTCTGAAAAGAATGTTAACATCGCATTTGCCTTCCTTACCACCAACACTACCTGTATGTTGGCTCTTAGGGAATCCTCCACTTGGACTCCCAGTTCCCTTAGGCACTCTGAATTCTCTCCCCATTTAGAAAATAGTCTATTCCTTCAAAAAAAGTGCATGATCATACACTTCCCTGCACTGTTGCATGGAGTTTTTTTAAATTCCAGCATCAGTATTAGTCTGCAATAACTAGGGCATTTTATAAATACATTTTTAATCATTGATATTTTCTGTGAACATATGGCTGCATTGACATAAAATTAATTGCTGTTGTGAACAAAACTTGTATGTAAAATTATTGTCCAGTGTGTAACAAAATTTGTTTTAAAAATGGCTTTTTATTGCTGGAGTAGAATATTTCTGATGGGATGGCTGTGGCTTAGTTGAGTGTTGAAATTTTAAAATTTATTTAAATCTGTTCCAGAGACTTGGTAGAAAATTCTAGCTGACAGTCCATTGTAATGACAGAAATATTAAATGGTCTTCCTTATTTCAGCCCAACCCTAATCTCCTGGTTTTGTTTTTAAATCAAAATCTGGTCAATTCTCAGGTTTTTCAAGGTGGAGATTTTGATCCCTCAGCATCAGTTGATGATAAAAACAATCTGGTGAATGGTCAGAGTTAACTACAGTTGTACCAATCAAGACAAAAGGCTTTCTGAAATTTGAAGCTTAAAACTTTACAGAAACCAAGCCCTTCTAGTCTGTGCTGAACTATTCTGCCTGGTCCAACTGACCTGCACCCAGTCCATTACCTCCATACCCCTCCCATCCACATGCGTGTCCAAATTCTTCTTAAATGTTAAAATTGAGCCTGCATTCACCATTTCAGCTGGCAGCTCATTCCATGCTCCCACCCACCACTCTCTGTGAAGTTCCCTGTCATGTTTGCCCCTAAACATTTTCCCTTTCTCACTTAACTCATGTCCTCTGGTTTGTATCTCACCTACCATCAGTGGAAAAAGCCTATCTACATTCACTAATACCTCTGTCAAATCTCCCCTCATTTTTCTATGCTCCAGGGAATAAAGTCCTAACCTGTTTAACATTTCCCTGTAACTCTGTTCCTAAAGTCCAGCCAACATCCTAGTAAATTTTCTCTACACTCTTTCAATCTTATTGATATCTTTCCTGTAGTAAGGTGACCAAAACTGCATACAAATACTCCACCAATGTCTTGTACAACTTTACCATAACATGCCAGCTCCTATACTCACAACTTGGATTTATGAAGGCCAACCCTATCTGCCTGTGACTCCACTTTCAGGAAATTGTGTATCTATATTCCCAGATCCCTCTGTTCTACTGTACTTCTCAGTGCTCTGCCACTTACACTATATGCCATATCTTGATTTTTCCTTCCAAAATGCAGCACCTCACTAATCTGCATTAAATTCCACCTGCATTTTTAGCCCATTTTCCAGCTGGTACAGATCCCTGTACAAGCTTTGAAAGCTTTCCTCACTGTCTGCAGCCTCTAATCTTTTATTTGCAAACTTGCTGATCCAATTAACCACATTATCATCCAGATCATTGATATAGGTGACAAACTGTGATTCCAGCACTAATACCTGAGACATACTAGTGGATGATTGCTTCCCAGTCTGTGAAGCAATTATCCACTACCACTCTCTGGCTTTTCCCATGTAGTCCATGTTAAATCCAGTTTGCAACCACATGAACACTAAGTGTCTGAACCTTCTTGACTAATTTCCCATGTGGAACCTTGTCAACAGCTTTGGTAAACCATGCACCAAACCATGTGGCCGATCTATAATCCACCCGGCTATCCAAATACATGTATATTTCTTAGGACACCTTCCAATCATTCACCAGCTACTGACATCAGGCTCACAGGTTTTTAATTTCTTGGGTCACTTTTGGGGCCCCTTTTTTTAAACAATGGGACAACATGAGCCACCCTCTAATCCTCTAGCACCTCACCTGTGACAATTTTAAATATTTCTGCCAGAGCTCCTGTAATTTCTACCCTAGCCTCCCTCAAGGTCTGAGGGAACATCTTGTCATGCTCTAGGGATTTATTCACCCCTCTTTGCTTTAAGACTCCCTCGTCTTTAATCTGTATAGGTTCCATGGCTTCTCTGCTTGTTTCCTGAGTAAATATTGATGCCAAAAAAGTCATTTAAGATCTCTTTTGGCTCCAAACCTAGCTGACCTCTCTGAGCTTTAAGGGGATAATTTTGTCCCTTTCCTTTTGCTCTTTATCTGTCTGTAGAAACCCTTCGGATTTTCCTTCACATTGATTGCCAAAACAACCACATGGCTTTTAGCCCTCCTGATTTCCTTTTTTTCTTGCATATTTTATACTCCACAAGTACCTCATTTTCTCCTTGTTACCTTTTTCCTGCTATACACCTCTTTCAACCAGATCCCCAGTTTCCTTCTAAAACCAAAGTTCCCTTTGCCTTTAATCCTGACTGGAACATTAACTCTGTACTCTCAAAATTTTGCCTTTTGAGAAGGCCTTCCACTTATCAAACACATCCTTCCCAGAAAACAACTTGTTTCAATCAAAGCTTTCTAGATCCTTTCTTATTTCCTCAAAATTGGCCTTTCTCCAATTTAGGATCTCAGCCTGAGGGCCAGACCTATCCTTTCCATAATTAACTTGAAACTGATGCCATTATAATCACTAGATGCAAAATGTTTCCCTGACATTTACTTCTGTCACCTGTCCTGTCTCATTCTCTATAGGAGATCCAATATTGCACTCTCTAGTTCAGGGGTTCCCAACCTTTTTGTTCCTCTGTACCCCTTGGACATTTTTATAGGTTCCCATGTACCCCTAAAAATTAAGGATTTAAAAAAAAAACAACATTGTGCAATCTGACTGCAGATTACAACACTTGTACAGTAGTGGTTATTCTCTCAGATCCAATGTACCCCCTGAAAAGTGCAAATGTACCACGGGGGGGGGGGGGGGGGGGGTACATATACCCCAGATTGGGAACCCCTGCTCTAGTTGGTACCTTTTTATGATTTAAAAAAAAAACTTTCCCCAAACACATTTGACAAACTTCAAGCCATCCAGCCCTTTTACAGTATGGGAGTCCCAGTCAATATGTAGAAAGTTTAAAATCTCCTACTATCACATCTTTGTTTCCTGCAGCTCTCTGTTAGCTCTCCACAGATTTGCTCCTCTGATTCTTGCTGTCTATTGGGTGGTCTGTAATGCACCACCACACGGGTGGTCATACCTATCCTATTCCTCAGCTCCACTCAATTGTCCTCAGTAGACGATCCCCCTGGTATGTCCTGTCTGAGCACAGTTGTGGGGGTGGGGGGGGTGGTGGTGACAGCTGTGGGGTAGTAATGGACAGGCAGGAGGGGTGGATAGCAGGGGCTAGAAGCAAGGTGGTCGGGTGCATTGTTGCGGACAGTCTGAAGTTCAGTTTAGACTGCAGGATGACTACAGAAATGTCTAGAGCTGCTGCAGGAAAAATTCGGGATGGCAATTGGTTTTTAATTCACTCCTGGAACTTTTTACACAGCCAGCATTGCAGGAATTTTTTGAGAAATTCCCATTATGAAGCAGATGTCATCTACTGAAAAGTGCTGGTTTTTGGAGGTTGCTGGTGTTTAGGAATCCTGGATAAAAGGTTAGGCACCTGTACTGCAAATTTGGCTTCTGCAATGTCTTGTGCAATTTGACCATAACATCCCAACTCCTATACTCAATACTGATTTTATGAAGGCCAATATGCCAAAAGCTCTTTACAACTCTATCCATCTGTGATGCCATTTTCAAGGAATTGTGTGTCTGTATTCCCAGATCCCTCTGTTCTACTATACATCTCAGGGCCCTACCATTTACTGTGTATGTCCTTTCTTGGTTTGACCTTCCAAAATGCAACACCTCACACTTGTCTGCATTAAATTTCATCTGCTATTTTTCAGCCCACTTTTCTAGCTGGTTCTGATCCCTCTGCAAGCTTTGAACACCTTTGCTGTCCACAGTGCTGCCAATCTTAGTGTCATCTGCAAACTTGCTGATCCAATTTACAACATTTGTCATCCATAATGATCTGGATGATAACAACAATGGTCCCAGCATCTATCCCTGAGGCACACCACTAGTCACAGTCCACCAGTCTGAGAAGCAATCATCCACCAGCCATTGTTCACTACTTCACCATGAATGCCTAGCATCAGAACCTTTCTGACTAACTTTCCATGTGGGACCTCGTCAAAGGCCTTATTAAAGTCCACGTAGACAACATTCACAGCCTTTCCTTTGTAAACATTCTTGGTAACCACCTCAAAAAAAATCTACAAGATGAGTTAAACACAACCTACCATACATAAAGCCATGTTGACTATCCCTAATCAGTTCCTGGCTAGCCAAATAATTGTATATCCGATCTCTTAGAGGATCTTCCATAATTTTCCCACTATTGATGTCAGGATCACCGACCTATACTAACAGATGAAGTAGTCTGACATAGTGTTCCTTACTATCCACTTTCTACACGAGGAGCAAGTTCCTGCCCTGGCAGTCATTCCCACAATCTACTGAAATAGTAAAGAAGTTAAATGAAAATTGTTTATCGACTCCCCTTGCACAATTATTTTGTGCTGAGATCAGGATATTGCTTATAAAAGTACAAATTAGGAACATGGGTATGCTGTTCAGCTCAACATGCCTACTCTGATTAAAAAGAAAAATCATGGGTGATCTAATTGTATGCTTAGCTTTGCAGTCCTGCTTACTAAGTGACATTTTAACCTTATCAAATGTACATCTACCTCTGCCTGAAAGAGTGCTGTCATCAAGAAAATCTAATGCTTCATGCCTTCTATTTAAACAGTGATTCTTCATTCTAAATTCTCCAAGAGGAACTATCCTCTTCATGTCCATCTTATCAAGACCCAGCAATATCTTGGTTTGATCAAGTTTATAATTCTTCTAAACTAGCTGGTACCAGCTCATCCTATCCAAACTTTCCTGGAAGGTGACCTGCCCATTCTATTATTAATTTGAAGTTCCTGCACAGCTGTTTTAATTGACCATCCCTTCACCTGTAACTTTTTCCTTGTTTAAGTTTCTTAAAAGTTCAGATTGTCAGAGTGCATACATGACATCTCAAAACCCTGGAATTTTTTTCCCCATGGGCCACAGAATTTTTGTTGGAAATGCAGTAAAAACTAATAAAAATATGCATTTAAGAGAAAAATGTAAACAAAAAGAAATGCAAGCAAACTGTAGTCTAGAAAATATTCAATTCTAAATGAGCAAAGTAAGAGTCATTGAGTTAGCCTGAGTTTGTTTAGGAGTCTGACAGCGGAGAGGTAGCAACTGTTGGTGAACCTGGTGGTACAAGTCTTGTGCCACTTGCACCTCTTTCCTGATGGCATCAGTAAGAACTAAGCATGCTGTGGGTGGTGTGGATTCTTGATGATTGCTGCTGCTTTTTGATAGCAGCATTCCTGTAGATTTTCTTGATGAGGGAGAGTTTTACCTGTGACGAACTGGGCTGGGTCCACCATCTTTTGCAAGGATTTTCACTAAGAGGTAGAGGTACCCCTATTTCCAGACTATGATGCAACTGGTCAGCATACTTTCCACTACACATTTGTAGAAGTTGGTGTCTTGGGTAAACTTATACCTCTTATTTTGTTTGTTTTAGATTGGTCACAGTGTTTGAGCTACCAAAAGAAAACAGACACCCACACACCGAGAGCAGTTCAGTTTACTAAATCTAAAGTTGAATTCACACTACAATATGCAAGCCCTTCCCAATTATACTTATCAACGCCTGGACTGGTCCCAACTACCGAAGCGAGGCAATGACTGCACACTTGTAATAGGTTGTTGGGGTGCCTGTAGCAGCTTCTCTACCTCCCTTGACCGGGATGTTAGCTGGACTCTTGAAGTTCTTCTTGCTGAGAGATGTTGCCACCTCTTGGAGAGTCTCAAACTTCAGCAGTGGGACCATGGCTTATATTACCCAAAAGTTGTTTACTTCAGATCTTGTCTCTTTAATTATCTTCAAGGGTCTTCTGACAGTCTGAGACCAACAAAAGAAAACTGCATCTCTGGGCCTCATGGTGGAAGTTGGATAATGTCTACTGATTCATATGCATCCCTGGGCCCCATAGTGTAAATTAGATAATGTCTTCTGATTCAAAAAAAACAAGCAGGTTCTCAGCCTTGCAGCTGCAGAAGTAAAAAAACACAGTTTAAATCTTTCATTACAGTTGGCCAAGATTTTTTTTGTCATAACAAACCTCCCCAAATGCCTGGGAAAATAGAGATGCTGATGTGCTTTCTTCAGTGACATTTGTGTTGGGTCCAGAAAGGTCCTGTGAAATGGTAACCTGCAGGAATTTAGATTTGCTCGCATGCTTCACTGCTGATTTCCCTCTCCTTTCTCCCCCCCCCCCCCCCCCCCCCCGATGATCACTGGGTTGTCTACCTCTGCTTTTCCCCTCCTGAAGGCCACAGTCAACTCCCTTGATGTTGGTGACATTGAGTGCGAGCTTGTTAGTGCACCATTTGGCCAAATTTTCAGTCTCTTCTGTATGCAGATTCATCACCCCCTTTTATACAACCCACTCGTGGTATTGTCAGCAAATTTGTAAATAGTGTTATTGTTGTACCAAGCCAAACAGTCATGGGTGTAAAATGCGTAGAGCAGAGGATTAAGAATGCAGTCCTGTGGTGCTCCAGTCCTGATTGTGGAGGAGATATTCTTGCAAATATTCACTGATTGTGGTTTGGAGGTGAGGAAATCAAGGATCCAATTGTACAATGGGGTATTGAGGCCTAGGTTTACTGATCAGTTTTGAGGGGATTATGGTGTTGAATGCCGAACTACAGTCAGTGAAGCGCATACTGATGTATGCACCTTTGCTGTCCAGGTGTTCCAGGACTGCTTTTAGAGCCAGTGGGATGGCATCTGCTGTAGACCTTTTGCTGTGGTATGCAAATTAGAACAGATCTATATCTGTGCTTCCATAGCTCCCACTAGTGGAAACATTTTGGTCTTTCCTGGTTCCCACAATGCAACTGTGCCTACTGTTGTCTGTTAACCAGCCAGTCCTCTCTCATTATACATCTGCCTGTTTCCTTTTATCCATCCCAGTGACTTCCAAGAATTCAATGAATGGGTCAATCACTATTTCCCTTTCCTGCAGATTTTACCTGATTATCTTGAATTTTTTAAAGTGCTCTGATGAAACATCTTTCACAATTGCTGACATTTTATCTAAATACAAATGTTAAGTGAATTGACTGTGTCTTGCATTTTTGCACATTGAATCTTCTCTGAATCTAGGAGTTACAATGTTGCTTTTTAAGGTTGGGCCAACAGTGCCCAACAGTTTTATAGTACAATTATCATGATGGCAATTTCCTTGCTTTTTTTTACCTTTCCAATGCATGATTTGCAACCATTTCTAATATGTTGCTTTTACTCCTGATGCAAATTACCTTTTTTTTATTCATCAACACCCCAAAAATTCCCACATTCTTTGTACATAATCAAATCTCACTTGGCTCTTGTTTCTATAGATGTGCTTATTTCTTTATCTATCATTATCTTGTACTCTAAATATTCCTTTAATGTTCTAATTATTTGTTATTAATAATCTGGAATTTGGCCAAGTATTGTCATCAGCCTAGAGAAATGGGAAGGTTGCAACCAGTTTTTCATTGCCAGAATGATTTTCCTTGTTGAATATCCTTAGTGCCCTTAATCTTTCCCACATTTCATTTCTTGTGAGCATTGATTGTCTATTTCAAAAGATTGGATATCAATTTTGGCTCTTATCCATAACTCATCTCTGTGCTAGGCACAGCTTGATTCAATTTAAAGTAGTGCATAAGAGTACATTTTTCTAAAGTTAAAGCTTGATTAAATCTACTCAGAAATCAACGCAATGCATGATAAATGTAAAAGATTTGAAGTCTCTTTGATACATATGTTTTGCTTTTTGTCCCAATTTAACAGAATATTGGACAGCTATTTTCAGCCATTTTTAGGAATGAACTACAACAATGTCTGTTGCTTGCAATGTTTGGCTTCTCCAGTAATGTAAAAGTACATTTCATTTCTAACCAAAAACAGGTTTTAGCATTTACTACATTACTGGCTAGAAGAGGAACATTGCTTAAATGGAAAGAGAACTTTCCACTCACCCATAAACATGGTTACTGGATTGTATGTCCTTTCTAAATATGGGAAAAAAAATAAGACATAATGTTAGGAAGATTAAGATCTGTTTTGATGAGACTTGGGGTTCATTTATATCTTCATTATTGGAATGATCAAGGTGCTGGGATGCAGTAAATGTGCATGTTTCGTCTGATCTCTGGAGGCCATTGCTCAATTTCAAGTCTACTTGAATAATGGTTGGTGAATGGGGTTAGATCTTTATATCAGCCTTTTTTCTTATTTTTACTAGTTACTGTTTAGATTGGAATAGGAGTCCATGTATTATTGTTTATCAATCCAAATGTATATTTTAAATGGACTTGTGTATGATAAAACTCAAATAATTTTAAATGAAAAAACATTGATTGTAATTATTAATTGTCACATATTATGACTGATTCTGAGTTTGTTCCTAGTATTGTGAGCCCAGAGGACCCCAAAACCCAGCAGCAATAGATATTCCCCAAGACAAATGGTTACTTAAACAAAACTTGCTTTTAATTATCTTTAAACATGAAAATAAAATCAGACTTGTCACTATTGACTTACTTAACCCCGTTCTAATTTTAAGCGCACGTGTATGTAATGTGTGTGCAAGTTCAGAAAAGTTCTTTGGTTCACAGTCCAATCTCACTTCTCATTCCTCCAAGTTCACTGGTTGCAGGCAATTCTTGTACTATGCACAGAATTTAACATTTATAAAGTTCACCAGGCTTTGGTGCTTGAAAGGTAAATGTTTACTGCTCACGAAGGTTCTTGTCTGTTTTCAAGAGATTTGTTGTTCCAGGACATCCACAACTGATTTCCTTTTAATCAGCCACTCCAGTGTCTTGCTGACGAAACTTGTCCCTTCAGGGTTCTCCAGATGATATCTGCTTTCTTTCAGGTCACTACAGAGTTTTTTTGTTTCCCTTATTTCAAGTGAAACATTAGACAGCCAGTCCTCTCCTCTTGTATGAACCACAAGGGCTTTGACCAGGCTGAACTAAGAACTCACAACCCATCTTCAAAATGGGGTTTGTCCACGAACTTTCCAGCTTGTCCTGTTCCAGTCCCAGCTACTGTTGCTGGCTGTAACAATGTAGAAATGGTCTTGGTCTGCAAAACCATATGACCCTCTTAGAACAACAAGCTCCCCTCTAGACAGAAGGCGGCTCCGACATACTCCTTCATCTGTTGCCTTTTTGTAAACAACAATACATTAGTGAAGTCTCTTGGGCACTCACCAAAGCTCTTACAAAAACTATTGGCCCTGACATGTCTAGCATGGGGCAGAGCTCCAATATTTTAAATCTGTTTTAAAAGCGTTTGTATGTGACCTACTCGAACAAACCTTTCCCAATTTATCTCCAAAAAACATATCTATATATTCTGTCACACCAGACATGTACATGATCATCAGTACATGTTAAAATGCAGTGATATTTTTAGATTTTGAAAGTGAAAGCAGCAGTGAATCGCTATAGATTAAATTATCTATAGAGGAAATTGAGGGAGAAGTGTTGGCGAGTGGAGAATTATTTTTTCATTAGCAGGTAGCAGTTTAATAAAATGTTTTTATAAAACAAGTTATGAATCACACTGCTTTGATAGACAAATAAGTATACTATTGAAAAGTGAGTTTAGCTTGCTGAAAAAATACTGGTACTGTGGTTAAAGAATGTGATATTTCCATTGATTTAACATCCTTCAGTAGAAATTGCAGTAGCACTTGAGTTTACTTGAAAGGTTACTGTATTTTGATAACTTGTATATTTAATAATGTCCTTTGGGAAAAGTTTATTGAACTCGCAACTATTTTTACATTCCAGACTACTAGCTATTCTTTGGTCAAGTTTTTTTAAAAACAGAATTTTTCACTTTTAAGCCTGGTTTCTGCTTTGCTAACGTTACCTTATTCAATTTGGGACAAATATTGACCTGAAGACTAGGAAAGGTTCTTGTATAAATAGACTGAAGCTCATTGTTTTCCCCCATTTGCATCTTAAGCTAAGTTGCTGTGTTTTTAAACAGATGAGTCTGATATTCAAGAATTTCCAATGAATTCCAATGACGTACCCATGAAAGAAGCCAGGCCAATCCAGGTAGTATTGGCACATGAAGATGATCATCATTTTGATCTGGATGAAGCATCTTTGGAGCGAATTCTATTACAAGAGCATATTCGGGACTTGAATGTTGTGGTTGTCTCAGTGGCGGGCGCATTTCGTAAAGGCAAATCATTTTTGTTGGATTTCATGCTGCGATACATGTATAATCAGGTAAGAGTCTGTCCTACAATTTTATAATTGTTATATTGAGTCAAGTTATTTTGAAGTGTGAATTTTTAAAGCTGTTGGCAAAACCAAACTACTATATTTAATCACCCTTTGGGTAGATGTCTGTAAAATTTTGGTTTGAAGGCAGTAGATGAAGCTAATTCAGTTGCAAATTGTGGAATTAGTGCCACAGACTCCAAACTTTGAATTCATGGCTTTCTTAAAGTTTACTGTTCTAGCTGTCTTCAGGGGTAACCTAGGGTACTTGACTTTATTTTGAATTGCTTTTTCACTCATTTTCTTGTAGGATCCCCTTTGTACCCTGAATCTTTCCAATGTCATTTCTTGTTAGTATTGATTCTAACTGTTATTTAAATATTTGTTCCCAGACATTGTGTACTTGATAATCAGGCTTGGACATGTAAATAAGCTTTTGTTTTAAAAAAAACCTCTGGCTATTTAGAATGTCCTTGGTCTTGGAGAGCTAGAAAAAAACTTTTTTGCAAAGTATAACCTCTGAAGATTTCCAAGCTTGTACAAGTCATTTAATTGCTAGTTGAAGTGGGATAAAGACTATAATTACAAGGAAAATTAAAATATTATTACTTTGTACAAGAATGCTGTCCAAATGCTATCTTAACAAATATGTATATTAGGATTTCCTTGAACTACTCTCTGAAGTACATTGGCCAACTTTTGGAAGAGATGTTGGTGAGATGCTGATTTTTTTTTTAATTATTTAGCTTAACCTAATTCTAGATTGCTGTTTTTAAATGCCTTTTTTTTTAGATGATTAGTTTTGCTAGGAACAGAAAAATGTAATAAATAACTTGACTATTTCCATATTTAACTGTTTAAGATATTTGTTTGATATTTTCTAACATTTAACAAGAATGCTTTAAAAACTCCATTACTTCAAGTAGAGATTTGAGATGCTCTTAAGAATGGCTAGGACAAAAAATATTGCATATATAACCCCAATGTTCTTTTCCTTGACAATTGTTTCTCCTTAAGGCAAACTACTGTTTCTATAAATTGTGCAGACTTTTTAAAACTTTATTACTCAATATTTTTTCACTAGTTTTCTATTAGAATAGGGGTCCTGAAAACTTGTCAGAAATCATATTTGAGTGGAGGAGTCATGTGATGGAGTAGAGGCTGGTAGGGTAAAACCAGCCCTCTCCAGAAAAAAACTCAAGAAAAGACAAAGTTTAACAAATATAACATTTAAGAAATAAAAGTTGCAGAGAAGAGAAAGAAGATGGCACCCAAGAAGGAAAAAGTAAAAGCAACGGGGGGGAAAATGTCACTGGAAAAGAAAGAAGGCCTTACCTGCACAAAGGAACAGGGAACCGTGGTGGTGAAGAATGCCCGTTCTCCGAGGTTGGTGTTGGCCCTGCGGAATTGTTAACCCCCCACCCCCCACCCCCCCCACCCCGGACCGGTGGACTGCAAAAATGGCTCTCTGAGCAAAACAAAAGTGCGATTATATGGAGGAGGTACCACCCAAGAGAGAAGGAATATTCATATTATTTGAGTAGGCATAAAACATACTCAAGGATTAATGTTTTTGTTGTCGACCCATAGTCAAGGGAGAGTTAGGAAAACTGAATATAAAGCTAGATTACTATCTGATCATTCACCCTTGTTATTAACAATAGAACTGGAGGACATCCCACCAAAATCATATTAATGGAGGTTAAACTCCATACTACTTAAAAGGCAGGAATTTGGAGAGTTTATTGAATGCCAAATTAAAACATATTTTAAAATAAACACGAAATCAGTGAAAGACAAATTTATATTGTGGGACGCAATGAAAGCCTTCATTAGAGGGCAGATGATAACTTGTGTAACTAAGATTAAAAAAAAAGACTACAATTGGGAAATAGAGCAGTTGGAAAGGGAGATGGTAAGTACAGAAAAGGAACTAGTAAAAAGGGATGATATAACGAAAAGGAGAGAATTGGCGGACAAAAAAAAACCGAAACATTACAAAAGTACATGGTGGAGAAGAACATAATGAAAATAAAACAAAAGTATTAAGAGCTAGGAGAAAAAAAACACATAAAATATTAGCCTGGCAACTTAAAACTGAACAAGCTAAAAGAACTATATTGGCATTAAGGAAAAAGGACAAACAAATCACATATAATCCAATAGAGATTAATGAGAACTTTAAGGAATTTTATGAACAATTATACCAAACTGAGAACGAGGGGAAAGATGATAAAATAGAAGAGTTTTTAGCTAAAATTGAACTGCTGAAATTGCAAGAAGAGGAACAAAACAAACTGATAAAACCATTGAAGTAGAGGAAGTACAGGATATGTTAAAAAAGCTGCCGAACAATAAAATGCCTGGAGAGGATGGATTCCCAATAGAATTCTATAAAACATTTAAAGAGTTATTAATTCTTCCTCTCCTGGAAGTAATGAACCAGATAGAAGAAACACAAAACTTGCCAGATTCATGTAAGACAGCAATAATTACAGTAATACCAAAGACTGAGAAGGATCCATTAACACCAGCATCACATTGACCAATATCTCTATTTAACTCAGATTATAAAATAATAGCAAAATTATTAGTATACAGATTGGCCGATTGTGTACCAAAAATAATAAAACAAGATCAAACTGGATTTATTAAGAAAAGACGAACAGCAGATAATGTCTGTAAACTTGTTAATCTAATTCATGCAGTTCAAGGAAATAAGAAACCAATAGTGGCTGTTGCTTTAGACGGAGAAAAAGCCTTTGACAGAGTAGAATAGAAAAATTTATTTAAAGTATTACAGAGATTCAATCTACCAGAAAAATATATTAATTGGATTAAAGCATTGTATAATGGACCGTTGGTGAAGGTAACAGTAAATGGATATGTATCGAACCAATTTAAATAAAGTAGGTCAACTAGACAGGGATGTCCATTATCACCCTCATTGTTCACCTTAGCAATAGAACCACTGGCAGAACTGATAAGAATAGAAAATAAAATAAAAGGGATAAAAATAAAGGAGAAGGAGTATAAAATCAGCTTATTTGGAGATGACATCATAGTATACCTAACAGAACCAGAGGTATCAGTAAAAGAATTACATAAGAAATTGAGGGAGTATGGAGAAATATCGGGGTACAAGATCAATGCAAATAAAAGTGAAGTGATGCCAATGAGTAATGCAGATTTAAAAAAGAATCACCATTTAAATGGCAAACACAAGCAATCCGATACCTAGGTATCAGGTTAGATAATAACTTAAGCCACCTGTACAAACTAAATTATCAGCCACTAATAAAGAAATTGTAGGAAGACTTAGAACATTGGAAAGAATTACCGCTATGTTGATAGGGAGGGTAAATTGCATTAAAATGAATGTTTTCCCAAGGATACAATACTTATTTCAATAGTTGCCAATTCCCTTAACAGAGAAATTTTTTAATGAACTAAAGAGAATAATAAGGAAATTCTTGTGAAAAGGGGGGAAAACCTAGGGTAGTGTTGGATAAATTAACAGAGGTGTAGCCAAGGTGGTTTACAGTTACCAAACTTTAAAAATTATTATAGAGCTGCACAATTAAGGTATTTATCAAATTTTTACCAGACAAGGGAAAAACCAGACTTGACTAAGATATAACTAAATAAAATAGGGGAAAAGGTATCGGAACATATACTTTTATAAGTGGGATGAAAAGCTGGTGCAATATAGAAGCTGACCAGTATTTCATCATTTACTTAATATATGGAAGAAGATCCACTTAGAAAGGAAAAAAAAATGAATTACCAAATACCAATATTGTTATTGACACAAAACCCACTCATCCCTTTTACAATAGATAACCTTTCCTTTAGACTAGAGAATGGGAGAGAAAAGGAATCAAAAGAATAGAAAATTGTTTTTTTGGGAAATAATTTATTAACATTTGAACAGTTGAAGGACAAATATGGAATAACTCATGGTACTATGTTTGCATATCATCAACTGAAAGCTTATTTAAAGGATAAATTGGGAAACAGACTGATATTGCCAGAAGGAAGCAGCTTTGAATAAGTGATTACAGACACAATGATAATTAAAAGATTTATAATGAACATGTACATTAAGCTGCAAGATGAGGAAAATGATGAAATAAGCTACTATAAACCTAAACAAAAGTGGGAAAAGGATTAAAACATAAAGATAAAAAATGAAGCATGGGAAAATTTGTGTTCTAGAACTATGAAGAATACAATAAACACAAGGTTACGCATGATACAGTATAATTGGTTACATAGGTTATATATCACGCCTCAAAAGTTAAAAGAATGGGATCCAACATTATCAGATAGATGTAAGTAGGAAATGGGAACAACAGTACATGCAATTTGGGCATGTACGAAAGTGAAAATATTTTGGGAAGATCTAAATCAGATATTAAATAAAATCACAAAATATAACATACCAAAAAATCCAGAGATCTTTTTTCTAAGTAACATAAGTAAAGAATTAGGCCTCAAATTGGATAAAGCGCAAAAAAGATTTATTATGATAGCCTTAGCAGCAGCAAAAAAATGTATAATGTCAACTTGGAAAATGAAAGAGAGCCTGAGAATACAGCAATGGTACATGGAAATGAATAAATGTATTCCATTGGGGAAAAAAAACCATATAATTTAAAATAAAATCACATTATTTGAACAAATTTGGGAACATAACAGAGAGGGCTTGCCTCGGACCTCCACCCCCTAAAATGATAAGAAAACAAAATGACTTGATCCAGTGTATAAGTAGATGACACATTTTTCTTGTTTATTTTTCATTGTGTGAAGACACTGTTTCATGGTTTTATTGTATTGAGTATGTTGAATTTTTATTGGTTTTGGAGGGGGGTGGGAAGGGGGGGAAAAAGGGAGAAAATGAGAAACGTTTGTATACACTTTGGTTGATATGGTTCACAGTGTGAAAAATAAAAAATTACTTTAAAAAAAAATCATATTTGAGCCAGAGGTCATATTTGGACATTTGTTTGCTTTTGCAAGGACACTACTGCTTTTACATTTGAAGGACTGGAGTTGGAGCTTTTGATCACTTGAACTATATCTCACAAAATAAATGGACTTGTTCTTGAGTACCATGTACTTCTGCTTTTACTTCCATAACATACTATGACATTCACGTTGAAAGCACTTTTCAGATTTGACTGCCCTTTGGGTAACTTGTTTAATGATAACCAATTTGTTATAAATGTGATTTTATTTTGTAAATTATTATCCTATATTGAATGCATACCTGAGATTCCTTTTGAAGTGTCCATTTGAAAATTGCTTATTGTATTAAGATTTCCTACTGCCACTTCCCTACCATCATGTAAAGATGCCATGAACACATTGTGCTTATTATGACTAATTGGATCAAAATATCAGTACCTCGAGTTGAGGTAAAATGTTGATTTGTACTGGAGCATGGTTGACCTTTGTCCTCCTGAAATTCAACCTCTATTTTGTCTTCTCCACGTTGAGACTCTGGTTGTGGTTTCTCACGCCTTTTTACGAGCCTTTCAACCTCCTTTCTGTAATGCAACTGCTTGTTGCTGATGAGGATATCTACTGTTGTATCATCTGCAAATTTGATGATTCTGTTGGAATAGAATCTGGCAGTGCAGTTGTGAGTCAGCAGCATGAACAATAGCAGGCTGGGCATACAGCCTTGGAGTCCACCAGTATTCTGCATGGGGGCCTGAGATTTTGCTGTCAACCTGGCAGACTGTGGTCCTTCCACCAAGAAGTCCAGAATCCAATTGCAGTGGGTATGTTGAGTCCCAGCAAGAACAATTTATCCACCAGCCTCTGAGGGATAATCATGTGGAGCACTGAGGTCAATGAACAATAGTCTTTCACTTGAGGCATCGTTCTCCAAGTGAGTCAGGATGAAGTGGACAGTTGGCAAATTGGAAAGGTCTAATGATGCTGGAAGCTGTGCTTTGATACATTCTGTCACCATTGATGCACTATTTGATGCATTATTTAATGTTCTTCATGACTGTAGATGTCAGTGCCACTGGGCAGTAGTTATTTAAAAGGTTCAAATTCCTTTCTTGATCACTTAATAATACATCAAAAATGTAATATGTGATCTACTATTGTCAGCCATAAGGCAAACAGTTGCCAAGAGCATTCCCCAGCACCCTAACAATAGGAGAATAGGGAAGCAAGAGAGTTCCTCCAGAGATGCTGAGTGTGTGGTTTCATCTCCAGTGCTCCTGCAACCTCTGCAGCCATACAGACTCCAGTTCAAACCATTGGCAACCTGAGCTCCAGATATACAGTAAACCTCCAATACGATCAGGAAGCCCTCAGCACCCACTTGAATCCCAGTTCTGCTATGTGGTCCCTTGAGGTATTCTCCTACAGCCAGGTGTGAGTCCTTCGACCACAAGTCACCAACAGTCTGTTTGTCCTTCAGCCACTGAACCCCTCGCTGCTCCTCTGCCATGGTCACTTTCCTGTAGGGTTATCTCCTATGTTTTTCCTTAACAGGAGTTTTCTCCCAGTTTCAGGTGCCCTGCACCAGTTTGCTGATCTCCCATTGTCTGCAAACCATCATGGTCTGCTGCCCAGCATAGGCCCTGCCATCTTGGGTACAGACCCCAAGGTTTAGAATTTAAAAATAAAAAAACACCATCTCCTTTAAAAGGCCATTTAAAGCCTATTTGGAGCTATTGGCATTCAGAACAAGCCAAACGACCCTGCAGTTAGTGCAGCACTATCTCTCTACTCTTCCAGGTTTGAGCCAGTTCCAGTTATAGCAGCACTGGTTACTGTCACTTCCATCATCCACTGGGATGATGGTAGCTGTTCTGTGGACTGCCTCAGGGCTGCATTAGACCTTCAGCACCTGACCAGGTATGTTATCTGGATCTGTTGCTTTGTGTGGGTTCACCCTGGATGGCATCTTCCTCACAGTCGTAGCTGTGCAGGGTGCCTGTTCTTCAGGGGAGGTCAGGCTTTCTTTATCACCTTGTTTTGGTCTATGAAGAGCTTTCTTGTGTCAAGAATCTTTTGCTATGAAAGCAAATAACTTCTAACAGCTTCTGCAAGATTGTGAAATATACATGCTGCTTTGTTTCTTGAGAGCAAAACGTACAAGTAGGAATGGATTTTATGGGCCTTTGGTGCTCACAAACTTTTTGATCTTGGCCTTGGATATCCTTAATGGGATGTATATACTCTGGCAAGAATTGAAGGGTCACAAATGAAGTTTTTAATTTCCATCCCAAAATTGATAGTGTAGCAAGAAATGCAGTGAATAAAGCCCAACAGAAGTTGTCTGTCAGCTGAACCAACAGAACTGTTTAATGGAATCCACAGGAGTTTAAATAGTTGGCATGCTATCACAATCACCTAACCTCTGAAGTTTCGTGCCTCTTGAGTTCTTTGTGCCCCTCAGCCACTGGGAACTCCTGATCCTGCAGGGGCCTGCAACTACAGATGCTGGTTTGATAATGGAGTGGTGCAGTTCCACATAACCCCAAACCCCCACCAGAGATCACACTGCAGTCTCACCTATACAGCTAAAACAGGCTGGCAGGAGCCCCTGCACTGGGGGCATGCCATCTGTACCAGTTGATCTAGGTCCACATGTGCCAGGTTAAGGCAATCAACTGAAATAATTTCTTGCCTGCCTCCAATGTCTATAACAAAATTGACACCATCATTCCATATCACCTTGAAAGGAATTTCATCTGTTGCAACAGATTCCTGTGAGCATCCTTGCACTGGATACATAAAGGAGGTCCTTGAGTTTGGGCGGAATATATGAAGTTGTAGACCCATGCTGGGTGGCTGGGATAGGTGCCAGTGTACCCACCTTCTCCCTTGAGTGTGAGTACTGAAGTGAGAGATTCCTGCTGCCCATGTGCTGTGGAATGAAATCCTCTGAGATTGGTAGGGGGCTCTGCAAATCAATTCTGCAGATGGCATAGCTATATGTTCTGTGTGGTAAGGATGCCTAAAAGTACCCAAGGCAGTTCATCTATCCAATCTTGTTCCTTAAGATGTGTCATGAGAGCCATTTTCATATGACAGTGAAAGAGTTCCACTGAGTCATTGGACTGGGGATGATAGGCTGTCAACCTAGGCAGTTGCGCAGCAACTGTTGTGATTGTGGATAGCCCGAATGTTAACTGAACTCCTCTGTCAAAGGAAATATGTATGGGTAGTCTGAAATGCGCTATCTGATTGGTGATGAGGGCTCTCACTCAGGCTGAGTCAGAGGTGTCGGAGAGCAAGACATCTTCTGGCCATCTTGTGAACCTATTTACTATTGTGAAGAGGTGAGTAGTGCCCTTGGATGGGTCAACGGGTTAACTGTATCTTTGTGGATGTGAACAAACCTGTAGTTGGGCTTTGGTGTGGGACTGAAGTTTTGAGTTCTGGCATTGGATATATGTCCTTGCCCAAGTGCCAACTTGTGCAGGCTGTGCCACATGAATTTGCCCACCACGAAGCTAATCAAAGAGTGAGCCAAATTGTATGGCGTCAAACACCTTATGTCGCCACACAGCAGGTACAATGGACCTTAGTTGGTCAGTGGATAAATCACAAAGTAAGGAGACATTTGCTGGACCAAAACGCATGTCCTCTAATTTCAGTCCCAATATGACAGTGCAATACACAGCCATCTTTTCATCTTCCTGCTGAACTGCTGCCAAAGCCATGTAGTCTATAACGTGAAAGGAGGGAAGAGATGGTGATGCGGGATAGCGTGTCGGTGACTGGATTGTTCTTCCCGGCGATGTTTTATTGTAGTCGTAAACTCTGAAATGTAGGAGATTTGTCATTGTCATGCTGCCCTGTTGCGTCTGGAAAGGCCAAAAATGCATAAGAGCAGGACTGATGGTTTCATACCTGTCATTGATTGTAGGCTGGCTTAATAAATTGAAAGTACGCCCCGCAGTGGCTTGGTCCAGTAATGCAATGACATACTTCATTACATCAGCGGTAATCTGGCATAGATAGAACTGGGCCTTGGCCTGCTCAAATCAGACCTGTGGCTGCGATGTCCAAAATAATTGTGTTCTGTGTATCCATAGTGAGGCTCAAAATGCCAGTATAGTGAATATAGCACAACAGAAGTTCTCTGTGTGCTGAATCAACAGAACTGTTTATTGGAATCTTCGCAGTAGTTTAAATTAAAATTAGTGTGATATCAGTCACCTGACCTCTGAAGTTGCATGGCTCTGAGTTCTTTTTGCTCCCTGTCCACTGGGAACTCCTGATCCTGCGGAACCTGCAACTACAGATGTCAATTTGATAATGGAATGGTGCAGTTTGCCACAATGGCATCTTATCCTGAAGCCATCATTACCAGTTCCATTCAAAAGAAACCACCTCTCACATTTACACTAGCTGTCTTGTTTCAATTAGCTCGGTCCTTCTAATTTCCTATAGGAGTAAGTATATCTTGACGACCTCCTTGGTGTGAGTTTCATGCCCTGGTTAGATCTAATGAATTTGCAAAATCAGAAATCTAAGGCATGCACTGTATATTTTTGGTATGCAAACCAAAATTGTATAATACTTCATGTAGCTCTTCACAAGGCATATAAAATTGCAGTTGTACTTTTTTTTTGCAATAGAGCATTATACATTTGTCTTCCTGATTGTTTGTTCAACCTGCAGATTACCTTCCTGCATTAAAGCAGCCTAGCAAGTAAAGTCGTGTAGCACTGAGCACAATTTGTTTACTCTTGAGTTCAGACTGGTCTCCCTTTACTGGTCTCCCTTTACTGGTCTCCCTTTACTGGTCTCCCTTTACTGGTCTCCCTTTACTGGTCTCCCTTTACTGGTCTCCCTTTACTGGTCTCCCTTTACTGGTCTCCCTTTACTGGTCTCCCTTTACTGGTCTCCCTTTACTGGTCTCCCTTTACTGGTCTCCCTTTACTGGTCTCCCTTTACTGGTCTCCCTTTACTGGTCTCCCTTTACTGGTCTCCCTTTACTGGTCTCCCTTTACTGGTCTCCCTTTACTGGTCTCCCTTTACTGGTCTCCCTTTACTGGTCTCCCTTTACTGGTCTCCCTTTACTGGTCTCCCTTTACTGGTCTCCCTTTACTGGTCTCCCTTTACTGGTCTCCCTTTACTGGTCTCCCTTTACTGGTCTCCCTTTACTGGTCTCCCTTTACTGGTCTCCCTTTACTGGTCTCCCTTTACTGGTCTCCCTTTACTGGTCTCCCTTTACTGGTCTCCCTTTACTGGTCTCCCTTTACTGGTCTCCCTTTACTGGTCTCCCTTTACTGGTCTCCCTTTACTGGTCTCCCTTTACTGGTCTCCCTTTACTGGTCTCCCTTTACTGGTCTCCCTTTACTGGTCTCCCTTTACTGGTCTCCCTTTACTGGTCTCCCTTTACTGGTCTCCCTTTACTGGTCTCCCTTTACTGGTCTCCCTTTACTGGTCTCCCTTTACTGGTCTCCCTTTACTGGTCTCCCTTTACTGGTCTCCCTTTACTGGTCTCCCTTTACTGGTCTCCCTTTACTGGTCTCCCTTTACTGGTCTCCCTTTACTGGTCTCCCTTTACTGGTCTCCCTTTACTGGTCTCCCTTTACTGGTCTCCCTTTACTGGTCTCCCTTTACTGGTCTCCCTTTACTGGTCTCCCTTTACTGGTCTCCCTTTACTGGTCTCCCTTTACTGGTCTCCCTTTACTGGTCTCCCTTTACTGGTCTCCCTTTACTGGTCTCCCTTTACTGGTCTCCCTTTACTGGTCTCCCTTTACTGGTCTCCCTTTACTGGTCTCCCTTTACTGGTCTCCCTTTACTGGTCTCCCTTTACTGGTCTCCCTTTACTGGTCTCCCTTTACTGGTCTCCCTTTACTGGTCTCCCTTTACTGGTCTCCCTTTACTGGTCTCCCTTTACTGGTCTCCCTTTACTGGTCTCCCTTTACTGGTCTCCCTTTACTGGTCTCCCTTTACTGGTCTCCCTTTACTGGTCTCCCTTTACTGGTCTCCCTTTACTGGTCTCCCTTTACTGGTCTCCCTTTACTGGTCTCCCTTTACTGGTCTCCCTTTACTGGTCTCCCTTTACTGGTCTCCCTTTACTGGTCTCCCTTTACTGGTCTCCCTTTACTGGTCTCCCTTTACTGGTCTCCCTTTACTGGTCTCCCTTTACTGGTCTCCCTTTACTGGTCTCCCTTTACTGGTCTCCCTTTACTGGTCTCCCTTTACTGGTCTCCCTTTACTGGTCTCCCTTTACTGGTCTCCCTTTACTGGTCTCCCTTTACTGGTCTCCCTTTACTGGTCTCCCTTTACTGGTCTCCCTTTACTGGTCTCCCTTTACTGGTCTCCCTTTACTGGTCTCCCTTTACTGGTCTCCCTTTACTGGTCTCCCTTTACTGGTCTCCCTTTACTGGTCTCCCTTTACTGGTCTCCCTTTACTGGTCTCCCTTTACTGGTCTCCCTTTACTGGTCTCCCTTTACTGGTCTCCCTTTACTGGTCTCCCTTTACTGGTCTCCCTTTACTGGTCTCCCTTTACTGGTCTCCCTTTACTGGTCTCCCTTTACTGGTCTCCCTTTACTGGTCTCCCTTTACTGGTCTCCCTTTACTGGTCTCCCTTTACTGGTCTCCCTTTACTGGTCTCCCTTTACTGGTCTCCCTTTACTGGTCTCCCTTTACTGGTCTCCCTTTACTGGTCTCCCTTTACTGGTCTCCCTTTACTGGTCTCCCTTTACTGGTCTCCCTTTACTGGTCTCCCTTTACTGGTCTCCCTTTACTGGTCTCCCTTTACTGGTCTCCCTTTACTGGTCTCCCTTTACTGGTCTCCCTTTACTGGTCTCCCTTTACTGGTCTCCCTTTACTGGTCTCCCTTTACTGGTCTCCCTTTACTGGTCTCCCTTTACTGGTCTCCCTTTACTGGTCTCCCTTTACTGGTCTCCCTTTACTGGTCTCCCTTTACTGGTCTCCCTTTACTGGTCTCCCTTTACTGGTCTCCCTTTACTGGTCTCCCTTTACTGGTCTCCCTTTACTGGTCTCCCTTTACTGGTCTCCCTTTACTGGTCTCCCTTTACTGGTCTCCCTTTACTGGTCTCCCTTTACTGGTCTCCCTTTACTGGTCTCCCTTTACTGGTCTCCCTTTACTGGTCTCCCTTTACTGGTCTCCCTTTACTGGTCTCCCTTTACTGGTCTCCCTTTACTGGTCTCCCTTTACTGGTCTCCCTTTACTGGTCTCCCTTTACTGGTCTCCCTTTACTGGTCTCCCTTTACTGGTCTCCCTTTACTGGTCTCCCTTTACTGGTCTCCCTTTACTGGTCTCCCTTTACTGGTCTCCCTTTACTGGTCTCCCTTTACTGGTCTCCCTTTACTGGTCTCCCTTTACTGGTCTCCCTTTACTGGTCTCCCTTTACTGGTCTCCCTTTACTGGTCTCCCTTTACTGGTCTCCCTTTACTGGTCTCCCTTTACTGGTCTCCCTTTACTGGTCTCCCTTTACTGGTCTCCCTTTACTGGTCTCCCTTTACTGGTCTCCCTTTACTGGTCTCCCTTTACTGGTCTCCCTTTACTGGTCTCCCTTTACTGGTCTCCCTTTACTGGTCTCCCTTTACTGGTCTCCCTTTACTGGTCTCCCTTTACTGGTCTCCCTTTACTGGTCTCCCTTTACTGGTCTCCCTTTACTGGTCTCCCTTTACTGGTCTCCCTTTACTGGTCTCCCTTTACTGGTCTCCCTTTACTGGTCTCCCTTTACTGGTCTCCCTTTACTGGTCTCCCTTTACTGGTCTCCCTTTACTGGTCTCCCTTTACTGGTCTCCCTTTACTGGTCTCCCTTTACTGGTCTCCCTTTACTGGTCTCCCTTTACTGGTCTCCCTTTACTGGTCTCCCTTTACTGGTCTCCCTTTACTGGTCTCCCTTTACTGGTCTCCCTTTACTGGTCTCCCTTTACTGGTCTCCCTTTACTGGTCTCCCTTTACTGGTCTCCCTTTACTGGTCTCCCTTTACTGGTCTCCCTTTACTGGTCTCCCTTTACTGGTCTCCCTTTACTGGTCTCCCTTTACTGGTCTCCCTTTACTGGTCTCCCTTTACTGGTCTCCCTTTACTGGTCTCCCTTTACTGGTCTCCCTTTACTGGTCTCCCTTTACTGGTCTCTGCTTTCTGTCCAATACCCTTTCACCTCTTCAACCCTCCCTAGCTTCTTTACCCTCTCACTTTTCCCCTTGATAAATTTTATTTCATCCCCTCCTGCTGTAATTTCCATAAATCAGAAATATGAATACTTCCTGAACCATTGAGTTCCTCCAGCTCATTGTTGCTCAGGCATCTGAAGCTTTTGAGTTTTGTTATAATACTATTGTTTTGTTCTTTCACCAACATTGTGTAAAAGCCTCCTGTCTCCTTGAACCCCATTTTAGATGATTTTTTTTTCCCCTTTGGAAAATGAGCAAGTGATTCCTGCTTATTTACTTTGCTATATCCATACCACCAAAATAAATAATTGTCAAATATTGTATTCCTTTAAATGACCTTGAATTACTTAGTGCCCTGTTGCATGTCTTTGATAGATTCCTAGCATTTTACTGATATTTAATGTTGGAGTACATTTCTCTCTCGTTTTCTCAAATAGTAGTGCAGCCTTTGAAATATTATTGCTAATTAGCATTGCTTCAGATTTTGTTTAAATTCTGTGATGCAGGCCATCAAGCCCTCAATTCCTGAATCGTTTGAAAATGTATACTCTTTTTCCCATCCTTCCCAATGATCTTTCCTCTGAATCCCTTTGAAGAATTCCAAAGATTTGCCATTCTCTGCAAGAAATTCATACAAACATTATTTTTAAATGACTTGTCTCTATAAATTAAGTATAAAACAGTACAGCACAGGAGCAGGCCATTGATCTATTCTAATGAATTACTTTCTGTATGTTAATTACAGGTGTATCAGCAATCATCTTTCAGAAACCCTGTGGGCAGGGCGAAGAGCATCATCAAGGATGCATCTCACCCTAACTATGGACTTCTTTACCCTTCTATCCAATTATTTGTATACAGCATTTTTTTAAACTTCTGGTTGGATGCTAATTGTATTTCATTGGCTTTGTAATTTACTTGGCACAATGACAAAGTTTAATCTAATCTAAATTTGTAAAGTGGTTAGCTTTTTTGGACGGAATTAACTTCAGATTTTGAATTTTGGTCAAAATAACACTCTACTGTAATATTTAAATGTGTGGAATTTTTCTGCAATTATTGTGCAAGTTGTATGTTTCTCTCTGCAGGATCCTGGCAACTGGCTAGGTGGCGATGAAGAGCCATTGACTGGGTTTACCTGGCGAGGTGGATGTGAACGAGAAACAACTGGTATACAAATTTGGAGTGAAGTTTTTGTGATCCCCAAATCTGATGGAAGCCAGGTGTGCTTAACATTGAATTCTACAAAAGATTACATACTACGTGGGTCATGCCCATTATGTATGGGTTTAGTTTTTCTGTCTAGGTGCTGTCTACAGATAGTTAAATTTCTGCTAATCTGTTGTTTTATTTTGAGCTTGTCTCAGCCAGAATGAAGTCAAAAAGCTAAGTCAATTATTTACCATTTTGGGAGGATTACATTTGTAAAAATGGGAATTTATTTTAAAGCATTTAAATTATTTAAGTGCTTTAAATGCTAGTCACCAATTTTTGTTGCTAAAATCCAAAGCTAGCATAGATCCTTGCACTGTTACTTAAAGTTCTCATTACTGAGTTTCCTTGATGTTTGTAAAATCTCATCCCTTGATCGTAGGGTTCCAACATTTGGAAATCTACCCTGAGAATTAAAAGCAAAGAATATATTTTAAAACTGCAGCTAAAATAACTAGTTTATTTACCACCCTCCCTAACTACATCTTATATTAAGGATTCTACTTCAAAAAGCAATGATTTCTGGTCATCATAGAAAACTGTATCCCACAAAAGGTTGATATTCCTGATGTACATTGATGTACCTATCTCGGCTGCACCATTTCATCAGATGCAAGGATCGACAATGAGATAGACAACAGACTCGCCAAGGCAAATAGCGCCTTTGGAAGACTACACAAAAGAGTCTGGAAAAACAACCAACTGAAAAACCTCACAAAGATAAGCGTATACAGAGCCGTTGTCATACCCACACTCCTGTTCGGCTCCGAATCATGGGTCCTCTACCGGCACCACCTACGGCTCCTAGAGCGCTTCCACCAGCGTTGTCTCCGCTCCATCCTCAACATCCATTGGAGCGCTCACACCCCTAACGTCGAGGTACTCGAGATGGCAGAGGTCGACAGCATCGAGTCCACGCTGCTGAAGATCCAGCTGCGCTGGATGGGTCACGTCTCCAGAATGGAGGACCATCGCCTTCCCAAGATCGTATTATATGGCGAGCTCTCCACTGGCCACCGTGACAGAGGTGCACCAAAGAAAAGGTACAAGGACTGCCTAAAGAAATCTCTTGGTGCCTGCCACATTGACCACTGCCAGTGGGCTGATAACGCCTCAAACCGTGCATCTTGGCGCCTCACAGTTTGGCGGGCAGCAGCCTCCTTTGAAGAAGACCGCAGAGCCCACCTCACTGACAAAAGGCAAAGGAGGAAAAACCCAACACCCAACCCCAACCAACCAATTTTCCCTTGCAACCGCTGCAATCGTGTCTGCCTGTCCCGCATCGGACTGGTCAGCCACAAACGAGCCTGCAGCTGACGTGGACTTTTTACCCCCTCCATAAATCTTCGTCCGCGAAGCCAAGCCAAAGAAAGACATTGTGTAATAAACATTATTTTCCTTGAATCAATGAAAACATAATAGTTTTGTTGTCCAACAAAGTAGCATCTAATTGAGAGTAATTGAAACCATCCCTAAAAATAAATGGAACAAATGTCTGCATGTGAAGCAAATGTGAACATTTTTTTTTAGCTAGAACTGTATAATTATCTAATCAAAAGAGATGCAATTGAATTTCACTTGCATGCTCCACTTTAGATATGTGTTTGTATATTACACAGAGTGGTATTTTACTTTACAAGAAAGATCCTATCTATCAGCAGAAGAATTTTGAATAGAGGCTTCTGTAATCCAGGGTTTGAAAATGAACAATTTTGAGGTCCATTCATAAATCATCCTAATTGTGTGCTCCTTTGGCCTCTGGTTTTTGAAACCTAGTTTAGCTGTGAGAAGACTTTTAATCCACAACTTGTATCTGGACAAGTTGCATCTTTGAGTGTCTAAGCAGAATTCCAATTTCTATAAATTTGCAGGCAAAATATTGAATATGCAAGTGATACGAAATAGAACATATCAAAATGTGTATTCTCAACTATTTTTGTCATTAATAATTTTTTTAAAAACTGGACTGTTTTAGTTTGTTGAGTGTTTACAGTTGTTTAGTCCTTTTTGAGACTTGGGTCATTCTACAATACATTCATGAATTACCTTTTAATTCTAATTGTTTTAATAAGCATGCTGTACAGTTTGCTCAGACCAAAATGCAGCCTTCAAAACTAAAGGAAGCTCACTTATTGAAAACTTGAAGATGTTGGACTTGAATAAGCAGATTTTACCTAGGCCAGAGATATTTTTGAAAGAACAAATGAAAGAATAGTATTAATATCCCTGGTGATAAACTGAGACTGGAGTTGCTTAGGATAATGTGAAGAGCTAATGGTCACAATGGCATGATTAATGCCAATTGCAATTGAGTGTAGGTAATCTCTGATTTATGGCTGTAATTGGGACCGAAGGATTGGTTGTATCTCAGAATGGATGCAAGTTGGAATTTTGTGCTCACGCGTGGAATACCGAAGACATAAAGCAAACTTTAGTCAAATGTTGTCCAGGTAGTCTCTGACTTGTGACCGTAATTGGGACCAAGTTAGTTGCAACTCGGGGACCTTGGCCTGCTGCCAGGAGTTGGGACCACTGTACAGTACTTTTAATACAAAATGTTCTTGTACAGTAGTTTTAAAGATTTCTTAAATAAAAATAATTAGTCATGTGTGCAGATGTATATAACTTGTGTAGGTTGGAAGTTGAGGACTACCTGTATTTGACAAACTATAAACAGGGATACAGGGCATGTATGAGCCAAAATGTGCATACGTACTTTGTTAGACGGCATCCCAGGGTCCATTGACTGGGCGCAGCCATCTTTATTCCTGTGCGTGAGTCTTTGGTTGGCACATGCATGGTGGGTTTGTGTATTGGAGTTTGGTTGGCACATGCATGAGTTAAGCACCCTGATGATATTCGTGCTCTTGTACATGCGCCAACCGAAGACTTGTGCATGTGCACAGGAATCAAGAAGGCTCTTCATACTTGCAGAACCTTTTACTGCCTCGTGTATTGTCTTTGTCCTTGAAAATTGTTGAAACAGTGGAATTAGACAATCTATTGGCAAGGGATGGATTTTTCATCTTGCATGCCTACAGAACGGTGTCTGCATGCTGGGCACTAATTACGCATAAATGTTTTTTGCATTTGGTCATATGGATGCAAGTCAGGGATACCTCTATAGATTTCAGGTGATGCTGTAAGCATTAGGGTATAGGGTGTCTACAGTCATTTTCCCTCCTCTTGAATATTGTCATGAGATTTTCTCTGCTTATTTGAAAAAAGTTGTATAAAATCATTAATCATTTTGTAACTTGATCTTGAATGCTGTGGTGAATCATAAAATGGTACAGGACTGGGAGAGCACCTGCTAGTACTTGGTGTTTGTAAGAGCTATCCAGTTAATTGACTCCATCTTTTCAGTGTCCAAGTAATTTTTCCTTGGACTGGTCCAATTTTCCCCTTTGCAAGATGTAAATCTGTTCCTGTTATTTTCTTGCTGTACATTTCAGATCATACATTTGAACATAAAGAACGGGAATTGTCTATAAACAATGTCTGTTAGGGGTTTGGGGGTATATTTTTCATTTGTCCTCTGATACAGAAAATAATTTTCCACTTATTTTCTGCATATTTTCAATATTTTTATTAAATCTCACCATAATGTTTTCAGAACTATGGGAAAAGCACTATTTTCTTAATCTTTTCATACAACTTCATGGTACCAGTGCAATGACTACAAGCTCCAAGATTTTCATATTCATCCTAAAGTTCAGTGGCCAGAGGAAAATGAAGTCAATTAAAGCTTTTAGGGTTTATCATTGGTGTGTAGAGACATACAGTGCAAATTTAAGGGAGCAATGGCTTTCTATTGTACTTCTCAACCTGTTCTTCAGTCTTCAAGGTCTTGTGTGCTTACACCCATTTGATCTCTATTCACTACATTCTAAGTTTGTATTTTAGTCTAGAACCATTAAATCAACACAGCATCCAACCTATGCCAGCTTTTCTTTTCAAGAACAATTTAATGAGTCCTACCACAGTTTTTCCTAGTAACATTCTACTTAGACCTATAGCATGGTACAGCCCATTTTGGCCCAGGAATCTGTGGTGCTCAATTTACACCCCATTAACCTACACCCCAATACATTTTTGAACAGTGGGAGGAAGCTGGAGCCCCCAGAGAAAACCCACGCAGACAGCGGGAGAAGGTACAAACCCCTCAAAGAGTTGGATTCTAACCCTTGTCCAGGCCCGATCACTGGTAAAGGTGTGGCACTAATCACTAACCTTGGGATCTATTTTCCCTTCAATTATGGTTTTGGATGTTTCAAATGGATGGGAAGGGAGGTTAAAATATTTGGGGGGGAGGGTTGGGAAGAAGGATTGAGTAACATTACTAATCAGGGATAATGTCAGAGCTGCAAGAAGGAAGGACATTGCGGAGGGATCGTCAACCGTGTCTGTGTGGGTGGAAGTCAGAAACACGAAAGGGGTGATAAATCCATTGGGTCTAGTTTATAGGCCCCTGAATAGCCTTCAGGACACTGGGGAGCAGATAAGTAGGCAGATTTTGGAATGATGAACAAATAAGTGTTGGAAGTTATGGGAATCTTCAACTTGCCTAATATTGACTGGCACCTCCTTACTGAAAGAGGAATAGATGGGTCAGAATTTTTTAGCAGTATCCAACAAGGATTCCTAACATTGTGAGCAAGCCAGCTAGAGGAGAGGTCATACTGGATCTAGTACTAGGTAATGAACTTGGTCAGCTTGATAAATCTCTCAGTGGGGAAGCATTTTGGTGACAGTGACCACAACACCCTGAGCTTTAGCATTACTGTTGACAGGATGGGAGTAGACAAAATGATAAAAATGTTTAATTGGGGCAGAGCTAGTTAATATGGGGATAGGCAGGAATTGGAGAGAATTAATTGGAACAGATTTTCTTGGGGAAAAGCACACAAGAAATGTGGAGGATGTTTAGGACACTTGCACAGGGTTCTGGATAGATTTATCCCACTGAAGGAAAAGATGGTAGGATAAGTGAACGGTGGTGGACAAGAGGTGAGGCAGCTAGTGAAGAAGGAAGTATACACAAAGTTGAAAAAGCAAAAGTCAGGAAGGACATGGGAGTCCAAATCTGTAGAGGAGTCAAGGTGGCCATGCAGGTTGATAGGGTAGTTGAGGCTTGTGATATGCTGGCCTTCATTAGTCAGAGATTGAGTTAAGAAGTGTAAGGTAATGTTGCAACTCTATAAAATTTTGGTTAAACCACAATTGGAATATTATGTTCAAAAATAAAACCTGAAAGTCTGTAGATACCATGGTTAAAGTAAAAACAAAGCTGGAGAAACCCCGGTTAAACCATGTACTTTATATAGCAAAGATAAAGAGGCATAACCAATGTTTTGAGCTTGAGCCCTTCATCATACCTTGATGAAGGGCTCAAATATTGTCTGGTTGTCTCATTACTGAAAGGATGTGGAAGCTTTAGAGAGAGGAGATTTACTAGGATGATGCCTGGTTTGGACAACATGTCTTGTGAGGCATGGTTTCTCTTTGGAGCAAAGAAGGATGAGAGGTGGCTACAAGATTTAGAGGCAGAGGTAGGGTGGAAAAGCAGCACATTTTTCCCATGGTGACTGTAGCAATTACCAGAGAACATCTGTATAAGGTGAAGGGAGAAAGGTTTGGGGAGTTTTCTTGCACAGGGAATGAGGGGTGCCTAGAATGCATTACCAGAGGTGGTAGTCATTTGGTACAATGGGAACATTGAAAAGACTTAGATAGGTACCCATAGACCCCGACTTACGATGGGGTTCAGGGACTTGCATTGAAAATTGAAATGTTCCTCTGTCTCCCTCGGGAAGGCGGTGGGGGGGGTGGGAGAGAAGGTGACAGTAGGAATCTATCTCTATGCACTGTTTGGAATGAAAATTTCCTTCAAAGAAGGAAAAGCAGCCACATTGATACAGGTAGACCCCAACTTACCTTTAGTCAAAACAGATTCTGACACTTGGAACTTTGAAATATCATGTCGAAACATTGTAAGTTGGGATCTATCTGTATACAGATGCAAGAAAAAGAGGGTTATGGGTGTGAGGTTTAGATTGTTGTAGGTTTATGGAGATTGGCATGACATCATGGACTGAAAAGCCTGTACAGTGCTATCTTTTGTTCTATTACCCAATCTGTTTTAAGATGAATAGTCTCAGTAATTTCTCTGGTCTGGTCTATGTCTGTAAGGAGTTTGTACGTTCTTACCATGAATGCATGGGTTTCCTCAGTGTTCCCAGATTTCCAACACTCGTTCAAAATGTATGGTGTTTGTAGGTTAATTGGTGTATTTGTGTGGCATGGATTTGTGGACCAGTAAGGCCTGTTACTGTGCTATCTATATTAAAATTAAATACAAAAACATCAAAAAATGTTAAATGACATCTCGTAAGGAAAATCCCATTATAAACAAAACAAATTGGCTAGTTCTAATTACTCTTGCTTGTATTTGATGCTATTGATTTAAATTGTACAGGTACACGATCCTTTATCCAGAACCCTTGGGGGACAGTGTGTTCCGAATTTTGGATTTTTTCTGGATTTCGAAAAGCCCACCCAAATTGTGCTGCTGTCTCCCCCAAGCATTGGCCGCCTCTTTTCCTACTTACCGGATTTTGGAGCTTTCTGGATTTTAGATGTCTGGATAAAGGATTGTGTACCTGCATTATTTTGCCTCTTTGTCAAACCAAAAGTCCTATCCTATTTCTCCTGCTAGCTGGTTAGCAGATTTATCCAATTCTCTTAGTTAGCCAAAAGTTCAATATCATAGGCTAATTATGCATGTTATTAATTAATACACTGAGTTAAATGATTTGCAACTGCAATTTCATTTAAAATGTCAAGAAGTTGTATAATTGGAAGACAAATTATTCATAAGCTCTTTAAAGGATTGGACATGATTGGCCAGATAGATTCTTCCTGCATTGTTATTCTGGAATTCTTTGGGGGCAATATTTCCACTGCTATCAATAAATACATGCAGCTTTGACAATCTTTGTTTTAAAATTGTGCCATTGTAGCTGTCAGTCAATAGCCGCTTTCAGGTGAAATAGCTGGGAAAATGCGGCTCCAGAGCTGGCTGTGGGTGTGTGCAAAGTGCTGTTCTGGCACCTGAAAGGACCGCAGCAGGGAGAGGTGCTGCAGGGCAAACGCTGGCTCCTGTCAACTGTGGCTGTAGTCCCGCCCGCTTTCAGGTGCCTAGGGGGAGTGCTCTGAATACACCTACTTGAAGAGGGTTGGGTAAGTACTCCTCGGGTCAGGATTCTCTGCTTTCAGGTGGCCTCACAACTGCTGCATTTGGGTATTTTACGTGGCACGAAAACCAACAAGGTCGGGTCAGATACAGCAATGAGCTCTCTGAACCCTTCTCCATTAACAATGGCGTGAAGCAAGGCTGTGTTCTCGCACCAACCCTCTTTTCAATCTTCTTCAGCATGATGCTGAACCAAGCCATGAAAGACCTCAACAATGAAGACGCTGTTTACATCTGGTACCGCACGGATGGCAGTCTCTTCAATCTGAGGCGCCTGCAAGCTCACACCAAGACACAAGAGCAACTTGTCCATGAACTACTCTTTGCAGACGATGCCGCTTTAGTTGCCCATTCAGAGCCAGCTCTTCAGCGCTTGACGTCCTGTTTTGCGGAAACTGCCAAAATGTTTGGCCTGGAAGTCAGCCTGAAGAAAACTGAGTTCCTCCATCAGCCAGCTCCCCACCATGACTACCAGTCCCCCCACATCTCCATCGGGCACACAAAACTCAAAACGGTCAACCATTTTACCTATCTCGGCTGCACCATTTCATCAGATGCAAGGATCGACAACGAGATAGACAACAGACTCGCCAAGGCAAATAGCGCCTTTGGAAGACTACACAAAAGAGTCTGGAAAAACAACCAACTGAAAAACCTCACAAAGATAAGCGTATACAGAGCCGTTGTCATACCCACACTCCTGTTCGGCTCCGAATCATGGGTCCTCTACCGGCATCACCTACGGCTCCTTGAACGCTTCCACCAGCGTTGTCTCCGCTCCATCCTCAACATTCATTGGAGCGCTTTCATCCCTAACGTCGAAGTACTCGAGATGGCAGAGGTCGACAGCATCGAGTCCACGCTGCTGAAGATCCAGCTGCGCTGGGTGGTTCACGTCTCCAGAATAGAGGACCATCGCCTTCCCAAGATCGTGTTATATGGCGAGCTCTCCACTGGCCACCGTGACAGAGGTGCACCAAAGAAAAGGTACAAGGACTGCCTAAAGAAATCTCTTGGTGCCTGCCACATTGACCACCGCCAGTTGGCTGGTATCGCCTCAAACCGTGCATCTTGGCACCTCACAGTTTGGCGGGCAGCAACCTCCTTTGAAGAAGACCGCAGAGCCCACCTCACTGACAAAAGGCAAAGGAGGAAAAACCCAACACCCAACCCCAACCAACCAATTTTCCGCTGCAACCGTGTCTGCCTGTCCCGCATCGGACTTGTCAGCCACCAACGAGCCTGCAGCTGACGTGGACATTTTACCCCCTCAATAAATCTTCGTCCGCGAAGCCAAGCCAAAGATATTGGGGTATTCTGGCCACCTGAAAAAGGCTATTGAAATTCCATTGACCTATGTTGTATTGAGCTTAGAAATATTTTTAAATTCTGCAGAAGGTAACAAACATTACCCAAGTCCCATCATAGGATCCTATTTCTTGTCCATTGAAAACAACTATGTGAGATGCTGCCTCATATAATTACTATCACCCTGCTCACAATCTTTCTGCTGCTTCAGGAAGGTACAGAAGCCTAAAGTCCACCTCTGATTCCAATAAGTTTTTTCCCCCCAGTGGCTATCAGTGGCTTGAACCTTCCTTTATTGAAATGCTACTTATTTTATGTGCTAAATATTTCATTCATTATTTCTTTTTATTTGGTAATTTAGAACATAACACCACAATGCGGGCCTTTCGGTGCCAATATTGTCAACTTATTTAAACCTGCTCCATGACAATCTAATTTCCCTTCCTCACACCCATAATCCTCTATTTAATGCATCTTGATTTTTCCCCAAAATACCTGTTTCTCTGCAGCAAGCAAGGATTTCAGTGAATGTGTTCATTGTATTTCTATGTATGACAATAAATGTCCCATTTCATAGTCCAAAATACACACTATTTTCATGCATGCTGTTTATATAAAAGGGGGCAGCTTCAAATTGTAATTATTTTCTTCCAGGTTGCAGTCCTTTTAATGGATACTCAGGGGGCCTTTGACAGCCAATCAACCATAAGAGACTGTGCTACTGTTTTTGCTCTTAGCACCATGACGAGTTCTGTTCAGGTAAAGGTTAAATTTCAAACTGCTTATTAGTAATGATGTTCACAATCATTGGATTGTCTGATGTTTATGTAGGCATTTTTCATAAGACGGCTGATTTTAATGTTCTTGGGTAGAATAAAAATTGAGTTACTATATTGAATCAAGTCTTGGTAATTTCTCAAATTGTGCATAGGTGACTGGAAAAATCAAGTCAAAATTATCTGAAATGTTTTGGCTGAAGTGGAGATGAGTAATAACTTTTTCAGAATTGTGCCTTGAAAGAAAAAGACACAAGACGGGACCATTTTATCCAGAAAATCGGCCATAAGAATGATCGACCAAAAACCTCATGGGCTGCTATGATGATGAAAATGTTTTAATTTCTAGGTATACAATTTATCTCAGAACATTCAAGAAGATGATCTGCAACATTTGCAGGTATGGTGCTTTGATTTGCAGGGACATCGTAATGTATCATGTTTTAAGTTTTTAAAAAAAAATATTTTGATACAACCATCCCTGTATGTTGTCTCCACATATTCAGAATTTATTGTCATGAACACGTCACAAAATTTGTTGTGCACATATTGTGATAAATTGCATTCAAAAATGGTGCAAAATAAGATAGTGAGGTAGTGTCTGTTGTTCATTGTCCATTCTGAAATCTGATGAAAGAGGGGAAGAAGCTGTCCTTGTGCCGCTGAGTGCTTGTCTTTAGGCTCCTGTATCATGATGGTAGTAGTGTAAAGAGGGCATGGCATGGATGGTGAGGGTTCTTGAGAGAACTGCTTTCTTAAGACACCATCTCTTGGAGTGAAGGCTGATGCTCATGATGATGGTGGCTGAGTTCACAACTTTAATTTTTTTTCCCTGTCCTGTGCATTGCCATCTCTATAGATTATACAACCAGTCAGAATGCTTTCCACTATACACCTGTAGGAATTTTGCTGGTCTTTGGTTAAAGACAAAATCTCTTCTAACTCCTCATGAAGTATAGCCACTGCCAAACCTTCATGATTGCATTGACACAGAGGCCTAGGATAGATCTTCAGAGATGCTATACCCATGAATTTGAAGTTCTTGACCTTCTGCACTGCTGAGGTGTAGACCATGTTCTGATTTCCCACACTTGAAGTGCCCAATCTGCTCCTTCATTTTGCTAACTTTGAGTGCAAAGTTATGACACAGTTCAATTAGCTGATCTGTCTCCCTCCTGTGCGCTTCATTATTGCTGTCTGAGGACTGTGGTTATCGGCAAACTTGTGGATAGCATTTGAATTGTGCCTAGCTGCACAGTCATGGGTGTAGAGAAAATGGACCAGTGAGCTAAGCATTATCCTTGAGGTGCACTTTTGTTGATTGTCAGTGAGAAGGAAATGTTGTTTCCAATTTATACTGACTGTGGTCTTCCAATGAGGAAGTCAAGAATCCAGTTGCAGAGGCCCAGTTTTTGGAACTTGTTGACTTGGTATGATGGTGTTGAAAGCTGTGGTGTCTTCAATGAAGAGTAGCCTGATCTACTTGTTGCTGTTATCTACGTGATCCAGGGCTGAGTGGAAAGCCAGTGATATTGCATCTGCTATGGAGCAATCGTGACATTAGGTGATTTGCAGTGGGATAGATCTTGGGTATGAGTTAATTTGGCATTTCATCACTAGATGAAATTGCTACTTGGTGATGGTCATTGACCCAGCTCACTCTGCTGTTTCTGGGCACAGAATAATTGATGCCCTTTTTGGAGCAGGTGTGTTTCTCCAACTGTAGCATTGAGAAATTGAAAATGTCCATGAACACTCCTGCAATTTGTTGGCAGATTTTCAGTACCTGCTAGGTATGCCATCGGGCTGACCCTGTGTGAGGATCCTCTGGAAGGATGTTCTGATGTTGGCCTTTGGGACAGTTATCACATCGTTGTTGGCTTCTGGTAGTGGGGTGGGGGGAGAGAGGGGTGTCCTCATAGGTACAGTTGAGATCTCTTTTTCAAAGTGAACATAAGGTATTTAGCCCATTGGGTAGTGAAGCATCACAGCCATTTATGGTGTTCAGCCTCACCTTGTAGCATGTAATAGCATGCAATCTCTGCCTTAGCTAGAGAGTATCTGACTCTGTCCCTAGCTTTCCTCTGAATTGCCTCTTTGTTGCTAAGATGGCCTTCCATAGGTTGTATCTGGACTTTCTGTAGAAATCTGGATTGTTGTCCTTGAATGCCATGCCATCTATCTTGCTGTCAGATTGTGAGTTTTTGATTCATTCTCTGCTTGGGATAATCCAAGTATATATGCGTGGGCACATACTTAACCACAAGTTTGAGGATAAGTCCTTTAATATAGTCTAGTCTACCAATTCAAAGCAGTCCTGCAAGCATTCCTCTGCCTCTCTCAACCATACTTTCATTGTCTTCACCATTTGTGCTGTAGTCCTCCATCTACACCAGGAGTAGATGTACAGCCAGGTGATCAGACTTACTGAAGTGTGGTCATGGCATGGCTTAGTAACCATTCTTCATGCTGGTGTAGCCATTGTCAAGTGTATTGGCTCCTCTAGTTTCGTAAGTGACGTTGGTTTTATTTTGTTAGGCTTCGATGGCTTGGTTGAAGACCCCTACAATGATCAGGAAGGCTTTGGGGTGTGCTGTCTTATGGCTGCTGATCACTGCTCAGCCTGTCCAGTGCTTGCCTGATTTTAGCCTTGGGCTGTATGTGGGATGATGGTGGTGAACTCCCTTGGCAAGTAGAATGGGCAACACTAGATCACCAGACATCCAGGTCAGGGAGCTGGACTGGCATATAACCATGTTTTTGCATCACAATGAATTGATGACACAACCCTTCCTCTTCTGGGTTTTTCCTGATACTGGTGTCCAGTCCATCAAATAGAGGGTGAAGCCTTTGGGCTGTAGTACTGTATCCGGAATAGCTCAGTTCAGCCATATTTGGGTGAAGCACATCACATAGTCCTTCTACTGCTGAGTTCATCCAGTTTATTTTCCAAGGGTTGTATGTTGGTCAGGAGCATGGTCGGGAGCAGAATTGTCGGGGCCTGGAGTCTTAGTTTGACCTATAGCCCTCACTGCAACGGTGTGGTCGGGTCTTCTTTAACTGGGCTATAGGTTAGTTCTTTGTCTCTCCTGTGGTCTTTGAATAGCCCATGCGCTAGCATCTCCCATGGCTTTTAAATAGACCATGGATTGGCTGTTCAAATTGCCCTTTGTCTTTGAATGGCCCGTCTGCTTGTGTGCTGGCTGTTTGAATCTGCCTGTGTTTGTCAATCCCGACAATCACTGATCTACCAAAGACCTTACTACAGCGTTACTGGTAAGTTGGTTCCTGTGGCTGTGGGTTTGAATTGTAATAGTTCTGAATGGGAATGTGATGACTCCCATCGGAGCTACACACAGTTGCTGCTGTATGCTGCCATCTCTACCACTGTTTCAGCCTCTCTCCCCCACAGGACCCCCCCCTCCCCCACCCCCCTCCCCAAAGAGAAATATCACCTTGCACTCTGGTCTCTTCAGGCTGTATGTCAGTGCAAGTTGCTCTACATTTAGTTGATCATGGGTATTAGAGAAGTCTATATTGATGGTGTCTAATTGAAGACTTTCATAACAGAATTTAAAGTGTTGATCCTCCAATTTGCGGGTGACCTTAATTTGGCAGTACGAGGCCATAGAAAAACATGTCATTGTATGGTATTAGTGTGGTTGGCCACTGGGAGGTATTTGAAGTTGCAGCAGACAGAGCGAAGATGCTCAAACAATCTGCAGCTCTGCTTCTAGTCTTCTCTCTATAGGAAAGGTCACATTGGGAGCACTGGATGCAGTAAATTACCCCTATAGGTTCAAATGATATTGCTTCATTTAGAAGGACTGTTTGGAGCCCTGAATAGTGGTGAAGGAGGAGGTGCGTGTAGCATGTGGAGAAAGGTTTATAAAAGATGTCTTATAGGTAGTTTTTGTCTATTTCAAGAGACTGAAAGATTGAGAAAGGGGAGAGATGGAGGAAATGAATTTGAGGTCAGTGTGGAATTTGGCAGCAAAGTGGATAAAGTTGACCAGCTCATTGTGTTCAGGAGACTGCATCAATGCAGTTGTCAATGTAACAGGAAGAGTTGAGGAACCTTGCTAGTGTAGGCTTGCAGCATACATTGTTGCTCCAAATATGCAATGAAAAGGCCAGTATATCTGGGACCCATGCAAGTACCTTTGACTTGGGGAAAGTGAGAGAACCAAAAGAAGTTATTGAAGGTGAGTTCTGCCAGACAGGTGGGTGGTGGAGAGAAACTAGTTAGGTTTCTTGTTAGAAGGAGTGATGAACCACAAGACCTTCTTTATGATGGAAGTGTTTAATGACTGGACATCCATAGTGAAAATGAAGTGGTCCAGCCCAGGAAACAGTTTGAGGTTTTGGAGGGCACATGAGGTATATTAGACGTTGGTGCGAAGGGACTGGACCAAGGTGGGAAAAAATGGAGTCTAGGTATGATGATACAGGTTCAGTGGGGCAAAAGCATGAGGAGACTATGGGTCTACTGGGACAGTTGGGGTTGTGGATCTTATAGGAGATGTTACTGGGTAGTGTGGGTTGGGAAACAGGGTATATGCTGTGGAAGGAAGACTGCTGGAAGTGATGAGGTCCGTAATGGTGCAGGAGATGATGGCACAAGTATGGAGCTTGGATGCATCTTGAACAATTTGACCTCTTCACTGTAATCCAGTGACTTGAGTGGATTACTGCTGCAAGTGATGTACAGGTCCCTTTGCCTGTTTATTGTGGATGCCATGCCATTTTGTAATAGTGCCAGAGGAAAATACATTTTTGATGCAGATTAGGATGGTGCCAATCCCTAAGGCTATAATTGACATTAAGGCATCTGTGTAAATCCTCCCAATTAATCTCCAAAGATAAATTTTCTCTTGAGGTTGCATTTTGGGACTATTTAATTTGCTTCTCTCCTGTTGACATTTATTGTTATCAGATGAATAATGCACTCAATCATATTCTAAAGCAGTCTGGCTAGTCTGCAAATTTGAACACTTTTTAATCAACTGCTCTTTGACTTTATTAATTTTATTGTAGCTACTTTTGGCCTTTTAACCTTCATTCTGATAAGTGCACTACCTGCATTTAATTTCCTCTGATTTCAGGACCCTCATACCATTCAATCCTTTTGTATACTATTAATTTTCTTTCTCACTTTGACTCTTGGTCACTCATGCTTGCCATTTATCTAAATGGCTATGGAGCTCTAATTTCACATGTGGACATAACATTTCCACCAGTTTATTTGGTAATTGTTGATTTCCTAACCAAGGTTGTAGTAATGTAATTTACCATAAAACTCAACAGCTGGCTTAGAAGAATATTGTTGAATTCACTCTCAGCACTGACAACTTGTAAAATGTAGGCTTGGCTTTTTTAACATTTTAAAATGAGATACAAGCATTCACATCTTTCACAATATTCTACCCATGAAGAGACCAGGTCAGACTTGTGGTAACCCAGGACCAATGTTCAAGCAGAGATAGATTCCTGTGGTGTTCCATGACTTAGAGTTGCATCCTGTTTTCAGGACCAATCTATCTCTTGTTTCCCCTCTTCTTTCCACCCCCCCCCCCCCCCCCTTAAATGATGCGGTTTCATTTTGTCTAGTTCAGCTACAACTAATTTCTTCTACCAAGTTGAGCTATCACCTCCCATTTTCCCCACACCAATATATAACATTGTAATTATCAGTACTGAACTGATTGGTTAGAGGATTGTGGGATTGATTACTTCTGTCAGTACATTCAAGGATTCCATTCTCCTTATGGGTTTAGTGGTCTTGTGACCCACATCAGTTGGATATTTCTCACTTAGCTAAGCTTTTTTGTACTATTGAAGTGGGTGCCTAGAAAAATGAAAAATTTGTTTTATAGGTGTTTTCAAAGCAAATAGCTTTTTCCTTGTCTTATCATATTTTGCATGAGCTGACTCTAGCATTTGTTTTATTTTTCTTCGAAGCAATTCCTGATTCAAAATTCTGTAAGTCTCAACAATTCTCTCCTTAATTTGACTTTGTTGTCCTCCTTGTACTTTTGCATTCTCTGATCTTCAGGCCATCATCCACTCCTATGTGGTCACTTCCAGCAAGCCATTCTTTTAGTCTATGATAGTGATTTTTTTTTTCTCTTTGACTGCCAAAAAGGAAAGTCTTTGAGTCCAGAGAAGTTATTCTGGACAGAAGTGGATGTCTGTACTTGGGGTGGATTGTGGGAAGGGGAGGGGTCATATAGAGATCAGAAACTTGCTGGAAAGCTATGATGCAGGTAAATGGGTTCTGTCTGTGATGTTGATTTCTAGCACATTTAAGATATCTGCACATTTTTGAGCCCTTTAAAAGTTGGTAATTATTAATTAGCATCTGTGTTGTAGTTGTAATTTTAAATTGAATATGAAAATGGTGCTCTTAATAATTGCACAACTTTTTGTCCTCTTGTAGCTCTTTACAGAATATGGCCGGCTGGCTATGGAAGAAGTGTATCAAAAGCCCTTTCAGGTTTGGTATATTTTTATGAAATATGACTACTGAAATCATATTTGTATCACCTAAATTCTTGCCTTTGTGCATCTATTGTCTAAACTCAGATTTTTGTTTGGGTTCCTAAGAATTTACAATGGCTGACTGAGAGGCTTTTTGAGATATTAAATGTGTCAACTGTACAAAGTGAAGGGAAGAAAATTTAGGGGAGACATCAGGGATAAGTTTTTCCTCAGTTGTGGGTGCCTGGAATGCCTTGCCGGGGTGATGGAGGCTAAAACATTATAGGCATTTAAGAGAATCAGACTGGCACTTGCATGAAAGAAAAATGGAGGTTTGAGGTAGGAAAGGTTTAACATTTTTTGGTAGAAATATATAGGTCAACGTAACATGGAGGGCTGAAAGACGTGTACTGTGCCCCATATTTCTGGATTTCTTGAGTGTAAAACAGTGGGTATTGTGGCAAAGCAAATGCTAACATTGTTAAAAACAATTGTCCTGAATGTTGACTGTTAATATAAAATTATAACTGCCAAAATGTTTGGCCTGGAAGTCAGCCTGAAGAAAACTGAGGTCCTCCATCAGCCAGCTCCCCACCATGACTACCAGCCCCCCCACATCTCCATCGGGCACACAAAACTCAAAACGGTCAACCAGTTTACCTATCTCGGCTGCACCATTTCATCAGATGCAAGGATCGACAATGAGATAGACAACAGACTCGCCAAGGCAAATAGCGCCTTTGGAAGACTACACAAAAGAGTCTGGAAAAACAACCAACTGAAAAACCTCACAAAGATAAGCGTATACAGAGCCGTTGTCATACCCACACTCCTGTTCGGCTCCGAATCATGGGTCCTCTACCGGCACCACCTACGGCTCCTAGAACGCTTCCACCAGCGTTGTCTCCGCTCCATCCTCAACATCCATTGGAGCGCTTTCATCCCTAACGTCGAAGTACTCGAGATGGCAGAGGTCGACAGCATCGAGTCCACGCTGCTGAAGATCCAGCTGCGCTGGATGGGTCACGTCTCCAGAATGGAGGACCATCGCCTTCCCAAGATCGTGTTATATGGCGAGCTCTCCACTGGCCACCGTGACAGAGGTGCACCAAAGAAAAGGTACAAGGACTGCCTAAAGAAATCTCTTGGTGCCTGCCACATTGACCACCGCCAATGGGCTGATAACGCCTCAAACCGTGCATCTTGGCGCCTCACAGTTTGGCGGGCAGCAACCTCCTTTGAAGAAGACCGCAGAGCCCACCTCACTGACAAAAGGCAAAGGAGGAAAAACCCAACACCCAACCCCAACCAACCAATTTTCCCCTGCAACCGCTGCAACCGTGTCTGCCTGTCCCGCATCGGACTTGTCAGCCACAAACGAGCCTGCAGCTGACGTGGACTTTTTACCCCCTCCATAAATCTTCGTCCGCGAAGCCAAGCCAAAGAGAAAGAAAATAACTTTATACAGTAAATCCCCAGGTATCCAGCAAATGAGAATTGGTAAATGCAGGATGAGTGAATTTTGCTTGAGTCTGCGTGTTGTGTGAATAGAGAACTAACGGCAAGGCTCGCCAATTTTAAACCTTTTTTATGCATTTTCACAATTTTATTTTCCTGCCAGTTGCTTGAGGTTGCTGGTTGCTTAAATTCTGGATAACAGATTTTACTGTAGTTTAAGACTACTAGATACTGCCTTGATGTTTAAAATAATCTTTAATAGTGAATAGTAGAAAAGCAAAAGGTTATATCTTGTAAAGGTTAAAACCTTGTGTTTTTGATTTGTAGTTTTATGACTATCCCTTTAAGTAAGAATTATTTGTAGTGCTTCCATAGTTACAATGTTGTCGTAATATTAGGGCATACGGGGAACATACTCTCATTCTTTGGAGAATTATGACAGATATAAGCTCTTGAGGTGCTTTTATTTGAATTCATATTTTTGATTTAATAATTTCTTGTTATTTTATATAGTTATGACTTTAAATATATCCAAAAGCTTTGTTTACTCATTGTTATGAAAATCTAAATGCAGTTATGCAAAATGTTTATTTCCTTTATCAACAAATTAAAGTTACTTACAGCTGCAAATATGAAATTTGATTCATTGGAAATAAGATAGTAATTCTGAATATCATCGCTTACATTTCTGTGAAGATGCCATGTTTTGAAATTGGGAAATACGAGAACTTGGAAAATGTCATCTATATACCTTGGATGCAGATTTTTTGTTCTTCTAATTGTTATAAGTTGTTGCATCTAAAACTTGCGTTGATTGCAATCTTGAGTCTGCATTTTGAAGTTATTATCTAGACCATTGCAGCATTACAATGTTGAAATACTTGTGTCAAAGGGTTTGACCTTCAGGTGAGAAAATGAAAGTGAGGTCTGTTGCCACTGCCTAGGAAGGAAGTTCTTGTTACCTGATCAACATGTATGTAACAGATTTATTTGGTGAAATTTTATTTCTGCTATTTGTAGGACCATGCTGAGAACACATTTTTGGCTGGATATTCAATATTGCAACAATGACAGCATTTAAAAGTTTCTGGAACAGATTTACAGTTGACCTTAGGACTGCCTGCTACCTGCCTTTGGATCACTATTCCAGCTCCATCTTTTGCTCAGAGGTTGACTCCAGCATGGTGTAACACAATGCCTCTCAATGCTAAATGCATTTGCAGGAAGAGCTTGATAACTGGTGATTCTGCTGTCAGACATGCCAGTGGTCAGGGAAATTGAATATTTTTATAATAAACTTTGAACTGCCTAAGAAATGGTTTAAATTTTATTGGGCTGGCTATACTCACTCTAGGTTTAGCCTGGCACAGATTCAGCAGTAGAATTTCCAGCTAGAAGGTGGGAAGTCTGGAAGTTTGCAGTGATCTATGGAGCTCATGGGACATCCCCATGCAGCAGTGATGCTGGTCGAGGTGGAAGTTCTGACTTTGGAGGGTGGGGGAGGAGAGGAGGGGGCATTCTGATAATATAAAAATGTTATGCAAATTCATTTTTATTCATTCTAAATCGGGTAGAAATAAAATAATTTTCTTTTTGTGTAGACATTAATGTTTTTAATAAGAGATTGGAGTTATCCATACGAGCATCCATATGGGCTGGAAGGAGGAAAGAGCTTCTTAGAAAAACGGTTAGAGGTAATAATTTAAATATGATCTACAATTTTATGAAACTTATAAATGTTTGTGTACATAAAATGCAATTGGAATACATTTGGATTTTTCATGACTTTCCTGTAAATTGAAGAAGAATCCAGCAACTTCAGAGGATATAATTGGCAGATCCTTGCTGGTTAACTAAAACTTGCTGGCTTGAGATGCTACCCAATATCATATGCATTATTTGCTTCTAAATTTGGTTCCATTGGAAACTAATAGAGTTGAAGTCAACGGAGAGCAATGTGCTGCCCTATTGCAGTCTACTTTTATTACTACAGTTTTGCTACAGTTGAAGGAATCTGGAGACTTCCTCCAGCAGGAAGTAATTGCTTCAGTGATTAGCAGACTTGTGATAACTTTTTGTTTTGGCAGTAAGTGATGAAATATGAAGTTGGGAACAGTTGCATATATTCAGTTAACTATTTTCCTCTTTTAGATAAAGCAAAACCAACATGAAGAGTTACAGAATGTTAGAAAACATATCCATTCCTGCTTTTCCAAAATCACCTGCTTCCTAATGCCACATCCTGGTTTGAAAGTAGCCACAAATCCTGGTTTTGATGGAAGATTAAAAGGTATTCAAATCCCCTCAGTGGAACCTGTGTATAAGTTGCATGCTAATATTTTACTAATGATTAATTCCCACACTAGATGACATGATCAGATTTGGCATGTGGTGCATTCTCTTGTGTTTGCATGAAAAGAATGAGAATCATAAATGCAACATTTTTGCTTTAATTTTTAGTCTTTAGCCTGACTTGAGATTTTCTTTTTTAAAATCTTTTCAGATAATGGAATATTTATGATGTTGGTTAACTAACACATAGGTTTTATTGCTATGATCAATCATTAATTAAATCTTTTGCATTGAGCTTTGTTCATCGATATAAATTCCCTTAACTATGATGGTATGAGACGGGAGTTGAGTAAGATTGATTGGATGGTGTATATGGGGGAGTTGACTGTGGATAGACAATGGAAAGCATTCACAGATCTCATGGAGAAATTGCAAAAATCGTTTATACCGGTTTGGCATAAAAATAAACCAAAAAAAGGTGACTCAACCGTGGATAACAAGGGAAATTAGAGACAGCATTGGGTCCAAAGAGAGAGCATATCAATTGGCCAAAAAAAATACCGCAACCGAAGACTGGGAGCAGTTCAAGATGCAGCAGAGGAGGACAAAGGGATTAATCAAGAGAGCAAAAATAAATGACGAAAGTAAGCTTGCGGCAAATATAAAAACCGACTGCAAAAGCTTTTATAAATATGTCAAGAGGAAAAGATTGGTGAAATCCAGAGTAGGTCCTTTGCAGTCGGAATCAGGGGAATATATAATGGGGAATAAGGAAGTGGCAGACCAATTAAATTCTTACTTTAGTTCTGTTTTTATAAGAGAGGATACAAATAACCTCCCAAGGATGTTGGGAAACATAGAGACTAATGCAAGGGAGGAACTGAAAGAAATCAGTATCTCTAAGGACATGGTTGTGGGGAAATTGATGGGATTGAAGGCAGATAAATCCCAAGGGCCTGATAATCTACATCCTAGGGTACTTAAGGAAGTGGCCATTCAGATAGCAGATGCTTTAAGAATTATTTTCCAGAACTCGATAGACTCAGGATCAGTACCCATGGATTGGAGGGTAGCTAATGTTACCCCACTATTTAAAAAGGGGGTAGAGAAAAAGCAGGGAATTATAGGCCAGTGAGCCTTACATCAGTAGTGGGCAAAATGATGGAATCTATTATTAAGGATGTAATAGCGGAGCATATGACTAGCAGAGAAGGGATCGGACGGAGTCAACATGGATTTACAAAAGGTAAATCGTGCTTGACAAATCTATTGGAATTCTTTGAGATGGTGACAGGTAAAATAGATGGGGGAGAGCCAGTGGATGTGGTGTACCTGGACTTCCAAAAGGCCTTCGATAAGGTCCCGCATAAACGACTGGCTTCCAAAATCAAGGCTCATGGGATTGGGGGCAAAGTATTGTTGTGGACTGAGAACTGGCTGGCAGGTAGAAGACAGAGTTGGGATAAATGGCTTGTTTTCTGAGTGGCAGGCGGTGACCAGTGGGGTGCCACAGGGATCTGTACTGGGACCCCAGCTGTTCACAATTTACATTAATGATCTGGATGAGGGGATTGGATGTAATATCTCCAAATTTGCAGATGACACTAAGCTAGGAGGGGTTGTGTGCACGGAAGAGGGGGTCAGGAAGCTCCAGTGTGATTTGGATAAATTGAGGGACTGGGCAGATACATGGCAAATGCACTGCAATGTGGATAAATGTGAGGTTATCCACTTTGGTAATACAAACTGGAGGGCAGATTACTATTTGAATGGCAATAGATTAAGAGATGGGGAAGTGCAGAGACCTAGGGGTATTTGTACACCAGTCTCTGAAGGCGAGCATGCAGGTACAGCAGGCAGTTAAAAAGGCAAATGGTATGTTGGCCTTCATATCAAGAGGGTTTGAGTATAGGAACAAGGATACCTTACTGCAGCTGTACAGGGCCTTGGTGAGACCCCACCTGGAGTATTGTGTGCAGTTTTGGTCACCTTATCTAAGGAAGGATGTTCTTGCAATGGAAGGAGTGCAGAGGCGATTCACCAGGCTGATACCTGGAATGGCAGGAATGACTTATGAGGAAAGATTGCGCAAATTGGGATTGTACTCGCTGGAGTTTAGAAGATTGAGAGGGGATCTCATAGAGACCTATAAAATTCTGGCAGGAATGGACAGAATGGATGCAGATGGGATGTTTCCAAGGATGGGAAAATCCAGAACCCGGGGCCATGGTTTGAGGATAATAGGCAAACCATTTAGGACCGAGATGAGGAGGAATTTCTTGACCCAGAGGGTGGTGAATCTGTGGAATTCATTGCCACAGAGGGCAGTAGAGGCAGGTTCATTAAATCTATTTAAGAGGGAATTAGATATATTTCTTCAGTATAAGGGTATTAAAGGTTACGGAGAGAAGGCGGGGATGGGGTACTGAACTTTAAGATCAGCCATAATCTCGTTGAATGGCGGAGCAGGCTCGAAGGGTCGAATGACCTACTCCTGCTCCTATCTTCTATGTTTCTATGTTTACTTTTTGTTTTTCAGGCAAGAGTAATGACTTTATGAATAAACTGTTTAATTTAGCTGGAATTCATTATACAGATATGAATTGGGAGTAAGATGCTTGTCCCCTCAAGTGTGTTCTGCCAGTTAATAAGATCATGGCTGATTTTGACTGTAGCCTCAAAGGTTAACACAGCTTCGGTGATGGCCTTTTGCTCCCTTTCATATATACATACTATCTATGCTGTTGACTCATGAGGTCATGCAACAAGAAACAAACTTGCCACATCTGCCTTGCTAAGATCCTCAAGTTCTTGTGTGCTTCAGTCTAACCCTCAATCTTTCTAAGCACCAACTGATACAAATTCTGCCCATCATTTCCTCATAAGACAACCCAATTAAAGTAGTGCAGGAAAGGTTTCAGCACATCGGTAATTTCCTAAATAAGCTCTCCAGATGTCCTGTATAACTGGAATAATGTTTTTTATTCTATTTGGCAAAAAAATCATTTTTTCTAATTGCTTACATATAACTTATGTGAATGATACACAGGACATGCAAACCTCATTGTATCTCAATTCTACATAATTTCTCATATTTAAATGTTTTTTTACTTGCCAAAATTTAATACTTACTTTCCTGCATTTTACAGCATTTGTTGGGTCTTTGTCTTTTTGCTTCACCTGTTTTTTTTTTGTATCTTGTATGTTCTTCACCACTTTAATGCCAATCTGTCATCAGCAAATTTAACAATGACATCAGTGCCTTCATTTCAAGTCATTTGTAAAATACAAATAGATGGCGCCCTTGCACTGATCGGTGTGGCACTGTATTTGTTTGTAGCAGCATGCTAATGCAGCTCTAGTGATCCAGGTTTAGTCCTGACCTCCATGTTGTCTGAAGTTTGTATGCCCTCTGTGATACCATCCTTTCTTCCATGTTAGAAAGGTGTGTGGGTGGGTAGGCTGATTAGTCTCTGGTCATAGGTCAGTGGTAGAATCTTGGGGACTTGAGGGAGAAGATTGATGCTTGGACATTGGTAAACTGAAAAATCTGCCAATTTGAAAAAGACCCATTTATGCCCTCTTTCATGTTAATCAGTTGGTCTTCTATCCATGACAGTATGTTACCTCCTTAATGTTTATTTTCTGATAATTTATCATAAAATACCTAGTACAGCGAAGGGTTCTTAAACAGACTAACAGGATATTTCTACCATTACACACTGGTCTGTAAAGAGCACAATTTGGAGTAAATGAAAAAGATAATTTAACACCAAGCAAGGGTAGTATGATAATATTAAGGGGCTTATTCACTTTCCTTAATTTTTCCAGAGCAAAGCAGCTCCTGTACCATGCTCTGGTTCATCTAGCAAATGTGCTTTTGATAGTGCACCTGTAAAAATTGTTGAGACAGATAGCCTTCTGGGTTCCTTGGTTTAATTTGCCCTCTCCATTACATGCATAACTCAAAATAAAAACTAAATTGTTCAAAAGTAATATCCTTTCAGAAAATAGTTGATTTAGCCTGAATATCGTGCTGTAATAGCTTTCAATATTTTTTCGGATGTTGAGCTAACTGGTGTGCAGCTTACTTTGCTGTCTTCCTATCTGAAAAAGGAATTGTTTTATTTGTTTTATAAATCACAAATTAATGGAGTTTTGAAAAATTAAAACCAATACATCAACCGTTGTAATCCATTATATTCTGATGATGTGTCACAGAGCAGCTCCAACAATTTGCTCAGTACCACTGCTTTGGTTGTAATTTTCCTAGGTTCCTTCCTGTCCAAATCAAATTATAATTTTGTACCTATTTACTTGCATCTTTTAACTATCCTAATTAATAGTCACTTTTCAATGGCCTAGTATGTACCCTATTCTTGCATCTGAACAATTTATTACTGTGTGTAATCCAATTGTGAGAAAATATTTTCAATCGAGTAGTGAAATCTTCCACTGGAGTCTTCTGCTTTTATACTTGGAACTATCACTTTTTAAAAAATTATATATTTCCAAATATATCAACAGACATGCTTTATTTGTAGAGGGGCGAAGACTTACAAATGTTTTTGCAAACTATTACATGGTATGTATTCCATTGATATGGTTAACGATTACCAGTTGTGTTAGTGTTATTTGCAGTTTCCAATTAAAGGGATACTTCACAATTCCTGTCACATCAACCAATCACAGATAATAGCATCTAATTGATAATGGAAAATAATTTCAGGTTGAGTTTTAAATATTGTTACTGCAGTCATTTGCTTGTGAGATTAGCTTTTTTAAATAAGAAAGTTTGTTTAAAGGTGTGTAACTCAGTCAAACCTTCTTAAATCTAAAGTAAACGTGAAAAGTCAAATTGTCATCTCTGCTTCATCAGTTTATAAAGATTTGTTAGTCCTCTTCACCCAGTGTTCTGATGAGCAATCTTGTTCCATCAGTCTGCTCTCCCATGTAGTTGTAATGATGGTCAAAAAAGACTAGTTCCAATGTACTTTTGGAAATTGATGTAGAAAACATGAAAGCTAATTTAGTGCAGGAGGTACTGTTGTGCGTGCTGCCTGAGTGAAATGTAAATTTATTCCCAGTGCTCTTTATATGACTATTAAAATGTATGGTCATGATTGTGATAAGTGGGTTTCTGAGGGTAATGGTCCAATAATTTAACCCACTTGGATTACCTGGTTCATTGTTGCAATTAATTCTGATGTTTGAAAGTTGCATCATGCCAAGCTGCAAGTAGGTAGATTTTTTTTATTTTAGTTGTTTATTTTGCTATTTACCCTTATAGACATTGATGGTGACTTTAAAAAGGAACTCCGCAATGTGGTGCCATTTCTATTGTCCTCTGAGAACTTGGTAGAAAAGAAAATGGGAGGAAGCAAAGTCACTTGTCGGGATCTGGTTGAATACTTCAAGGTATGAAAAATTACCTGCTTTTGTGCATTTGTTACTTTCAGTGGCAATTGTTTTTCAGGAGATATTACTAGTATGTTAGTACCATAACCCTTTCCTGTCTTTTAGGCTTACATCAAAATTTACCAAGGAGAGGAACTTCCTCATCCGAAGTCTATGCTACAGGTATTTTTTAAACTGCACCTTACCTGTGACTTCTTGAAACTGGTATGATTAGGCATTGAAAAAAAATCTTTGCAAGGGTAAATACAGCTTTACAGATGAATATTTAAAATGTATTTTTTAATCTTGTGAGATACAATATATACAGGTATACCCCACTTTACAAAAGTAGTGTTCCTATGAAACCTTGCATAAACCAAAGTTGCGTAAAAAGACCACTACTATTGCAGGCTATTTTCGTAAAAGCAAAAACCATTCAAATTTCTTTGGGATAGCAAACACAGGTAAAAACAAATTTGTGTAAAGCAACTACACGTAAATTGGTGCGGATTAGAAGGGCCAATATGACCTGTTTCCGTACTGTAAATTGTTATATGGTTATAAAATGATGATGGTTTGTTATATGGTTATATTTGTAAAGCGGGGACACCTGTACTTGTAATAGTCAAGTTTTTTTGGGTCAATCATTTTTGGCCACAGTAAGTATCTGGGTCATTCAAGACATTGGGAGCTCAGCAGGGTGGCAAGCCAATGCTCAGGATGTCATGAGCTTGGGTGGGTGGGCAGCTGGGGCGAAGGAGTGTGTCTGGGGGCACATAGTTGGGACCAAGGCATCGGGACCTCTGGTAGGTAGCCAGCAGAGATGATGGTCCATGGTCAAGATTTCAGGAGCTTTGGTGGGTGGGCAATTGGGATGTTGAGCTCTGGCGGGCAGTTGGGGTCTTGGGAGCTCGGATGGGCAAGCGGCAGAAGCGAGAGTTTGTGGTCAGAGCATCAGGAGTTCAGATGAGTGGAAATATGGAGTCCTTAATCTCTACTGGGAGGATTGCAGTAACTTCTCAATTTAAACTAAATCAGAACCTTGCTGGTTAAAATATGGTGATATTAGTCTTATCTCATCTTTCAGGAAGTTTTTGATTTGGATAAAATACACTGCTCAAAATGGGTGTGTGCCCTCCATAATTTTTGGGACAAAGACACTTTTTTTCCTTGCCCCTGTGCTCCACACTTTTAATCAAGCAATTCACGTTCCAGATTTTACTCAAGGTTATTTGTATACATTTTGGTTTGACTATGTAGAAATTAGTGTTTTTTATGTAGTCCCCTCATTTCAGGGCACCATATATGGGACATTTGGCTTCACAGGTGTTTGTGAGTACTTGGGTATGTTTAATTGCTTAATTGGTGCGGATAGAAGAGAGCTAGGCTTGGTTCTGGTTTTTGATCTCCTGTGGAGTCTATAATTGACATTTTTGAACACGAGGACCAGACTTGTGCTAATAAAAGTCAAATAAACCATTGAGGCTGAAAAACAATGAGTTTTAGCAATGTGCTACACATAGCTAGAACTTGGATGTGCTCATTTGGTGCTGTAGTTCAAACTGGTTTAATCACTGTTCACTCGACTGGTTTTTATGCACTTCCTGTTCCAAGTGCTCTTGCCAGAAGTGACGCCACCCACTAATAAAAAAGATTTTTTGCGTATAGGTTTTACTCCGCAATGAAAAGAGGAAAAGCCAGCACCATTTTGAGAGCGGATCTACTTAGCTGCATTGTGGCCACCATTTTCACCGGTTCAACCGTGTACTCAGTGGGCTGTCACATGATACACCCCCCTGCCCCCAATAACTAGATCCCAGTGCCCATAGTCTGAATGAGTCTCTGTTTGGGTGACTGGACTTCCATCTGTTGAGTCAAGTCCACATGGGCCAGCTTGAATTGGTCTATTGTAAAAACCTCTTTCCCCCAATATCCAGGACGTATGTGGAACCATTACTCTTGATCACCTTGAACAGCCCTTCTAAGAGCTGCTGCAACAATGCCCAATATGCCCCGCATCTCTCCCCCCCCCCCCCCCCCCCCGCCTTTCTCTAGGTCCTTGGGTATGCGGGTCTGGATGCATTAGCGTTGCGGTCAGTATTGGGGCCAGGTTGCCGAACCGCTTGCGTAACTAGTCCAGGACTGCTGCAGATTGTTCTTCCTGCCCCTGCAGGGCTGGTATGAACTCACCAGAGGTGCTCTTTCAATCATCTCGGCTGACATGGTGTTCAGGTCTTCCTTGGGGGCTATGTGGATTCCCAGAAGGACCCAGGGGAGTTTGCCTACCCAGTTGGGCCCCTTCAGGCAGTCCATGAACACAGACTTCAGATGCCTGTGGAAATGCTCTACTAGCCTGTTTGATTGTGGATGACATGCAATCATATGGTGTAGCTGGATTCCCCCCCCCCCCCCCCCCCCCCAAACAGGCTGGCAACAGCCGACCACAGGCTGGAGTTGAATTAGGCGCCTCTGTCAGACGTTATGTGGGCTGGTAGTCCGAAACATGCCATCCAGGTTGTGATCAGTGCCTGGGCGCAGGACTTGGCGGTCGTGTCAGTGAGTGGGGTTGTTTTCACCATCTGGTGAAGTGGTCCACTATGGTGAGGAGGTATCGTGCTCCCTATTACACCAGGAGGTGACCCATGATATTCATGTGGATGTGGCCAAACCTTCTGTGGGTGGATTTGAACTGCTTTGGTGTGCTGCTGTACCTTGGCTATCTGGCACTGTGCACATTTTTACCCAGTCACTGACTTGCTTCCGGAGACTGCCATTTGAATTTGCTGGTGACCATCCGGACAGTTGTCCTGATGGACTGGTGAGTGAGATTGTGGATAGTTGAACACTCACAATCTCCAGGTTGCTGGAATGACAGGGGAGTGATTAACTGGTGGCCACGTTGCACAGGAGGTTGTCCCCAAGACTGGAGTCCTGTAGCTGGGCATCTAGCTGTCTTCCCGCTATGCCTTCGCTAACGCTGCATCGTCCACTCCCTGGGACAAGACCTGAATCATTGTCCTGGAAAGTGTGTTGGACACTTCATTGTCCTTTCCCGAAACATGTCTGATGGTTGTTGTTTACGCAGATGTAGGACAGATGTCGCTGTTGGGGGAGGACCAAGGATTGAACCTCTTGGCAAATGTGAAGGTTACCAGCTTGTGGTCCGTGAAGGCGGTGAATATCCTGCCCTCTAGGAAATACCTGAAATGGTGGATGATTAGGTACAGCACTGTACTTCAGTTTGGGTGGCCTCAGGTGAAGAATGCCAGTGGCTGCCAGCGCCTCTCCAACTGCTGTGATGGAGCCATCCACTGTGAGGGTGGTGGAACATCTGTCCTGGGGTTCACTAGCAGTGTTGCGTCTACCAAAGCTTCCTTTGCCTTCATGAAGGAAGTCATGGAGACCTCTTCCAAGTTAATGTCCTTGATCTTGCCAGCCATTAGGGTGAACAAAGGGTGCATGATTCGGGCTGCTGAGGGGATGAAGTGGTGATGTGAATTCATCATACCGATGAACTCCTGCAGGGCATTGACTGTGTTAGGCCTGGTAAATTGGTGGATTGTGTCGACTTTGGCTGGTAGTGGTGTTGTGCAGTCTTTGGTGATCCTGTGGCCCAGGTTATCAATTGAATCCAGCCTGAACTGGCACTTGGTGAGGCCAAAATCTGGTGGGTGTAGCATGCGTGGAGGTGGGACGGATGCTCCTAACAGCTGCTGGTGATCAGGATGTCATCTAAGTAGATGAAAGCAAAGTCCAGTCCGTGCCCCACCGCAGCCATTATCTGCTGGAAGGTTTGTGTGGCATTCTTCAGACCAAACAGCATGTGGAAGAACACGAACAAGCTGAATGGGGTGATGATGGCAGTCTTGGGGGTGTCTTCTGGGGGTACTGGGATCTGGTGGTATCCCTGGCCTTGGCCCATCTTGGAGAAAATCTTAGCTCCGTGCAGGTTTTCCACAAATTCCTGAGTATGGGGTAGCAGTTAGGGGTGGTGGCCTCATTCAACCAGCGGTAGTCACTGCAGGGTCTCCAGCCCCCTTCTGCCTTGGGCACTATGTGAAGTGGAGAGGCCCATGGGCTGTCAGATCGCTGGATGATCCCCAATTCTTCCTTTTTTTTTAAACTCCTCCTTTGCTAGGTGCAACTTGTCTTAGGGGAAGTCTGCAGGATTGTGGGGCTAGCACCAGTGAGTAGTCTGCCAGGATTTTGGAGAACTTGTCCTCTGTGAGTGTGACTGAGTCCAAGTGTGGGGCTGGAAGCTTGGCTTCACCTGAAGATAATCTGGAACATTTTGGCGTGAGCCAGTCATTTCCCTTGTAGTCCACCAGCAGGCTGTTGGCTCACAGGAAGTCTGCCCCAGGAGTGGTTGGTCCGCAGTGGCTACTGTGAAATCCCATGTGAAATGGCTCATACTAAACTGCAGCTGGACTGTGCGGGTGCCTAGGTGCATATCATGCTGCTGTTTGCTGCTCTCAGGGTGGGTCCTGTCTTTTTTTTTTTAAGACTTTATTTAAAATTTTATAACATGAATACAATAAAGAATTACATTTAAAGAAAAATGGGGAAAAAAATTAAAAAGGTATGATTACAATATTACATCAGAAAACTACACAAAATACCCCCCCCTGTTAATTGTAACACAATATTAATAGTCTAACTTAAAATTAGTCCAACCCTCCCCCCCCCCCCAAAATAAAGAGTGAGGGTCTTGTCTTTCTGTTGTGGGTGTCATGTCCTGTCGGGGGAAATGACACTGACACCGATTTCCAGTCTGGTGTTGACTAAGAAACTGCATCTGGTCTATCTGTCCCAGACATACAGTCCCAGCCATTAGTTGCAGCTGGCTCTGGCGTTTCCTGGAAATATGCAGGGTGGGCAACAGGTGGGCTTCTGAGCCCCATCTCTGGTGGTAGAAACATCACTGCTTGTTGGGTTGGGCCATTGTGCTGTTGGAGCTTTCGGGGTTGCGATTCCTGGTAACTTGTGTGACAGGCACTGCAGTTTCTTGGCTCTCCACAGCATGTCTGCTCAAACCGCCACCTTATGGGGGTGGCTAAAGTGTGTGCCGGCTAGCAGCAGGTGTATATCTTGTTCTAGGAGTTCCTGCTCAAACATGACATGGGAAGAGTGCCCTTTGGATAGGACCAGCATTCCATTCATTAACGCTGATGGGGGTCTGTCGTCGAGATGGAGCCAGTGGGCCCCCATTCACAGCCGAAAGTTCTTTTGATTAGTTCTTTGAATGCTGTGTACTTGCGCTCTTCCAGAGGCATCTGTCTAAAATGTGCAACTCATCTTGCCATTTCCTCGTCGAGGAAGCTGGAATCTGAGATTGCTTGCCGGATGTTGAACCGTGCCTCTGCCTGAAAGTCAGCAGCTTCACTGAGACTGTGTGTGGTGATGAAGTGTCGACCATCTTTGGTCCAAATATTGGTCAGGTCGTCACGGTTACCAGTTGTATCAATGTGCTTCACATACAAACAAATCCGCTCAAACTAGTTTAATCAGTGTTCACGCGACTGGATTTTACGCACTTCCAGTTCCCAGTGCTCTTTCCGGTGATGTCGCTCACTAATAAAAGTAATTCACACAGATGGGTTTTGCTCTGCATTGGAGGAGGAAAGCCATCCACTATTTTAAGAGCGGATCCCCTTAGTGGCAGGTGGTTGCCATTTTCGCTGGTTCGACCTCTTACTTAGTGGGCCGCCACAGAGTAATAGACATTGTCCAAACCTTAAGATTACAAAAATCAACAGATTGGAACATTAATAAGAAAGCATACTGGTTAGCTCGGTAATCGCAAAAGGACTGGTGTCCCAAGGAATACTTGTCCTGTAGATGACAGAAGAATCCTCATCATAATGAAGAAAAATCCACAAATGCACGTTTGACAGAACAGAAACACACTTAAGAGCCAGGTATGGATATGTCGATGACTACTGCCTGTAGAAGACTTCATGAACAGAAATGCACAGGCTACACTGCAAGATGTAAACCACCAGTTAGCCACAGAAACAGGATGGCCAGATTAGTTTGCCAAGCAGTCTTTAAAAGAGCCTAAAGAATTCTGTGTCCGAGTGATGGCAATAGCATCGGGAGTTTGGATAGGCGGGCGGCCAAGGGCAAAGAAATTGGGGGGGAGGTCAACCTTAACACGGGAAATTGCAGAAAACACAATTTTTGGGGCTCAAAAAGGAAGGGGTGGACTATTACAAGAGTATATACAGTAAATATTCTATTTTTTGTTCAGTATATATAAAAAAAGATCGTGAGCACTTTTTTTAAGAAACTACAGAGGTTTCCCCTTAACTGAAAGGTAAATTTTGTGGTATCAAAATAGTCTTTGAAATAAATACTCATATTGAAGGAGTTTTTTTTTTAAATTTTTTATTTTTCACACTATAGATCACATTATTCAAGATATACACATTTCTCCTTTCAAATATATAGTGTCATTTTCTCCCCCCTCCCCTCCCCCCTACCTCCCCCCTCCATCCATTCAAAACTCTGAGTCCAAGATACATCAAACCCATCAAACAATGTTGTCACTCAACATTAATGAACAAAAACTTCCACTGAGTCAATTCTTAAACTTGTGTTTTTTTTAAAAAAAACACTGGCACCTATAAAGCTCTTGAGATAGAATTTACCAGATATGTTTGAAATCATCTGCATTTGTTTGCATTGTAAAGTGGTGCTTGGCCAGTTTAAGTGTGCAAAGTTGAAATTTAGTTCCTTGTCAAATAAGATTTAAGAAATTATTTAAAAATCTGAAGTTAAAGTGAAACATACTTTGAAGGGCTCAGGCCTAAACTTCGGTTAGATAGCTTTACCTCATTATGGACACTGCAAGACCTGCTGAGCTACTCCAGCATTTGTATTTTTACTTGAGCCAAGAAGAAAATAATGAAAGTAATCCATTATTTTACAGGCAACAGCTGAAGCCAACAATCTAGCTGCTGTTGCAGGAGCAAAAGATGTTTACAACAAAGCTATGGAGATGGTATGTAATTACAGATCTCTACATTTTTCTATAATGTACTGTATAAACTTTAATGATATAGTTTTTGAATATTGTATAAGTTTGCCCTGCTTTTATTAGTGACATTTGTAACTTGAACTTTCTGATATAATTAGCCATTGAATGGAAAGGAACACATTGACTAGCTTCTTTGATGTTTTTTAGATGAGTGCAACAGCAATGCTCAGTAGCTGGACACAGTCCAGGTCAAACTAGCTACTTGATTAATATAAATCCATTATCCTGAACATGTGGGGCAGATTGGTTGGTGTAGAAAACTCAATGCCTTTACAGTGCCACTGATCTGGACCAGGGTTTGAGTCCTGCACTGTTTGTAAGGAGTTTGTACATTCTTCCCATGTGTATGGGTTTTCTCTGGAGGCTCCGGTTTCCTCCCCTATTCAAAAATACCAGGGGTATAGTTTAATGGGATGTAAATTGGGTGGCACGGACTCGAGAGCTGAAATGGCTGTTACCGTGCTGTATCAAATTTTTAAAAGTTAAATTTAAAAATGTAAAAATTAACTCCCTCAACTACAGTTACATAATGGCTACTAAGTGCCAGATACAAAATGGCTGCAGCAATTAGTGCTTCTCTAGACCCTCTCACCCCATGCACCCACAAAGTAGCCAAATCCCTTTAATGTCTATAATAGCAATAGAATGCAATTTTTTGTTTCATCTTTTCCTGGCTTGGACAGTAAATTTTTGCATTATATCTGGAACTTCATGCTTATCAAGATTATGGAAGTACCTTTAATAGTACAGTACAACTCAGATAATCTAAAATCTGATTATCTGGAATCCACATTTATCAAAAAAAAATTGAACCTGGATGTGACATCTGTTTGCTTCTGAAAAATTTTCAGGTAGATAAGGATATTCAAAACAATTAGAAATCTCCCGTTATCAAAAAAAAATTCGATGCCAATCTGACCTCACAGAATTGGGGGGGGGGAATTACCTGACATGAAATTAGAACAACGATTGTCCTTGTTTCTGGTAACTCCCTCCCCTTTTTCCATTTCTTTTTTTACCTATCCCTATTGACTTTTCTCTCCAACTTTTCCTCTCAAACTGCGTGCCACTGTCTCCCAGCCGTAAGTGATCGGAAGAATCTCTTGACCCGGTATCATCAAGGAGAGTGACCTCCCAGACAGGAGTGGGGCGGGACCTCAGTGGGGAGGTGTTAGTGATCGTCAGTGGTGGCAATTGGGAGGGGGAGTGTGCGCAAGCAAAGATTATATCAAGCCCCTGCTGGTATGACCTCAAGGGAAGACAGGAGCCCGCTGACTCACCAGTGAGTGTTCCATCAGCCCAGGAAGCCTCCCCGGGATCAGCGGTAGCAGTGGGGATGTGTCAGAGATTGGTGGTGGCATTTGGGGATAGGCAGCGGCCAGCATTTTTTTTGGTGAGAATTAAACATTGTTTTAATCCTTAAAAAGCCTTCCCTTGTTGTTTGTTGTTGTTTAAACATTGATACAAGTGTTTTGCTATTGCAAAAAAAGACCAGTTATCTGAAAAATGCAGACATCTGAAATGGGTCTGATCCTGACCATTTTGGATAATCATTTGTACTCTACTTGAAGGGATTCTAACAGACAGTGAAGTAAAATTATTGTAGAAGCTTTCTTCATTCCATATTATTTTTCTGGTGTATGAAATTATCTAGTGAGTGACCATTCTTATTGGAAATCAAACCACTTGCACCATTAAATCGGTCACAGTTTTGTACATGTATCTCAAATCTTCCCTTCACTATTTTAAGATACAACTGGATATTCTTTTTCCAGTTTAAAAAAAAACTAAATATTGTCTTCAACATTGTCCCGATATAACTATACTTTAAATTCACTTTTACTAATTCTGTTGTGTTTAAAATATAATTGAGAATGCATTTGACGATTGGTTTATTATCATGTACAGATGCACCAAAACTTTCTTGCTGCAGGTGGATAAGGTACACCAATTACAATAGTATAAATTGCCACAACATGCAAAAACAGAAAAAGAGATAAATAGAAAAGGCTATATGATCGGTATTCACAGTTGCAGGTAGTGTTACAAAATTTACTTTTCAGTAGTGTAGAAGGACTTTTTGATAGTCCTGGGATAGTTTATGGGGAGGTTTGATAGCCAGATAGCGGTGGGGTGGGTGGGGGGATATGTTCTTTTATCTAAAGATGCTGGACTTCTGGCTTTTGTACTCTGCCTGAAGGTAGCAATGAGAAGAGGATGTGACCAAGGTGATTGGAGTGGTTTTGGTTGCCTTCCTGATGCAGTGTCTCACATAAATGTCTTAAATGGACAGGAATTGTGTACCAGTTGTAGATTTGGCTAGGTTTCTGCCTAAACCATGTACATTTCCTGATTTTAAACCCCATAATCCAGTTATTTAAACATTATAGGTAAGAAATTTGCATGGGCTTTCAATGACCTTCACTGCCAGTTACATCCCATACAAAGTTTTCTTACTATTGATGCTCTCATTGTCAGCTTTCCTTTTCTTAAATAGGTTTGTTCCATTTAATCTGGCATGATCATGTCTGGGAAGGGTTGGAAGTGTATAGTTAGAGCTGACCTTAATTCTAGGCTGAGGCATTTGTACTTTGACTGCTGTCGTTCTTCTGTTTTATTGTTTTTTAATTCTTTGGTAGATGTTCTTCTGGAAAGACGTAGCATACTTTTTTTTTATTCATTAATGCTCTGCCTTATGTATATTTCAAATATTTTGTTTACTTTGGATTTGAATATTCCATTATTTAAGAAAGTTGAGATGGGAAACCAGAATATCGGGCCATTTTACTGAGCATTTTGTTCTCGGAAGGTCGTAAAATGGTAATGAACACTTTAAATTTCAGAATTCGGAATTAACATCAGGTTTATGATCATCAACGTGTCACAAAATTTGTTTTGTGGCAGCATTATTGTACATTACAGGTAATTAGTGAAAGAGAAAAAGTGAGGTATTGTCTGTGGTTCATTATCCATTCAGAAATCTGGAGGGGGGAGAAGCTGTACTTGGGTATTCATCTTCAGGCTCCTGTACCTCCTTCCTGATTATAGTGTGAAGAGAGCATGGCTTGGGTGGTGAGGTTCCTTGATGGAGGCTACTTTCTGGAGACTCTGCCTCTTGTAGATGTCCTCAATGGAGTTTAGACTAATGCCCATGATGGCGCTGACCAAGTTCACAACTCTCTGTAGCCTTTTCCTGTCCTGAGCATTGGCTCCTCTGCACTAGACAGTGATGTAACCAGTTAGAATGCTCTCCAAGGTACAGCTGTGGACATTTGCAAGTCTTTGGTGACATACTAAATCTTAAGCTCCTAATGAAATTAAGACTTAGTGATTGCATTGACATGATGGTCCCTGGATCAATCTTGAGAAATGTTAGCACCCAGAAATTTGAAATTCTTTACCCTCTCCACTGCAGACCCTGTTTCACATGGTTTCCCCTTCCTGAAGTCCACAATCAATTTCTTGTTTTTGTTGATGTTGAGTGCAAGGTTGTTATGACACTCAACTAATTGATCTCTCACTCTTGTACGCTTCCTTGTTACTGTCTGTGATTCTGCCATCAACCTTGGTGTCAACTACAAATTTGTAGATGGCATTTGAATTCTGCCTAGCCACGTAGTCATGGGTGTGAAGAGAGTAGAGCAATGGGCTAAGCACACACCCTTGAGGTGCACCTGTGTTAAGGAGATGTTACAGATCCATGCTCACTGTGGTCTACTGATGAGGAAGTCAAGGATCCAGTTGCAGAGGGAAGTGCAGGTTTTGAAGCTTGCTGACCAGTACTGAGGGGATGATAATATTGAAAGCTGAGCTGTAATTGATGAAAAGAAACCTGATGTTCGCGTTGCCATTCCCCAGATGATGCAGGCATGATTGGAGAGCCAGTGAGATTGCATTGTGTATGGAACTGTGGTGGTAGTAGCAAATTACAATGGCTTCAGGTCTTGGACAAGATAATTCGGGCCATGACCAACAAAGAATTTCATTACAGTAGATGAGTGTTAGCGGGCAATAGTCACTGAGGCACCTCCTTCTGCTCTTCTTCGGCACTGGTACAATTGATGGCCTTTTGAAGCATGTGGAAACCTCAGACTGCAGCAGTGAGGGATCTGTGCCATTTGTTTGGCACTGATTTTGAGTTCCCTGCCAGGTATGCTATCAGGGCCTGATTCCTAATGAGGATTCACCCTCTTGAAGGGTGTTCTGTTGGCCTGAGATGGGTATCTTGTAATGAGGATTCACCCTCTTGAAGGGTGTTCTGTTGGCCTGAGATGGGTAGCTTGTAATGAGGATTCACCCTCTTGAAGGGTGTTCTGTTGGCCTGAGACAGGTATCACAGGGTCACCAGCTTCTGCGGGGTTTTTTTTTTGAGTACTTTATAAATTTTTAAACTACATTAATAGTCACATTACATTCAATTCTATATTATTTCCAAAGAAATTATACATGTGGCATATATCATCCCACCCTATCTCCTATCCCCACCCCTAAAAGAAAAGGAAGGAAGAAAGAAAAACTGGAGAATGCCAAGAAAATAAAACTTGCAATAAAGTCTATTGGAGGTTACCAAGAAATGAGGTCTTCAAAGAATCTATTATACATGCAAACCAAAATTTTGTAAATATGGGCTCTATATTTTTCAGAAAACATGATATTTGTCTCGCAGATTGTATAATTTTCTTACTACCAAGTTCTGCATGCCATCTTTCCATGCCCAAATCTATTTCTGACTTCCATGATACTGCTAAAGCAATTAACAAAAATTCAATTTGATAAATAATTGATTTTAATTTTGGCCTTGTAACCTTAATATGACTCAATAAAAATAACATTGGGTCCTGTGGGAATTTGACCCCAGTAATTTGTTTCAAAAAAATTACCTACTTCTAATCAAAATTGTCTAACTTTAGGACATTGCCAAATTGAATGAAAAAAGTTTCATTCTCTGATCTACATCTAAAACATAACTCTGATGTGGCAGGATTTAATCTTTTTAGTTTTTGAGGAGTCAAATATAACTGATATATTGAACTAACCAATATCTTGCATTTATAACTTTTTACAAGTTTAGTCATTATTCTTACACAACTCCATCCAATCCTTTTCACTTATTTATGTATTTAAATCTATTTTCCATCTTGATCTTGATTTATGCACCCTAATTTTGGGGGCTGTAGTTTGAGGTGTTACAAATTAATAATTCTAATTCACTTTGATCAGGTAACGCAAAAGTAGGACCTCTTTTGCCAGATAACCATATAACCGTTTATAGCACGGAAACAGGCCATGTCGGCCCTTCAAGTCCGTACTGGTTCACTTGAACAACTCCACTAGCTCCTCCGCAAACTCCTGAGGAAGTAGAGGCTTTCTTCATGATGCCATTGGTGTATTGGTTGAAATGCCTTTTTTTTGCATGCCATCCAGGCAAGACAATTCATACTTCCAAAGCAGCTGGTGCAATGATAAAACAAAAGTGCAGGGTATGGTGTTACAAGAAAAAAGTCCAGGATACAGATAAGTGCCATTAAAACAGTGTGAGGGTAACCTTGGTTACCAGTAAGCGATCCTTTTAAATATCAAATAACAACAGGAAAGAAACTGTTCTTAAATCTGAAGTTTCTGATTTTCAAGCTCATATATTCTGCCTGATGGAATGGGGGAAGAAGAGATTGTGACCAGGGTGAGAATGGATCCTTGTATATGTTTCTAGCTTTTCCAAGCCAACATCCTTGGGCTTCTGAGGAAGTAGTCATTAGTGCACTTTCTTGATTGAATTGTCAATGTAGTTGATTTACAACAGGTTATTGATGATATTTACTTTGAGGAACTTGAAGCTTTCCCTAACAAAATAAAGTATTACTAGGTACATTAAATTTTCCATTATTCTTTCAAATGTTATAATCTCCCATTCTCAAAACAATCTTCAATCCTCTTAATATCCTTCCATCTCTGAATCTTTAAAAATTGGTTAACCATTGAAAAAGGAATAAACCTATTTTGACAGGCATTTTCCTAGATATTAAACCTTTCATACCAATTTCATTATCAATATCATTCCACAACTCAATCAAATGTTTCAAAATGTTTGACTCACTACTTCCAAATAACAGTTTAGAATTCCATTTTTAATTAAATTCTGGGGATTCATATTCCTTATTGCATTAAATTCATAGAAACTCAAATGGTATATTATCTGAATTAAATAGTACATTTATAAATCTCAATTGAACTGCTTTATAATAATTCTAGGGTTTTCATTCATGTAGTTGAATTCTCCTTTTCAAAGCGAACATAGTGTGAGCTCATCGGGAAGTAAAGCATCACGGCCATTTATGATGTTGGGCTTCACCTTAAAGGATGTAATGTCTTGGAAGCCCAGACATAGCTAGCGAATATCTGATTCTGTCTCCAGCTTCACTCTGAACAAAAAGCCAGTGAAGCCATGTAGTTCTTAAATTGTGGCCACAACTTGCTCTCTGGTGAGTCATTCATCCAGTGGATATTCCTCCTCTCTCTGTTATTTGAGCCTCTATTTAAAAAGTCTGAGTTAGACTTCACTAGCAGAGCACTACAAGGCCAGGATCTATCTACTGTAGGTAATGTTGGACAGATGGTTGAGGTCCTAGTAGACAAGGTTATTTAGAGAATCTAAAAGATATGGAGCAAGTGGGGGGTGGGGGGGCTAGCTAAAATATCTTGTATTGAGCATATTGAAACAGCCAATAGATATGACTGCCAGAATATTGTTTGTCAACCTTTTTTCATAAGTCATGCTCTCCAATCCAGGCAACATCCTGGTGAATCTCCTCTGCACCCTCTCTAAAGCTTCTACATCCTTCCTCTATTGAGGCAACCAGACTGAATGCAATGGACCTAGAGTTTTATGGAGCTGCACCATTACTCCTCAGATCTTGAACTCCTTCCCCTAACTAATGAAGGCCAGCACACCATATGCTTTCACAATCACCCTATCAACTTGCATACCAAGCTGAAGAAATGGATATTTTTAAAAACATTTGAAACTTGCTGAATAAAATATTGCTGAGTCTGAAATCAAGAAAGGATAGATTTCAGACAGCCATGAAGAGATTTAAATGTTTTCTGATGAAGTGGGAAATTTAAAATGGACATTTTGAAAGCCCTTGAGACTCTGCAGACTCAGATTCAAGACCAATAGTTGAGCAATCTCTCAGCAGTGAGCATAGAGTAAGAAATTATTACAGCTGATTGTTTGATATGTTTTCCATCTTCAAGGGGTCAAATAATTAAAATCGTATGCAGCAGAGCGGTTATAAAAATGGGTATCAACAATTCTTCCACCGGTAACTTTAAAATCTGCTTGATTAAGATGAATTCTTAAAGTAAATACGGAAAATGTTTCTGGATATTTAACTTTAAATGTTTAAAAATGGCATTGCATTTAAGTATAATTGTTTGTTCTCAGTTTTGTGGGGGAGATAAGCCTTACATAGCGCCATCAGATCTGCAACAACATCATCTAATCTTAAAAGAAGCCTCGATCAAGCAGTTTCGATCAGTCAAGAAAATGGGAGGGGAAGAATTCTGTCAGCGCTACCAAGAACAACTTGAGCAAGAAATGGAAGAGAATTATGCAAACTTTGTAAAGCACAATGACAGCAAAAATATATTTTATGCTGCCCGTACACCTGCCACTCTATTTGCAGTGATGTTTGCCATGTACATCATCTCAGGAGTGACTGGATTTATTGGTTTGAATTCGATAGCTTCTTTATGCAATCTCGTGATGGGAATAGCTCTAATTTCCCTCTGTACCTGGGCTTACACCAAGTATTCTGGTGAATTTAGAGAATTTGGAACAATCATTGATCAAGTGGCTGAAACCATATGGGAACAGGTTAGTGACATTCTTTATATCACCATTCCCTTTTTTCTAACTAGGGTATTATCAATATGATGTTAAAATAAATGTTTATATAAAGTAGCATTTAATATGATTTTGTATGTAAATGGAGAGAGTTGAGTTTTCAGAGGCTTTCAGTGAATTATTTGGGTGCAAGCTTGCAGAAGCTGCTGAATGAAATTCTGCTTTAGTCACGTTTTCTTTGCAAATCTTGCCTTCCCATGTGCACGCTCTACTTCTGTATCTCTGCATAGCAAAACTTCTATTTTCTGAATTCCAGTTAACTGGCTTTAATGTAAGGATAAACTTTAAATTTGATTTCAGGAATTCCACATGGATCTCCCACTTCAATATCCCTCAAAGAAGTACATAAGTGCAATTTAGGGAAATTGATAGTATTTCCATTTTTCCACTGAATTACTGATCTGAGTTGTATTTATTTATACAAGGAAATTTTGAGCCTCCGTGCATTCTAGAATACTTCCTAGACAATTGTACATTTGTTGCAGACACACCATGACAACTTGTACAGTATTTTGATACAAGATTCCATGCAAAGATGACCAGGTGACTTGTATTAATAGCGTCATTTGGGAGTCAGTTGGTCAAGCTGCAGGCCATTGGGAACCACTTTTTTAAATGTTATCTTTTTCATAATACAGCATGACAGTGTAGCAGTCCCTCAGCCCTGAAGTCTCAGATTGAATGAGTTCAAATCCTTGGAATGAGATTTAAATCAGAAACCTGTGACATTGAGGGCCAGGCCTACCATTCAGCTTCCCATCTGAGCAAATAAATTAGAATTCGAGCACCTTGTAGAGGAAAGCTGATTCCATTCTATTCAGCCTGTTTGAGACTTGTTGGGAACAACCTTCTGTTCAACTTGTTAAAACTGAAAGTAAAACCCAAGCAAATGCTTTAATCAGTATTTGCATCAATTAAAGAAGGATGTTTTTATTTTCTGAGAGGTTGTCTTCAGAAACATTCTAATAATTTGCTCTTCCTCGCACCACCTCAATGTAAGTTCCTGTCCAACCATAGGAGATGCATCACATACCCTTGTAACCTCCTTCCCTTCATAGCATCCAGGGATCCATCAGTCTTGATTTTTGTGCTCGTGACTTAGGAAAAACTGAACTTAAAAACAATTATAAAGAAACATTGAAAGTAAATGACAAAGTAATATAAAATACACTAGAGAGTAGCAAAAGTTAACATTTATCCCTTGAGGATAAGACTGGGTGAATAGTAAAATAGCAGGTATTCTAAATAATTTTTAATTCGTCTTAATTATACATGACATTTTAAAACCTAAACCAGTGTTATGGCTCAAGATGAGAGCAAATGCGGAGTTAGTGGTTGCTCAACAGATTCAGGAATCCAGGTTTAAGCCTGCCTTTGAGTTCTGTCTGTATGGATCCTATATATCGGGGTGGCCAACCCTTTTAATTTGAACATGCAGCACAGTGACAGGCCATTTCAGCCCATGAGTCCATGCTGCCCAATTAACCTACACCTCTGTAACGTATTTGTGGTCCAAAATTACCTGTTACTGTGCTGTATGTCCAAATTAAAAGATTGGCCACCCCTACTATACTTTCCATGGCTATGTTGGTTTTTGCTGGATCCTCTTGTTTCTTCCCATGTCTCAAAAGATCTGCTGGGACATTAATTAGCTAGTGATGGTTAGTGCAATGGTGTTTGAGCACCAACAACCCCAGGTTTGAATCCAGTGTTTGTAAGGAGTTTGTATGTTCTCTCCGCGTTTGCATGGGTTTCCTCCAAGTGCTCAGATTTCTTCCCACCCTAAAAAAAAAGTACAGGAATTGTAGGCATTTGGGTGGTGTGGGCCAGAAGGGCCTGTTGCTGTGCTGTATTTTCTAAATTAAAAATTAAATTAAATCAAAATTAGATTTCTTAGTGTAGATAAGTATAAAAGAATTAGTGGGCAAGAAGTTGACAAGTGAAATACAATGTGATTGAAAAGTTAGCTATGCCTCTTTGGAAGGTAGATTGAGAAAGCAATTTTGTTTTAAAATGCATGAGATTACAATGTTTATATTCAAATAGATTAGTGTTTGTATGAAATGTGAAGATTGACATCATTAGAAAGGTTAGTGAAATGATTTTTGTTGCAAGGATTAAGGTTGCAGAAAGTGATCTTTTGTTTATGCAGTTTTACAAATTGAGGCAAGACTATATCTAGAGTATTTCATAAAGTTTTGGTCCCAAGAAAGGATATCATGCATTAGAGTTCCGAGAAGGTTCATTAACTTCATTCCTGGGGAATGGCGAGGGGTGGAACAGGGTTGGGAATGGCGAGGGGTGGAACAGGGTTGGGAATGGCGAGGGGTGGAACAGGGTTGGGAATGGCGAGGGGTGGAACAGGGTTGGGAATGGCGAGGGGTGGAACAGGGTTGGGAATGGCGAGGGGTGGAACAGGGTTGGGAATGGCGAGGGGTGGAACAGGGTTGGGAATGGCGAGGGGTGGAACAGGGTTGGGAATGGCGAGGGGTGGAACAGGGTTGGGAATGGCGAGGGGTGGAACAGGGTTGGGAATGGCGAGGGGTGGAACAGGGTTGGGAATGGCGAGGGGTGGAACAGGGTTGGGAATGGCGAGGGGTGGAACAGGGTTGGGAATGGCGAGGGGTGGAACAGGGTTGGGAATGGCGAGGGGTGGAACAGGGTTGGGAATGGCGAGGGGTGGAACAGGGTTGGGAATGGCGAGGGGTGGAACAGGGTTGGGAATGGCGAGGGGTGGAACAGGGTTGGGAATGGCGAGGGGTGGAACAGGGTTGGGAATGGCGAGGGGTGGAACAGGGTTGGGAATGGCGAGGGGTGGAACAGGGTTGGGAATGGCGAGGGGTGGAACAGGGTTGGGAATGGCGAGGGGTGGAACAGGGTTGGGAATGGCGAGGGGGTTTTAAAGGGGTCCTAAGTTGTGGTGCATGCACGGTCCTAAATAGTGCCAGCTGGTACATGCGTGGTGAAGGGGGGAAGCTCTTACATTGAAATTCTTCCCTTCCCCTGTTAAAACTTACTTACACATTTTAAAATAAAAATGGTGGCAGAGGTGGTAAGCTGAATGTGGGAGCAATGGCCATCTTTGTTACCCATAATCCTACATGCAGCTGGAACTGCTCTGTGTTTCCCTGACACTGGCTCCAGTGAACCCCAGCAGCACTGCACACCTGCTGCTGCGTCAGGAGTTAGATGGGGAAGGAGGGGCATGTGCAACAGATGGGTCTAGGAGCAAGGCGGCTAGGCAAGGACAGTGGCGACCCCCTCCCCCTCTTCAAGTGGCATGTTACATCCTTAATGACAGGTTATAATAATTTTCGCTACCACCCCTTTAAGGTTTCATTAGGCCAATTATCAGCTTTAATCAGGGTTATAACATATCAGTGTTATAATATCAGTGTGGTATCTCATAGCTGCACATGAGGGGGCCCCTTAAAATGTGGGGCCCATAGCATATGCTATTTTCACTGCTATGTTAATCTGACCCTGGATATTCTGAGAGGGATTGACAATGTGGAAATATTTAGAATTTAGTTTCAGAATAGAGGTAATCTATCCAAGACTGAGATGAGAAATTTTTTGTGACATTTTGAAATTCTCTGGACCAGAGTTCTGGGGTTGAAGACAAAAGAGTAAATTTAAGGCAAAGACTGTCAACAAGAAAATAGAGGGACATGGTGCAAGAACATGCAAGGCCAAGGTTGGATCAGTCAGTCTTAATAAATGTTAGAGCAAGCTCAATGGGCTAATTAGCCTATTTCTTCTGATATTTTCTTTAATACAGATTGAGTGACTTGCTTTGCAGAACATCTTTTAGTCTGAGTTGCCTGTCACAAATGTTGGTTTTTCTCCAACTCCTACCCTGTTGCATTTTACCAGTACAACCTGTCCAACTCCGAGCAGGAATCTCACCTCAATTCAGCCCATAAAAAGCTCTTCCAATTTGTATAGAAGTTGGGTGGTTCTAGTGTAAGCAAGCAATGCTGGTGGTGCTCAGCAGGTCAAATGATATTGAATGAGGTGGGTAGACATGTTTGGCATTCCAGTGAATCCTCTCCTGGGGGTTCACCAGCCCTAGGGTGTTTAGCTCTGTCTCCATGGATGCTGAAGTCTTTCCAGACATTTTTTTGCTTTTGATTTCCTTTGCAGTTTATTGCCCTGGCCAGTTTTGGTGTAATTCAGCTTTTCTCTCTACAGATCCTGCTTTACCTGGTATTTCTAAGCATTTTCTTTTATTTCAGATTTCTTGGATTTCTTGTTCCGTATTTCAGTTCTAGCAGGTGTTTTTATTTTCTTATTAGTCCTAATTGTATCTCCTCTATACAGAAGTCTGCCATTAACAAGGTTTCAGGACCCTCTCCTGTTTGTCACAAGTTTGTATTCTGATTAGGATGGATACCCAGACAGACAGATATTCCTTGTTCCGTTACAGTTTGAAATGTGCCTATAATTCTATATTTTTTGGATTTAGAAGAAAAGTCATCAAACTGAAACATTAACCATTTCTCTCTCGAAATGATGCCTGACCTTTTGACTATTTCAGCATTTTTTAAACTTTACGTATATTTTGGCATACAAGTAGAGTTGTAAAACCCTCAAAATTCACAAAAAATGGGGATAGACATATGCCAGATATACTTTTGAGTCCTTAAATTCAGGTCAAAAACTATTTGATGCTGATTCAGCATACAAGTTGACCCTGGAAGTACCCCCACTGCCATCTCTGCCGTTCCTCAACACCTCCCCTCTGCCGGGTGCTGCCATAGCCCACCCAGACATTCTACAATTAATGTATAGAGCACAAGGTGGCCTTTCCTACCCAGGAGAATGAGGTTGCTGCTCCTGCCACATCAGTTTGAAGCTTCTGTCAGAAGAATGAGGTCGGGTTCCTGTTCAGGCCTGGTAGGCCAAGGTTTTTCCTTTTTACTCACTTATGGTAACTCACAGCTTTGTTACTTGGTGATTGGTATGTTTTTATAAAAATTAAACAGAAAATAAATTTAAAAATTTGGATTGTTGCTGGGAGGCCCAGACCCCCATTTTTGGGCTGTCAACTCGTACGCCACATATACCATAAAACCATTAAAATGAGGCTAAAAAAAGGGGGTCGACCTATCTGCCGGTTGACTTGTACATCAAAATTTATGGTATATTTTAAGAAAGAATTTCAAGATTTACTGCAGAGCATTTTGCTGATGCAAAAACAAGAAATTATAGGAGTAGATCATTTGACCCCTGATCAGCAATGGTATTCAATAAGTATATCTGATTAGATTTTTGGAATTGCTGTCCTTTCCCCATAACCTCTGACTCCCTAAAAATATTCATGGTCCTTGGTCTTGCATTTGTATAACATGGCCTTCACAGCTCAGTGGGGTAGAAAATATTAACAATTCTCAAATGTCAACTGTACATTCTTCCTCAGCATCTTCATTGTGTAACCCCTTACTCTGAAACAACCCTTTTGCACCTCCAGAATCTTGTTGCCCATCTTCATTTCTCCAATAACTGAAGTTCTACCCCTCCGAAAATTTCCTGCAAGATTGCTCCTTCATCCTTGGAGTTGACCTATAATTCCCATTCTGAAAATAATGGAGACAAATTCTATTTGTGTGGTCTCACCAACAATTCTACATTATACATGGTAGCAAAACTTTACTGCTTGCTTGTTGATTTCCCTTTTCAATAAAGATTGTCATTTCATTTTCCTTTCCTAATTGCTAATAGCCGTATGCTAGCTTTGTTTCTTATGCAAAAATCGACAGATCTTTCTACACATAAGTATTATGTGATCTCATGCTATTTAAACATTGTTCAACTTAATTTAATTCCCTGCATTGTTATATTTGGCAATATTTGCTTACCACTTGACCTGCGCATCTTGCTTTGCAGACTGCCTTTCTTCCAACTCTTGTTTCCCATTGCCGTTCCATGCTGGTTCCTTCATTTAAGGTATTTGTGTAGATTGTAAATAGTTGAGACTATTCTAAGACTCAACTGGTTATTTCTTCGCAACCATATAATCTTCATTCTGCTTTATTAGTCAACCAATCTATAACTCTCCATACTAGTTTATTGCCTCCATTACTACAGACTTTCTAATTCAAGTGCTCATGGCAATTGAACCATACTGTATCTGCGTATGTCTATCTTGCTGTCTATAACTAAAGAACTCACAATTTTGTCAAATATAATTTCCTTTACACAAGGGAAATAAATTCAACATGGTTTTGTTGTGCTTATCTAAATATCCCTAAGGAAATAAAGCAGTAATCCAGTTATTTGGAAGATGTTTACATTCATGATTAAAGTAGCAGGATGACACTTGCTTTCCAATTAACTGGGTTGTCCCATAATGAAGTCAATTTTAGTAGATCCTGGAGAAATAGTATTTGGCAGCATAATTGAGGAAGCAATGAATATAAATGAGCAGGTTCAGGTGACCTGTGTTTAAAATTGTTTGTTATAGAATTTGCAAATCCCTGCCCAAAAATTGAGATGCAGAATACATTTCACTCAGAATTTTCAGAGGAGCGAAGTAAAGGCATCTTTTATTCATCTCTTGTTTGTTCTTGCACTTATTCGGACTTTATGTTGCTTTGTATTATGGGAAATTAAGATTCTGGCAATTTCCTAGGAACTTATTCTCTCCCCACCTTGTAACATGGGACCACCTGTATAATGAAGTTGAGAAAATGACCAGTAGATCAAGATATATTGGATGGGAGAGGTCTGGAGGGTTATGGAATGGAAGCAGGTCAATGAGACTAGCTGAATAATTGTCAGCACAGACTGTAAGGGCCAAATGGCCTGTTTTCTGTGCTGTAGCAATCTGGATTAAATACAAGACCATTTAATGTGGCATATTGGGTCATAAAATATGTACAGTGGGTGAATAAGTATCTTTTTTGTTTTCCAAGCAGCAAAATTCCTATTTCTACAGTGCATATCACTTTGGAATGTGGAGTGCATTGCTATGGGTTCTTGACATTTGGTAATTTGTGATCCAAGTGTTCCCAACCCCAGTACCAAGGAAGCTGTTGGTTAATACTGCAGAACTAAATTTGGGGCTTGTTAAAGGCATGATCTTGAGATTAGGTCCAAATTTTAGCCTCTCCATGTTTTCATGGAGCAATATAGTTGATCATGAAATGAGGCAAGTGATTTTAATAGTAAGTGGAAACTGAACAAGATGTTTTCAGTACTTTCAAGTCGAGTGAAATGCTGACCAGTTTGAAAGACAAGTTGGAAAATCTGAAAAATTGAAAGATGTACAGAAAATCAGAAGGCCAGTGAGTCCTGGAGTAAAATCTTGCTTGACTGTATTTAGATCACAGCTGGAGTACTTTGAGCAGTTCTAAGTATCACACATTAGGAACTCTTGGCCTCGATGGGTGTACATTATTGAATTTCTATGCTTCCAAGGGTTAAATTGCAACGGCAGGTAAGATTGCATTCTCTGGAATTTGGAAGATGGGAGGTAATTTTAAATTTAAACTTTTTAAGTTATGGTGGATATTTTGATAGCTCAGAGTCTAGGAGTGACAACCTAAAAATTGTAACAAATCTTTCAGGAATTAAATGTAGAACCTTTCTTCAAACAGCATTTGATATTAGATCAACTTGATGATTTCAAATCTTTTATTAATAGTTTTACTTGAAGACTATATGGCAAAGAATAGAATTCATGCAGGTAGTCAGACCAACTTGGATCTCACTGAATGGCAGAACAGGACTAAGGAGCTACAATGAACACTGTCATTCAGTTGGGAAGTAGTTTGAGAATCTTAAACTAGATTTAGGTTGCTTGTTTACAATTTATTCCTATTCTGGGATAAATCTAAACTTCTTTCCCTGGTTGCTTTGTGCTCTGCAGACTGTCCATGGATCTTCAAATTAAGATTTTGTTCTGGACTTAAATCTATCTATACATAGCACTACACTAACTACCTTTTCTTTCTTTTTCTTGCAATCCAGAGGAGTCCAAAGAAGGTGAAAATGTTATTTTCTGGGAAAACTTGTTTAATATATTGTAATTGTCCCAATCATTTTTGAGAAATCGATTGCTTTGATTATCACTAACTAACAACTCCTTGTTTTAGGTATTATGCAAGTTGTTCACTTCAGCTCGAAATAGAGTGATCCATCATTCTGTTGCATCAATGCTGAGACTATCATCAAACAACAAGAAGGAAAAGCACAAGAGTTAGTTTATCAATGTTTGGGATAGGGACAATGACATTGAACCAGGGTTTGCTGTGCAACAGGTGATAGTTGCATATGGCTAACTAAACAAAGCTACTTATTTCTTTTTAAGTGACTGGGAGAAAACTGACTTGAAAGAATTGTGGTAAATGTATCTTAATTGAGATCATTGAACTTTTTAAAATTAATTTTGCGTGTATAATATATATATCTTGTATTATATATTCCAGAATTGCACAAGCCATGGTTCAGCACGTTTTTCAGTTTTCTTTACTAGTCATCATTCTACTTAGTTTTCCATTCCATTTTTATTCTTATTCTACAGCTACTTGATAGGGAAATTTTTAATGAACATAGTATTCTTGCTCGCTGTTAACAGCATGTTTTAAGTCACCCCTTTTCTTTCAACATTCCCTTATTACAGGTGTTGAAGCCACTAAGTGATAATTTGATGGAGGACAACATAAAGCAAACTGTAACAAACTCCATCAAAGCAGGTTTGACTGAACAGGCCTCCCAACATGCCAAATTAAAGACAAATTGACAATCCAACTTGAACTTGCCTGGCTCTGTTGCTGTCAAGTGCTTGCTGGGTTATGGACTTGGTAAATCCATTTGTAATTTGCATAATTTTGAAGTGAAAATCCCAACACTGGATGCTGCCATAAAGATCTGAAGAAAGAAGTTGTTGCTGGAGAATTTTTTAAACAGAATTACATTAAACAAAGTTCAGGGATGAGTAAAAGTTTTCTCATGAACATTAATTGATTTTCCTTTTCTGGTCATTTTTTGTTATGGATTTGTATTAAAGGTTGATTTGTAGTACGATTGTACAGATGAATCAACAGAATCATTTGAGGTGGTGATGCATAGTAAAGATTTAAATCAGCTGGTGCATATTTTCAATTTTGTTAATGCTTTGCTTAAATTATCAGTATTACACTACCAGATTACATTGTGGGCATAATTGCTGTTAGATTAATGTAATTGAAGTTTGCCTCGTCTTTATTCCTGAACACAGCCTGAGAACATTGTGAATCAGTAACAGTTGAACTGTTGGGGAGACTTCACCATTTTACTCTTGCCACTTGAATCCATCCAATTAGCCCTTTTTTTCTTTCTGACAGTAATAAATCCGTCCTCAAAGAACTATTACTAGTATTTGTCAGTTTGGCCTGCACACTGCTCTATCTTTAATTTTCTATCAAATTATTGAGAAGGGGCATGTATATTAAATATAAATATATAAATACCAAATTTTGTATCAAGTTTTTGTAGTTAAAGGCAAAATCTGGTATAGTGGTAGGCTCCATGCATTTTATGTAAAAGACTGTTACTTGTGTGTTGCTATAAGCATCAAAATGCATTGAATTCAAGGTTTTGATATATTTGTGATATTACCTGCCTTGAGTGTAACAATCCTACCCTTTATTGCAAAGCATTGGAAATATTAGTTGTGAAATTTGGTTGTCTTCTGTTGTATTTTACTTATTTCCTGTAATTTATTTTTCAATACATAATTAAAGTACTGTTTCCTGCTTTTGCTTTGTTTTTTGTGAAATGAATAAATCCTGCAAAATGTATTGTAAAGGTGATTTAAATGTTAAAAGCAGTTTTAAGTTTAAGACTTGATTTGTAAAATATATCTGGGTCATATTGGCCTCACTGAAATGTAAAAGTTTTTCCTCCGAGTGCTTATCTGTATATAATTGCTAATGGGTGAATATCAATTGTTTAGATGCACATTAAACAATTTCCACAACTTGCTGATTGTCCTGCTAAAAATTCAAGTAGCATGTGGCTCAGATGGAATGAAGGAATTTAATTTAGCATTAATAAAACCTAACTTTAAACGATTGTTTAGTCAGGTGGATCTTTCAATCATGGAAAAAGTTTTCCTTCAGATGGATCATAAATTATTAGGCATAAATGCAACTCCAAATGATTTATCTGACCTCAATATTTTGGTGTTAGTTCAAGGAATAAAAGCTGGTTTTGAACACTGTCTCCTCTCAGCACACCTTCCCCCATGTTCAGTGTCAACTAATTATATTGCTGCAGTGGTAGCTATGCTGCCAACCAGAAGGAAAGGCTATAAGTGTAGGAATAAGGGCAATGAGAAGCTTTGGCAATGGCAAAGATATAAATGCAGGAAATATACAGATCAATGTTGATGTTTCACGTGGAAGATTTTGAAGTTATCCTTCCTGTAATTCCATAAGCTCTCATTTTGTTTAGCATCCTTGTGTGTGGTACCTTGCCAAAGGCCTTTTGAAAGTCCAAATACACAACATCCACTGCATGTCTGACTGACTTGTGATCTCTTCAAAAAAATGCAGGCATAAGATTTCTTTCAAGGAAACCATTCTGACTTAGGCCTATCTTCAAATGCACTTCCAGGTATTCCTTGACAAACACTTCCTAATTGCTGACATCAGGCATAATTTCCTTTCTGCTGCCTCACTGCCTTCTTTTCACAGCAGAGTGACATTTGTGATCCACCAGAACCATGCCAGAATCCATTGATACCTAGATCATTATAATGCCTCCACAATCTCCATATGGGTCCACGCTGTTGTATTTTCAGTTTGGAATGGTTTTTGGCAGGGAATCTGGAAAGATGTTTCTGATAAGATCATTGAAGGAAGAAAGAAACCAGAATTTTTAAGAATGAAGGGCAACCAAGCATGATTGAAATCAAAGCTACTTATAGCTCAAAAGTGGACTTGCACAAGATCCCAGTCATTGGAGCAAATACTTAGAATGTACTGAAAAATAAAGGTCCCTGCATCACAGTATCAACAAATAATAGCATTTTTGCCTTATCCCTTTTGAAGGCCTATTTTAGCCTAGTACTGAGTTCAGATCTTTATGATCAGCATTTCCAACCTTTGTATCTCATGTTTTTAATACTGTATTTCTGTTTGTACCTTCAGGACTGCCGTTGCTTATGGTTTCCTGCCATGCGAATGGTCACCTGGGATGAAGGTCATTGGCCTTTGTGCAGTTGCCACATTCAGCCATTTTGTGTAAGGGTTGTATCCTGCTAGTGGGCCACTGCACAACACCCCCCACCACAAGAACTGGCAGTTCAAGTGTTGTTCGCCACTTTCGGTAGCCTACCTCTGTGACCCAATGGTTCAATAGTGAGGAGGTTGTGACCTGGGTGGTGGGAGTCTTTGAGGATAGAGGTGCTTTTTTAAGACACTGTCTCATGTAGATGTCCTCAGTAGAGTGAAGGCTAGTGCCTATGATGTTGCTGGAGTTTATTCTTGTCCTGAGAGTTAGCACCTCCATTACCAGGCAGTGATGCAACCAGCCAGAATGCTCTCCACAGTACATTGTCTCCTTAGACACCTTACAAAGTATATCCACTAGCAAGCCTTCTTTGTGATTGCAGCACAGATCCTCGGAGATGCTGTCACCCAGTAGTTCTTGATCCTCTGTTACTGAGCCTTCGATGAGTCGTGTTCCTCTAACTCCCTCCTGATGTCCAGAATCTTCTTGGTTTTGTTGACGTTGAGTGCAATGTTGTTTAAACCATTCAACGAGCTGATCCATCTCCCTCCTGTCCACTTCCTCAGTGCTGTTTGTGATTCTGCCAACAACTGTGGTGTCAATCGGCAAACGTGTAGATGGCGTTGGAATTGTGCCTGGCCACAGTCACAGATGTATAATGAGTAGAGCAGTGGGCTAAGCACGCATTCTTGAGGTATGTCTTGATAATCAATGAGGAGATGTTTCCAATTTGTACTGACTGTGGCCTTCTAATGAGAAAGTCAAGGATCCAATTGGAGTGGGGTGCAGAGGTCTTGACCAGCACTGAGGTAATAATGGTATTGAAGGCCAAATTATAACCTTATATGAATTGCTGTTTTCAAGGAGATCCAAATTGCAGTGAGCCCAGATCTTTGCTTTGGTATGTGTTAATTCTGGCCAAGTCCAGCCTCTCAAAGCATTTCATCACAGTCAAAGTTGGTCCTACTGGGTGATAGTTGTTGAGATAGTGATTTTGAATACAAAGTCAGATTGGGTAATTATTGAATACTAGAATAATAAATCATGAAGAAAAAAATCAAACATAGGAACCTAGAGCTGAGATCAGTAATCAGATCAGTCACTATCTACTATTACTTTATGATCTATTCTGGCTCTTAATTTCTATGTAGCCTAAAAAAAAATCAAAAATTGAAACCACTGGCAGTAAATTTATACAACAGGTCAGACATTCTTCTAATTGGTCAGAATTTGAGTGATTCAGTGACCAAAATTAAAAGGAAATTAATATCAAAGTTTAATAGTTAAATGGTGTCCACATATAGCTTGACAGATGCAGATTCGAGTTTAACGTTACAATTTTCATTTGATACCAGCAAAACAAAATCCTAGCAATTCCTTGTGTATCAAAGAAACTAAAAGATACTAGTTTACAAAAATCAGAAAAATAAGATCCAAAAAACAGAAGGGTGATGCATCTAGAAAGTCTTGAGCGGCATTTCCTCATCAGAATTGAAACCATTGGTCACCCAGGTTCTCCAACCTTTTCATTTTCTTCAAATAAGATCAGCAACTAAAATGAAAAAAAAAGAACATTAACATATTCAAAATGCATGGAACTTAATTCTTCCCACATCAACTTTCACTGTATTAAACAACTTGTTGTTTTGATATGTTGACTTGAAGGATTTACTTGCAATACAGGTCACCCAGTTACCTTCCCTGGACTAAGATCAAAGAAATTCTCATCTCATTCATACTGCAGTTTCTACAAATAAGTGATCTTTTGAATCATTAGATTCTGAGCAAGGCTGACATGGTAAATATGGAGAGCAGAGAAGAATAATGGGTCCCTCATTGAAGACAGAATATATTCAAAGGAGCTGATTTTCACATTATAAAGTGGGCCAGGGTTTATAGGCAAGAGGATTGAAGCCAAATCAAGAGTTAAACCACTAACTTCAGTCAAGTCCTAGCATTTTCTGGCTGGTGTATATCAAGAAGTGGGAGATTTAGTTCAAACTAATGGTTCCTGGGAGGAGTCACGTGATGGAGTAGTGGCTGGTCAGGGAACTCCAGCCCTCTCCGAAAAAGTCTAAAAAAAATACACAAAACACAAAGGTACAAGAATAAAAATTAAAACAAAGTAAAGGTGGGAAGAAAATAGCAGCGAAGAGAGAAAAGTCGAATGCAATGGGAAGAAGAGAAGAAGAAAGAACGTCGGAAGAAGAAGGTGAAGGCCTTACCTGTCCGAGGAGGCCCGCCGCGGAGAGAGAAGCCCGCTCCCTAAGGTCGGTGGAAGCCCCGAGCTCGGGACTACAAAAATGGCTCGCAGAGCCGAGTAAAAGTGCACAACCGCGCATGACAAAAAAAAAACACTGACGGGTCGATCTCCATAGCTGAGAATGTCAGCTACAACACAACAACAGGAAGAGAACATAGAAAACAAGGAAACAACAGATGACCAACCCAGAGGAAGAAGAAGAACACAGAGAAATGGAAGAAGGGAAGGGCAAGACAATGGATATTTTTTTTAAGAATATAGAATTAGTAAAACAATGGCAATTACAAGAATTTAATGAAATAAAAAGAAGAATTAAAAGTGCAGAAGAAAAAATGAATAAAATAGAGATGGTCATGTCAGATATAGGAAAAAGAGTGGACAATGTGGAAGAACGAGAAACAATCGTAGAAATGGAAGTAGAGGACTTAAAAGAGAAATTAGAAGAATCTAATAAAAAAGTTAAAGAGGCACAAGAGCTGTTAGCTCAGAAGATAGATATAATGGAAAACTATAATAGAAGTAATAATATAAAGATAGTGGGCCTTAAGGAAGATGAAGAAGGCAAGAATATGAGAGAATTTATAAAAAATTGGATCCCCAAGGACCTAGGAAGACCAGAATTTCAGGAAGAAATGGAAATAGAAAGGGCACATAGAACATTAGCCCCGAAACCACAGCCGCAGCAAAAGCCAAGATCCATTTTAGTAAAATTCTTAAGATATACAACAAGAGAAAATATATTGGAGAAAGCAATGAAGAAAATAAAAGACAAAAAGCCACTGGAATACAAAGGTCAAAAAAAATTTTTCTATCCAGACATAAGTTTTGAACTCCTGAAGAAGAGAAAGGAGTTTAATACAGCAAAAATGATCCTATGGAAAAAAGGATATAAATTTATGCTAAAGTACCCAACGGTACTTAAAATAGTTATTTGAGAGCAGCACAACAGACTATTCTCGGATCCGGAGGAAGCACGAAAATTTGCAGAACAACTACAAAACAGGCAGCGAGATGAAGACATGTAACGAGAGTAAAAATGACCACGAACTATATGTATGTGTGTATATGGGTATATATATATATATAGATAGATATATCTACCTATATGTAGATAATATATATCTATAGATAGATAGATATATATATATAGATAGATATATATATCTATATCTATAGATGTGTATGTATATATGTGTGTACAAGAGTGTATCTGTATTTAGAGGAAAATATATAGAGTATAGATAAGAATTAATAAGGGAATGAAAGGGAACAGAGGAAGTAAGGAGGGAATTAAAAGAGTGACCTTTGTTATATATGAAAATTGAAATCTTTTGCGGGGGGTGCTGGGTGGGGCGGAGTTACGGTCACTGCAAAATCAGTTGACGCTTGCGAGTGAATTCGCAAATCCAAATGGAGAGGGGAGATGTGGTTGCCCGACAAGGGATAAAGGGCAACTCAGGAGGGGGAGGGGAGAATAGGGTTAAAGAAATTTTAGATAGGAGAATAAGGGGAATGTTTGATGTTTTAGAAATGTTGTCTTATAAAGTGTTCAAAACAAGAAAGCAGAAATGGATAAGAAGGAAAGGTGATGATGAGGAAACGGAAAGGGAAGATAAACAAAGTATGAAATGGCTACGTTGAACTATATGACTTTAAATATTAACGGAATACATAACCAAATCAAAAGGAAGAAACTGCTAAATTTACTGAAAAAAGAAAAAATTGATATAGCATTCGTGCAAGAAACACATTTAACTGAAATGGAGCACAAGAAATTAAAGAGAGATTGGGTAGGACATGTAACAGCAGCGTCATATAATTCAAAAGCTAGAGGAGTAGCTATATTAATCAGTAAAAATGTACCAATTAAAATAGAAGAGGAAATAATAGTTCCAGCAGGGAGATATGCAATGATAAAATGTCAGAAATATTCGGAGTTTTGGAATTTACTCAATGTATATTCACGTAACGAAGAAGATCAAAAATTTATGCAAGATTTTTTTTGAAGATAGCAGACATGCAAGGGAACATATTAATAGGATGGGACTTCAACCTTAATTTGGATTCAAAAATGGATAAAACTGGGAAAAAAATTAACAGAAAGAACAAAGTAACCAAATTTATAATTAAATCGATGCAAAAAATGCAACTTTTGGGATATATGAAGGAAACAACACCCAAAGGAAAAGGAATATTCATATTATTCGGGTAGACATAAAACATACTCAAGAATAGACTTATTCCTGTTATCAGCTCGTATGCAAGACAGAGTAAGAAAAACAGAATATAAAGCTAGAATATTATCGGACCATTCACCTTTGATATTCACAATAGAGTTAGAGGACATCCCTCCAAGAATGTATAGATGGAGATTAAACTCCATGCTACTTAAAAGGCAGGAATTTAGAGAATTAATTGAAAGACAAATTAAAATGTATTTGAAATAAATATGGAATCAGTGAAAGATAAGTTTATATTATGGGATGCAATGAAAGCATTCATCAGAGGGCAAATAATAAGTTATGTAACCAAGATGAAGAAGGACTACAATCAGGAAACAGAGCAGTTGGAAGGGGAAATAGCAAATATAGAAAAAGAATTAGCAATGAAGGAAGACACAACTAAAAGAAGAGAATAGGCAGATAAAAAAATAAAATATGAAACACTACAAACATATAAGGTGGAGAAGAACATAATGAAGACAAAACAGAAATATTTTGAACTAGGAGAAAAAACGCACAAAATTCTAGCACGGCAGCTTAAGACAGAACAAACTAAGAGAATGGTATTGGCATTAAGGAAAAAAGACAAGCAAATCACATATAATCCAACGGAGATTAATGAAAACCAGAGAATTCTACAAACAACTATATCAAACTGAAAACGAAGGGAAAGAAGATAAAATAGATGAATTTTTAACTAAAATTGAACTACCAAAATTACAAATAGAGGAACAAAATAAATTAACATAACCATTTGAAATAGTAGAAATACAAGAGATAATAAAAAAACTACCAAATAATAAAACACCAGGAGAGGATGGATTCCCAATAGAATTCTATAAAACATTTCAAGATTTATTATTCCTCCCCTCCTGGAAGTAATCAACCAGATTGATAAAACACAAAGCTTACCAGATTCATGCAAAACAGCAATAATTACAGTAATACCAAAGACGGGGAAAGATCCACTCGCACCAGCGTCATATAGACCGATATCTTTACTTAACACAGATTATAAGATAATAGCTAAACTATTAGCAAACAGATTAGCCGACTATGTACCAAAAATAGTAAATCTAGACCAAACTGGATTTATTAAAAAAAGACGAACAACAGACAATATTTGTAAATTTATTAACTTAATTCATGCAGTAGAAGGGAGTAAAGCGCCAACAGTAGCAGTTGCTTTAGACGCAGAGAAGGCCTTTGACAGAGTAGAATGGAATTATTTATTCAAAGTATTACAAAAATTCAGTTTACCAGAGAAGTATATTAATTGGATTAAAGCATTATATAAGGGGCCATTGGCAAAAGTGACAGTAAATGGATATATATCAAAGCAATTTAACTTCAGCAGGTCAACACAGCAGGGATGCCCACTATCACCCTTATTGTTCGCCAGCTGCGCTGGATGGGTCACGTCTCCAGAATGGAGGACCATCGCCTTCCCAAGATCGTGTTATATGGCGAGCTCTCCACTGGCCACCGTGACAGAGGTGCACCAAAGAAAAGGTACAAGGACTGCCTAAAGAAATCTCTTGGTGCCTGCCACATTGACCACCGCCAGTGGGCTGATAACGCCTCAAACCGTGCATCTTGGCGCCTCACAGTTTGGCGGGCAGCAACCTCCTTTGAAGAAGACCGCAGAGCCCACCTCACTGACAAAAGGCAAAGGAGGAAAAACCCAACACCCAACCCCAACCAACCAATTTTCCCCTGCAACCGCTGCAATCGTGTCTGCCTGTCCCGCATCGGACTTGTCAGCCACAAACGAGCCTGCAGCTGACGTGGACTTTTTACCCCCTCCATAAATCTTCGTCCGCGAAGCCAAGCCAAAGAGAGAAAAAAAGAGCTATAGAACCACTAGCAGAATTGATAAGAACAGAAAATAAAATAAAAGGGATAAAAATAAAAGACAGGGAATATAAAATCAGTTTATTTGCAGATGACGTTATAGTATACTTAACAGAAACAGAATTATCAATAAAAGAATTGCATAAGAAATTGAAGGAATATGGAGAAGTGTCGGGTTACAAGATTAACGCAAATAAAAGTGAAGCAATGCCAATGAATAATGCGGATTGCTCAAAATTTAAGAAAGAATCACCATTCAGATGGCAAATGCAAGCAATGAGATACCTCGGTATACAAATAAATAAAAACCTCGGCCATCTATATAAACTCAATTATTATCCACTAATGAAAAAATTACAGGACGACTTAGAGCATTGGAAAGATTTACCACTAACAATAATAGGAAGGATAAATTGTATTAAAATGAACATTTTCCCAAGGATACAATACCTATTTCAGGCATTGCCAATACACTTGACAGAGAAATTCTTCAAGGAGTTAAAGAAAATAATAAGGAAATTTTTATGGAAGGGGGGGAAACCGAGGGTAGCACTAGATAAATTAACAGAATGGTATAAACAAGGAGGCTTACAAATGCCAAACTTTAAAAATTATTATAGAGCCGCACAATTAAGATACCTATCAGATTTTTATCAAACAAGGGAAAAGCCAGATTGGACTAGATTAGAACTAGATAAAATAGGGGAGAAGATACCTGAACATATTATATAAATGGGATGAAAAATTGGTACAACGTAGGAATTCTCCAATATTACATCATCTGCTCAATATTTGGAAGAAGGTTCATGTAGAAAGGAATAAAACAAATTACCAATTACCAAAACTAATACTGACGCAAAATCAGTTAATCCCTTTTATAATAGATAACCTTTCCTTTAGAGAATGGGAGAAAAAAGGAATCAAAAGAATAGAAAATTGTTTTTTCAGGAAATAAATTACTATCCTTTGAACAAATGAAGGATAAATATAACTTGAAGGACAAATTGGGAAGCAGTCTGAGGTTACCAGAGGGAAGTAATTTTGAATATGTGATTATAGATACAATGATAATCAAAAAATTTATAACAAATATGTATATTAAACTGCAAGAAAAGGAGAATGAGGAAACAAATGGTAAAACTAAACAAAAATGGGAATAAGATTTAAACAAAGATAAAGAAGGAAACATGGGAGAAGTTATGCTCTGGAACTATGAGAAATACAATAAACACGAGGTTACGTATGATACAATATAACTGGATACACAGGCTATACATTACACCTCAAAAGTTAAATAAATGGGACCCAACAGTATCTGACAGATGTTTTCATTGTAAAAAAGAAATGGGAACAACAATTCATGCAATCTGGGCATGTGAGAAAATGAAAAAATTTTGGGAAGATCTAAACCAGGTATTAAATAAAATTACAGAAAACAATATACCAAAAAACCCAGAGATCTTTCTCCTAAGTAACATAAAAAACAAAGAATTTGGACTTGATTTGGATGGTGCACAAAAAAGATTTGTTATGATAGCTCTAGCCGTAGCAAAAAAATGTATTATGTCAGCCTAGAAATTAGAAGATAACTTGAGAATACAACAATGGTATATAGAAATGAATAAATGTATTCCATTAGAAAAAATAACATAATTTAAGAAATAATATTGAAATATTTGAACAAATATGGGAGCCATACATGAAACACAATAGAGACAACCTACCGGGGACATCTATCACCTAAAATAATGGAAGGAGAAGGAAATGAAAAGAAGAATTTCTTGTTTATTTTTATTGAGTGACAACATTGTTTGACTGGTTTAATGTATCTTAGATTCTGTACTTTAAATGAATGGGAGGGGAGGTAGGGAGGGTGGGATGGGAAGAGGGAGGGGGGGAGAAAACGACACAGTATATATTTGAAAAGGAAAATATATGTATCTTGGTCAATGTGGTTTATGGTGTGAAAAATAAAAAATTTAAAAAAAAACCAATGGTTTCTGATCTATTATTGATATCAATCAAAATTTTAGGGAAGGAATTTCCAAATGTCAAAGAATTACTAAAACTCGTTGCCAACTCGTTAAATAAATTTGATTCCACATTGTCCCAGTCTTATCCAGCCAGGTAGGGAATTGTAACAAGAACTCACCATTCATTGGCATTTCATCAATCTGTGTGGAGTAGTACTGTTCAATGTCTCGCAGTATACGAATGTCATCATTCTTAACAAAGTTGATGGCTACACCTTTCCGCCCATATCGACCTGACCGGCCAATCCTGTCAAACAATAGATGGGAACGTCAACATCCCATACGGGGAGGGAGAGAAGTAGTCAGTTGCCACTCCCTGTGCTCATTAAATTCAACAACTGAAGAGATTCAAAGAAGATTGTTTCAAGGATCTGCTTAGTTGTACAGTAATGTTAATGAATCCTCCATTAGCTTCTCATTCTTCCTCAAACTTGAGATTTTATCTTTAACCAAATTGATTTTGATGGTAGTTTAAAACCATTTATTTCTTCAATTGATGACAAACTATAATGCTGGCCATTTGAAATGTGAAGCCAATCAGGAAAGTGATCATCAAATAGTGACTGGATAGTTTGAATTTCACTACCAGCAATGTGGCAGGAGAATGAAGGACATACACTAGCTCAAGATTGAAAGAGAGCCAAGACCAAGAACACAACTTGTGTGGTCTAATAAACCAGTGAAGTACAAAATAACAGCTAGTACCACTAAAGCACACAAAGATTACCTGTGGATGTACAACTCTCTGTTATTGGGCAAGTCATAGTTTATGATCAATGACACCTGAGGGACATCTAATCCTCTGGCCCAAACATCTGTAGAAATGAGCACCCGGCTGTAAAACAAAAACACAAGTGATAGTTACATTCACTGTCATCAGAGAGAGTTGGTAGAACTCAGCTTTCTAACATAATGCACCTTGCGCCAGAGCGGAATTCCTTCATGATGGACTCCCTCTCCTTCTGTGGCATGTCACCATGCATAGACGACACAGTGAAGTTGGCCTCTCTCATTTTCTCAGTGAGCCAATCCACCTGCAATAAAATATTGGCAACAGTTTGGTGTTAATTTCCTTTTTGAGGACATGAGCAATATTGAACCCCAATGGACACATTTAGTTAAAACCAGCATTTGAAATCTCTAAAAGTTGTAAAAGTGACAGGTAATGGCCACAGGAACTCCAGAAACTTGCTCAAAAAATTGAAGATACCACAACCCAACTGGAACAACTATGCTACATATTTTTTCATGATTACTTTTAAATTTCCTTTCACAACGTACATTTTAAGTTCTTATTTATAATATGTCTTTAAGGAGACCATAGTGTTAAGTGACATTCCTATTAGATTATCACAGGGAACATACAAACTCTACCAACAGCACTCAAGGTCATGATCAAAACAGGCCTGCAAGACATAGTCCTCCTGTGCCACAGCATGTCCTTGATAACATGCAACAATATTCCATTTCACATGTAGATGCTTTTTACAAAATAAGTGAATGGAATTAGAGCAAACAATTAGGCCCTTCAGCCCTCAATGTTGTACCGACCCATATATTCTTTAAATACTTAACCCTCCCTATTCTGTATCCTATTTTTCTTCCATCATGTGCCCATTTCTTAAATGCCCTTAATGTTTCAGCCTCCACCACCATCCCCAGCAAGGCATTCCAGGCACCCACAACTCTGCGTAAAAAAATTACACTGATGTCTTACCTAAACTTACCTCCACTTTGTACTCATGTCCTCTGGCGTTTGCTATTCCTGCCCTGGGAAACAGACTCTAGCAGTCCAACCTATCTATGTCTCTCAATCTTGTAGGCCTCTATTAAAGTCTCCTCTCATCCTTCTATGCTTCAAAGAAAAAAAGTCCCAGCTCTGCTAACCTTGCCTCATCCTGGTAAATCTCTGTACCCTCTCCATAGCTTCCACATCCTTCCTGTAATGAGGTGACCAGAACTGAACACAATATTCTAAAGTGTGGTCTCACCAGAGATTTGTAGAGTTGCAACATGATTTCCCTTGAACTCAATCCCCCTATTAAGGAAGCCCAGCATCCCATAGGCCTTCTTAACTATCCTATTAACCTGTGTGGCAACCTTGAAGGATGCAGGGATTTGAACCCCAAGGTCCCTCTGTTCATCCACACTCTTAAGTAACTGATCATTAACCCTGTATTCAGCTTCTGGTTTGCATTCCAAAATGCACCACTTCACACTTATCCAGATTGAACTCCAACTGCCACTTTTCCGCCCAACTCTGACAATCTTCATTCACAACTCCACAAACTTTCTGACCCATCCTTCCACCTCTTCATACAGATCATTTATAAAAATCACAAAGAGCAGGAGTCCCAGAACAGATCCTTGTGGTACTCTACTAGTCACCAAACTCCAGGAAAAATACTTTCCTTCCACTACTACACTTTGCTTTCTACCTGTAAGCCAATTTAAAAAAAAATCCAAACAGCCATGGACCCCATGTCTCAAGACTTAATGAATGAGTCTCTCATGGGGGACTGTGTCAAATGCCTAAAATCCACATCTACTGCCTTACTCTCATCAATTTCTTTTGTTACCTTCTCAAAAAGCTCAATTAGGCTCATGAGGCATGAATTTCCCTTCACAAAGCTATGCTGACTATCCTTGAGTAGACGGTACTTGTCCAAATGCTCATAGATCCTATCCTTAAGAATCCTCTCCATCAGTTTGCACACCACTGACGTAAAACTCACCAGTCTATAATTCCCAGGATTCTCCTTATTACTTTTTATTTTAAAAAAGGGAACTACATTTGACATTCTCCAATCCTTCAGTACCTCCCGTGGCCAAAGAGGACTCAAAGATCATAGCTAATTCCCCAGCTATCTCTTTCCTCACTTCCCACAGCAACCTGAAGTACATCACATCCAGCCCCAGGGACTTACCAATCTTGATGTTTTTAAGAAGTTCCAACACTTCCTCTTCCTTAATATCAACAATGTCCAGCACACAAACCTGTTCTATTTTGACCTCACCCTGATCAAGGTCCTTTTCTCGTGAATTTATTTAGGACCACCTCCAGGTACATGTTGCCTCCTTTATCCTTTAGAGACCCCACCTTCATTCTCATCATCCTTCTGTTCTTCACATATGCATAGAACACCTTGGGGTTTCTCCTGAATCGTAAATACCAAGGCCTTCTCATGCTCCCTTTGAGCTCTCCCAAGTCCTTTCTTAAGCTCTTTCCTGGCTACTATATACTTGTCACAAGCCTTTCCTGCTTCCTATATCTAATATATGCTTCCTTTTGCCTCTTGACTAGCTGCCTCACCCATTTTCCTACCTTACCTTCCTCCACATTAGTTCTGTGCTTTCTCCCTTGAACATGTTTCCAATTTATTCTTGCCAGTTCCTGCCTCATCCCATCATAATTAGACCTTTGTCTGCTTTTATCCTTTTCTATGGCTATGCTAAAGCTCAGGTAGTTGTGGTAACTCTCACCAAAAAATAAAAATGGTCCCCCACTAGAGGTCCGCCACCTGACCAGGTTCATTGCCCAGGATGAGATCCAGTATGGCCTCTCCTCTCATCGGTTGGTCCACATACTGTGTCAGGAATCCTTCTTAGACATACCTGACAAATTCTATCCCATCTCTCCTTGCAGTAAGGAGAGGCCTGTCAATATTAGGGAAGTTCAAATTGCCCATAACTACAACCCTGTATTTCCTGCACCATTCTAAAATCTGCCTGGTAATTTGTTCCTCAGTGTCCCGAGAGCTATTTGAGGGCCAAAATAGTACTCCCTGCCTATTTAACTTCCACCCACACCAACTCAGTGGACACTCCCTCTATAGCTTCCTCCCTTTCTATAACTGTGATACTATCCCTGACCAATAATGCTTCTCCCCTCCTTTCTTCCCATCCTATTTCTTTTAAAACACCCAATACCTACATCAGCCAATTCTGTCCTTCCTCCAGCCAAGTCTCTGTAATGGCCACAACATCGTAGTTCCACATACTGATCCATGCTCTAAGTTCATCCCCTTTATTCCTAATACTCTTAGCATTGAAATGGACACATTTCAAACCTTCTAACTGACCTCATTTATGTTTTGTCCCCTGCATGTCCTTCCTCACAAACTCAGAACACGTAGCATTATGCTTTTGACTGTTTGCCTTATTCTCTGCACTCACACTCTGGTTCCCACACCTCTGCCAAACTAGTTTAAACCATCCCCAACAGGTCTAGCAAGCCTGCCTGCCAGGATATTGGTCCCTTTCCAGTTCAGGTGCAGCTCGTCCTTTTTGTACTGGTCAGACCTTCCCCAGAAGAGATCCTAATAATTCACAAATCTGAACCCCTGCACCAATTCTTCATCCACTCATTTATCTACCACAACTTCCTGTTCCTATCCTCTCTGACACATGGCATAGGCAGCAATCCTGAGATTACCACCCTTGAGGTCCTGCTTTTAACTTCTTTCCAAACTCCTTATATTCCCTCTTCAGGACCTAATCAGTCCTCCCATCCATGTCAATGGTCCCCACATGGACCACGACATCTGGCTGCTCACCCACCTTTCAGAATGCTGTGTACTCAGTCAGAGATATCCCTGACCCTGGCACCTGGGAGGCAACGTACCACCCTGTAGCCTTGATCTCATTCACAGAACCTTCTATCCACTTGTCAAACTAACAAGTCCACAATTACCATAGCTCTCCTCTTCTCCCCCGAGGGGGCCAGCTCTGTGCCAAAGAGACCATTACAACTTGTCCCTGGTAGATTATTCCCTCCCTCTCTCACCCCCCCTCCCCCCAACAGTATACTTATTGTTAAAGGGAACAGCCACAGGAGTGTTCTGGACAGTCTGGTTATTCCCCTTCCTCTCCTAACAGTCACCTGCCTCCTGACTTTTTTTTTGGGGGGGGGTGGTGACTGTCTCCCTGAATCTCCTTTCTATCACTGCCTCTGCCTCCCAAATGATCCTGAGTTCATCCAGCTCCAGTTCTAACCAGGGGTTGCAGCTGGATGTACCTCTTGCAGGTGTAGCCCCAGATTTCCTGCAAACAGATCATTCCACTGCCCTGCCTGTTTCCATTCACTCTTCCTAATTTAAATACAAACATCTTATCTAGCCTTACCTCTCTGGAATCAATTGTGTCCTTGTCCTCAGCTTGCTGACTATACTGGGCCACACACACTGGCCATTCTCCTTTTATTTGTCACTACCCCTTATCATTATTACTCCTCCCACTAATCACTGTTCTGTTTAACCCTTAACTTGCCCTCCGCTCCTTTTTAAAATCTACTCCCCTCCAGCTGCTTCCCAACACTCATAGCTCTCCCGAGTCCCTCACTCCTCCTCTTTCACTGACAGTTCTGAAATGACATGTAAAACCTTACTGTGCAAATTTGGATGGAGAAGGAATGTTTCTGTACCTTCCGTTTGGTGTTGCAGAAGATAACAGCTTGGGTAATGGTCAGTGTGTCGTACAGATCACACAATGTGTCAAACTTCCACTCCTCCCTTTCAACTGCCACAAAGAACTGTTTGATTCCTTCCAAGGTCAACTCATCACTGTAAGGCACAACACAATCACATTAAACAACCAGCACTGCAGAAGTGCCCTTTAAGCCACTACTGGAATCAGGACCTACAGATTGGTCTGTGTGTGTGTCCCCCCCCCCCCGTACAACTTTTAAGTATTCAAGTTAGAATCCTAAAAATTGGGGCAAGGCCAATTTCAACATGATTTGGCAGGAGTTAGCAAAAGTTGACTAGACTGGACACAAATGTTATAGAGTAAAGGGATGACTGCCAAATGGGAGGCTGTTAAGAGTGATAAGGAAGACCTAGGAAGGTGGTGTTCCTAATAAGATAAAAGGGAGAAATAACAAGGTATAAAAACTCCAGTTAATGAGAGATAGAGGCACAGATGAGAAAGAAGGCATATATCAGACACAGGCAGACAAATACAAGGGAAATACTTGATGAGCAAAAGGAATATAGAAGCATAATAGAGGGAAGCAAGGAGGACAAAGGGTTTTGAAATGGCTTTGACAAACAGTGTGGGAGGATCAAAAAAAAATTAGAAGCATATTAAGAACAAAAGATTGAGACAAAAATCACCTTGAGGATGAGGATGTGTAGAGCCAGAAAGATGGGGAAGATCTTAAATGAATATTTTGTGAATTCTGTGGAAAACAAAGATAGCTTTCGGCATGTCTCCATCAGTAGTGAAGAGGTGCTGCCAGTCTTAGATCAAGTTGGACAAGTCTCCAGGTTCACACAAGATGCACCCAGAACATTGTGAAAAGCAGGAAGGAAAATGTTGGAGCCTTGACAGATATTTTTAGCTCATTTCTGAGGATAGAAGTTCCAGAGGATAGCAAATGAGGTGCATGCCATAATTTAAGAAGTGTTGTATGGATAATCTGGGTAATTACAGGCCTGTTAGTTTGACATTGGTGCTAGGGAAGCTGCTGGAGAGGATTCTGAAAGTTAGAATCAATCAACATTTAGATGGCCAGTGGAACAGCCAATGTGGATTTGTGTGTGGGAAATTGTGACCTATGAACTTGATAGAATTTTTGAAGGAGTGACAAAGAAGGTAGATGAGGGCAAGGCTGTTGATGTAATTTACATGGATTTGAGAAAAGCACATGAGAATGTCCCACATGATCGGAGAGAGTATAAATAATGTGAGCGCAAGAGAAGCCAATGTTGGCGATTCTCTGATTATAACCAAAGGAACCAACAGAACTTGATGGGTGTGGAATATGGAACTTCACAGCTCAAGCTTTGTGCTGAAATCAGACAAGCATCCACGCAAAGGGATGCAGAAAGAAGCATACCGTTTGACCAGGATTCGGATTGGGTCTGTCATGAATTTGTTGGTCATTTCCAGGATTTCATGAGGCAGAGTAGCACTGATGAGAATCACTTGCGTGGCTGGAGGCAAATATCTGTACACGTCATAGATCTGCTCCTTAAAACCTGTAGTTGGGAAATGAAGGCACATGATATCTTCAAGCACATGGAACAGTTGCTGCCCACAAGCCAGGGATGTCTTAAGGCAGTCTTCGACAGAACAATACATCATAATCAAATTTCAGTTCTAACAGCTATCTCAACAGCCTTTTATAAATCTGTTTAAAACAAACAGTTTTAGATTTTTTACTTGGGAAGTAACTACTCACAGCGTACAGAAAATCACATCAATTAAGAATGTACTATTTCTCTTTAATTTTAACAGTTGCTTAATATACACACACAAGATTATGCTATATACACACAGCATTTGGCTCAATCAGTCAAAAGGTGCACATCATCTTCCGGCTTCCTCCTCAGCACAATTTGTTCCTTTCTCCCACTTTCACTTATCCAGCTTACTTAAAATGTATCTGCCATATGCAATTAGCTTCAGCTGCAACTCTGGTCAAAGTTCCACATTCTCAGCACCCTCTGATGGAAGAAGGGGTTTCTTTAAAGTTCCCAGCTGGATTTCTTGGTAAATCTCTGTCAATGGCCTCGGTTTATGCTATCTCTCATAAAAATACTCCCATAGGCATTCTATCAAAATATTCTATAATTTAAAATTCTCCTTCTGGTCTCACTCCATTGGCATTCACCATTTTTGAATGAGACAAGTATGGTCTGAAGTGCTACCAAATAAACTTACTTGTAGCAAATTTTTAGACAAAATAGGTCAAAGGTAGGGCAGCTGAGAAATTGCAAGAGAAAGGCACTGTCATTCACTGACCTCATAGCTGAACTGCACCTCAACTTCATTTATGCACCTCAAACATTTACACCAGATTAATGCAATGGATATGAATTTAACCTGGCCTCAGAATTTAAAGATCAGGAACCTTTGTTCAGCATTTCGTCCGCTTCATCGAGAACCAACATTTTGATGGCACGTGTCCTCAAACTTCGTCTTCGAATCATATCTGTTAAATAAAACCCACGGTTAAGGTCATTCTTCTATGAGCTCAATAGCCTATGAAGTTATGGTTAGCAATGCAATTAAAGTTTTCAGTAAAAACCATAAAGACTGACGATTGACTAAAAGTGTTCATCTCACTGGTAATATTTGATAACGAAAAGTACTGGGCAAATTTATTAGCTTGTGATTGTCAAAACAGACTACTTGGCAAGAAAGTGAATAGAATAATCCCTTCATTTTCACAGGAGATACGTTTCAGAGCCAGCCATGAGTACTATTCTCTCAATATGGCACGTTATCTCCCATATATATTTGTTTTGACCAAATATTGAATAAACACTTCTATGCTTAGATAGACATGGTTAGCTTTAGGGCTACTTGCTACATAAACAGGATAGTTCTGGTTTTAATAGTGCACCTTCTGATTTCAAAATGGATCATAGCTTGCAACAATACATTTAATGGAAGGCTGATTCTTGCTTTTATTAATGGTCTGGAAGGCAAAGAGTAATAGAGGTCAAAATTTTCTGTGAATACTTCGGTAATGGGCTGTCTGAATCAGTAGACATGAGGGAGATTGAAAACTTGGCTGAATGGTGTACTAAGAGCTCCTCTCACTCAATGTCACCAAAACCAAGGAGCTGACTGTAGACTTTAAGGGAAAACCAGAGGTTTTCACTGGAAAACCAGTGATCATTGAGGGATCAAAGATGGAGAGGGTGAGCAAATTTAACTTCCCAGGAGTCACCATCTCAGAGGACCTTTCCTGGATCCAACATACTAATATTATTGTCAAGAAAGCATGCCAGCACCTCTACTTCCTCAGAGATTTGGTATGTCATCAAATGCCTTGGCAAACTTTTACAATAATGAAAAGTGTTCTGACTGGCTGCTCCATGGCCTGGTATGGGGGCAACAATACCTTGGAGTGAAAAGCCCTGCAAAACGTAGTGGATAAGCCAAATACATCACAGGAAAAACACTCCACCATTGAGAAAATTTACATGGAACACTGCCATTGGAGAGCAGCACCAATTATCAAGGATCCACACCACCCAGGACATGCTCCGTTCTCGCTGCTACCATCAGGAAGAGCTACAGCTGCCACAAGACTCCACCAAGTTCAAGAACATTTTCTACCCCTTCACCATCAGATGCCTAAACAACAGTCAGAGACTCATTTAAGGACTCTTACTTTGCAGTTTTACTGAATATTTATTTTTTATGCATTCGCAGTTTGTTTACATTTCTTTTTTGTGTACAAACCTTTTTCTTGAGTACAGTTAACTCAAACGATGTTTCGAAATTCTGCTTGGCCCACTGGACTAAGAATATCAGGGTTACATGTGATGTCATGTATGATAATTAAATATGAACTTCAAGTTGAATTGAAAAATAACTTAATTTACTGATATTACATTGACCTGTAATAATTCTGTAATTTCTATAAGCTGTTTGACTGAACTCACAAAAGTATGAATGTTAAAGGTTTACAGCAGTGGTTTTGAAACTTTCTTTCCTCTCAAATACCACCTTAAGTAATCTCTGTACCATCAGTGCTCTGTGATTAGTAAGGGATTGCTTAAGGTGGAATTTGAGTATGAAAAAAAGGTTGAGAACGACTGCTCAAGACCTAATAGTTACTGAAATATTTTGCTTGAGAAAAATAGTCATTGGCCCATTTCCTTTGGAGATATGAAACCCTGCACATGACGAGTCAATGAGGTACAATTAAAACAGTGGCTTTCAAACTTTTTCTTTCCACTTATATACCATCTTAAGTAATCCCCTTACTAATCACAGAGCATTTCTGGCATTAAGTAAAAATACATAACCGACGTTTCGGGCTTGAGCCCTTCATCAAAGTATGAGAAAATGCCAGCAAGCTTCTGAACAAAGGGGGGGAAGAGGGGAGTTGGCAAAGGCAGGAGAAAGGAGGGAAGGGCCAGCAGCAATGAGGGAGGAGGGATAACTGGGTGGATGGAGGAAATGGAAAAACAGGAAGAGGGGAAAGAAAAGGCAAGCAGGTTTAGTGGAAGGCAGTAACAGTTGTGATCAGTCTCCGAAATGCTCATCCACCACCCAATCTGTCACCTGACCAGATCTGTTACCCAGTATTAGATCCAGTATGGTCTCTCCTCCACTTGGCTTCTGTGCAAAGAATTCTTGGATACACCTTATCTATTCTGCCCCAGCTAAATCTTTTGCACTAAGAAGGTGCCAGTCAATATTAGAGAAGTTGAAGTCACTCATGACAACTACCCTGAAATTTTTGTACCTTTCCAAAATCTGCCTACTTAACTTCTCCTTAATGCCCTGATAGCTTTTAGGGGTCTACAGAACACCCCCAAAAGAGTGATTGCTCCTTTCCCATTTCTAACTTGCAATATTATCCCTGATTAATGTTGCCATTTTCTCTTCTCCACCCTCCTCCCCACCCACTTTACATCTCTCCCAATTCCTCTTGAAACCCTGAAACATGAATCAGTCAATCCTGCCCTTGCATTGGCCAAGTTTCTGAAATGGCCACATCATAATTCCTCATGCTAATCCATGCTCTGAATTCATCATCCTTATTCTTAATACTTCTCCATTCAATTGACTGCATTGATGCTCTATCCACTGCCTTTCCTTTCTCAGTCAAACTGCACCTTGCATCTTATTTCCAGCCAATGCTCCAGCGTCTGACCTAACACTGATTCCCATCCCCCTGCCAAGCTAGTTTAATCCAAGCATTTTTCATGGCTGTCATTCCGCCCTCAGGTGTCTTCCTTTTTTAATAACAGCAAGTGCAAAATAATTCAGTTACAAATCTTTTGGGCCAGATACTATACTATAGCATTTCATGAGTCACTTTACACTTGATGTATGAAGCTTTCATAAAAATGTCATCCATTTGTCACAAACTACTGTATTAAACGACATTGATAAGTTCCAACTGAAGTATTATGTCCAGAGAAAAGCCGTTTTGTCTGGATGTATGTGTAGTTAGATGATAATAAAATTGAACTTGAAGCCCAATGAACACAAGTTTCCAGTTAATTTGCAATGGTGCAGATGTAAACTTGAAAAAGCAGAACAGTAAACTTGTATGAAGAGAATTGGAAATTAAATCAAAATGCTACAATTGATTGCTTACCAAACACACGCCCTGGAGTACCAGCAACTACATGCTGTCCGTAGTCCAACTTCCGAATATCTTCTCCAACATTGGTCCCTCCAATACAAGCATGGCATTGTACATTCATATAGTCACCGAGAGCAAGGAGTACCTGACCAATAGACACAAGACACTCATGCTCCAAAATAAAATGGTATCAAGCAACAGTGTATTTTTTTTTAATTCTGCTTATTAAGAGATTGAGGTGATTCACAAGATCATGGTTTTCATTTGATTCCTCGAAGTTTTGCAATAATTAAAGTTCACCATACAACAGGTGGTGAACTATTGAAGGGAAGAGCAATTTTGATATTTTCAGATTTTGATAGATGAAATAAATCTGAAGATATGAACAGATGTTGGTATATAGGCTCATTATTTGTAAGATATCCAATTAAGAAATTACTCCTCTGCCTTTCTCTTTTTTCAACTAAACCCAAAACCCTAATTCTCCAATATTTTACCCATTAATTTAATCCACCTTTTCCCCAAACTTCTCTTCATCCCACTCGCAGCCCAAATTACTATCTAGCCATGAGATCTTAGATATATTACACAATTCCATCAAACCACTATCATAGATTATGAACAGCTTTACAAAGTGATTCTGGTTCAAACACCACCCAAATTCTGCTAATTTACAATCCAAAGATTCCAAACAATTCACCAAACACTATTTCTCTTTCATGAATTCATGTGGACTCCAACTAATCCTATTATTTTCCAAATGCCTTTTAGGCACTTTCTTAATGATAGGTTCCAGTATTTTCTTTTTCATGTCAGACTAACTGGTTATTCCCTTTTCTCTCTCTTAAACAGTGGCATTTCATGTATTGCCTCCAATCTACTGGAATGTACTCCAATTAATGGAACATTTGAGAAGCAGTGCACCCAACATCTGAATGACCATACCTGCAAAACTTTACCAAGCAGGTTATCAGATTCTCAGGATTTATTGATTTTCAGTCCTATTAATTTTCTAATACCTTGGTAATGCCAAGTTTTTCAACTATTTATTCTCTATCTTAGTTCTCATCTTTTCCTCCAATCTAGCATTACTTCTATTTTTCCATGATAGTCATAGCTGGACCACTTTTCCTGATCATCTAAGTTTGCCTTAAGTTTGTAAAACTACATTTTAACTTTTAAATATTTGCCATTGCTCATGTAAACAGCTTTCAATGTGGTATCAAAACTACCAAAGCCAGCTGTTGCCTAATTGCTTTGTAGTTTATTTAAGTCTGATGCACAAACAGTTTCAATTGAACAAAATCACTTTTAGGGCAGCACAGTTAGGGTAGTAGTTAGTGCAATGCCTTTACAATGCTAGCGATCGGGACCAGTCCTGGGTTCAAATCCCACCCTGTCTGTAGGGAGTTTGTATGTTCTCCCTGTCTGCATGAGTTTCCTCCCACCCTTCAAAAAACATACTGAGGGTGTAGGTTAATGGGGTGTAAATTTGGCGTCATGGACTCGTGGGCCAAAGTGGCCTATTACCGTGCTGTATGTCTAAATTTTAATTTTAATTTTTTTATGGGAAAACCATCATATTATGGGCACCATTCCTTTAAAGCTCTTACCTGCCAGAATATCAATAAACTTTCTCATTATACAGAGTAAATCCTAAAACCACCAGCTGTCATCTGTTCATTTACATACAGATCTGAAAAAAGCCTCTTAACCAGAACAGTTGTTTTCCCCCAACACAAACTTTGGAACAAATTTTATATTCCACTTTGGCCCTGGCAGAAGCCAATGCCTAATGACATTGAAGAAGTCACTAGAGGCATGAAAATGACTAACTTTGAAGAATGAAATAGAAGTTTATCTAGTTTTGTTAAAGCTGACTTGGAGAAATTTTAATTCTTACCTTCTGTATCTGCCCTGCAAGCTCCCTTGTTGGTGCCAATATGAGAGCCTGGGTCTCGCGAACCTAAGTTGAAAAGTAGTTTAAAAAGGAAGTTACTGACATTCCATCGTCAAATAAACATTAATCCAAAAGTTTTAGTTAAACAAATGTTATCAAATCATGTCCTTTCAGCATGGCTTTATTTTTCAATGTCTGTAGCACTGAAATATCTGATTAATAAGTTAATTCCATCTGTTAATGATCATCACCTGAATGTCAAGGCATTGCAATACTGATACACAGAAAGTTGCTGTCTTTCCTGTTCCAGATTGGGATCTATGGAGGAAGATGTGAAAGCATTAAATATAGGCAGATCAATTTCAACAATGTGCAATTACAGAAATTAAGAGATGTACTTACTGAGCAATAACATCTCTTCCTTTTATTATTTGCTTAATAGCTCTTTGTTGAATAGCTGAAGGCTTCTCAAAGCCTGCAGATTAAAAAAATGCAATATAATCACACTACTCAAATCCCAAAAATAGAACATTATCTGTGAATCAGAGAGAGCAATATTGGAAATTTTTCATCACAAATAAAAGTACTTCTGACAGCACAAAGGGGGAAATAAAAACTTCATAATACCACTATATACAGGTACATAGATAAGTTTAGAGAGATATGAGTCAAACACAGACAAATGGGACCAGCTTCAGTAGAAGCCTTGGTTGACATGGAGATGAGAATTTTTTTTCTCTAAATTATGCCTGGCTGCCTAATCACTCAGTTAAAAAATTTTGGTGACATGAACTCACTGCTGGATCCCAGGCATCACAACAGAGGGAGATGCTGCATCACAAACGTATATTTGATTGTGGCCTCCAGTGCTGTGCGTTAAGTTTGAAAATTCTCCCCCCCCCCCCCCACCCCCAGTGTGCAAGTTCAACTCAAACACCCCCTCAGACTGGTAGATTACATGAATACTGTATATGCAAATAGATCATAGAACATTACAGCACAGGTCTTTGGCCCTTGAGGTTGTGACGACTTGGGGTATATTTCTGCAAAAAAAAAGCACTAAACCCTTCCTCATAACCCTTTATTTTTCTTTCATCGATGTGACGGTCTACGAGTCTTTTAAGTGCTCCTAACATTTCAGCCTCCTCTAGCAGGCCCCGGCAAAGCAATCCAGGCACTCACTTGTGTATATAAAAAAAAATTACCCTTTACGGGCAGTGGGAAAATTATAGCTGTACTGATCTAATGCAAGACAGGATAGGTTATAGGAAATAAGAGGGGAAAACAGGAACGGTCTAAAATCTGGCATGGGTGTAATGGGCCAAATTGCCTCCAAGGATGTGACAAATATGAGAATTCAATTTAAATGTGGGAAATGCATTATCCATCTAATCATTTTTTTTAAGCAAGCATAAGGGCTGTTCGGCCCAAAATGACAAGTTGCTTGATTTCCTCTCAAGCTTTCTTACATGTACTGGGTGGCCAAGACTGGCAATTTGAAAGTGCAGCCCAGAGTGACATCCACTTTAATTTTCTCTGGGAACACTCTATACTTATGCACACCTTTCCTCCCCAAATGAGATTGCCAATATATTGCTAACTCAAATATCTAGCCAAATACAAATCCATCAAAATTAGAGAACATTACCATACTCTATCATTCTTCCTTCTCTCTAACATGCAGCAAAATCCACATCATACTTGATAATTTAGTGTCATTCGTTAAAATTTAGTTCAAGAAAACAGGGCTCAAAAGCAGCAGAGATAAAATTGTAATAATTCTACTAATAACACAATCCATAGTTCCCTTCAAGACACCCAAAAAAGCAGCAAATGCCCCAACTTCAACTTTTTTTTAAAAAGAAAAATGGCTAATTATGATTTATTTCTCCTTGGAGACATTCATGCTCAAGTGGTTCAGCAATTAGATGTTGAACAAAGCAATTGTAAAGAACAGACTGTTCTACAGGCAACCCCAATTTAAGAAATGGTTATGATCTGGAAAGTGTGGCATTAAATTTATAAACTGAAAAAGCATTTTCATTAATTCCCATGAAAACTTACATTTCTAAGCTCAAGAATCAGCAAAACAAAAAGAAACTATTATTTCAAGTGCTTGAATAATGAATAAGCCAAGGATTGGAGCTTTATTATGAAATCCCTTGTTGCAATTGTATCAGGGCTGCTCTTATTAATTAATGATGATGCCTCAAAAATTAACACTTAAAATTATTTGGAGTAAAGGCAGAGAAATGGACTTGTTAGCATTGATTGCATAGGAGACAAAGAATTACTATTTCTTCCACCGTAAACTTCTACAGTACTTCAATACATAACAAAAGACCAGTTAACAGTTGCACAGGTTGAAGCAACACTCTGCTTAACTTACAATGACAATTTGGAGAGTGACAGAGAGTTATCAAAGTTGCCAGTAGAAACTCTACAAGCACTCATCCCAGGGCGATGTGTCAGATCCAACTTGTGAATCATGGATTATAATTCACATATAAATGTGATTAATCACATCAACACTCACATCACCAGTAATGTCTGAAGAGATGCCTCATTACATTTTACAGTACCCAGGAACATCCCAGAATCACGTGGTTTTTTTAAGTCACTGTTGTCTGAATTGCTTATCCTTTCTTAAGAGAAAGATGGATCGATAATCACAAGGGGTGGCATACCACCACAGGGCCACAGCAAATCCAGATTCCAGTGGCTGCTGCCAATTTGTTTTCTATGGCACATGTAGGGTTTGTTAAATATTCAAGATGGATTATTATGCTAAAGACAACACACGACAAAACAATTTGACACATGGCGGCTTTCTTCAATCGCTTATGCAAATCACATCTAACATGACAAATAACTACTTCCTAGTAAAAAAAACCATTGAAGGACAAACACATAGTGCAAATAGCTGACACCACAACCCATCCCTGCAATATCGCACTCAATCCATTAACAAGTGTCCAGCACATTGTACAAATCAGTGTGCAATTCCAAAAATGATGCACATTAAAAACAAAGAGGTCAATGATTGATCAGCGTAAACATTACTCCCTTCTGTATTTATGTCCCACACATCAGGAGGATGTGGAAGGAGGGGAAAGAACTCAGGTAATGACCCCGTCATCTCACTCCTCTCCCTGTGGCTACAACCATAACGCGCTGGTTGGAGTGATACAGCACATTGACAGCAGGGGGTTGGTACATGGCATGAGGGGAACTGTAGTGCTGCGGGAATAGTTGCTGAGGAGGGTAGGCATTCTCAAATCAAGTAATCATGTTCTGGAAAATGGAGGACTGTCTGTCCATTGCAGCACTGAATTCACGCAGTGCAGATGACAACCCAGACATTGCCTGTGCCTATTTGGCAACTTCCACCCTGCATGCTGCATCCACCTCCTCCCTCAGATCGGCAAGCATTGCTCTCTCCTGATTTAGCTGCATCTCAGCACACAGGCAATGCCTCTCTCCAACCTCCTTGTCCAGCAACCTCATCACGTTCTCCAACTCCTTTGAGAGAAGCTGAGCCTTCAACAACCTCTGATGCTTGCGTCTCAGCTGGGGTACTGTGGGACATATCAGGAAAAGGGGATCAATAGTGGAAGGGTGCTTTTCGACAGATGAAACCATGATGATACCATACCTGTCTCCTCAAGTGACAGTCCTGCCTTGCCCCTTCCATTGATAGTGATTTCTGTGACTATGTCGTTGCTTTCTGAGATGTCCATATCTTCGTTAGCAGTGACCTGCCCTTCTCGGCTGGCATGTCTCCCCCATCAGTGCTGTTGGTTGCCATCTGAGATGACTCAGGGATGAGCAGTGGGGAATCAGGGCTCTGCAATGCACTAACCATGCTCAAGGGTGTTGCTGAGCAGCTAGTCCCCCAGATGTTATGGCAGTGATCAAAGTACTGTCAGTCTAAATGTCCACTGCCATTCCTCCTGTTGTGATCTAGCACATCATGGAACTCCTTCCTCAGGCTCTTAAGCTTGGTGACTACCTGGCCTTTACTGTGGCTGTAAACAAGTGCTGAAAATGCACTGGCCAGCCGTTCAAAGGTAGGGCCATCCCTCACTGTCCTTGTGAGCTCCCTTAGACATGAGGTCGAGAAGCAGACTAAGCTCTGCATCTCCCCAATTAGAAGTCATTATTTCTTCACTGCTATTCTAAACTTCACTGGTATTCCTAAATTAGAACGTACCTACAAAGCCTCCCTGCTATGCACACTGTCGGTGTTTTAAAATTCCCACTCCTGCATCTCAGGCTGACGATGTCACTGTGACATCATCAGCCCACCCATAACCAGCCACTTGTAGCAACTGTACCTTCAGGCCAGGCAGCAGAGCGCAGTGGTCCACTGATTATCCTTCCCCGAGAAGGGTTGGAATCGGCACCTCGGAGCCGGCCATGGCGCATTCAGAGAGAGGCAAGTCTCTAGGCATAAGGGCGGAGAACCTTTACAGATGACATTTTCCTTGCTTAAAAGGGCCTTAGTTTTGCAAGTGCAGCAGGTAATCAAGTTGGCAGATAGGATGCTGGCCTTCATTGCTCAAGGGATTTAATTTTAGAACATGGAGGCTCTGCTGCAAAACTGTGCCCAGTTCTGTTCTCTTTTCTTGAGAAAGGCCACACTGCCACTGGAGAAGGTGTAGAGGAGATCCACCAGGTTGATTTCAGGAATTAATGGATATCTTACAAGGAGAGATTGAAAAGCCTGTGACTATATGTATTGGTGTTTTTAAGGATGAGAGGGGAAATCTTAATAGAAATATAAAATTATGAAAGGAATATACAAGAGAGAAGCAGGGAGGCCATTGCCAATGGCAGATGAGACTAGAACTTGGAGACATAGTCTCAAGATTTAGGGGTGTAATTTTAAGACAGATGATGAGTAACTACCTTTCCTAGGGAATTGTGAATTTGTGGAACTCTGCCCAATGAAGCAGTAGAGGCTGCTACATTAAATACATAGATTTTTGAATAATGGGGGAATTAAGGGTCAAGAGGAACAGACAGGTAAGTGAAGGCAAGTCCACAGCCAAATCAGTCATATTGAACAGCAGAGCAGGCTTTATGGATCAGATGGCCTTCTACTGATCCTATTTTTATGTGCAGTGAAATGCGTGAAAATTAGATATAATAAACAATCTGCAATGTTAAGCAAATTAGTAATTTTAAAAATCAATAAATTGCCAGACTTGGATGAAATTAATACAGCATTAAAAATTGCATAAATTCAAATTAATGAACATGAACTCTGCTTCACTTCCCATAGATATTGCCTAACTTGTGATGCATTTCCAAGATTTCCTTTTTTTAAATTTCAGATTTGCAGCACTTGCATCTTATTTTTTGCTGATCAAGACTGGTTACCATGAATTTGAGAGGGGAGATTGTCACTAATTGAAGAGTGAAAAGTAAAAGGCTGTTAAATCCAAATAAAACTTGGAAACAAAATGGATAAAAGCAAAAAGTAATGGCAGAAAAGTGGTGAGGTTTTGCTGGGCTCACTTTTTGTAATATACATCAAGGCCTTGGACTTAAGTATGATGCACAATGAAGTATGAAGGTTGCAGATAATACCAAAACTGATTGAGAAGTTGGTTGTGGGGAATAATGCTGGAGGCTGCAGAAAAATGATAATGGTTAGATTGGCAGAAAAGTAGCAGAAGGAAATTAACCTGGAGAAATGAAAGATGATACATTTGAGGGAGCAACACAGAATAAAGGTTCACAGACTTTAGGCGGCTTTACATTCGGGTATTTTGGCCACCTGAAAGCAGCTAGTGTAGGAGTAATGGCCGTTGTTCTGGTCACTGCTTTACAAAGGGGATGCTATTGGACAATATAAGATACAGATTTATGAAACTTGACAGTGTCTCACAAGTTTAAGTTATGCAGAGATTGGTTTGTGTCGGACTATTTTTATTGGGATAGAGGAGAATGAGGAACATTGAAATACAAAAAATTAGAACAGACCAAGATAAGATGAAAGGAAGGACCCTGGCAAATAATAACTAGGCAACACAGATTAAGCTAATTAGCTGAACATTCGTAGTCTCGAACTGTCTGAAAGGGTAGTGAAGGGAGAAACACACAATATTTTTTTTAAAATCCGAGATTAGTTTATGGATTCTGCTGCCTAGAGAACAATGGAAAATTTTAATCCAAATATCATTGATACTCTGCAACTCAAAAGTTCAACTCAATCCTTGCTTTCCAGCCTAAAGGATTGCAATCAATAAAGATTGGCAACATCTGGTTCACGATCACACTAAACAGTGGCACTCAAGGATATGTACTCAATCCATTACTCATCTCTACAGCTAAATACTAATCCAACTCCATCTTCAAATTTACCTGAGACACCAGTGGTGGCCTGGGCATCAAACAATTAAGGAGAATACAAGAAATTGAAAGTCTAGTAGCACAGCCCCAAGATGTCAACCTCTGTCTCAACATCAACAAAACGAAGCTGATCATTTTACTTCAGGAGAGGGGGCAGAGTCTACATTAATGATGCTGAAGTCAAGGGTAGATAGCTTCAAGCTCTTAGGAATAGATACTTCCAAAGACCTGGACAAGTATTTTGACAGGACTGTCAAGGTACACCAACTATACTTTCCTAGAACAGCAAGGAAGCTCAGCACGTCCCTCAACAACTTCTACAGATGCAACAAAAGCATACTTGCTGGTGCATAACAGTGTGGTACAGGAGCTGCTCTATTCAATGACAGAAGCCACAGAAGTTAGTGAATACAACAGAAAATAAACCCCTCCCTCCATGGACTCCACCAACATCACCCAGTGCCAAGTAAACACAGCCAACATACTGAAAGACCCACTACATCCCTGTCACACACTCTTTTCCCTCCTCCCATCAGAAACATTTTGTTTCTCACAGCCATCATACTCCTGAAGGAATCCAATCACAGTGCCCTTGAGACTAAGTGATCTTTCTTCGAAGTAAATTGTGTTCTTTCCATAGCTACATGTAAATGGTAACTGCTGAGTTAAGAACAGGCTGGCTGAAACATAGAGGCCTTAAAGGGACAGGCCACCACCAAGGTCGAGGCTGGAAATATGGCATGAGGGCTACAAGACTGAAGCTCAAGGGACTGTGACCTTCCCTTCTGTCCATATTACTAACAAATGTCCAGTCACTAGAGAATAAAATTAATGACCTGAGAGCAAGTCTGCTTTATCAGAGACAGACAAGATAAATATCAGTTGTTTGTTGCACCAAGACCTGGCTAACAAAGAACCAATATGACACCACAACCCAAGAGGGGTTCACCATTCACAGATTGGATTGGAACTCTGATTCTGGCAGAGGGAGAACGGTGTGTGCTTTCTAGTTAATACTGGCTGGTGCACGGAAGTCGGAATCATGTCAACCTCCTGCTCTACTACCTTAGAGGAAATCTCGTTTAAATGCAAACTGTTCTATCTATCCTGAGAGTTCTCATCAGTGATTCTCACTGGATGCCAATTACAAATAGTTACTTGCGGAGTTGCACGATGAGGTCAGTAAACAAGAGATGGACTATTGTGACACACAAATCTTAATTGGCTACTTTAACCAGACCAGACTCAAGAAAACCTGCACAACTTGCTGCACCAGAGGTCCCAGCATAGACTATCGTTGCTATACCAAGATAAGAAAGGCCTACCATTCTTTCCCGAGACCACAATTTGGCAAGTTGGATCACCTGGCTGTGGTCCTTTTGCCTAAAGAGAGTGGCTCAAGAAATCAGGTGGACACAGAACTTCCTCGAGTCAGCATATTGGGCAGTGTTCAAGGACTTAGCTGAGATTTGAATGATGACACCAGGGCTATTACTGACTTTATCAAAACAGCTGTGGATGAGTGTGTCCCTACCAAATTGTTCAGAGTTTTCCCCAATCAAAAGCCTTGGATGAACAATGAAATCCAGAAACTGCTGAGAACCAGATTACCAGCATTTCAGTCCAGAAAATCAGATCACTATAGAAGGAGCAGGTATAACCTACAGAAAGCCATCTCCTGAGCGAAATGGAGTTTTCAGAGGAAAACGGAAACAACAAAAGATCATTGACAGCTGTGGCAGGGCCTAAATGACATAACCTGCTACTAAACAAAAGCCGGTGCAAGAGACAACAAAGCTTCACTCCCAGATTAACCCAATGTCTTCCAAGCCAGATTCTGCCACAAGAATAAGGAAGCACCACCAGTGCACACCATCATGTCCTCTGATAATCCCCTCCTGCCCGTATTCAAGGATGATGTGCAGGCTGCCTTCAGGAGGGCGAATCAGAGGAAAGCATCCAGTCTGAACTGAGTACCCAGCCAAGTATCAAAAAAACTATGCTGACCAACTTGCCAATGTATTCATAGAGATCTTCAACACGTCACCATGCAGGGTGTAGTACCCACCGGTTTTAAATAGGTGCTCAAGAGTGGTCACCTGCCAAAATGACTATCGACCAGTGGCACTCACATCAACAGTGATGGTGTTTTGAGAGTCTGGTGTGGAAGCATATCAGCTCCTGTCCGAGTGGAGACATGGATCATTTCCAATTTGCCTATCATAGCAAAAGGTCTACAGCAGATGTCATCTCAATGGCTCTACACAAAGCCTTGGAACACCTGGATAGCAAAGATGCATACATCAGGATCTCTTAATTGACTACAGTTAAGCATTCAACACAATCATCCCCTCAAAATTGATCAGCAAACTCCAAGACATGGGACACAACACCCAACTGTATAACTGGATCCTGGATTTCCTCACTTCCAGACCACAATCACTGATGACTGGTAAGAACATGTCCTCCACAATCTCCATCAGTACTAGAGCATCACAGGGTTGTGTTCTTAGTTCCCTGCTCTATTCACTATACACTATGACTGTGTGACTTCATACAACAACAAAACCATTTATAATTTCGCTGACAATACCACGCTAGTGGGTTGTTGTAAAAAGGGGAGACGAGTTAGCATAAGAGAGATTGAAAATGTAACTGAATGGTGCACCTACAACACAACCTCACACTCAATGTCACCAAAACCAAGGAGCTGATCACAGTCTGGTAATAGAGACATCAATACCCCTGAACGCAAAGCTCAGGACATCACAGGCAAAACCTCCCCACCATCAAGAACATCTAAGGGTAATGTTGCAATCAGAGAGCAGCAGCAATAATCAAGGATCCACATCACCCATCATGAAGGATGTATAGGTGCCACAAGAATCACACCACCAGGTTCAGGAACAGCTGCTACCCCTCCACCATCAGATTCCTCAACAACAAAATCAATCAGGACACTTACTTTTGCACTTCACTGATTTTTATTTTCTCTCTATATTGCAGTTTGTTTACATTTCTTTAATTATTTACATGTGTACATTGAGTAGTTTTTTTTGCACTACCAAGAAAAAGAATTTCAGGGTTGTATGTGATTGATTCTGACAATAAATCTGAAAATCTTAAATTTCAATGTTAGAGATAACTTGTCCATTTGTTGAAGAACCCTTCTCACTGTACAGGCACTTTGTGTTAAATGAACCAATTAAAACAAACAAAAATTATATATACTTTCTAGGAAGTGATCTTCTATGGTCCCAGGACTACCGGGCAGTATCTTCAGGGAAAATGCGAATACAATTTTCAGTTACTTTTGTTCAGAAAATTTTGCAAACTCAGACACCCTATTTTCTCAAACGCAACTGGGGAAGATCCCAAAAGGAGCCAGATCGATCTGCAGCGGGGAAACTCAACTGAGGAAGACTCAGCGGTTACCTTTCATCAGGAAACACGAGGAAAACCTTTCCCGCAAGGCAATGATTATACTCAAGAACGATGTCTGACCGGGAGGCCAGTGCTGTCTATCAGCCACAAAAATAACACAGGCCCCAGGAGGATGAATAATCAGCACAACCTGCGGCCACACCGCGACAACCTCGTCCACCTCTCCGCGAGGCCGAGGCCTCAGGCGACACTCACCATATGCGTAGATTCCCCGCAACAAGTCCTCCCGCAGCCCCATGGTATCGAAGGTGGGGGTGACGTCCACCTCCTCGCTCGTCTCGAACTCCACTTTGGAGATGTCCTCTTCCTTCATGATACGTTTCCTCCCTGAGCTCGCCATGTTCAAGCGGCACACGCAGAACCTCTTCCACGCTCCTCCCGACAGGCCCGGCAACGATCACATGACGTGTGCGTGCTGACGTCATCGCGGGAAGGTCTTTCAGTTTGGTTGGGAAACGGTGAGCTGCTGGAGGACTGACAGGTGATTGATTAGTGGATCCAGATGGGGTGGTAAAAACAAAATTGCCAGGTAGGTCAAGTTGTTGTCTCAGAAGATCTCCGCAGGGCATATGAAGAAGATACACGAATATCTAAGAAGTCTGAGGGGTAGTGGATACTCTCCCAAACTTCTGCAGATGTATTATGGAAAGTATTGTGGCTGGTTGCAACAGTCTGGTTTGATAACTCGAGAAGGCTGCAAAAAGTGGGGCTGACCTTCCGTCCATTGAAAACATCTGTGTGAGATGCTGCCTCAAAAGGGCAGCCAACACTTTTTAAAAAAACCCTTACCTTGGCCACAACCTCCTTTCACTGCCGTCTCAAGTATTAGGTACAGAACCCTTAAATCCAAAACCTTTAGATTGTTTTTTCCAACAACTATCAGGCTCTAGAGTCTAGAACTTTCCTGTACTACCTTAGTCATAAACTAGTTTGAGACCATCAAAACATCTGTCTGCTCTGATGAAATATCATTTTTTCTTGTACTAACTGCAACAATGAATATCTCTGTCCCTTGATTTTTTTTGTTTTTGTATGTTATTGTATAATTAAATGTCTAATATTGAAGTTAAACAATAAAATCTGCAGATACCAGGGTCTAGTGCAATACACAAAAGTGCTAGAGAAACTCAGCAGATTACAAGGCATCCTAGAAATTAAAGGCAATCAATATTTTGAGCAATGGCACTTCATTAGGGAAAGGGGAGGAACAATGGCTAACAGGTCAGAAGTGATAGGTGGGAGGGTAGGAGAAAGAAGCTGAGAAGCGATGAGAGGGGGGAAAGGGCTACGAAGGAAGGGGTGGGGAGGGAAAGGAGACAAAGGAATAGGGAAAGAAAGAGATTAGGGGAGATGGTGTAACTGAAATTGAAGAAGTCAATATTGATGCTGTCTGGTTGGAGACCTCCAAAATGGCCTCAATATGGCAGTATAAGCCTATGGACAGAAATGCTAATAGCAATGGTTTGTGGAATTAAAATGGTTGGCCACTGGGATGCTTTTGCTGTTGCAGCAGGCAGAGCAAAGATACACAATGAAACAATCTCCCAGTCTCCCTGATGTAAAGAAGATCTCATTGGAAGCATCAAATGCAGTAAATGACCCTATAGATTAATGTGAAGTGTTGCTTCACTTAGAAGGTCTGTGTGGGGCCTCGAATAGTGGTGATGCGGGTGGTGTAAGTGCAAGAGTAGCACTTCTTGCAGTATCTTACATATGATTTCAGCAAGTAAGAATTTTGGTCAATCTATACTTTTTTCTTACTCATTACTCAATATCAATGGGTAAAAATGTCAGTCAATGTTTCTGATCTGGAACCTTTACTGAGACTAAAGAATTTATTTCCCTAATCTCTTTCTCATTCATGTACATAATATCACCTGCTTTTCTCTTTGGTCCAGACCTGAAACATTAATGGACCTTTCTACCCATGGATGCTGTCTGACCTTTTGAGATCTTCCAGCAATTCTTTGTTTAAGTTTTCTCCATCTGCAGTATTTGTGCTTCGCTGTTGAGGAGTAGTTGATGGGCAGATGAAACCAAGTGGAGAGGGAAGGGTGAAAATAGTGACTGAGGCTAGGAGGTGATGTGGAGACAACAAAGGGCTGCAGATCATGGAATCTGATAAGAAAGGAAGGTGATGAGTGGAACCAGATCAGGGAGGGATGGTGGACAGGTGGGGACTGCCTGCTTTTGGCCCATATCCCTCTAAACCAGTTTTATTTTCAAACTTTTGCCACTCACATACCACCTTAAGTAATCCCTATGCTATAGGTGCTCTGTGATTAGTAAGAAATTACTTAAGGTGGTATGCGAGTGGCAAGAAAAAAATTTGAAAACCACTGTTTTAATTGTACCTAATTGACTCGTTATGTGTACGGTTTCATAACTCCAAAGGAAATGGGCCAATGACAATTTTTCTCAAGCAAAATATTTCAGTAACAATTGAGTCTAGAGCAGTTTTCTCAACCTTTTTCCCCCACTCACATACCACCTTAAGTAGTCCCTTACTAATCACAGAGCACCTGTGGAATAGGGATTACTTAAGGTAGTATGTGGGTGGAAAGAAAAAGATTGAGAACCACTTCTCTACACCTCTCCAATTTCTTTTCAATGTTGCAATATACCTGCCTCAATCACCTTCTCCAATAGCCTATTCCATACACGCATCACCCTCTTTTAAAAAAATGTTACCCCTCAGGTTCCTGTTAAATCTCTCTTCCATCATCTTAAACCCATGCCCTCTGGTAACCAATTCCCCTACTCTGGACAAAATACTCTGCGTTTGTGGTGATACAACCACTGGACTGTCAGTGACTGTCTGTGCCCGTTCATAGTCCTGCACTGCCTACTGCAGGGAGCAACCTATAGTACCTGCAGGGAGGTAACCTGGGAGACTGGCCCCACATAAAGGCTCACTCTGCCCCCAGACAGGAGAAGAGCACACAGAGCCAGAAAGGATACAGAACCTGGAGTACAAGTTTTAAACTAATTAAAGCCTGTAGTGCAGCCTTTCGTTGTTTAGGCCTGTTTATTTGCACTGCAGCGCACTACAATTTAATTAGCTTAATTTTAAAGAACCATGGAGAAGTTTCTCAGCATAAGGAAGCTGGATATTGACTCCGAACACCCGGAAGCTCCAGCACACTTCAAGTTCTGGAAGCATACAATCAGGGCAATCATCTGAGGTCATCAACTAAGACCAGAATAAACTCAAGGTACTATGCATGAAACTGGGCCCATTCACATTTCAAGACAATCCTGGAAAGAATCACCAGGCCCCCAGAGAATGTATTCTACTTCAGGTACCTGCTTAGCACCAGGCTACAAAAACCAGGTGAGACAATGGTGGCTTACCTTGGGGCTTTGTGTGAGCTGGTGCTCCTGTGCATGGCTGAGTCCTGGGTGGCTGCTGGGGAAGTGGAACAACTCATCTGGGATGCATGTGTGCAAGGCCTGTGATCGAGGGTGACCCAACAGAGACTGCTGGAAGAAAGCAATGCTTCCCTCACAAGGGTCATTGAATGTGGTCCATTCCCTGGAAGCTCCATCCTACCACACAGAAGGCTTCGATACCTGCCTGCAGCCCCCATCAGCTTGGCTGACACGACTTCCACCACCGCTGAGGGTCCCTTCTGTGGAGAAGCAATCACTGCCACTGTAGCATCCCACCGCTCTAAGTTCTGTGGGATCTGGTGTAGGTCCGACAGATGTTCCCTGAAGAACTATCCTGTGAGGAATTCGCATTGCTCCCGGTGCAGTAAGAAAGACTATTTTGTCAAGGTGTGACAAACCCGCCGGGAGCGCTGCGGTCCTCCATGACCAGCTGGAAGCCCATTTCGATGCTCTGGGCGCCTCCATGTGTGAGTATTGGGCAGCGCCATTGCTCCACCCATCACTTCCGCCCACACTGGTGGCGTCACTTCCGGCCCGGCTGTCGAACCATGCAGCTCCCCACAGGCGCTGCCATCTTGGACCGGCCAACTTCTGCCCGTACTGAACATGTCACTTCTGCCCCGCCAACCAGACAATGTGGTCAACATGTGTGTGTGTACAGCAAACTCCTCGCTTCCCATGCCGACTCATGCCACACAGATGATGATGCTTCCACCATCCTGGATCATCAGGACTGCACCTATAAACTGCTACTCGCCGCTGCCGCTGGGAGCAGTGACTCAGACCCCAAGTCAGTCATAGAGTCCACACAGTCAGACAACATCCCCCACGGACTCAGGTGCTCAATGATGGAGATAGCTGTCAACAGGAAGGTAATAAAATGCCTGTTCTATAGCGGTATTACTGAGAGCTTCATGCCCCCACACGTGGTCTGTATGCTGGCATCCAAAGTATATCCAACGAACTTTTCCATCACCTTTGTGGCCCAGGACCACTCCATCACAGCGCTGGGATGCTGTTTAGTAAATTTGACTGTGGGACAGGAAACCTACAAAGGGTTCAGGCTCCTGATCATGCCAGAGTTCTGTGCCCCGATTATCCTGGGTTTCAATTTCCAGTGCCATCTCTGCAGTGTCATGCTGGCATTTGGTGGCCCACTCCCCCCCTCACTGTCCACAACGCCAAGCCTAGAGACTACCCCATTCCACCTATAGACTGTCCACTCTACGGGTACCTCCTCCCTCCCTCCCTCCTCAATCACCTGATGCCAGACTGCAAGCCTATTGCGTCTGAGAACAAGCGCTACTGTGCAGCTGACATGGCCTTCATTAAAGCCGAGTTGCAACAGCTTCTGGCAGAAGGGTAATAGAGCCCAGCACTAACCTCTGGTAAGCTCAGGTTCTGGGTGTCAAAGGAGACAGTAAACCGAGGATGGTCATCAACCAGTACACCCAGCTGGATGCTTACCCACTACCCCGTATTGCCAACATGGTCAGTGAGATAGCCCAGTACAAGGTATTCTCCACCCTTAACCTAAAGTCAGCCTATCACCACCTCCCCATCCAAGCCCGGGATAAGCCCTATCCGCCTTCAAGGCTGACGGGTGCCTTTACCAGTTCCACCGGGTCTGCTTTGGGGTTACAAATGGAGTCTCTGTGTTCCAGAGGGAGATGGATCATATGGTAGACCGACATAACCTAAGAGTGACCTTCCCATACCTGGACAATGTCACCATCTGCAGCCACAACCAGCAGGACCATGATGCTAACCTGGAGAAGGTCCTCCAGACAGCAGAGGCATTAAATCTCACCTAAAATAGGGGAGAAGTGCATGTTCAGCACCACCCACCTCGCTATCCTTGGGTGCATCGAGGAACATGGTGTCATCGGTCACGACCCTGAGCGCATGCCCCTCTGATGGAACTCTTACACCCCCCACATGCTCAAGGCCCTGTAGAGGTGCCTAGGGCTGTTTTCCTACTTTCCCAGTGGGTCCCCCAGTTCTCAGATAAGGTCCTCCCACTGGCCCAAGCCACCACCTTTCCACTCCCCACTGAGGCGCAAGCGGCCTTCGCCTGCATCAAAAAGGATATTGCCAATGCCATGATGCATGCCATGGATGAAAACACCTTATTACAGGTGGAGTGCGATGACTCCGATGTTGCCTTCGCTGCCACCCTCGACCAAGGGGGCAGACCCATGGCCTTTCTCTCCCGAACCCTCCAAGGCTCAGAGTTTGGGCACTCCGCCATCGAAAAGGAGACCCATCGAAAAGGAGACCCAGCAATCCACCACTGGCGCCACTATCTGGCAGGCAGGAGGTTCACCCTCTTCTCAGACCAGTGTGCGGTGGCATTCACGTTCAACACCCCCCACAGAGGCAAGATCTGATCTTGCGCTGGAGAGTCGAGCTGGCCACATTCAGCTACGACATCCAGTATAGGCCAGGGAAGCTCAATGGCTGCCCAATGCCCAGTCCCAGACCTGCACCAGTGCACAGTCTGATCAACTTCAGGCACTGCAATACACCCTTTTCCACCCAGGCATCACACCTGTACCATTTTGTGAAATCCCGGGATCTCCCCTTCACTGTCCAGGAAGTCCAGATCATGACTGAGTACTGCTGGGTCTGTGTGGAGTGCAAACCACGCATCTTCTGTCCAGCACAGGCCCACGTAATAAAGGCCACTTGGCCCTTTGAGAGATTCAGCATCGACTTTAAGAGACCACTGCCTTCCACGAGTAAAAACGTCTATTTCCTCTTGGTTATAGACGAATACTCCCATTTGCCATCCCTTGCCCCGATAGCTCCACCGCCTCCATTATAAAAGCGCTGGTGCAGATCTTTACCGTGTTTGGATACCCGGCTTTCATCCACAGTGACCAGGGGTCCAGCTTCATGAGTGAGGAGCTGCACCAATACCTGGTGATGCAGGACATCGCACCTAGTCGCCACACCAGGGGCATCGAGCAGGTTCCACCTGCTCCTGCAATCACTGGTTCCACATAAAGGCTCACGCCACCCCCTGGACAGCAGCAGGGTACACAGAACCAGAAGGGATACAGAAACTGGTGTGCAGGTTTTAAGCTAATTAAAGCCTGTAGTGCAGCCTTTTCATTGTTTGTGCCTGTTTGTTCACACTGCAGCGCACCACAGCGTTCAGTTAATCTGTACCTCTTATAATTTTGTATATCTCTTTGAGATCATCCTTCATACTTCTTCACTCCAAGGAATAAAGCCTTGCCCTGCTCAATCTTTCCTTATACCTCAGGTCCCCAAGTCCTGATAACACCCTCATAAATCTTCTCTGCACCCTCTTCAGCTTGACAGCATCTTTTCTGAAGCATGGTTACCAAAACTGAACACAATAGTCCAAATGGTGCCTCACCAATGTCCTATACAACTGCAGCATGATCTCCCAACTTATGTACGCGATACTCTGACTGATGAAGGCCATTGTATCAAAAGCCTTTTTGAGCACTCAGTCTACCTATACAATGTACCTGTGCGAGATCCCTTCACTCTATAACACTTCCCAGATCCCTACCATTCTCTGTGCAGATTCTACCCATGTTAGACCTTCCAAAATGCAACACTTCACATTTTTCTATGTTAACTTCCATCAACCATTCCTCTGCCCACTGCACAACTGATCAAAATTCCTCTGCAATTTTATTCAACATTGTTATATGTGGATTGTGGAGGAACAAGTGGCCTCCCTGTCTGGAACATTATGGATTGTGGCAGATCATGTGACTTCCCTATCTGAAATCTAGTCGGAGGTCGCATCATCTGCCGATCAAGGTTGGACTCCGGCCACCCACTTAGTGTTGGCTCATTTAAATGAATCAGCATCTCATTGGCCAGATGCCCAGCTCAGAACAATATAAACATCGAAGCATGCCATATTTCTCTCTCTCTGTCTCTTGGTCCAAGTCCCGGACATCACTCCATGTCAAGTCGCTACTGCAGATATCGCTGGAGGAGTCACGGATAAGGTGTACACAAATACTTGATTGAGCTATGGTACTGTGCTTGCAAAGAGTTGCACCCCCATTGGTACAGGGAATCGGGAATATGTTTGAAAGTCCCTATCTATGAAGTGTGTACATGTGTACACGTGCAGGAGTGAGTGGTAGGGTAAGCAACCACCAGTATCGGAGTCCTTTGTGCTTGATGTGCCGGGTTACACCATTATAGTTTTTGTCTCATACTATGTAGAAGATAGACAGCCACTGGTATCAGAGACCATCCTGGGTCCATTGTGAATTCTATGTAGCTATTAAGAAGTAATTAAGTATCATTTGATGTCTTCCCCTGTTTGTTTTCCATGTATTCAATAAAGTTACCTTTGTTTGTAACACTTGTGTCTGGACGTCTCTCAACTTTCCCAAACACAACAACCTTCTACAATATAAGATACTTTAGTGTTATCCCCTATCGTGGAACAGGTGGCCAGTGGCACAGGTAGCATTGCTGTTATGCAATTACAGTGCCAGCAACCCAAGTTTGAATCTGATGGAATTTGTACGTCCTCCCTGTGACTCTGTGGGCTTTCTCCCACCCTTCAAAAACATACAGGGTTTCTAGGCTAATTGGCGTATTTGGGTGGCACAGACTTGTGAACCGGAAAGACCTATATCTATGTTTTTACAAAAACTTGCTAATCATGCTATGTATGTTTTCATCCAAATCATTGATATAAATTAAAAAAAGCAGTGGCCTAGCACTGAACCCTGTGGCACATTACTCGTCACAGGCCTCACTGACCAAACTGTGCAGACTATCCCCAATTAGCTTTTGTCCAAACAAGTGCATGTACATCTTTGTCCTCACAATGCAGTCTAGTACCTTACCAACCACACATGTTAGGCTCACTGGCCTGTAGTTCCTAAACTGTTCCCTGCAACCTGACATGAATAGAGGGATATTTGCCAACCTCCAGTCTTCTGGCAACTCACATATATCTAAGAACAACTCAAAAATCTCAGCCAGGGCATGTTTAATTTCCTCTAGCTTCCTGTAGTGTGCTTGGATATATCTGATTAGGTCCAGGAGATTTGTTTATCTTCATATGCACCAGGACCTTGCACCTCCTCAAGTTTAATTCTGATTGTTCTCAAGACACTACCATTGACTGCCTCAAGTTTCCCAGACCGAGTGTCTTTCTCCACAGAAATAAAGAGAGGAGAAGTACGCACAGAGGACCTCCCCTATCTCCTGTGGCTCCGTGTGGAGCTAACCGGATTGATTCCTGAGGGGTCCAATTTATGCTCCAAAATTTGGAAATTGGGCTCCTTCAAATAAGATAAAGTTTATTTGTCACAAAATAACTAATTCAGTGAGAAGGGTTCTTCTGTGAACAGACTCACAGGTTATTTCCAACCTTCATGTAAAGAGCAAATTTACAGAGTATACGATTATAATGAAAAGAAAGATCAACTAATACCAAGCAAAGACAGCATGATACCACTCTTATTAGATTCATTCAGTAGCCTGATGGCAGCAGAGAAAAAACTGTTTTTAAGTCAGTTGATGCATGCTTTCACACTCTTAAGCCTTCTCCCTGATAGAAGGAGGGAGAAGAGAGTCTGTCTGAGGTGTGATGAGCCCTTCAGTGTGTTGGCTGCCTTTCCATGGCGAGGAGGGAAATTTGCACAATGGTATGATGGCATTCACTATCTCCTGTATTTTCTTCAGATCTTGAGCAGAGCAGAGCAGATCTCATACAATGCACCCAGCAAGTATGTGTTCATTGTTGAAGTTGTTGAGGGACAAACTTCCTTAGTCTTTTCAGAAAATAGAGACATTGGTGTACTTTTTTGACCATCAAGAGACTGAGTGACTCTTAGGGGAGGGAAGGGAAATAGGCAGTCATCAACAGCCCCCCTGTGGCTGTTCCCCTCAACAATAAGTATACTGTTTTGGATATTGTTGAAGGGGATGATCAAAAAGGGACAAATTGTAGTGGTCAGGTCTCTGGCACAGAGTCTGGGCCTTCAGCTCAGAAGGGAAGGGGAGAGAAGACCAGATCTGTAGTGATTGGGGATTCGATAGGGGAACAGATAGGAGATGCTGTGAACAAGATCGAGATTTCTGAATGGCATGTTGCCTCCCAGGTGCCAGGGCCAGTGATGTCTCAGATTGAGTCCACAGCATTCTCAAGCAGGAGGGTGAGCAGCCAGACATCATGGTCCACATTGGTTCCAGTGATATAGATAGGAAAAGTGATGAGGTCCTGAGGAACAAATATAGGATGCAAAGAAGGAAGCTAAAAACAGAACCACAGAGTGGTAATCTCCGGATTCTGCCAGTGAGGGCAGGAATAGTAATTTATGGCAGATGAATGTGTGGCTGAAGAGTTGGTACAGGGGGCAGAGGTTCAAATTTGTGGATCATTTGGATCTCATCTGCGGAAGGTATGACCTGTACAAAAAAGACGGGTTGCACCTGAAGGGACAGGGACTAATATCCTGGTGGGAAGGTTCACGAGAGCTGTTGGGGAGCACTTAAACTAGTTTGGCAGGTGGATGGAACCAGAATGAGAGGTCAGTGCATGAGGGCAGAAGACACACAAGTAGAGATATACTGTGAAGCGAAATTGTGTGGTAGGTAGTCAATAGGGCAAAAGTGCAAGTGCAAGATTAAGGATTTAAAATAGGTACTTTGGAAACAAAGTTGAAAAGAGTGATGAATTACACACTGTAGGTCTTGATTTTAAAAGCCTGTTGTATATGAAATAAAGTTGATGATCCAGTAGTGCAGCTGGAAGTTGGCAGATATGAATGTCATTGTGGCCATCACAGAGTTGTGGCTGAAAGAAGAGCACGGCTGGGAACTAAATATTCATGAATATACAGTATCTGGAAAAACAGGAAGGTAGGAAGAGGGGGGTGGGGTGATTCTGCTGGTTAAAAATGGAATGAAATGTTCAGAAAGAGGAGACATTAAATCAGAAGATATACCATATTGTGGTGGTATGTTATTAAATATATAAACCGGTGGAGACCCATCCCCCCCTCATTCTGGCCTAGGCTTGCACAGAGGCAAGACCTCAAGACCTAGCTGTATATATTAGCCTATTAAAACTAGCGTTTTACCTGGACTCTGCTTCGTGTGATTTGATGCTAGTCGCCATCAATTTAATTGGCTAATATATATATCCAGAATGGATGCCCCACGAGCCCTCAACTCAGCTGAGTCCCAACTTAGAGACCCAGGAACAGAGATGGGCCCCGCACACGTGCAGCCAGAAACTAATCGGATGGAGAGCTGCAAGATCGGGATCGTGAGAGAGAGAGAGAGAGCGACCCACCCAGTGGTCGTGGTGGACTACAGAAGGGGCAGAAGCATCCCGGAGCAGGTAATGAGCGGCCGAGAGCCCTGCCTGTTAACTAACTCGCCACGACCAGGACCGGCCGTGTAGCCCACTGGTCCTGGTGTACGACCAAGGGTCACGCCAAGTGCGGGTGGAAGACGTGAGGAAAGACGTGAGGAAAGTCGCCTTACCAATCGCGACTTACTGGCAGGACTGTGGGGACAGACTACTACCCCAGAGCCAACCCCAACTGTCCTCGATTCCCTGGAGAAGGCCCGCATTCCCGCAGGACCGGGTGACCAAGTGGGAGAGGGATCAGGACCAGTATTCGCCCCCCCCCCCCAGCTACCGAACCACAGGCTGAGGTTCAGCCAGGTACTGAGGCCCAACAGGCTAGAGCTGGATCACAGAACCCCCGGAGCAAGCATGCACTTCGGCCAATGGCAGAGATGCTTTTTAAATTATGCGGGGTGGAGGGAGCGTCAGTGGAGGAGATGCTGATGCTACTGTTAGCTCAGCTGGGGGATTGCCCATATTCATTAATACAGGACACTAAGTCGTATCAAGAAGCAATGAACACTCTGCAGAGACACTATAATAGAGGGCACAGTGAGCTGTACTCCAGGCATCGGCTGATGACAAGATCACAGCAGGCAGGGGAGTCTGATAGAGACCTCATACTTGCACTGAAAGATTTAGTGAGGGCTTGTACTTTAAAGCAGTATCAGCCCAAGACCTGGTAAGGGACAGAATTGTAGCCGGTGTCAGATTGACAGAAATAAGACAAAGGCTGCTGGAAAAGGGGATGGTTAGGCTTGAAGAGGCAGAAACTATTGTGGAGGCTCTGGAGGACTCTAGGAGGGACGAGAGAAGTACTCAGACCTGGACTCGTTAGCTCTTCACAGGGAGAGATACATGGGTGATCAAGGGCAGCACATAGTGGCAGCAGCCCCATTGGAGCCCTTTCTGTGGGCAGCTAAAGCAACCCAGAGCTCACTGGCCGGCGAGGGAGAAGGACTGTTCGAAGTGTGGGAAGAAGGGGCATTACGTGAAAGTGTGCAGAAGCCTCAAGGCTCCCGCCATTGCCCTCTCTCATGCAAATGAGAGGCGGGAAAGCCCTTCTCCTTACCCCTCAGGCAAGCAGAAGCAGAGTGTCATGTGCTGTTGGCCATCTTGAGAAAGGGATGCCGGACAGGGGACATCGCGACTGGGTGACGAATACGATGCCGAATGCTACTATGAACAAGATGCAGACTCCTACCAGAACGGAGGACGTGCCATGATGGCCTCACTGTGAGTAAATTAGGCGAGTCCACATGATTTATCGGACGCAACCTTTAGTATTAAGATTAACGGGTCCACTGTAAATTGTTTAGTGGATAGTGGGAGTACGGAGAGTTTCATAGACCAAGGACTAGTAGAGCACCTTGCATTAAAAACGTACCCGAGTGACCACCAAATTTTATTGGCGTCTAACAAACATGTAACTAAGGTCAAACATTTCTGCAGGGTCACACTGGAGATACAGGGTACGGAATATGAGGGGTTTAAGTTGCTGGTGCTCCCGTGCCTCTGCGCGCCAGTACTGCTGGGGCTGGACTTTCAGTGCCAGCTGAGAAGCATCACAATATTGTATGATGGGCCGCTCCCCCCCACTACTCCTTAGAAATAGACGACACTGTAACCTTACGGCCCTGAATATAGAACCACCCCTGTTATTCACACACCTCACTCCTGACTGCACCCCAGTGGCCACCAAGAGCAGGAGGTACAGCCGAAAAACAGGGAGTTAATTAGAGCAGGTCCGCAAACTCCTGCAGGAGGGCATTATAAAGAAGAGCTCCATCCCCTGGAGAGCACAGGTTGTTGTAGTGAAGTCTGGGGAAAAGAGGCGCATAGTTGTGGATTATAGTCGGATGATCAATAAATTTACGCAGCTTGATGCCTACCTGTTTCCACGTATTGCGGACATGGTAAACAGCATTGCCCAGTACAAAGTGTTCGCCACCACTGATCTCAAGGCAGCGTACCACCAGTTGTCCATTTGAGAGAGCGACCAGATATGCACGGCGTTCGAGGCGAACGGTAGGCTGTACCAGTTCCTCCACCTCCCCTTTGGCATCACCAACGGGGTATCCCTGTTCCAGCGGGAGATGGACCGCATAGTGGACGAGTACCTCTTACAGGCGGTGTTCCCATACCCAGACAATGTTACGATTTGCAGCCACTCGCAAGCTGACCATGACACTAACCTCCAACATTGTTTTCAGGCAGCAAAGGACCGCAATCTAATGTATAATAAGGATAAATGTGTCTTCAGCACTAGGAAGCCGGTTATTCTGGGCTATGTGGTGCAGAACGGGGAAATCAGCCCGGACACTGCCCGCATGCGCCCGCTCCTAGACCTCCCAATTCCATATTCACAGAAGACATTAAAGAGATGTTTGGGGCTTTTTGCATATTACGCACAGTGGGTCCCCAACTATGCCGACAGGGCCCGCCCACTTATAAAAGCCTCAACTTTTCCTACCAAAGCCTTTAAGGAGATTAGGGATCTGAATGCGAAAGCAACCCTGAGATCCATAGATGAGATGGTCCCTTTTCAGGTAGAGACCGATGCCTCAGATGTGCCGTTGGCTGCTACCCTGAACCAGGAGAGGTGACCAGTGGATCTTTTTCTTGCCTACCCTGCAGGGGTCTGAGGTAAGACACTCGGCAGTGGAGAAGGAGGCCTAAGCCATCGTGAAAGCAGTGAGGCACTGGAGACACTTTCTGGCCTGTAAGCACATCACCCTGGTCACAGACCAACGATCCGTGGCATTCATGTTCAATAACCAGAACAGGGGAAAGATAAAAAATGATAAGATCTTGTACTGGATGATAGAATTGTCTACGAATGGCTATGACATTCTATACCACCCAGGGAGGCTCAACGAGTCCCCAGAAGCACTGTCCAGAGGCACCTGTGCAGCCCTTAACCATATGTCCCAGCTGCAGAGCTTGCACAATGAGTTGGGCCACCCGGAAATTGCTAGGCTTTTCCACTTTATAAGGGCCCAAAACCTCTCATTCTCAGTAGAGGAGGTATGGACGGTAAGCAGGGGCTGCCCCATTTGTGTGGAGTGTAAACCGCAGTTCCACCGACCAGATAAAGCTACACTAATAAAAGCTACCAGGCCTTTCGAACATCTCAGGCTCGACTTTAAAGGCCCATTCCCTTCCTACGATAGGAATGTTTATTTCTTCAATGCCATTGACGAATACTCACGCTTCCCCTTTGCTATCCCGTGTCCTGACGTCTCTGCAGCCACAATAATAAAGTGCTTGCAGTCCATCTTCAGCTTGTCCGGGTACCCCAGCTACATACACACGGACAGAGGTGCTGCCTTTATGAGCACCGAGGTCCAGCAGTACCTGAGAGATGGGCCATTGTGACCAGTCGCACTACAAGCTATAAACCCAGGGGAAACGGACCGGTAGAAAGGGAGAATGCCACCATCTGGAAAATGGCCCTGCTAACCCTAAAAGTAAGGTGGTAAGATGTGTTACCGGAGGCCCTGTACTCCATACGCTCGCTATTGTGTACTGACTCTAACATGACACCCCATGACCATATGTTTTCTTTCTCAAGGAAAGCCACGACACGCACAGTGCTGCCTAGATGGCTGATGACACTGGGACCGGTGCTCCTCCGGAAGCACTGCAGACGCCACAGGACGGACCCTCTGGTGGAGCCGTAGTGAGGCATGCGAACCCTCACTAGGCATACGTCGCATTCGGGGATGGATGAGAAGACTCGGTGGCCTCCAGGGACCGCGCACCAGCAGGAAGCGTGGGCAGAGCAGGAGAGCTGCAGACCTCTATGGACCGGCAGGACAGGACAGCAGATGATGCAGGAGAGCCACAGGCCCCGGAGGACCAGGAGGAATGCACCACGGATGACGCGGGAGGGTTGCGGACCCCTACGGAGCAGCACGACGACCGACGGACGAGCACAGCCACAACGACCAACACGAGGGGTGGAAAGTCCTACACCCCCAGAACATACCCTCGTCTAGGGCCAGGGCCCCCAGGCTCCGATACCCCCTGTGATAGTACAGATTCTATCACCAATGTGTATATGTACAGATTGTAGTGTAGGATGACTGTGATTGGCTGAGCGTGTAGCTACACCTACTGGCAGGTCTTAAAGGATTGCTCCTCGCCAGACCAGGTCATTCTGGACTGGTCGACACAACGCCGTTGGGGAATTGAGCGAAGCAGTGGCCGCACCCTAGGGACCTGCTGGCGACACGACTCCGGCGACCCCAATCCCGGCGCCACGCCAGTCACGCCGGTCACACCCTGGGGTCGGTTCTCAAAGAAGGGGTGAATGTGATAATACAGATTCTATCACCAATGTGTATATGTACAGATGGTAGTGTAGGATGACTGTGATTGGCTGAGAGTGTAGCCACACCTACTGGCAGGTCTTAAAGGATTGCTCCTAGCCAGACCAGGTCATTCTGGACTGGTCGACCTATTTGTGATATCCTCCAGTCTTTTAGTAAAGCTAATCAAAATAGGCATGCAAAAAAGGCAATGTTACAATAGCCATGGTAAATTTCAATATGCAGGCTGATTGCGAAAATCAGGTTGGTGCTGGATCCCAAGAGAAGGAATTGACTGAATGCTTTCAGATTGGCTTTTTGAAAAACTTGTGGCTCAGCCGAACAAGGAAATAGCAATTCTGGATTGGGTATTATGTAATGAACCAGAGTTGATAAGGGAGCTGAAGGTAAAGGAACCCTTAGGAGGCAGTGTTCATAATATGATAGAATTCAGCCTGAAGTTTGAGAGGGAGAAACTAAAATCAGAGATATCAGTTTAACAGTGGAATAAAGGTAAAAACAAGAATTAGAACATAGAACATCACTGGACAGGATAGGCCCTTCAGCCTATGATGTTATAGTGATAGAGAGAAACATATTCAACAAACTAAACTTTCCCTACCTAATACCCATAACTCTTAACTTATCTTTTATCCATGTACCTGAGTCTTTTAAAAGTCCTTATTATACCAGTCTCCACCAATACCCCAGCAATACATTCCAAGCACCCACTACTTCCTCTGTTTAAAAAAAAGTAACCCCTGATGTCTCCCTTAAACTTTTCTCTCCTCACCTTGTACAGATGACTTTTGATCTTTGCTAATTTCGCGCAGGAAAAAAGGTGATTGCTGTCCACCCTATCAAGGCCTCTTGTAGACCTCTATTAAGTCACCTCTCATCCTTCTTTGCTCCATAGAGAACAGTCCCAGCTCTGTTAACCTTGTCTCATAAGACATGTTCTCCAATCTAGGTGTCATCCTCATAAATCTCCTCTTCATCCTCTCCAGAGCTTCCACATCCTCCTGTAATGAGGCAACCAGAACTAAACAGAACATTCCAAGTGTGGACTAACCAGAGTTTCATACAGCTGCAACATTACCTCGTGGCTCTTGAATTCAATTCTCTTGACTAATTGAATACCAGCATTCCATGGGAGTCCTTATAAAATGCCTTACTAAAATAATTTCTACCATATCTACCATCCTCCCTTCATCAATATTTTTCCTTGCTTCCTAATAAACTCAGTTGGGTGTGTGAAGCACAATCTACCCCTCACAAGGTATAGATTGTACTTTTCTAAGTGCTCAAAGATCCTGTCCCTAATAAGTCTTATATCAATAGTTTGCCCACTATTGATATAAAACTTATTGGTCTATAATTCCCAGTGGGAAGATAGGGGACTGGGAAGCTTTTAAAAGCATATAGAAGGCGACTAAGAAGGTCATTAGGAAGGAAAAGATTAACTTTGAAAGGAATCTAGCAAATAAAATAAGAAAGGATAATAACATAATTTTTAAGTTATATTAAGAGGTGATAGTAGATATAGAGTAGACAAAAAATTATGCTAGGAAAAATTGTAATGGGAGACGAGCAGACATTAGCACTATACTGGGCTTTCAAACATGTCAGGGAAGAGAGGTGAGTGCAGTCAAGATCTTCAGAGAGAAGGAGCTTGGAAAGTTGAATGGTTTATGGGCAAATAAGCCTTCCGGAACAGATAGAATGCACCCTCTGGTTCTAATAGAAGTATCTATAGGGATTGTAGAGGTCTCACAAAAGAGAGCATGATCACGATGATGGTTATCCTTTATGATTTTGGCTGCTTTCTTGAGGCAGCACCTCACACATCATCTTCAATAGAGGGGAAGCCAGTGTCTGTGATGGAGTTGGCTAGGTTTGTATCCTAAGTATTCAAGTTCCCAAGCTAGGCTGTGATACAACCAGTCAAGTCAACTTTCCACAATATACCTATACAAATTTGACAGAATACAGTATTCGATGACATGCTGAATCTCCTCAGATGACTTAATAAGTAGATTGATTGTTGTGCTTTTCTCTGTTGCCTTGATATGCTGACTCCAGGTGAGGTCCATAGATGCCCAGGAACTTAAAAGTACTAGCCCACTCCACCATCGTCCTGCTAATGAATATTGGTGTGTGGTCCCTTAGCCTCCCCTAAAATCTAAAAGCAAGTTAATTTTACAAATATACTTAACATGTAATTGCAGAAAGTATCACCCTAATCAAAGGTAAAGTGGTCCACAACTTAAGTACTTGCGCCTGTATTGCCCTGATGGTTTTCAGACAGCTCATGTCATGAAAGACCTTTTCCTCTGACTTTATAAGTTTCTGATGATCAAAACATTTAAAAACAATTGAAAAATGTTGAAGTAATTTTAAATATATTTATAATTTCTCATTCATATTAAATCCTGTATGGACCAACTGTCTGGAATTTTTGCAGACATACTTTCAACCTCTTGCTGGTAAAGTCTGAGAACTCCACCTGCTTCAAAAGCACATCCATCATACTGGTGCTCAAGTTGGGAAAGGTGACCTGTCTGAACTCAAAGACTGGGCCCTCAACACTCTACTGTCTAATTGCAATCCTGGATTTCCTCACCTCCAGATCCCATCTCCAGTATCTTCATCAGCACCAGAGCACCACAGGTTTGCATACTTGACCCCCTGCTCTACATAGTTTACACCTATGACTGCCTTGTGGCTCAGTACGACAACAAATCATATACAGATTTGCTGACAATGCCACTGTAGTGGGCTGTATAAAAGGTTCAAGATTCCTTTCTTGGACGGGGGAGTCACGTGATGGAGTAGTGGCCGGTCGGGGAACTCCAGCCCTCTCCGGAAAAGTTTTAAAAAAACACAGAAAACACAAAGGCACAAACATAAAAATTAAAATAAAGTGAAAGTAAAGGTGGGAAGAAAATGGCAGCGAAGAAAGAAAAGTCGAAAGCAACGGGAAGAAGAGAAGAAGAAAGGACATCGGAAGAAGAAGGTGAAGGCCTTACCTGTCCGAGGAGGCCCGCCGCGGAGAGAGAAGCCCGATCCCTAAGGTCAGTCGAAGTCCCAAGCTCGAGACTACAAAAATGGCTCGCGGAGCCAAGCAAAAGTGCACAACCACGCATGCGGGACTCCTTGCGCATGCGTGATGCGCATGACAAAAAAAACACTGACGGGAGGGGGGACCAGCTGAGGAGTCAATCTCCACAGCTGAGAATGACAGCTACAACACAACAACAGGAAGAGAACATAGAAAACAACGAGAACAAGAAAGAAGAGAGTAAAAAGAAAACAAGGAAACAACAGATGACCAACCCAGAGGAAGAAGAAGAAGAAGAACATAGAGAAATGGAAGAAGAAGGGAAAGGCAAGACAATGGTTATATATTTTTTAAAGAATATATGGAATCAGTAAAAGAATGGCAATCACAAGAATTTAGTGAAATAAAAAGAAGAATTAAAAGTACAGAAGAAAAAATGAATAGATTAGAGATGGTCATGTCAGATATAGGAAAAAGAGTGGACAAGGTGGAAGAACGAGAAACAGCCGTAGAAATGGAAGTAGATGACTTAAAAAAGAAATTAGAAGAATCTAATAAAAAAGTTAAAGAGACACAAGAGCTGTTAGCTCAGAAGATAGATTTCATGGAAAATTATAATAGAAGAAATAATATAAAGATAGTGGGCCTTACGGAAGATGAAGAAGGCAAGAATATGAGAGAATTTATAAAAGATTGGATTCCCAGGGTCCTAGGAAGACCAGAATTACAGGAAGAAATGGAAATAGAAAGGGCACATAGAACATTAGCCCCTAAACCACAGCCACAACAAAAACCAAGATCTATTTCAGTAAAATTCCTAAGATATACAACAAGAGAAAATATATTGGAGAAAGCAATGAAGAAAATAAGAGAAGACAAAAAGCCACTGGAATACAAAGGTCAAAAATTTTTTATTCTATCCAGACATAAGTTTTGAACTCCTGAAGAAGAGAAAGGAGTTTAATACAGCAAAAGCGATCCTATGGAAAAAAGGATATAAATTTATGCTAAAGTACCCAGCGGTACTTAAAATAGTTATTCCAGGGCACCAAAACAGACTATTCTCGGATCCGGAGGAGGCACGAAAATTTGCAGAACAACTACAAAACAGACAGAGAGATGAAGACATGTAACGAGAGTAAAAATGACCACGAACTATATGTATGTGTGTATATGGGTATATCTATATATATATATATATGTGTGTGTGTGTGTGTGTGTGTGTGTGTGTGTTTGTGTATGTATATATATGTGTGCACATGAGTGTATCCGTATTTAAAGGAAAATATATAGAGTATAGATAAGAATTAATGAAGGAAAGAAAGGGAAGAGAGGAAGTAAGGAGGGAATTAAGAGAGTGACCTTTGTTATATATGAAAACTAAAATCCTTTCTGGGGGGGCTGGGTGGGGAGGAGTTACGCTCACTGCGAAATCAGTTGACGCTTGTGAGTGAATTCGCAAATCCAAATGGAGAGGGGAGATGTGGTTGCCTGACAAGGGATAAAGGGCAACTCAGGAAGGGGAAGGGATAGTGGATTTAAAGAAATTTTAGATAGGAAAATAAGGGAATTGTTTGATGTTTTAGAAATGTTGTCTTATAAAGTGTTCAAAACAAGAAAGCAGAAATGGATAAGAAGGAAAGGTGATGATGAGGAAACGGAAAGCAAAGATAAACAAAGTATGAAATGGCTACGTTGAACTATATGACTTTAAATATTAATGGAATACATAACCAAATCAAAAGGAAGTAACTGCTAAATTTACTGAAAAAAGAAAAAATTGATATAGCATTCGTGCAAGAAACACATTTAACTGAAACGGAGCACAAGAAATTAAAGAGAGATTGGGTAGGACATGTAACAGCAGCGTCATATAATTCAAAAGCTAGAGGAGTAGCTATATTAATCAGTAAAAATGTACCATTTAAAATAGAAGAGGAAATAATAGATCCAGCAGGGAGATATGTAATGATAAAATGTCAGATATATTCGGAGTTTTGGAATTTACTCAATGTATATTCACGTAACGAAGAAGATCAAAAATTTATGCAAGATATTTTTTTGAAGATAGCAGACACGCAAGGGAACATACTAATAGGAGGGGATTTCAACCTTAATTTGGATTCAAACATGGATAAAACTGGGAAAAAAATTAACAGAAAGAACAAAGTAACCAAATTTATAATTAAATCGATGCAAGAAATGCAACTTTTGGATATATGGAGGAAACAACACCCAAGGGAAAAGGAATATTCATATTATTCGGGTAGACATAAAACATACTCAAGAATAGACCTATTCCTGTGATAAACTCACATGCAAGACAGAGTAAGAAAAACAGAATATAAAGCTAGAATATTATCGGACCACTCACCCCTGATATTGACAATAGAGGACATCCCTCCAAAAATGTATAGATGCAGATTAAACTCCATGCTACTTAAAAGGCAGGATTTTAGAGAATTAATTGAAAGACAAATTAAATTTTACTTTGAAATAAATACGGAATCAGTGAAAGATAAGTTTATACTATGGGACGCAATGAAAGCATTCATCAGAGGGCAAATAATAAGTTATGTAACCAAGATGAAGAAGGACTACAATAAGAAAACAGAGCAGTTGGAAAGGGAAATAGCAAATATAGAAAAAGAATTAGCAATGAAGATAGACACAACTAAAAGAAGAGAATTGGCAGATAAAAAAATAAAATATGAAATACTACAAACATATAAGGTGGAGAAGAACATAATGAAGACAAAACAGAAATATTATGAACTAGGAGAAAAAGCGCACAAAATTCTAGCATGGCAGCTTAAGACAGAACAAACTAAGAGAATGGTATTGGCATCAAGGAAAAAAGACAAACAAATCACATATAATCCAACGGAGATTAATGAAAACTTTAGAGAATTCTATGAACAATTATACCGAACTGAAAATGAAGGGAAAGAAGGGAAAATAGATGAATTTCTGACTAAAATTGAACTACCAAAATTACAAATAGAGGAACAAAATAAATTAACAGAATCATTTGAAATAGTAGAAATACAAGAGATAATAAAAAAACTACCGAATAATAAAACACCAGGAGAGGATGGATTCCCAATAGAATTCTATAAAACATTTAAAGATTTATTAATTCCTCCCCTCCTGGAAGTAATCAGCCAGATTGATAAAACACAAAGCTTACCGGATTCATGTAAAACAGCAATAATTGGAGGAGTCACGTGATGGAGTAGTGGCCGGACGGTGAACTCCAGCCCTCTCCAGAAAAGTCGGGAAAAACAAGAAAAAACACAAAGGCACAGAAATAAAAGTTACAGAAAAGTGAGTATAAAGGTGGAAAGAAGATGGCGACAAAAAAAGAAAAGTCGAAAGCAACGGTAAGAAGAGAGGAAGAGAAGACAAAGGAGGAAAAAGGTGAAGGCCTTACCTGTCCGAAGAGGCCCGCTGCGGAGAGAGAAACCCGCTCCCTCAGGTCGGTAAATAATGGACTACAAAAATGGCTCGCAGAGCCGAGTAAAAGTGCGCAACCGCGCATGCGCGAAATTTCGCGCATGCGCGATGCGAATGAAAAAAAACACACCGACGGGAGGGGGGACCAGCTGGGGAGTCGATCTCCACAGCCGGCAACGACAGCTGCAGAACACCTGCAGCAAGAAGAGACCACAGAAGACAACAGAAACAAGAAAGAAGAGGAGGAAAGGGCAACAAAGAAACAACAGATGGCCAACCCAGAGGAAGAAGAAGAGGAAGAGTATGGTGAAATAGAAGAAGAAAAGAGAGGCAAGGTAAAGGATATACTTGCTCTTATTAGAGGATACATGGAATCATTTAAAGAATGGCAAACACAGGAATTTAAGGATTTAAGAAAAAGAATAAACAACACAGAAGAGAAAATAAATAAAATGGAGATGACCTTAACAGAAATGGGAAAGAAAATGGAAGAGCGGGCAGTAGCAGCAGAAATGGAGGTAGAAGACTTAAAAAAGAAATTGGAGGAATCTAATAAAAAAACTAAAGAGACACAAGAACTACTAGCTCAAAAAATAGATACAATGGAAAACCATAACAGAAGAAATAACATAAAGATAGTGGGCCTTAAGGAAGATGAAGAAGGCAAGAATATGAGGGAGTTTATAAAAGAGTGGATCCCTAAGACCCTAGGATGTCCAGAACTACAGCAAGAAATGGAAATAGAAAGGGCACATAGAGTATTGGCCTCTAAACCACAACCACAACAAAAACCAAGATCTATTGTAGTAAAATTCCTAAGATATACTACAAGAGAAAAGGTACTGGAGAAGACAATGGAAAAAGTAAGAGAGGGCAACAAACCACTGGAGTATAAAGGGCAAAAAATCTTCATTTATCCAGATATAAGTTTTGAACTCCTAAAGAAGAGAAAAGAGTTCAATACAGCAAAGGCGATTTTATGGAAGAAAGGGTATAAATTTATACTAAAGCATCCAGCGGTATTGAAAATATTTATTCCAGGACAACAAAACAGACTATTCTCGGATCCAGAAGAAGCACGAAAATTTGCAGAACAATTACAAAAATAGACTGAGGGAGGAAGACGGGTAATGAGAGTTAAGATGATCACAATTGATATGTATGTGGGTAAAGACAAAAATAGACTGAGGGATGAAGACAGGTAATGAGAGTAAAAATGATCACGATTGATATGTATGCGGGTAAAGAGGTATAAGAGTGAATAGAGACAAGGAGCATACGTGAATGTATCTGTACTTAGAGGAAAATATAGATAGTATAAGACAAGAATTAATAAGGGAAGGTAATGGAATAGAGAGAATAAGGAGGGAATTAAAAGAGTGACCTTTGTGACATATGAAAAGTGAAATCTTTTCTGGGGGAGGCGGGGTGGGGGGAAATAGCGGTCACTGCAAAATCAGTTGACGCTTGCGAGTGGATTCGCAAATCCAAATGGAGAGGGGAGATGTGGTTGTCCGACAAGGGATAAAGGACAACTCAGGAGGTGAATGGGAGATTGGGAATAAATAAGATAGAAATAGGAGAATAAGGAAAATGTTGGATGTTGTAGGAATGTTGTCTTATAAAGAGTTGAAAATAAGAAAACAGAAATGGAAAAGGAGGAAAGGTAATGATGGAAAAACGGAAAGAGAAGATAAACAAAATATAAAAGGGCTACGCTGAACTATATGTCTTTAAATATTAATGGAATACATAACCAAATTAAAAGGAATAAACTACCAAATTTAAATGAATAAATGTATTCCATTAGAAAAAATAACATATTGGTTAAGAAATAATATTGAAATATTCAAACAAGTATAGGAGCCTTACATTAAATACAATAGCGAAAACCTACCGGGGACAAACATTACCTAAGTTGATGGAAGGAGAAGGAAAGAAAAGAATGGACTCAGTAGAATTTCTGGTGTAATTTTGTTGAATGACAACATTGTCTGACTGGATTAATGCAACCTAGATTGTATACCTAAAATGGATGAGAGGGGGGGTGGGGGGGTGGTTTGGGAGGAAAGGGGGGGGGGAGAAAAAGTCACTGTATATGTGTGAAAAAGAAATTGTGTATATCATGGCTAATGTGATTTATGGTGTGAAAAATAAAAAAAATTAAAAAAAAAAAAAAAAAAAAAAAAAACAGCAATAATTACAGTAATACCAAAGACAGGGAAAGATCCACTCGCACCAGCGTCATATAGACCGATATCTTTACTTAACACAGATTATAAGATAATAGCTAAACTATTAGCAAACAGATTAGCCGACTATGTACCAAAAATAGTAAATCTAGACCAAACTGGATTTATTAAAAAAAGACGAACAACAGACAATATTTGTAAATTTATTAACTTAATTCATGCAGTAGAAGGAAATAAAGCTCCAACAGTAGCAGTTGCTTTAGACGCAGAGAAGGCCTTTGACAGAGTTGAATGGAATTATTTATTCAAAGTACTACAAAAATTCAGTTTACCAGAGAAATATATTAATTGGATTAAAGCATTATATAAGGGGCTATTGGCGAAAGTGACAGTAAATGGATATATATCAAAGCAATTTAACTTAAGCAGATCAACAAGGCAGGGATGCCCACTATCGCCCTTATTGTTCGCGTTAGCTATAGAACCATTAGCAGAATTGATAAGAACAGAAAATAAAAGGGATAAAAATAAAAGACAAGGAATATAAAATCAGTCTATTTGCAGATGATGTTATAGTATACTTAACAGAACCAGAAATATCAATAAAAGAATTACATAAGAAATTGAAGGAATATGGAGAAGTGTCGGGATACAAGATTAACGCAAATAAAAGTGAAGGAATGCCAATGAATAATGCGGATTTCTCAAAATTTAAGAAAGAATCACCATTCAGACGGCAAATGCAAGCAATAAGATACCAAGGTATACAAGTAAGTAAAAACCTCGGCCATCTATATAAACTCAATTATTATCCACTAATGAAAAAATTACAGGACGACTTAGAGCATTGGAAAGACTTACCACTAACACTAATAGGAAGGATAAACTGTATTAAAATGAACATTTTCCCAAGGATACAATACCTATTTCAGGCATTGCCAATACACTTGACGGAGAAATTCTTCAAGGATTTAAAGAAAATAATAAGGAAATTTTTATGGAAAGGGGCGAAACCGAGGGTAGCACTAGATAAATTAACAGAATGGTATAAACAAGGAGGCTTACAACTGCCAAACTTTAAAAATTATTATAGAGCTGCACAATTAAGATACCTATCAGATTTTTATCAAACAAGGGAAAAGCCAGATTGGACTAGATTAGAACTAGATAAAATAGGGGAAAAGATACCTGAACATATATTATATAAATGGGATGAAAAATTGGTACAACGTAGGAATTCTCCAGTATTACATCATCTGCTCAATATTTGGAAGAAGATTCATGTAGAAAGGAATAAAACAAATTACCAATTACCAAAACTAATACTGACGCAAAACAAGTTACTCCCTTTTACAATAGATAACCTTTCCTTTAGAGAATGGGAAAAAAAAGGGATTAAAAGAATAGAAAATTGTTTTTCAGGAAATAGATTCTTATCCTTTGAACAAATGAAAGTACAATATAACTCAAGATACAACGCTGGCATATTACCAATTGAGATCCTACTTGAAGGATAAATTAGGAAGCAATTTGAGTTTACCAGAGGGAAGTAACCTTGAATATGTGATTACAGATACAATGTTAATCAAAAGATTTATAACAAATATGTATATTAAACTGCAAGAAAAGGAGAATGAGGAAACAAATGGTAAAACTAAACAAAAATGGGAACAAGATTTAAATATAAAGATAAAAAAGGAAACATGGGAGAAATTATGTTCTGGAACGATGAGAAATACAATAAATACGAGGCTGCGTATGATACAATATAATTGGTTACACAGACTATACATTACACCGCAAAAGTTAAATAAAGGGACCCAACAGTATCTGATAGATGTTTTCGATGTAAAAAAGAAAGGGGAACAACAATTCATGCAATCTGGACATGTGAGAGAGTAGAAAAATTTTGGGATGATCTCAATCAGATATTAAATAAAATAACAGAAAACAATATACCAAAGAATCCAGAGATCTTTCTCCTAAGTAACATAAAAAATAAAGAATTTGGAATTGACTTGGAAGATGCACAAAAAAGATTTGTTAAGATAGCCCTAGCCGTAGCAAAAAAATGTATTATGTCAACCTGGAAATTGGAAGATAATTTGAAAATACAACAATGGTATATAGAAATGAATAAATGTATTCCATTAGAAAAAATAAAATATAGTTTAAGAAATAATATTGAAATATTCGAACAAGTATGGGAGCCTTACATTGAATACAATAGCGAAAACCTACCGGGGACAAACATTACCTAAGTTGATGGAAGGAGAAGGAAAGAAAAGAATGGAATCTGTAGAATTTCTGGTGTATTTTTGTTGAATGACAACATTGTCTGACTGACTTAATGCAACCTAGATTGTATACCTAAAATGGATGAGAGGGGGGGGGGGTGGGGGTTGGCTTGGGAGGAGGGAGGGGGGGGGGGGGAGAAAAAGTCACTGTAAATGTGTGAAAAAGAAAAAGTGTATATCATGGCTATTGTGATTTATGGTGTGAAAAATAAAAAATTTAAAAAAAAATCTGAACGAAGAATAGCCTAGAGGTGAATGTCAGCCACGTTACAACATCAGAGCTGAGATGAGTGTTGTCAATGGACTTCTACTCAGACAGAGCAGAATTATCATACTTCAATCACTGCAACAAGAGATGCTGAAAAGGGTGCATGAGGGGCACCTTGGAATGGAAAAATGCAAGAGGATGGCCAGAATTGTTGATTATTGGATAGGGATAAATGCTGACATTGACAGGATGGTTCAAGCTGTGAGACCTGTTTGAAACAATACTCAAAACAGACAAAGGAACCCATGATAATAACTGATGTACCAGCAGAACCATGGCAGAAAGTTGGAACTGATCTGTTCCACATGGATGGAAAGAATTACTTCCTGGTTATTGATTAAACATCTCAAGGAAAGAGGATGTAGTGATAGAGTGCTACCACCAGGTGGAGTTGGAGTTAGAGGAGTGTGTGGTATCTGGGGAATGTTGCATCTTGGGAATGCTGTTGCATCTTGGGTCGATTCAAGATGGATGCCTCCACATGAGGTCTCATCCATGTGTGTACTCTCTTAGTTTTGTTTGCTTAGGTAATAAGTCTAGTTGTTTAAAAATAAACCAATATCACATTCTTGAGCCAGTCTCCAGCAGTCTGCAGCCTGGAGTGAGTCTGATAAATGCAGTTGCCAGCAGTCCACAGCCTACATGGATTCCTCACCTCAAGTCACCAACAACCCACAGCCCGTGTGTTCTTCAGCCGCAGAGCCCCTCACTGGTCCATCACCATGGTTACCATTCTGTGGGTCATGTCCTTTGTTTCTCCTTCTCAAACGGGATATGGTCTCCACATTTTCTGGTGCCCTGTGCCAGTCCTCATCTTCCCAGAGTTTGCAACCCCTCAAGGCTGCCATCTTGGCCCCAGACCCCACAATCGCAGGATTTTAAACTAAACCACCGTTGGTACTTTTAACAGACTATTTTAAGCATGTACAGAGCCATCAGTAGTTGGACTGGGCAGTAAAACCCTGTGAAGGAGCTCTGTGTCTCCTCTCCCTGCTCCCTACAAGTCTGTACCAGCAACAATGCTGCCATTGCATTAATTCCAGCAGCACCAACATATTTTTTCCGTGTCAGCATGCAGGTGGGAAATTGAAAACTTGGCTGAATGATGCACTAACAACACAACCTCACACTCAATGTCACCAATGTTATATATAGAGAATTTAGGTTAAAATGGCTTAAGTTAAAATGTGATGATTAATCATAAAAAGGGAAGCCAGAACGGACAGGCAGCTTACTAGCAGCCAAGGACAAAAGGTTCAGCTGGATATGTTTTTTTAAACATATCTTTTCATGGTCATAGTGAGAGACATGCAGGAGACAAAAGATTGATAAGAAGGGTGAGAAACAGAATTTAGTGTATGTAGAGTTCGCAGCGTACGTAACGAACGTGATAATTAAAAATGCAGTTATAACTTAGAATGCTTTTGCAATACTAACCAATTAAAACAGTATTAATAAGAAGGGGAAGGGCAAACAATAAGGGTATAAAAATCAATGCACTGTATGTATCGGGGCTTAACTGGTGAGAAGCCAGTTGAGTCCAACTCTGCAGACTTGTAAATAAAGCTTGTCGTGTCATCAGTTTTAAAGAGACTCATGTGTGAGAAGTTTTATTTCTGACAACCAAGACCAAGGAGCTGATTGTAGACTTTAGGAAAGGAAAACAAAAGGTGTACAATCCAGTGATCATTGGGTGAGAGGATGAGCAACTTTGAATTTCTCAAGGTCACTATCTTGGAGGATCTTTCCTGGACCCAGCGTACTAATGCTATCATAAAGAATGCACATTGGCACCTCTACTTTCTCAGGAGTTTGCAGATGCATGGTATGTCATTGGAAAGCTTGGAAATCCTTTACAGATGTGTTGTGGAAAATGTGCTGACATGGCCTGGTATGGGGGCACCAATACCTCTAAGTTGAAAACCCAGCAAAAGGTAGTGGAGATAGGCAAAACTCTCCCCACCATTGAGAACATCTACATGGAATGTTGCCATTGGAGAGCAGCAATAATCAAGGATCCACACCATCCAGGACATGCTCACTGCTGCCATCAGGAAAGAGATACAGGTGCCACAGGAATCAAACCTCCAGGTTTAGGACTAGTTGCTAGGTCTCAACCATCAGACTTCTTGAAACACAGACTCATTCAGAGACTTATTTAAGGACTTGTAGCGGCCCGCTAACTGGGATGCAACCTTGTACACAAAGTGGCCGACGAATGCGGCAACTGCACAGACCCCAAGGGAGTCAATGACCTTCATCCCAGGTGACCATCCGCACAGCGGGAAACAACGAGCAATGGCGGGATCGTCACCTAGTCGGAGATTGCCACTGCCATGACATCACTCCTATTCTTGTCCACTGCTCCAACAGCTTCATCAAGTTTGCAGATGACACAACAGTGGTTGGCCTCATCAGCAACAACAATAAGTCACACTACAGAGAAGAGGTAGAAAATCTCATGAAACGTGAAAGTATCAACCTGAACAAGATAAAGGAGATGATCATGGACTTCAGGAGGAACAGGAACAACAGTCCTCCACTACACATCAACAATTCTATGGTGGAAAGAATGGAGAGCTCCAAGTTCCTTGGAGTTCACTTAACTCATGACCTACTGTGGACACTCAACATCTCCTCACATTTCAGAAAGGCACATTGACTGCACTTCCTGAGAAGACTGAACTGGGCAAGGCTACCAGCCACCATTAGGTCAACCTTCTACAGGAGCTCTATCGAGAGCTTCCTGGCCAGCTGCATCAGTGTGATACAGTTGCTGCACGGAAATGGATCAGAGGTCAATTCAAAGGACTATCAGAGTGGCAGAGAGGATCACTGGAATCTCTCTCCCCGCCATCAATATGATCCACCGGGATCATTGTCTGAAGAGGGTATGCAAAATCATTGAAGACGCCTTCCGCTCCTGCTCACAGCATCTTTCAATCTTTCAGCAACTCCCATCAGGAAAAAGATAAATGATTATCAGAGCCAGCACCACCAGGCTGAGGAACAGCTTCTTCCCAGGGGCTGCGAGAATGCTGAACAACCTGACACAAACCATCCAAGACTCTTATATTCATGAAACTGTAGCGTTTGGGCAAACAGAGCAAATAACAAAACCGGTAGTTGACAGGTTCATTCCAAAGCTCGCTGATTTATAATTTGGTTCACCAAGGCTTTTTAAAGATGCAACCTGTTCCCGCCATTGGGAACTGGAAGTTACATCGCTGATTGGCAGCTATTCAGATTTCATGTGTGCGGGCTCTTTCCTTTCGGGAAAGGGGAAGATGCCCGGCACCATCCTTGGAGCAGGCTGCTCCGACCGCGCACGCGTTACAATTGGAGCGGATTCGCCTGTACACCAACTGAATCGGTCACCACAAAACAATATTTATTGATTCATTTGTATTTATCAATACTTGTCCTGCATATGTATTGTTTGTCTGTTGTGTGTCTTGCACCGAGGATCAGAGAATGCTGTTTTGTCAGATTGTATTTGTGCAGTTGGATGACAATAAACTTGAATTGATTTGATTTGCTGTATCTAGGAGGAGAGGGAACCAGGGGAGGTGTGCAGGAAATGGAGAAGATACGGTTAAGGGCTGAGTTGAAGATGGTAGAGGAGAAGGCATGTTTTTTGAAGAAGGAGGAAATCTCAGATGATCGGGAATGGAAGATCTTATTCTAGAAGCAGATGCGATGGAGATGGAGGAATTGAGAGAATGGAAGAGAAGCCTGACATGGCACAGGGTGCAAAGAGGGGTAGCCAAGGTAGTTTTGAGTGTTAGTGGGTTTGTCGAAAATGTCTGTTAAAGTTTGTGTCCCGAAACAGAGACAGAGAACTCGAGAAAGAGTGTCGCCAGAGATGGACCAAATAAATTTGAGGTTGGCTGCAGCAAGTAAGAATCTGTACATTGTACTCACGTCATGACAATCAACTTTCATTATCATCAATACACTTAGTCATAGAAGCCAATTCCAAATATTATAAATGATAAATGCACAGACTGTATGAAAGAGGTCGAAAGAGAAGTGTAAGATGTACTCCTCCATGCCAGCAGGGGGCAGTTTCGGGAGGACCATTTTGGAGGATTTCGCCTGGTTTCGGCGATGGTGGAGAAAGGCGAGGGAGAGAAGTGGAGGGTTATAGTTGCTGGAGTTCAGAGGTGATAACCTCGGTTTGACTGGATGGTGAAGCGCAACCCTCGGCTTGGCGCCCAGTGAGACCTGGCCGTCTCGTCAGCCGCTGGGTCGAACCAGAAGAAATGAGGGAGAGACGGAGTTTCGAGAAGTGAAGGGTAATTCATTTTTTTTTCAACAAAGTTCGCTTTCCCAATTACAAATAATAAAATAGTCTCAGTATGACGAGACTCGCTTGGAGAGAGTCGGGTAGGTTGGTTGCCATGGTGAAACGTCGCCCACGCGGCCATCGGTGGTGAAAGATTTTTGATGGCCCTCGTGTTCGAGGGTTGGACTTGATGTATATTTTCAGTCTAAATGCATTTTCTGGTTTGGAGGTGGCTGGTTCGCACTAATGGCCAGCGTTGCCCCCTCATGGCGGCAGTGGCATGTCCCTTTTCGCCGGCTGTGTTGCACCGCGGCGCTTGGGTGGTTGAATGGAGTCCGTCTGGAAGGAGAGGGAGAACGGATTTGCTGCAACTTGATGCAGATCAACCTTCCCACACCCTGCTGGACTCTGACTTGGAAGTTGTGCACAAGGGGGGTGGGGGGGCTCCTCTCGGTCCCGTTTCCCCCATCGGAACCGTCCCCATGCATCGAGATATTTAAAAATTCTCCAGTCAGTCCCATTGCCCTCCAATCTGGAAGTGGCATGAGGTGCGCGGTCCTCGATGACCTGAACGACGATGAGTTTGGATCCAAGTGGGAGTAGTGTGAGGGATACTGGAATGTTAGGAGTCCAGAGATACTGGAAGCAAGTGCCAATTAAGAATAAAGTATTATGGGTTAACTTAAGGTGAAGGGATGCTGGAATGTGAGGAAGGGTTGTAAAAGTGTAATAAACTAAGGATCTTCAAAACAGGATAACAAGTAGATAGCTTTAGCAAGTCTTAGGGATTGATCAATGAGTGAAGAACAAAGACATGATACTTCTCTGGCTAACAAGTTTGCAGGAAGACACATAAACTGATAAGAAGTTAGAATCCACGTGGGCAGAATTACCTAATGCTAAACCAATCCAGGAGGCAGAAGAATGTTGGGGGGAAGGTATCTCTGTACTGAAATGAAATGTATAAAAGTTGGGTCAGCCCCAGTATCTGTGTGTATTCCCAGGGTAAGGGGAAGCACCCAACTTTGCATTGTTGTAATAGTAATAAAAGTTCTTTGTTCTCAATTTTTGTCTCGAGCAAATTCTGTGAAGGTACTTCTGTTTCTCACAGTATTAATCTACCCAGTTGTTTGAAATTCCCATCATGACAAGAAGTTATTTACCTGGCTGGCTCCAAGAATAGAAAAGCTTTTACAATCTTTCCAAGCAATCAAAAGGCGAGGAGAGACTGTACTAGCACATTTATAAAAATAAAACTGTATCAGCTTGTGTGTGCTTGCCGACCTGTTTGTACTTGTAGATCTCTGAAGTAGCAATTGTCTTGTTAAGTTGCCAAGTGTTGCTCAATATTTTTGTCACCCCCCCCCCATACGAACCCACACGTCGCTCGTAAAATTTACATTCTTGGATTTGACAGGTCGCAAGGAAATTACATTGGTCTCAGTGAAGTTTGCGTTCACGTACTTTGTTTTTCAAGAATTATTTCTAAAATCGTGATCAGTTTGATTTTCTACTTATTTCGGAATCGAGCCCTTACAACTTTTGCTTCCCCTGTGAACATGGGGGGGGGGGGGGGTAAAAGAACATGTAGGATATTTTGATTGAAATTTAGATCAAGAAACATCTATTTTTTCCTGTGGTGGCTTTAACTTTCTAATCCCAATTATATCTTTCAATGTTAAAATCGTTTAGAAATTTGGCGAGAATTTACAAGACTGCATGTTTCATAAAAATAGGCAAGAAATGTAATCCCTAGATAATAGTGGCGAACATGATTGAAAATACTCGAACTTTAGGTCAACAGGTCATGTATGTCAGAAATTTGGAATTATACTGAATTTATTTGATACATAAAAGTTCTCATCTTTTAGTTTAAATTGCATTTCAAGTGACATTTTTGATCAAACTTCCCTGGCCTGCCCTATGGCATGGTCACAAATTTTTGGAAATGAGATGGTGGCCAGTCAACCCACTAATATATCCTGGCTCTTGGAGCAATCCCATCGAGCCCACTCCTGTATCTATTTCCCTATACAAGAACCTATTGTGTTTTGCAAACCCTGATTCTCTCATTGTCCTCATACTTGGGGGTCATTGATGAACTCCAAGCAGCATATTTTGGGGATGTGGGAAGAAACTTGAGTGCTCTGGGGAAACACGTGCCCACAGGGAGAAAGTTCATGTTCTGCATGAAAAGTAGCTGAGATCAGAAGTCTAAGTTCCTGGAACTGAGTGGCATCAATAATAACTCAGGAACCAGGATGCGAGGGGGTGCTGAAGGATTTCTGACCTTGTCAGAAGTTCGGATCTGGAGCTTGGGTTGCCAATGGTTTGGACTGGACTCTGTGTGGATGCGGAAGGCAAATCCACAGACACTCGGTGTATTTTGGGGGGGGGGGGTGGGTGGATTCTCTTTTGCTTCTTTTTCTCTGAAAGTAAGAGGCACTTCAGGCAAGTTTTGTCAATAGCGAATCTATCTGCCTAACAGCAGGCAAAAGCAATTTTATGTAATATGTCACTGTTTTATTACATTGACAATAAATTGAATCTTGACCTCTGCACCACGACGACTCTGTTGAATGATGTTCCTCCTTGTGCTTAATTATCCGATGTTATGTAGACTTGACTGCATTGACCTAAGATTCCCACATTTATCACTGTATAAGGCAAGTATGAGAATGTTGTTCTAGGATGGGTTTGGGTTTTACTGGCTACACTGATTTTGATAGTCATTGTCAAAAAAGTAAAATGGATTGGTATTCTCAGCCCGTGATAGCCGATTTGTATGAAGGCCACAGAAAGGGAGAAAGTTACTTGGTCTGCAAACAAAACTTAAAACCGTTGACACAAGTGAATGGTGCAGTGGGAAACTAGAGAGTTGTGAGTTCCTGTGAAGTAACTGCAGAAAGAATATCTGAAAACAATTAACTCATTGCTGTGAGGGGAAAAATCCTCCCATTTAAACAATGCCCTTCACTACCCCAATATATTTCAAGACTGCATAATAACCAAAGAGGTAATTTGAGCTGTTGTCACTTGTAGGAAATGCAGAAGAAAATTTGTTCAGTATATAAAACTACTGAGAAAACTCAGCAGGTCACACAGCATCCATAGAAAATAAAAGGCAGGCGATATTTCAGGCTTTTTAAAATAATTTTTTATTTTTCACACTGTGAACCATATCAACCAAAATATGTACAAATGTATCTCATTAAATTTACACAGTGGTCTTTTCTCCCCTTTTTTTCCCCCTTTCCCTCCCTTCCCTCTACACACCCCCCTTCAAAACCCATAAATATTCAACATATACAATACAATAAAACCATAAAATAATACTTTCACACAAAGGAAAATAAACAGGAAAAATGCATCATCTATTTATTACACACTGAATCTAGTCGTTTTGTCTTCTTATCATTTTCATTCTCATTTTAGGGGATGGAGGTCGTAGGCAAGCTCTCTCTGATATGTTCCATGTATGGTTCCCAAATTTGTTCAAACATTGTGACTTTATTTTTTAAATTATATGTTATTTTTTCCAATGGAATACGTTTATTCATTTCCATGTACCATTGCTGTATCTCTTCCATTTTCCAAGTTGACATTATACATTTTTTTGCTATAGCTAAGGGTATCATAATTAATTTTTTTTGCACTTTATCCAATTTGAGGCCTAATTCTCTACTTCTTATATTACTTAAAAGAAATATCTCTGGTTTTTTTGGTATGTTATTTTTTGAAATTTTATTTAGTATCTGATTTAATTCTTCCCAAAATGTATTTACTTTCGTACATGCCCCAGTTGCATGTAATGTTGTTCCCATTTCCTTCTTACAGTGAAAACATCTATCCGATAATGTTGAATCTCATTTTTTTTAATTTTTGAGGAGTAATATATAACCTGTGTAACCAATTATACTGTATCATGCGTAACCTTGTGGTTATTTTATTCTTCATAGTTCCAGAACATAACTTTTCCCATGCTTCATTCTTTATCCTTATGTTTAGATCCTTTTCCCACTTCTGCTTAGGTTTATAGTTTATTTCATTTTTCTTATCTTGCAGCTTAATGTACATGTTGGTTATAAATCTTTTAATTATCATTGTGTCTGTAATCACGTATTTAAAGCTGCTTCCTTCAGGTAATCTCAAGCTGTTTCCCAATTTATCCTTTAAATAAGTTTTCAATTGATGATATGCAAACATTGTACCATGAGTTATTCCATATTTGTACTTCAACTGTTCAAATGTTAATAAATTATTTCCCAAAAAACAATTTTCTATTATTTTGATTCTTTTTCTCTCCCATTCTCTAAAGGAAAGGTTATCTATTGTAAAAGGGATTAGCGGATTTTGCGTCAATAGTAATTTTGGTATTTGATAATTTGTTTTTTTCCTTTCTAGGTGGATCTTCTTCCATGTATTAAGTAAATGATGCAGTACTGGTGAGCTTTGATATTGCACCAGCTTTTCATCCCACTTATAAAGTATATGTTCCGGTACCTTTCCCCTATTTTATCTAGTTCTATCTTAGTTCAGTCTGGTTTTTCCCTTTTCTGATAAAAATCTGATAAATACCTTAATTGTGCAGCTCTATAATAATTTCTAAAATTTGGTAACTGCAAACCACCTTGATTATACCTCTTTGCTAATTTATCTAACACTACCCTTGGATTCCTCCCTTTCCACAAGAATTTCCTTATTCTCTTTAGTTCCTTAAAGAATTTTTCTGTTAAGAGAATTGGTAATGTTTGAAATAAGTATTGTATCCTTGGGAACACGTTCATTTTAATCCAGTTTACCCTCCCTATCAATGTTAGTGGTAATTCTTTCCAATGTTCTAAGTCTTCCTGCAATTTCTTTATTAGTGGCTGATAATTTAGTTTGTGCAAGTGGGTTGTTATTATCTAATCTGATACCTGCTTGTGCTTGCTATTTAAATGGTGTTTCTTTATTAAATTCTGTATAGTCTGCATTACTCATTGGCATCACTTCACTTTTATTTGCGTTGATCTTGTACCCCGATATTTCTCCATACTCCATCAATTTCTTATGTAATTCTTTTACTGATACCTCTGGTTCTGTTAGGTATACTATGATGTCATCTGCAAATAAGCTGATTTTATACTCCTTCTCCTTTATTTTTATCCCTTTTATTTTATTTTCTATTCTTACCAGTTCTGCCAAAGGTTCTATTGCTAAGGTGAACAATGAGTGGTATAGTGGACATTTCTGTCTTACTTAATTTAAAGTGACTCGATACATATCCATTTACTGTTACCTTCACCAACGGTCCATTATACAATGCTTTAATCCAATTTATATATTTTTCTGGTAGATTGAACTTCTGTAATTTTTTAAATAAGTAATTCCACTCTACTCTGTCAAAGGCTTTTTCTGCGTCTAGAGCAACAGCCATTGTTGCTTTCTTATTTCCTTGAACTGCGTGGATTAGATTAATAAGTTTGCAGACATTGTCCGCTGTTCGTATTTTCTTAATAAATCCAGTTTGATCTTGTTTTATTATTTTTGGTACACAATCGGCCAGTCTGTATTGCTAATAATTTCACTATTATCTTATAGTCTGAGTGAAGTAGAGATATTGGTCTATATGATGCTGGTGTTAATGGATCCTTCCCCATCTTTGGTATTACTATAATTATTGCTGTCTTACATGAATCTGGCAAGTTTTGTGTTTCTTCTATCTGGTTTATTACTTCCAGGAGAGGAGGAATTAATAACTCTTTAAATGTTTTATAGATTTCTATTGGAAATCCATCCTCTCCTGGTGTTTTATTGTTTGGCAGCTTTTTTAATATATCCTGTACTTCCTCTATTTCAAATGGTTTTATTAGTTTGTTTTGTTCCTCTTGTAATTTCGGCAGTTCAATTTTAGCTAAAAATTCCTCTATTTTATCATCTTTCCCCTTGTTCATAGTTTGATACAATTGTTCATAAAATTCCATAAAAATTTGAGGAGTCACATGATGGAGTAGTGGCCGGTCGGGGAACTCCAGCCCTCTCCAGAAAAGTTTAAAAAAAACAGAGAAAAAACAAAGGCACAAACACAAAAACTAAAATAAAGTGAAAATAAAGGTGTGGAGAAAATGGCAGCGAAGAAAGAAAAGCCGAAAGCAACGGGAAGAAGAGAAGAAGAAAAGATGTTGGAAGAAGAAGGTGAAGGCCTTACCTGTCCGAAGAGGCCCGCGCGGAAAGAGAAGCCCGCTCCCTCAGGTCAGTTGAAGTCCTGAGCTCGGGACTACAAAAATGGCTCGCGGAGCAAACAAAAGTGCGCAAGACAAAAAGAACACTGATGGGAGGGGGGACCAGCTGAGGAGTCGATCTCCACAGCTGAAATTGACAACCACAACAAAGCAGCAAGAGGAGAACATAGAAAATAACGAGAACAAGAAAGAAGAGAGTAAAAAGAAATCAAAGAAACAACAGATGACCAACCCAGAGGAAGAAGACCAGCAGCAAGACAGTTCTAATAAAAATAAGAAGACCAAAAATACTCAACAAGATAAAACAAACAACCCAACAAGAAAACCAGAAGAGACAGAGGTAAAGGACACAGATCCTGGAGTGGACTCAGAAGAAGAAGAGGAAGAACACAGAGAAATTGAAGAAGAAGGGAAGGGCAAGTACATGGATATATTTTTTTTAAAGAATATATGGAATCAATAAAAGAATGGCAATCACAAGAATTCAGTGAAATGAAAAGAGTAAAAAGTACAGAAGAAAAAATGAATAGATTAGAGATGATCATGTCAGGTATAGGAAAAAGAGTGGACAAGGTGGAAGAACGAGAAACAGCCATAGAAATGGAAGTAGATGACTTAAAAAAGAAATTAGAAGAATCTAATAAAAAAGTTAAAGAGACACAAGAGCTGTTAGCTCAGAAGATAGATATAATGGAAAATTATAATAGAAGAAACAATATAAAGATAGTGGGCCTTAAGGAAGATGAAGAAGGCAAGAATATGAGAGAATTTATAAAAGAATGGATACCCAGGGTCCTAGGAAGACCAGAATTACAGGAAGAAATGGAAATAGAAAGGGCACATAGAACATAGGCCCTTAAACCACAACCACAACAAAAACCAAGATCCATTCTAGTAAAATTCCTAAGATATACAACAAGAGAAAATATATTGGAGAAAGCAATGAGGAAAATAAGAGAACACAAAAAACCACTGGAATACAAAGGTCAAAAATTTTTTTTCTATCCAGATATAAGTTTTGAACTCTTGAAGAAGAGGAAGGAGTTTAATACAGTAAAAACAATCCTATGGAAAAAAGGATATAAATTTATGCTAAAGTACCCAGCGGTACTTAAAATAGTTATTCCAGGGCAGCAAAACAGACTATTCTTGGATCCGGAGGAAGCACGAAAATTTGCAGAACAACTACAAAGCAGACAGAGAGATGAAGACATGTAACGAGAACAAAAATGACCACAAACTATATGTATGTGTGTATGTATATATATATATATATATATATATGTGTGTGTGTGTATGTATATTAAAAATAATAGAGTATAGATAAGAACTAAGAAAGGAAAGTAAGGGAAGAAAGGAAGTAAGGAGGGAATTAAGAGAGTGACCTTTGTTATATATGAAGATTAAAATCTTTTTGGGGGGCTGGGTGGGGAAGAATTACGGTCACTGCGAAATCAGTTGACGCTTGCGAGTGAATTCGCAAATCCAAATGGAGAGGGGAGATGTGGTTGCCCGACAAGGGATAAAGGGCAACTCAGGAAGGGGAGGGGATAGTGGGGTTAAAGGAATTTTAGATAGGAGAATAATGGAAATATTTTATGTTTTAGAAATGTTGTCTTATAATGTGTTCAAAAAAAGAAAGCAGAAATGGATAAGAAGGAAAGGTGATGATGAGAAAACGGAAAGGAAAAATAAACAAAGTATGAAATGGCTATGTTGAACTATATGACTTTAAATATTAATGGAATACATAAACAAATCAAAAGGAAGAAACTGTTAAATTTACTGAAAAAAGAAAAAATTGATATAGCATTCTTACAAGAAACACACTTAACTGAAGTGGAACACAAGAAATTAAAGAGAGATTGGATAGGACATGTAACAGCAGCATCATATAATTCAAAAGCTAGAGGAGTAGCTATATTAATCAGTAAAAATGTACCAATCAAAATAGAAGAGGAAATAACAGATCCAGCAGGGAGATATGTAATGATAAAATGTCAGATATATTCGGAGTTTTGGAATTTACTCAATGAGTATTCACCTAATGAAGAAGATCAAAAATTTATGCAAGATATCTTTTTCAAGATAGCAGACACGCAAGGGAACATACTAATAGGAGGGGATTTCAATCTTTATTTGGATTCAAACATGGATAAAACTGGAAAAAAAAATTAATAGAAAGAACAAAGTAACCAAATTTATAATTAAATCACTGCAAGAAATGCAACTTTTGGATATATGGAGGAAACAATACCCAAAGGAAAAGGAATATTCATATTATTCGGGCACAATTAAAACATACTCAAGAATTGACCTATTCCTGTTATCAGCTCACATGCAAGAGAGAGTTAGGAAAACGGAATATAAAGCTAGACTATTATCGGACCACTCACCCCTGTTATTGACAATAGAGTTAGAGGACATCTCACCAAGAATGTATAGATGGAGATTAAACTCCATGCTACTTAAAAGGCAGGATTTTAGAAAATTAATTGAACGACAAATTAAAATGTACTTTGAAATAAATACGGAATCAGTGAAAGATAAGTTTATACTATGGGATGCAATGAAAGCGTTTATCAGAGGGCAAATGATAAGTTATGTAACTAAGATGAAGAAGGACTACAACCAGGAAACAGAACAGTTGGAAAGGGAAATAGTAAATATAGAAAAAGAATTAGCAATGAAGGAAGACACTGCTAAAAGAAGAGAATTGGCAGATTAAAAAATATATATGAAACACTACAAACATATAAGGTGGAGAAGAACATAATGAAGACAAAACAGAAATATTATGAACTAGGAGAAAAAACGCACAAAATTCTAGCACGGCAGCTTAAGACAGAACAAACTAAGAGAATGGTATTGGCATTAATGAAAAAAGACAAGCAAATCACATATAATCCAACGGAGATTAATGAAAACTTCAGAGAATTCTACGAACAACTATATCAAACTGAAAACGAAGGGAAAGAAGATAAAATAGATGAATTTTTAACTAAAATTGAACTACCAAAATTACAAACAGAGGAACAAAATAAATTGACAAAACCATTTGAAATAGAAGAAATACAGGAGATAATAAAAAAAACTACCAAACAATAAAACACCAGGAGAGGATGGATTCCCAATAGAATTCTATAAAACATTTAAAGATTTATTAATTCCTCCCCTTCTGGAAGTAATCAACCAGACTGATAAAACACAAAGCTTACCAGAGTCATGTAAAACAGCAATAATTACAGTAATACCAAAGACAGGGAAAGATCCACTTACACCAGCGTCATATAGACCAATATCTTTACTTAACACAGATTATAAGATGATAGCTAAACTTTTAGCAAACAGATTAGCCGACTATGTACCAAAAATAGTAAATCTAGACCAAACTGGATTTATTTAAAAAAAGACGAACAACAGACAATATCCGTAAATTTATTAACTTAATTCATGCAGTAGAAGGAAATAAAACTCCAACAATAGCGGTGGCTTTAGACGCAGAGAAGGCCTTTGACAGAGTAGAATGGTATTATTTATTCAAAGTACTACAAAAATTCAGCTTACCAGAGAAATATATTAATTGGATTAAAGCATTATATAAGGGGCCATTGGCGAAAGTGACAGTAAATGGATATATATCAAAACAATTTAACTTAAGCAGATCAACAAGGCAGGGATGCCCACTATCTCCTTTATTGTTTGCATGGCAGATTTAATGAATCAGGTTTAATGAAATAAAATCTGATGTTGCACAGTTACACGTGGGTCAATGGCACAGGGTGCAACGGGTAGTAACCAGTAACCTGGGCCTGATCCTAACCACCACCTGTATTGAATTTGTACATACACCCTGTGTGTATCTCCCTGGGACTCCGCTTCCCTCCTACTCCCCTTGGATGTGTGAGTGGAGAGGTTAATTGACATTGTAAATATTTCATAGTGTGTGGGTTAGTGGTTGAATCTGATGGGAGCTAATGAGAATGTGGGGCAGTAAAGATGGGTTTGACCCTGGACTAGTGAGAATGGTTAGTTCATGGTCAGTATGTAAACAGGCCCTTCAGTCCACCATGCCCATGCTAACCCTGTTGTCCACATACACCAGGATTGTATCCTTTATGCTTGCCTTTCAAGGTCTATCTAAACACATCTTAAATATAGTAACTGTATCCGACTCGACCACCTCCTCGGACAGCGAGTTCAAGATAGCCCTTTCCTTCTGATCTTCTGATAAAACTATTGGTGCTCTCTTATACCAATGTACTTTTCCCCTGTTATACATCCATTCTTCAATGTGGTGAGAATTAAAAAAACAAGATGGGTGTATGTGGGGGTGGTCGATCGTCAGTCTGAACAATGAGCTGAAGGGCCTGTTTCTGAGCTGCAGAACTGATAAGAACAGAAAATAAAATAAATGGGATAAAAATAAAAGACAAGGAATATAAAATCAGTCTCTTTGCAGGTGACATTATAATATATTTAGCAGAACCAGAAATATCAATAAAAGAATTACATAAGATACAAGGGTATTACATAGGGTACAAGATTAATGCAAATAAAAGTGAAGCAATGCCAATGAATAATGCGGATTTCTCAAAATTTAAGAAAGAATCACCATTCAGATGGCAAACACAAGCAATGCGATATCTCGGCATACAAATAAATAAAAACCTCGGCCATCTATATAAACTCAATTATTATCCACTAATGAAAAAATTAGAAGATGACTTAGAGCATTGGAAAGATTTACCACTAACACTGATAGGAAGGATAAACTGTATTAAAATGAACATTTTCCCAAGCATACAATACCTATTTCAGACATTAGCAATACGCTTAACAGAGAAATTTTTCAAGGAATTAAAGAAAATAATAAGGAAATTTTTATGGAAAGGGGGGAAACCGAGGATAGCACTAGATAAATTAACAGAATGGTATAAACAAGGAGGCTTACAACTGCCAAACTTTAAAAATTATTATAGAGCCGCACAATTAAGATACCTATCAGATTTTTATCAAACAAGGGAAAAGCCAGATTGGACTATATTAGAACTAGATAAAATAGGGGAGAAGATACCTGAACATATATTATATAAATGGGATGAAAAATTGGTACAACGTAGGAATTCTCCGGTATTGCATCATCTGCTCAACATTTGGAAGAAGATTCATGTAGAAAGGAATAAAACAAATTACCAACTACCAAAACTAATACTGACGCAAAATCAGCTAATCCCTTTTAAAATAGATAACCTTTCCTTTAGAGAATGGGAGAAAAAAAAGGATCAAAAGAATAGAAAATTGTTTTTCGGGAAATAAACTATTATCCTTTGAACAATTGAAGGATAAATATAATATAACTTACGATACAATGTTGGCATACTACCAACTGAAATCCTACTTGAAGGATAAATTGGGAAGCAGTCTGAGGTTACCAGAAGGAAGTAATTTTGAATATGTGATTACAGGCACAATGATAATCAAAAAATTTATAACAAACATGTATATTAAACTACAAGTAAAGGAGAATGAGGAAACAAATGGTAAAACCAAACAAAAAAATGGGAACAAGATCTAAGCATAAAGATAAAGAATGAAACATGGGAGAAGCTATGCTCTGGAACCATGAGAAATACAATAAACACGAGGTTACGTATGATACAATATAACTGGATACACAGGCTATACATTGTACCTCAAAAGTTAAATAAATGGGACCCAATAGTATCAGACAGATGTTTTCGCTGTAAAAAGGAAACGGGAACAACAGTTCATGCAATTTGGAAATGTGAGAAAGTGGAAAGATTTTGGGAAGATCTAAACCAGATACTAAATAAAATCACAAAAAGCAATATACCAAAAAACCCAGAGATCTTCCTCCTAAGTAATATAAAAAAACAAAGAATTTGGACTCGATTTGGATGGAGCACAAAAAAGATTTGTTATGATAGCCCTAGCTGTAGCAAAAAAATGTATTATGTCAACCTGGAAATTAGAAGATAACGTGAGAATACAACAATGGTATATAGAAATGAATAAATGTATTCCATTAGAAAAAATAACATATAATTTAAGAAATAACATTACAATATTTGAACAAATATGGGAGCCGTACATGAAACACAATAGAGAAAACCTACCGTGGACATCTACCACCTAAAATGACAGAAGGAGAAGATAATGAAAAGAACTGACTCAGTGGAATTTCTTGTTTATTTTTATTGAGTGACAACATTGTTTAACGGGTTTAATGTATCTTATATTCTGAACTTTAAATAAATGGGAGGGGAGGTGAGGGAGGGAGGGTGGGGAGGAGGGAAGGTGGGGGAGAAAATGACACTGTATATATTTAAGAAGGAAAATGTATGTATCTTGATCAATATGGTTTATAGTGTGAAAAATAAAATTTTTTTTAAAATTCCATTAAAATTTTCATTAATCTCTGTTGGATTATATGTAATTGGTTTGTTCTTTTTCTTTCATGCCGGTATCATTCTTTTAGCTTGTTCTGTTTTAAGTTACCAGGCTAATATTTTATGTGTTTTTTTTTCCCAGTTCATAATACTTTTGCTTTGTTTTCATTCTGTTCTTCTCCACCTTGTACGTTTGTAATGTTTCGTATTTAATTTTTTTTGTCCGCCAATTCTTTCCTTTTCGTTATATCATCCCTTTCTACTAATTCCTTTTCTGTACTTACTATCTCCCTTTCCAACTGCTCTATTTCCCAATTGTAATCCTTTTTCATTTTAGTCACATAACTTATTATCTGCCCTCTAATGAAGGCTTTCATTGCGTCCCATAATATAAATTTGTCTTTGACTGATCCTGTGTTTATTTCAAAATATGTTTTAATTTGGCGTTCAATAAACTCCCTAAATTCCTGTCTTTTAAGTAGCATGGAGTTTAACCTCCATCTATATGTTCTTGGTGGGATGTCCTCCAGTTCTATTGCTAATAATAGGGGTGAATGATTTGATAGTAGTCCAGCTTTATACTCAGTTTTCCTAACACTCCCTTGAATATGGACTGACAACAAAAGCATATCAATCCTTGAGTAAGTTTTGTGCCTACTTGAATAATATGAAAATTCCTTCTCTCTTGGGTGTTGCCTCCTCCATATATCCATAAGTTTCATTTCCTGCATTGATTTAACCATAAATTTGGCTACTTTATTCTTTTTGCTTGTCTTTTGTCCAGTTTTATCTAACATTGGGTCTAAATTTAGGTTTAATTCCCCTCCTACCAATATATTTCCTTGTGTGTCTGCAATCTTCAAAAAAATATCCTGCATAAACTTTTGATCCTCCTCATTAGGTGCATATATATTGAGCAAATTCCAAAATTCTGAGTATATCTTACACTTTATCATTACATACCTCCCTGGTGGATCTATTATTTCCTCCTCTATTTTAATTGGTACATTTTTGTTAACTAGTATGGCTACACCTCTAGCTTTTGAATGATAGGATGCTGCCAATACGTGTCCTACCCAGTCTCTCTTTAGTTTATGTTCTGCTTCAGTTAGATGCGTTTCCTGCACAAATGCTATATCTATTTTTTCCTTCTTCAATAAATTTAGTAGCCTCTTCCTTTTAATTTGGTTATGTATTCCATTAATGTTTATAGTCATATAGTTCAACATGGCCATCTTATATCTTGCATGCACCTCTTTTCCACCTCTTCGCCACCTCCATCCCCCTTTTCCCCATTTTCATCTCTTAGTTTTCTCTTATTACATTTAATATACGACAACACATTTAAGACATAAAGTATCCCCGCAGTTCCCACATCCACTAATACCTTAACCCCAAAAGTTCCCCCTCTCTCTGAGTTGCCCCATACCCCTTGCCGGGCAACCACAACTACCCTTTTCATTTGGATTGCGATCTTGTTCTCAGCGTCAACTGATTTTTGCAGTGACGGTTATTCCCCCTTCACCCAGCCCGCTCCAGAAAACACTTTTTTTTAAACACCCTTCCCCCTTCCCTTCTCTTTAGTTCTTTGCATATACATTCTTTACATATACATTGTTTTTACATCTTTATATATACTTTATCGCTGTTCTTCATTCTTGTTACATCTCTTTATCTCTGCAATATTTCAGGCTTGAGCTCTTTCTTTCATTCTTTTTTAAAATATTTTTATTGAGTTTAACATATAAACATAAATTTTTAAGGAAAACACATAACAAGTAATCTCATATATATACAAGTGAGCCCTTTTACGAGTGCTGAAATCGGGTAGGCTGAATTTAAAAAGGTGGGAAGATGGGGGGAATGGGGGAGGAAGACCAGCTAGCAATAAGGTAATAGTGGATACAAGTGAGAGGGTAGAAGAGAAAGGGCTGAAAAGTGGTGGTGGGCTCTCTGATAGGAGAAGGAAGGGAAGGTGGAGAAATCTTTCTCTCTTTCCACAGATGCTACCTGACCTGATGAATGTTTTTAGTTCAGATTTCTATCATCTGCAGTTTTTAATTTCAAAATTTGTGCCAATAATTGATCTTTTCTATTGTGTTATGAAGAAAGTTTATTGTTATATTCACAAGAACAGTGCACAGATGAAATGAAAATCTTGCCTACTGCAGCTCACTTGCAACAATCTAAACGAACATTTTAAAAAAAGTAAATTTATTGTGGGGTAAAAAACAAAAGTATTTCCCCTGAAACAAAGTGACCAAAAACAACTTTTTAACACCAACATTTCCTTTTAGTTATTGTGCATTAATGCGACATTTTGTATGTGTTAATTTCCCATCTCCTCGCGGAAAGTTAAGTATGAATCTGAGTGCGCTATATTTTCTATAAAAGAACATTGTTATTATCAGGAATTTGGTGATGGTAAAATGATTAGTTATTAGTGACATTTGAGTGGGGAGGAAGAGGTTTTGTCAGATATCCTTTCAATTGGATATGTTTTTGACAAAATATGATTGTCTTGGACAGTGAAGAATTGCCTGGGGGTATGGGTTCAAATTCTGGATCATTCTTTTTAAGACAGTGAACAACTTTGCTGTTATGAGAAAGAACTTGCATTGTTTGATCAGAATCCTGAACTGAACAGATGGGTCAGTAGTGATAAATAAGAATCTATTGTCATGAACAAGTCATGAAATTTAGCATTATAGTGCAAACATTCGTATTATAATCATCTTACTATATGAAAGTAATAGTGCACAAAATATAGGGGTTTAAACATCACTGGGAAATTCCAGCTCTTGCTCACTGTCCTCTACTGCGCCTAATGATTGAGGACAAGATTAGCTGGCTGCAATGCACTCTTTTTTTCCATTTGCATTGAATGGTTAGGGGGCTGTGTGGCAATTGAGAGGAAAACCAAAAAACTTGAAAGATATAATTGAACAAAATAAGATATCCAATCAAACAGTTTTGTGGCAACCCTATTGTGAAAGTACATGTAATTATTCACACCAAGTCTTTGTTAGTCTTGGGGGAATAAGAACATGGACGTTCCATGAATAACAAAGCAGATGGATAACAAAGTCCATTGCTGAGATGGCAATGACATGCAGTGGTAAACTCCTTCCATAGATGGAACAATCTATGTAAATTTCAGCTTCTAAACATGCTGAAACGTACAAGTGCTCTGGATCTTGGCATGAGCCCCAAACCTGCCCACGTTCCTGACCCTGATATTCTGGACCCTGATCGGGCCACACAGATTATTGTTCTAGACAGTAAAGGGTCCTCAAATGCAATCCATCTCATGGCAAACAGGAGTCTACAGATGGTGGCTTTGGTTCCATCTGGTACTTCTTTGTACCACCATTCTCACCTTGTTAGATTTTATCTTCTAATCACCCATTGAGTTCCTCCAGCAGACAGTTTCGCTTCTTGGCAAACAGGACACTGCTTGAAGTGCAACATGAAAGTTTGCAGATACAGTAACTGAAGTAAAAACACAAAGCTGAAGAAACATAAAGATAAAGATACAAAACCAATGTTTTGGGCCGTGAGTCCTTCATCAAAATATGAGCAAAATGTAGACAGGATGCCTGAATAAAATTTGGGGGGAGGGGAGGAGCACAGGCCAACAGGCAAGTGGTAATAATAGGTGGATAAGGGAGAGAAGGCTCAAGAGAAAACAGAGGTGGAATAGCTCTGTGAATTGAGAGGGAAGGGGGTGGAGAGCTAAAGGTAAGGAAGAGGGGGAGGGAGAATAAGGAGTGATCGAGCAGAAACTGGAAACTGGAAAAGTCAGGGGAGTGCCAAACCAGTTTACAGATGGCCCCAGTTCGGCAGTTCCTGAGGGAGGAGAAACCGAGGCTTCTCTGGACACTCTCCAACCTGATGGCATTAACATTGACTTCTCTGGATTCTGCTAGATCAGGAGAGAAGCCCACTAACTGCAGTAGTGCATGCCATTTTCCACTTACTGTTGAAAGCTTCTTAAAGTCAATTTAAGGGAATTTCTAGTATCATGTCAGTAAATTTGAAAAAGAGTTTAAAAGAAAATTCAAGTGTCACCTGGTGACGGAAACTGTCTAATTTGTATTTGAGTTGAAGTTGCCTTCAGAGAGATTGAAGTTCCATTCAGTCATATCTGTGAATACTAAACATTTAAAGAGTTTTGACGCTTAAAGAAAAATAGAGCTACCGCCTCCCCATCACTTCTCAGCTCTTTTTCTCTTCAACCCTCCCAGCTATATCCACCTATGACATCTTGCCTGTTAGCATGTGCTCCTCCCACTGCCCCTTCCTCTCTGCTCTTTCCTTCACTGCCCCCTCACTGCCTGCCTACTTTTTTTGATCTTACCTTGATGAAGGGCTCTGGTCTGAAATGTTGATTACCCTTTAATTTTGGTAGATCCTGAATGACCTACTGAGTTTCTCCCAACACTTGTGTATTGCATTACAGTCCCAGCATCTGCAGAGTTTCCTTTTTAACTCCTCTTTGGCAGTTCGTCTCACAAGTTCTACAACCGTAGCACAGTATTACTGTGTGATCCATGCTCAACCTGTGTCATTCTGGACTGAAATACTCTGCTCTTGTTGCTATTTTAATTCTTCTCTTGAGGCTTAAGATTATAACTAATCATTTTATTAATTTTTGGCAATTGGAACATTTTTTAGATCTCCAAAATTGTTAAGGAAAAGAAGATCTTTTTCTGATTACCTGTTTTCCTTCCACTTCCTCATGTTGGGAATTCTGCTTTTTCTATTAATCTGATTTTAAATTGCTGTGCATTGATTTAATAATCTTGCTTATTCTGGGATTTGGAAAAAAACCCAGTATTTTCATCTTATTTTTTAAACTTTTGGAAATTCTTTTCCAGCTGGTTGGTGCTATGGGATGGATGAAGCAGAACGGAAAAAGTATGTGTCTCAGCTGAAGGATGTGTTTGACAGCTGCGATACCTCAGGGACAGGATACCTGGACCAGGAGGAGCTAACTGAACTGGGCCATAAGCTTCACCTAGAGGCCCAGCTTCCCCTTCTACTGCAGACACTTTTGGGCAGCAAACTCAACGTTAGAGTAAGCACTACCTGTGTAAAACAGGAAGTAACTTTGCACTGTATTTAAGTACACAATGTGAGACCCACTTTTGCACATGCATCTAATTTGGACTGTTGCAAAAACTGGTGTACAAGTATAATCTGTAGATACTTGAATTCTTTTAAAAGGGTGACTTGTATATTCATGCAACAAATAATAAAATTGTATATGTTTGATAAATTCAGTTTTGGTGGAATTCAGCATTTGTTTTCAAAGTGCTATGTTTGTTCATATTTTACTAAATTTGAATTCATGAAATTGTTAAACAACATTATTGATGTAATAGGATTTCAAAATTTGTTTTTATTAAACTAACACTTGTAAGGATAAAATTCAATTTAAAAAGATGTTTTCCTAAGATTCAATCTTGGGAAATCAATAAATTCCTTTATTATGTATGATTTTACTGTGTTACATATGATTTTAGTGAACCCCATATACCAGCAGCAATAGAAATACACCAAAGGAATGGTTCCTTAAACAAAATTAGTTTAATTCTCTGAGTATAGATCAACATTTAACTTCTCAACACTAAGTTATCTGCACAATCCCTTCCCCCAACCTAATCTAAATGCAAGTGTGTGTAATGTGTTTTCAAGAAAGTCCTTTTTACTGGCCAATCATCCACTGTGCATGTTTCCAAGGCTACAGTTTCCAGTAATCTTCAATCCTGTGCATAGAATCAGTCATTACATTCAAGCAAACTTCAGTGCTTTACTTATAATGACCAGGCAGGAAAATTGTGGAGGGTTTCAGAGAGATGGATATTGCTTGTTGGACACCCCAAACAGGAGTGTCTTTCAGAAGAAGAAACTTGTCTTCTTTCCAGGTTCTTCTCACAGAGTTCTTCTCCTCTTCGCCACACTGGGAGACTAGCCGCCAGTCCTGATTTCCACAGAGATACATATCAGAACTCTGCCCTGTCTTGAAAAAGGAACCTTTTCAGCAGGCTCCTCTTCTGTCCAGCCTTTTATCAGACTCCTTTTGCTAACTGCCTTCTCTCTCCTTCTCTGTCCCTCCCCTCCTGATGTTCCAGGCACTGTTTTTTTTTGGTTTCAGTTTGCAAATGTTGCAATTTCCATGCTTTACAAAAGCCACTTGGCCCCAACTCTGCAAATGTTTCAGTTTCTGGGGTGTGCTTGCACATGTTGCTAAAGCCCAGAACCTGTTTGCACCTGTCTTTGGACAGGCATTGTTCTGTCTGTAAATTGCATCCAACCTAACAGCTAACTCAATTCTAATCCCTTTAATAAGCATATATTTAATTAACCCATTGTGTCACAACTGTAGATACTTTAAATTGATATATTTTGTATCTTTTGTGGTAGAAGTGAGGACTTGAGGGTCTAATCATTTGTGAAATATCAAAGAATCATGATGCCAAATGAAGACATTCAGCCCTTTGTGCCTGCACCAGTTCTTTCAAAGAGCTGCTAATTAGTTCTTGTCTCCTGCTTTTTAATTATGATGTTATTTATGCAGTAACTTTTAACGAAGCAAAATGTCATGAAGGGTGAACAATTTTCTGAGCTGCACAAGAGATTCTCAAGGCAGATGAATTCTAAAGGAGTAATGCTGGAATCTTGAGCAAAAAAAACTCTGGAAAAACACAGCAAATTGAGCAGCATTGGTGAGAGAAAAGAAATGGTCATCATTTTGGGTTGGAACCCTTCATCGACTATTCTTGATGAAAGGTTCCAACCTGAAACATTGACTATTTGTTTTCTCCCACTGCTGCTTGACCCACTGAGTGCTTCCAGAAGATTTTATTTTGCTGTGGATCCTAAGGAATGTCTTAAAGAGGGGTGGAGATGTTTTGTTTGGGAATCCTGGAGCTTGTGGCTTAGAGAACTGAAGGGATGACCACAAGTAACTTGTTGCTCTTTCCTCAGTGTAACTGATGCTGTTGAATCTTGCAGGTGAATTTTGAAGAATTTAAAGAAGGTTTTGTTGCTGTATTATCTACTGGGATCGACCTCAGTACCTCGGAAAATGAAAGCAGTTATTTAGAACCAGGTAAATTTTCCTTTCTAATAGACACTTTTTTTGGACATTTTGTTTAGTCCAAACTTTCTGAATGTCTGAAGTGAATATTCTAGATGCATTTTTAAATTTTTCTCATGAAAGATTAATGTCAAATATTTATAATGATTTAATGGATTAAGAACGATTGGGAGTGTGATTCGAATAGAGCATTCTCAGGCGAGGATTGAGACATAACTCTTAATTTGATCAATGAGTCTTCATTTTGAGCATGATATTGTTTAAGGTGCTGCACCTTAAGTCTAAAGTTAAATTATCTTGTTTTTATCCTGATATGGATCCATTCTTAAGATTAAATTAGAACCATGTCTTTTGATTGCTTTATTAGTTTTTTTCTCAAGAAGAGGATATATCTCTGTCCTCAACCTAGAAAAGAATCCTATATTGCTTCGTTGATAGCTACACAAGCAATTTTGAAATGGAAAGATGATGTTTCACCCACTCATATTCAATGGTTACATGATATCATGTCTTATTTAAGTTTGGAAAAAATTAATATAATATAAAAGATGCAAAGTCTGAATTTGATAAATGTGGGGCCCATTCATGGATTATTATCATAATCTGAGGATTTAAGTAAAGTGGATGCTCTGGGGATTCCCTGTTTGGTGTCTGGGGGCTGTTACTCTATTCATATTTACAATATATACAGATATCCTTGTTTGGGGGTGGGGGTGAGAAGGGTAAATTAGTAGGGATAATATTTTTTCTTTCTATTAATAAAACAAGTAAGTAAAAGGTGGTTTAACTACAGATTATGGATGATATCACATAACAATATCAGAGGAGTATAAAATATCTTGTATAAGGGAATTTTACATGTATTATTTGTATAATTTTTGTATTCAATATTATTTTTGGACATAGTATGAGTTATGATTGAATTGTTTATTATAATTATATAATTGATGTTCAGAACAAAAGTTATGTAATAATTATGGTTATGCTTCTAATTTACAATTGATATGTGATTATGTACATTATATGATTTGATTTATGTTGTCATTAGTGCACCTTGTGTAAAGGGTTTTTGTTAAACTGAATAAAAAGAAAAAGAAAAAAATGTCTTTCCAATACAGAATGAGTAAATCATTTATTTTTTATCCTTAAGGTCAATTGTATCCCCCCTTGGGCATAGAAATGCTATTATAATTATTGTTGTAGCAATACCAAATGACCAGAGAGTATCAAGTTAAATCCAATAAATCTCAAGTTGAACCAGGTTGTTCTTAAATCGTATATTGCCTTTCTAATCCTTGCATTCTTGCCTGGAACATTCAGAAAATGTGTTGTACAAACCTCATCTTCAATAATTAACGCATACAAATTTGACATTAGATAATAGAACCACTTCCAATCCTCATTCCTCAACTAAAACTCAAGGCTGTCAGAGAAGATGATCATAATCCAACCCTTATGACAACCATAGATCAAGAATGCTGGATGCATTCATCAGAATGTCTGTGAAGAGATAAATGAAATCAATGTTTCAGACTGGTGATGCTTGACTTGCTGACATTTTTCAGTAATTTTTTGTAGATTTCCAGAGTTTACAGTTTTTGCTCTTTCAGGCCTTCTAGATAAGGTCTTTAACTCTTGTTTAGCATGTAGTCTTGAGTATAAGTCCATCATCCTACAAGACTATTTTTAAACAGTATTCTTCCTATTGTCCAGGTCACTAATAATCCTTGTAAGAATTACCAAGCCTGAGTCATTTGTCCATTATTGCATAGGATTTGTTTAACCTTGTTGTGTATAAATTGGCTGATTTTACTCTTTGATGCTGGAACAATTACACATCAGGAATACTCTACTGGTTGTAAAGCATTTTTAGGTTACTGAATTTGGGAAATATTTAAATCTTTAAACCATGATGTTCTCAGAGATATTTGAATTGTATTACAGAAATTATTGATAACAGAAATTGTGGTTATTTATATATTTTTAAATACATTTTATTTTTGGTTTTCAAGCTTATATCAGGTATACAGCCTTTACACAAATATAGCAAAATATCCTATATACCATTTACACACAAAAAAAAATCCTTTTTATTTAAAAAAAAGTACAACATTCAACATTCATACATATTGATAAGAAAACCAAAATAAAATCGCAAAGCAAAAACATTCTAACCCCCCCCATTTCCCCCTTCCCCTTAACTTAGACAAGATAAGTGGATACAGAGTCTTTCCGTCCACCGCCAGAAATAAAAGTAATAATATAATAATATATAATATAAAATCGAGGGCAGATCACGAATTTACAGCAACGATACTACACTTGTGTACCAATGTAATTCAAATACGGTTGCCATGTTTTCAGGAATGTGTCATGTTTATTTCTTAAATTATAAGTAATCTTTTCCATGGGAATACAGCTATCCATTTCTGCTATCCATCTTTTCAAAGAAACTAGTATGTCTGACTTCCATGTGACTGTGATACATTTCTTGGCTGTGGTCAGTGCAGTCTTAGTATATGATATTTGAAACTCAGTTAAGTAGCTACTAATATCTATGAAGTTCCCCAATAGATACAGTTCTGGATGACCGGGAAAGTTGACTCCAGTAATCTTTGTTAACACTTCCAATACCTCTTTCCAGAAAACATTAACTTTCACATACACATCATACGGGGTGGAAAAATATTCCTTCTTCTATTCCACATTGGAAACTTCTGTCTGATATTTCTGGCTTTGATTTGTGCAATCTTTGCGGACTCATCGTACTTCATCAATAATCAAAGTTACCCCATCCTTTGCTAGATCCGCTTTCCATTTTGCCCTGGACCTAAGAATTCCAAACTTTTGCCCATTCATTTGCGGGGCATAATATATTTGAGTAATAAATTTAGGTATATTATTTATACATAATGTGTTGCAGTTGACTCATCCCTGGTGGAGTCATTCTCCCATCTTTCTCTTAGAAAGGCCCTTAATTGCAGATTGAAAAGAAAGGTGCCATTTGGAACATCATAAATTAATTTGCTTCATTTGTTCAAATGACATTAAGACTCCATCCTTATAACAGTCTGCAATGTACCCAATTCCTTTTTGAGACCATATATTTAAAATCCTATTCCCTATTGCCATGGGCAATATTGGATTATTACATAATGGAGAGCTTAAAAGAAATTCCAATTTTGTGGTTTTTTACATTTGATTTCAACTTGTGAATTTGCCCAGACCTTTTTGGAAAGATTTTATTTTTGTGTTGGTTGCTTCTTTTTTTTAAAAAAGCGAAGTTTAAATAATGATTACAGCTTGTTATTGCTGAAATCTTTGTTGGCTATGTGTATCAAATAGTAGATGACTCTCATTCTATTTTATTATTAAATAAACAGTTTACAGAATCTTTATCTGTCTGGATTCCAAGGGAGGGGCAGATTGAAAATGAAGAGGATGTTGGGTGTAAAAACCCAAATGTTGGGTTTGAATAGCCCACCAAAGTTCTGAAAGGCAGGATTTTTCATGAGAACATGGTTGGGGAGGTAAGGTTTGTTGACAAGAAGATAGTTGGATTGGATAGGGAGTATGAAGATCTGAATCTTTGGTCTTCCTAACAGTTAATTGGAGGAGATTTGCTTTCCTGATTGTTAAACATGGATGGGCTTTGGAGAATAGCTACTGGGTTAGCATGACTGTATCTTCGGTAGTTCTTTTAAAACATTTTTTATTTATTTTTCACACTATGAACCATACTGACCAAAATACACATAAACATTTCCCTCTTGAATATACACAGTGTCATTTCCTCCCCTTTTCCCCCTCCCTTCCCTCCTTCCTTCACCCAACCTCCCCACCCACTCAACGTTCAACATATATGATACATTAAACCCATTAAACAATGTCATCACACATTGAAAATAAACAAGAAAATTGTGTCATCTACTTTTACACATTGGGTCAGTTAATTTCGTCTTCTTCTCCTTCTGTCATTTTCGGCGGTGGAGGTCCGCGGTAGGACTTTTCTGTTGTGTTCCATGTACGGTTCCTAAATTTGTTCGAATACTGTGATGTTATTTCTTAAATTATATGTTATTTTTTCCAATGGAATACATTTATTCATTTCTATGTATCATTGCTGTATTCTCAGGCTATCTTCTGATTTCCAGGTTGACATAATAAATTTTTTTGCTACAGCTAAGGCTATCATAATAAATCTTTTCTTTGTGCTCCATCCAAATCGAGTCCATGTTCTTTACTTCTTATATTACTTAGAAGAAAGATCTCTGGATTTTTTGGTATGTTGCTTTTTGTGATTTTATTTAATACCTGATTTAGATCTTCCCAAAACTTTTCCACTTTCTCAAATGCCCAAATTGCATGTACTGTTGTTCCCGTTTCCTCCTTACAGCGAAAACATCTATCTGATACTGTTGGGTCCCATTTATTTAACTTTTGGGGCATGATATATAGTCTGTGTAACCAATTATATTGCATCATGTGTAACCTCGTGTTTATTGTATTTCTCATAGTTTCGGAGCATAGCTTTTCCCATATTTCATTTTTTATCTTTATGTTTAAATCTTTTTCCCACTTTTGTTTGGGTTTATAGCTTATTTCATCATTTTCCTTCTCTTGCAGCTTGATGTACAGGTTTGTTATAAATCTTTTAATTATCATTGTGTCTGTAATCACATATTCAAAACTGCTTCCTTCTGCTAACCTCAGTCTACTTCCCAATTTGTCCTTTAAGTAGGTTTTCAGTTGGTGGTATGCAAACATTGTACCGTGAGTTATTCCATATTTGTACTTCATTTGTTCAAAAGATAATAAATTATTTCCCAAAAAACAATTTTCTATTCTTTTGATCCCTTTTCTCTCACATTCTCTAAAGGAAAGGTTATCTATTATGAAAGGGATTAGTCGATTTTGCATCAATAATAATTTTGGTAGTTGGTCATTTGTTTTTTCCTTACTGCGTGAATCTTCTCTCAAATGTTGAGCAGATGGTGCAGTACTGGTGAACTTCTATATTGCATCAGCTTTTCATCCCACTTATAAAGTATATGTTCTGGTACATTCTCCCCTATTTTATCTAGCTCTAACCTGATCCAATCTGGTTTTTCCCTTGTTTGATAAAAATCTGATAGATATCTTAATTGTGGTGCTCTATAATAATTCTTAAAGTTTGGTAGTTGTAAGCCCCCTTGTTTGTACCATTCTGTTAATTTATCGAGCGCTATCCTTGGTTTCCACCCATTCCATAAGAATTTCCCTAATTATGTTCTTCTCCACCTTATACGTTTGTAGTGTTTCGTATTTTATTTTTTTGTCTGCCAATTCTCTTCTTTTTGTTGTATCTTCCCTTGTTGCTTGTTCTTTTTCTGTACTTACTATTTCCCTTTCCAGCTGTTCTATTTCCCGATTGTAGTCCTTCTTCATCTTAGTTACATAACTTATTATCTGCCCTCTGATGAAGGCTTTCATTGCATCCCATAATATAAATTTGTCTTTCACTGATTCCGTATTTATTTCAAAGTACATTTTAATTTGGCGCTCAATAAATTCTCTAAAATTCTGTCTTTTAAGTAGCATGGAGTTTAATCTCCATTTATATATTCTTGGTGGGATGTCCTCCAGTTCTATTGCTAATAACAGGGGTGAATGATCAGATAGCAATCTAGCTTTATATTCCTTTTTCCTAACTCTCCCTTAGATATGGGCTGACAACAGGAACAGGTCAATCCTTGAGTATGTTTTATGTCTACTCAAATAAGATGAGTATTCCTTCTCCCTTGGGTGCTGCCACCTCCATATATCCAAAAGTTGCATTACCTGCATTGATTTAACCATAAACTTGGCTACTTTGTTCTTTCTGCTAGTCTTTTGTCTAGTTTTATCCATCTTTGAATCTAAATTAAGGTTAAAGTCCCCTCCTATCAATATATTCCCCTGCGTATCTACAATCTTCAAGAAAAATATCTTGCATAAACTTTTGATCCTCTTCATTGGGTGCATATATATTGTCCAAATTCCAGAGTTCTGAATATATCTGACATTTTAACATTACGTATCTCCCTGCTGGATCTATTATTTCCTCCTCTATTTTGATTGGTACATTTTTATTGATTAATAAAAATGGCTTTTGAGTTGTATGATGCTGCCATTATGTTCCCTAATCAGTCTCTCCTTAATTTCTTGTGTTCCACTTCAATTAGATGCGTTTCCTGCACGAATGTTATATCTATATTTTTCTTTTTTCAGTAAATTTAATAGCCTCTTCCTTTTGATTTGGTTATGTATTCCGTTAATATTTATAGTCATATAGTTCAACATGGCCATCTCATACTCTGTTTACATCTCATTTCCGCTTCCTCACCACCACCTTTCCCCTTTTCCCCATTTCCATTTCTCAGTTTTCTTTTTTTGAACGCACTGTATGACAACACTTCTAAAACATAAAATATTTCAACCATTCCCACATCTGTAATTCACTTAACCCCAAAAGTCCCCCCTCCTCTCTGAGTCACCCCTTGTCCTTTGCTGGGCAACCACAACTCCCCTCTCCATTCGGAGTTCGAACCTGTTTGCAAGTGTCAACTGATTTTGCAGTGACTGTTATTCTCTGCCACCCAACCCCCTCCAGAATAGACTTTTATCTTCACATTACAACAAAGCTCCCCCTCTTTTCTTCTTTTTCTTTTTATCTATTTATTTATTATTATTATTTTTGAACCCCTCCTCTTTTTCCCCCTTCTCCCTTTCTTTCCTTTTCTTCCCTCCTTTAGTTCTTACTTATGCATTATTTTTACTTCTTTATATGTAGTTTGTTGTCATTCTTTGTTCTTGTTATATCTCTTCATCTCTCTTTCTGTCTTGCAGGCGTTCTGCAAATTCTGGTGCTTTCTCTGCATCTGAGAACAGTCTGTTTTTCTGCCCCGAGATAACTATTTTAAGCACCACTGGATAGCTTAACATAAATTTATAGCCTTTCTTGCATAGGATCGATTTTGCTGCGTTAAACTCCTTCCTTTTCTTTAGGAGCTCAAAACTTATGTCTGTGTAGAAAAATTTTTTTTTGACCTTTGTACTCCAGTGGTTTCTTGTCTTCTCTAATTTTATTCATGCCTTCTCCAATATATTTTCTCTTGTCGTGTTTCTCAGAAATTTTACTAGAACGGATCTTGGTTTTTGTTGTGACTGTGGTTTCGGGGTTAATGTTAATATGTGCTCTTTCTATTTCCATTCCTTCCTGCATTTCTGGCATTCCCAGGACTTTTGGGATCCATTCTTTTATAAATTCTTTCATGTCTTTGCCTTCTTCATCTTCCCCAAGGCCCACTATCTTTATATTGTTTCGTCTACTATAGATTTCCATTATGTCCATCTTCTGAACTAACAACTCCAGTGTTTCTTTAACTTTGTTGTCACTTTCTTCCAATTTTCTTTTTAAGTCGATCACTTCCATTTCTTCCGCCATAACACGTTCTTTCATATTTTCTAATCTTTTCCCTACATCTGTTATAACCAGCTCTATCTACTCACTTTTTCTTCTGTACTTTTCATTTTTCTTTTCATTTCACTAAATTCTAGTGTCAGCCATTTTAATGCTTTCATTTGTTCTTGAAAATTTTTTTTATCTGTACTTTCCATTCATTTTACCTCCAATTCCTCTGTGCAGAGCTTGGTATTCTTCTTCTGTGTCTGCTTTTGGGTTTGTGTCTTCTATTTCTCTTGTATCTATGTCTCTTTTGATTTTCTTGTTGAGTTGCTTGTCTCAGTTTGTTGGGTATTTTTTTTCCATGGTTTCTTGATGTTGGTCCTCTTCTTCTGGGCTGGTTATCTTTTGTGTCTCTAGTTTCCTTTTTTCTTTCTCACCCCTCCCGTTCCCATTGCTTTCTTTATCTTCCAGCTGGGGGCCCTGCTGTCGGGCCTCTATCAGCTGTTCGTGCTGTGGAGTTTCCCATCGGTGTTCTCCTTGTCGTGCGCAGTTGCGCACCCCTGTTTGGCTCCATGAGCCATTTTTGTATTCCTGCGGTCGGTGGGTCGCGACCCTGCGGGGTCTCTACTAACCTTGGGGAGTAGGCTCCTCTTTCCATGGTGGGTCCCTGCTTTTTTGAGCAGGTAAGGCCTTCACCTTTCCGGCCTCCTTCTTTCTTTTCTTCCCGTTGTTTTTGGCTTTTCTTTCTTAGGTGCCATTTTCTCCACACCTTTATTTCTTATTTGTTGTGATTTGTGTGTCTGGAGCTTTGCTTTTTCTTCACTTTTTTCCTTCTTTTCTGGAGAGGGCTGGTATTCTCCTACTGGCCACTACTCCATCACGTGACTCCATTTCACAAGTCAGTAACTTTGAGGAAATATTTGAGGTTGGGCTATTAAAGTAGTTTTTTTTAAAATAAATTTATTGCTTCCCTTTCACTATGTCATGGCCTTTAGGGATCAACACTGTGCCTTGTTTTGCAACCAGGTTGCTTCTGAATCCTGCTGCACATTATTTATAAGTTGTAATTACAACTGACACATTTTATATTTCCTCTACTGTCACTACTTGTGTTTGTGAGTTTAGAGACAGCCTCCATTTGAGGCCGAATAAATGGGACCAATCCAGTGCTATCTGTAAGGAGTTTGTAAGTTCTCCCTGTGTCCTGCATGGGTTTCTTCCAGGTGCTTCAGTTTCCTCCCACCATTCAGAAATGTTGGGGGTTGTAGGTTAATTAGTGTATTTGGTGGGGGGCAAGGGCTTGGGGGCAGGAAGGGCCTATTACCCGTGCTGTACATCTATATTTACCTTTTTCAACCTCATTTTAACGTTTTTATGTATATCCGGCATTCAAGTCAACTCCCATTTTCTGGCTGCCTGAAGTGCCATGTTGACCAGTGTACAGTTGGCCCTCAAAGCCGGTGACCGGCGTATACGTCGATACGTCGATCCCCATTGATCGCGTGGATTGTTCTGCTGGGCGTTGGCTGGAGATGATTGCTTATCATGGAGGGTCCATCAACAGCAGCACGCGATGAAAATATGAAGTGAGTTTTAAGTTGAAAGTGATAGAAATGGCCAAGAAAACCAATAAATGCCCTGCTGCAAGAAAATCTGATGTGCATGAGAAGTTGATAAGAGATTGGAGGAAGAAAGAAGAGACTTTAAGAAAAATACCAAAAAGATATTTTTGAGAAAAGAAATCACTCGTTGGCCAGAGTTGGAAAATCACTTGCAGAATCTTCAAATGCAAAATTAAACTGAAAATGAAATTCCCTGCAGGTATTTTTGTACATTTTCATGAAAAAGGGTGGATGGATGAAAATGGTATACAACTATGGATAGCCATTATGTAGAATAGGCGGTTAACACAAAGAATGGAGTTTCCTGGTCTGGGTTATGCATCGTAGCCACTTAACTGAGAACTCTAAAAGTACATGGCGGTTATCCCAGGTGGCTTGATGTCTATATTGCAACCTCTCGATGTCTGCTTGAACAAGCCATTCAATGACCATGTGTGTGAGGAATGGAATACATGGATGCTGAGTGGAGAAAGGTTGTTTACTAAAGGTGGGGCAATGTATGCTGCATCACTTGATGTGCTGTGTAACTTTGTGCTCAAGGCATGGGACAAAGTTACAGAAGAGACTGTGATATAATAGTTCAAAAAGTGTGGTGTCTCTTGTGCAATTGATGGCACAGAAGATGATTTATTGTGGGATACTGATGACAGAACTGAAATGCCTTATTAGATACAGACTGGGACCCATATGATGACTGTTTAAACAGCAAACAGTGTTTGCTGCCATCTTTGCTTCAGACGATGAAAGTGAAAGTGATTTTGAAGGGTTCTAAATGTGTTGTTGTTTTAAATAAAAATCTCAATGAAAATCTGTCGCAGTTTTCTGGTTTTTCAAGCACCTATTAGATTTTAGGCTGAATTTAAGGTCTCTGGCAAGATAGATTGGAAGGCTCTTCGAGGGAGGCAGTGTGAGTAGAACTAAAAAAAAAGAGTGAGGTTACTATTATAGAAATATATTATAGGCTGCCAAATGGGGAGAGGGAACTAGAAGAGCAAATGTGCAAGGAAATAGCTGAGATGTGCAGTAGGAATAGGGAGGTGTTGGTTGGGGATTTCAATTTTCCTAACATAGATTGGGAAACACAGTCAGTGAGAGACCAGGATGGCTTAGTGTTTATACAATGTGTTCAGGACTGCTTTTTGCAGCAGTATGTGGAGGTGCCCACTAGATGGGGAGCAGTGTTAGATCTGTTGTTAGAGAATGAAATAGGGCAGGTGATGGAGGTGAGTGTTTGGGAGAACTTCAGATCCAGTGATCATGGGTCCATTAGCTTTAGCTTAATTATGGAAAGGGATAGGTCGGGTCCGAAGTTGAAGGTCTTCGAGTGGGGGAAGGCCAGATTTGAAGAAATGAGAAGGAATTTGCAGAGAGTTGTGTGGGCTGATCTTTTTGCTGGAAACGATGTAGAGGAAAATTAGAGGGTATTTAAAGTGAGATTTATGTTCCTGTCCGGCCGAAAGGCAAGACCAAAAGTTCAAGGGCGCCGTGGTTTTCTAGAAAAATTGGAGGCCTATGCTAAATATAAGAAACAAAAGATTTTTTTTTTATAATTTTTTATTTTTCACACCATAAATCACATTAACCATGATACACATTTTTTCCTTTTCACACATATACAATGTCATTTTCTCCCCCCCCCCCCTCCCCTCCGACCCTCCCCACCTCCCTCCTCCCCTCCCACCCTCCCCACCTCCCCCCTCACATCCATTTAAGGTATAAAATCTAGGATACATTAAACCAGTCAGACAATGTTGTCATTCAATAAAAATACACCAGAAATTCCACTGAGTCCATTTCTTTTCATTTCCTTTTCCTTCCGTTAACTTAGGTAGTGATTGTCCCCGGTAGGTTTTCTCTATTGTGTTTAATATAAGGCTCCCATATTTGTTCGAATATTTCAATATTATTTCTTAAACTATATGTTATTTTTTCTAATGGAATACATTTATTCATTTCTATATACCATTGTTGTATTTTCAAATTATCTTCCAATTTCCAGGTTGACATAATACATTTTTTTGCTACGGCTAGAGCTATCTTAACAAATCTTTTTTTGTGCATCCTCCAAATCAATTCCAAATTCTTTGTTTTTTATGTTACTTAGGAGAAAGATCTCTGGATTCTTTGGTATATTGTTTTCTGTTATTTTATTTAATATCTGATTGAGATCTTCCCAAAATTTTTCTACTTTTTCACATGTCCAGATTGCATGAATTGTTGTTCCCATTTCTTTTTTACATCGAAAACATCTATCAGATACTGTTGGGTCCCATTTATTTAACTTTTGAGGTGTAATGTATAGCCTGTATATCCAGTTATATTGTATCATACGTAACCTCGTATTTATTGTATTTCTCATCGTTCCAGAACATAACTTCTCCCATGTTTCCTTTTTTATCTTTATATTTAAATCCTGTTCCCATTTTTGTTTAGTTTTACCATTTGTTTCCTCATTCTCCTTTTCTTGCAGTTTAATATACATATTTGTTATAAATCTTTTGATTATCATTGTATCTGTAATCACATATTCAAAGTTACTTCCCTCTGGCAAACTCAAACTGCTTCCTAATTTATCCTTCAAGTAGGATCTCAATTGGTAATATGCCAGTGCTGTATCTTGAGTTATATTGTATTTATCTTTCATTTGTTCAAAGGATAATAATCTATTTCCTGAAAAACAATTTTCTATTCTTTTAATCCCTTTTTTCTCCCATTCTCTAAAGGAAAGGTTATCTATTGTAAAAGGGAGTAACTTGTTTTGCGTCAATATTAGTTTTGGTAATTGATAATTTGTTTTATTTCTTTCTACATGAATCTTCTTCCAAATATTGAGTAGATGATGTAATACTGGAGAACTTCTATGTTGTACCAATTTTTCACCCCATTTATATAATATGTGTTCAGGTGTCTTTTCCCCTATTTTATCTAATTCTAATCTAGTCCAATCTGGCTTTTCCCTTGTTTGATAAAAATCTGATAGGTATCTTAATTGTGTGGCTCTATAATAATTTTTAAAGTTTGGCAGTTGTAAGCCTCCTTGTTTATACCATTCTGTTAATTTATCTAGTGCTATCCTCGGTTTCCCCCCTTTCCATAAAAATTTCCTTAGTATTTTCTTTAACTCCTTGAAGAATTTCTCTGTCAGTTGTATTGCTAATGCCTGAAATAGGTATAATATCCTTGGAAAAATGTTCATTTTAATACAGTTTATCCTTCCTATTAGTGTTAATGGTAAATCTTTCCAATGCTCTAAATCATCCTGTAATTTTTTCATTAGTGGATAATAATTGAGTTTATATAGTTGGCCGAGATTTTTGTTTATTTGTACACCTAGGTATCTTATTGCTTGCATTTGCCAACTAAATGGTGATTCTTTCTTAAATTTTGAGAAATTCGCATCATTCATAGGCATTGCTTCACTTTTATTTACGTTGATCTTGTAATCCGACACTTCTCCATATTCCTTCAATTTCTTATATAATTCTTTTATTGATAGTTCTGGTTCTGTTAAGTATACTATAACATCGTCCGCAAATAAACTGATTTTATATTCCTTGTCTTTTATTTTTATCCCTTTTATATTATTTTCTGTTCTTATTAATTCTGCTAGTGGTTCTATAGCTAACGCAAACAATAAAGGTGATAGTGGGCATACCTGTCGTGTTGACCTGCTTAAGTTAAATTGCTTTGATACATGTCCATTTACTGTCACTTTCGCTAATGGTCCCTTATATAATGCTTTAATCCAATTAATATACTTCTCCGGTAAACTGAATTTTTGCAATTCTTTGAACAAATAATTCCATTCTACTCTGTCAAAGGCCTTCTCTGCGTCTAAAGCAACTGCTACTGTTGGTGCTTTATTCCCTTCTACTGCATGAATTAAGTTAATAAATTTACAAATATTGTCTGTTGTGTGTCTTTTTTTGATAAATCCAGTTTGGTCTAGATTTACCATTTTCGATACATACTCTGCTAATCTGTTTGCTAATAATTTAGCTATTATCTTATAATCTGTGTTAAGTAAAGATATTGGTCTATATGACGCTGATGTGAGTGGATCTTTCCCTTGCTTTAGTATTACTGTAATTATTGCTGTTTTACATGAATCTGGTAAGCTTTGCGTTTTATCAATCTGGTTGATTACTTCCAGGAGGGGCGGAATTAATAAATCTTTAAATGTTTTATAGAATTCTATTGGGAATCCATCCTCTCCTGGTGTCTTATTATTTGGTAATTTTCTTATTATTTCTTGTATTTCTACTATTCCAAATGGCTCTGTTAATTTATTTTGTTCCTCTATTTGTAGTTTTGGTAGTTCAATTTTAGTTAGAAATTCATCTATTTTCCCTTCTTTCCCTTCGTTTTCAGTTCGGTATAATTGTTCATAGAATTCTCTAAAGTTTTCCTTAATTTCTTTTGGATTATATGTAATTTGTTTGTCTTTTTTCCTTGATGCCAATACCATTTTCTTGGCTTGTTTTGTCTTAAGCTGCCATGCTAGGATTTTGTGCGTTTTTTCACCTAGTTCATAATATTTCTGTTTTGTCTTCATTATATTTTTCTCCACCTTATATGTTTGTAGTGTTTCATATTTTATTTTTTTATCCGCCAATTCTCTTCTTTTAGTGATATCTTCCTTCATTACTAATTCTTTTTCTATATTTACTATTTCCCTTTCCAACTGCTCTGTTTCCTGATTATAGTCCTTCTTCATCTTGGTTACATAACTTATTATTTGCCCTCTAATGAATGCTTTCATTGCATCCCATAGTATAAACTTATCTTCCACTGATTCCGTATTTATTTCAAAATACATTTTAATTTGTTTTTCAATAAATTCTCTAAAATCCTACCTTTTAAGTAACATGGGGTTTAATCTCCATCTATACATTCTTGGAGGGATGTCCTCTAACTTTACTGTCAATATTAAGGGTGAATGGTCCGATAGTATTCTAGCTTTATATTCTGTTTTTTTTACTCTATCTTGCATACGAGCTGATAACAAAAGTAGGTCTATTCTTGAGTATGTTTTATGTCTAGCCGAGTAATATGAATATTCCTTTTCCTTTGGGTGTTGTTTCCTCCATATATCCAAAAGTTGCATTTCTTCCATCGATTTAATTATAAATTTGGTTACTTTGTTCTTTCTGTTAATTTTTTTTCCCAGTTTTGTCCATATTTGAATCCAAATTCAGGTTGAAATCCCCTCCTATTAATATGTTCCCTTGCGTATCTGCTATCTTCAAAAAGATATCTTGCATAAACTTTTGATCTTCTTCGTTAGGTGAATATACATTGAGTAGATTCCAAAACTCTGAATATATCTGACATTTTATCATTACATATCTCCCTGCTGGATCTATTATTTCCTCTTCTATTTTAAATTGCACATTTTTACTAATTAATATAGCTACTCCTCTTGCTTTTGAATTATACGATGCTGCTGTTACGTGTCCTACCCAATCTCTCTTTAATTTCTTATGCTCCAATTCAGTTAAATGTGTTTCTTGCACAAATGCAATATCAATTTTTTCTTTTTTCAGTAAATTTAGCAGTTTCTTCCTTTTAATTTGGTTATATATTCCATTAATATTTAAAGTCATATAGTTCAACGTAGCCATTTTATACTTTGTTTATCTTCCCTTTCCGTTTCTCCATCATTACCTTTCCTTCTTATCCATTTCTGTTTTCTTGTTTTGAATCCTTTATAAGACAACATTCCTAAAACATCAAACATTTTCCTTATTCTCCTATTTAAAACTTCTTTAGCCCCAATCCCCCCTTCCCCTCCTGAGTTGTCCTTTATCCCTTGTCGGACAACCACATCTCCCCTCTCCATTTGGATTTGCGAATTCACTCGCAAGCGTCAGCTGATTTTGCAGTGACCGTAACACCCCCCCACCCAGCCCCCCCCAGAAAAGATTTCACTTTTCATATGTGACAAAGGTCACTCTTTTAATTCCCTCCTTATTCCCTCTATTCCTTTTCCTTCCCTTATTAATTCTTGTCTATACTATCTATATTTTCCTCTAAATACGGATACATTCATGTATGCACATTATTCATATACACACATATACCTCTTTACCCACATACATATAAATCGTGGTCATTTTTACTCTTATTACATGTCTTCATCTCTCTGTTTGTTTTGTAGTTGTTCTGCAAATTTCCTTGCTTCCTCTGGATCCAAGAATAGTTTTTTTCCATAAGATCGTTTTCGATGTTTTGAACTCCTTCCTCTTCTTCAGGAGTTCAAAACTTATGTCTTTTTAGTTCGCAGTCTTTTGTACTCTCGTTACACGTCTTCATCTCTCAGTCTATTTTGTAATTGTTCTGCAAATTTTCGTGCTTCCTCTGGATCCGAGAATAGTCTGTTTTGTTGTCCTGGAATAAATATTTTCAATACCGCTGGATGCTTTAGTATAAATTTATACCCTTTCTCCCATAAAATCGCCTTTGCTGTATTGAACTCCTTTCTCTTCTTCAGGAGTTCAAAACTTATATCTGGATAAATGAAGATTTTTTGCCCTTTGTACTCCAGTGGCTTATTGTCTTCTCTTACTTTTTCCATTGTTTTCTCCAGTACCTTTTCTCTTGTAGTATATCTTAGGAATTTTACTAAAACAGATCTTGGCTTTTGTTGTGATTGTGGTTTAAAGGCCAATGCTCTATGTGCCCTTTCTATTTCCATTTCTTGCTGTAGTTCTGGACATCCTAGGACCCTAGGGATCCAATCTTTTATAAACTCCCTCATATTCTTGCCTTCTTCATCTTCCTTAAGGCCCACTATCTTTATGTTATTTCTTCTGTTATAATTTTCCATTATATCTATTTTCTGAGCTAACAGTTCTTGTGTCTCTTTAACTTTTTTATTAGATTCCTCTAATTTCTTTTTTAAGTCCTCTACCTCCATTTCTACTGCTGCTTCTCGTTCTTTCACCTTGTCCATTCTTTTTCCCATTTCTGATAAGGTCATATCTATTTTATTCATTTTCTCTTCTGTATTGTTTATTCTTCTTCTTAAATCATTAAATTCTTGCGCTTGCCATTCTTTAAATGACTCCATGTATTCTTTAATAAGAGAAAGTATATCCTTTATCTTGCCTTTCCCTTCTTCTATTTCACTGTACTCTTCCTCTTCCTCTTCCTCTGGGTTGCCATCTGTTGTTTCTTTGTTGCCCTTTTCTTCTCTTCTTTCTTGTTTTCGTGGTCTTCTATGTTCTCCTCTTGCTGCAGGTGTTCTGCAGCTGTCATTGCCGGCTGTGGAGATCGACTCCCCAGCTGGTCACCCCTTCCGTCGGTGTGTTTTTTTTCATGCGCGGTTGCGCACTTTTACTCGGCTCATCGAGCCATTTTTGTAGTCCACTTTCTACCGACCTGAGGGAGCAGGTTTCTCTCTCCACCGCGGGCCTCTTTGAACAGGTAAGGCCTTTTCCTTCATCTTCCGTTGTCTTCTCTTCCTCTCTTCTTACCGTTGGTTTCGACTTTTCTTTTTTTGTCGCCATCTTCTTTCCACCTTTATATTCACTTTACTTTGATTTTTATTTTTGTGCCCTTGTGTTTTGCTTTGTTTTTTCTGACTTTTCTGGAGAGGGCTGGAGTTCACCGTCCGGCCACTACTCCATCACGTGACTCCCCCAAGAAACAAAAGATTGATGAGATGTAGGATCGTTACTTAGATTGCAGAAAGAACCTTAAGAGGAATATTAGAAAGGCAAAAAGAAGGTATGAGGTGTCCATAGCTAATAAGGTGAAAATGAATCCTAAGGGTTTTTACAGATACGTGAATAGTAAAAGGAGGGTTAAGGATAGAGTAGGTCCACTGGAAAATGGGAATGGTGGACTATGTGAGGAACCGTATGAGATGGGGGAGATATTGAATTATTTTTTCTCGTCTGTATAATGAGGGAAAGGAACATTGAACTATGTGAGATGTGAGGCGAATGGCTTAGTTATGGAAAGGATAGGGATAAGTAAAAAAAGGGTTTTGGAGCTTCTAGGGTCAATAAAAGTAGATAAGTCTCCTGGTTCTGATGGGATTTTTTTCCCAGGACGTTAAGGGAGGTCAATAATTGTTTTCAAAAATCACTGGAGGAGGGTGTGGTGCTGCGGGATTGGAGGGTTGCAAGTGTAGTTCCGTTGTTTAAAAAAGGCACAAGGTGCAGGCCAAGTAATTATTGGCCAGTAAGTTTGACTTCAGTGGTGGGGAAGTTATGGAGGATATTCTTAGAGATAGTATGTACAAATGTTTAGATAGGCAGGGATTGATCAGGGGCACCCAGCATGGGTTTGTGAAGGGACAGTCATGTTAGACGAATCTTGTTGAGTTTTTTTGAAGAGGAGACAAGAAAAGTGGATGAAGATAGGGCAGTTGACGTGATCTATTTGGATTTTAGTAAGGCTTTTGATAAAGTTCCGCATGTAAGGTTAGTAAGGAAGGTTAATGGGGTCAAAGGTGGCTGGAAGATGGACAGCACAGAGTCATGGTGGACAACTGTCTGTCAGGTTGGAAGCCTGTGACAAGCGGTGTGCCTCAGGGAGGATTTGGAGGAGGGGGTAGTTAACTGGGTAAGTAAATATGCAGATGATATGAAAATAGGGTGAGTGGTGGATAGTGAGGAAGGTTTTCTTGGATTGCAGAAGGATTTGGTTTGTTTGGAAGAGTGGGCTGAAAGATGGCAGATGGAATTTAATGTAGACAAGTGTGAGGTGCTGTATTTCGGAAAAAATAGCCAAACTAAGATATATGCATTGAGATACGCAGAGCGATCTTGGAGTTATGGTACAGAGTTCCTTGAAGGTGGATTCCCATGTAGACAGGGTGGTTAAGAAGGCATATGGTATACTGGCCTTCATAAATCATAGCATAGAGTATGGGAAGTGATGCTGTGACTGTTTAAAGGATTGGTGAGTCCAGGTTTAGAGTATTGTGTTCAGTTCTGGTCTCCAAATTATAGATAAGGTGGAAAGGGTGCAGAGAAATTTTACAAAAATGTTGCCTGGCTTATAACATCTAGAGTACAGAGAAAGATTAAGGAGACTGGGACTTTATTCATTGGAATGTATACGGTTGAGAGGGGATTTGATAGAGGTATTTAAAATTATGAAGGGAATAGATAGGCTAGACGTGAGTAGACTCTTTCCCCTGAGGGCAGGGGAGGTTGGAACAAGAGGGCATAAGTTAAGGGTAAGGGGGCAAAACTTTAGGAGAAATGTTAGAGGACACTTCTTCACTCAGAGAGCGGTGGAATGATCTTCCAGAGGAGATAGTTGCGGCAGGGTCCTTCCTTTCTCTCATTTAAGAGAAGGTTGGATGTGCTCATGGATATGAGGGGGTTGGAGGGTTATGGGCGGAGAGTGGGAGGGGGGGATCTAGTGGAGTTGTTCAAGTGAACCAGAGCGGACTCGAAGGGCCGATACGGCCTGTTTCTGCGCTGTAAGCTGTTATATGGTTATACGTCAATCCCCATTTTTTGAGAGATTTTATTTGGGTTTCATGATTCGACGTATGCCAAAATATATGGTAGTTCATCTTATCAGTTCTTGGCTTTGCATAGAAAAAGTAACGTACTCTTGATAACCTGGTGGATACTGGTGGGTGTGAAACAACCTTGTGCTGATTGGAAGGATCTCCTGATCTGCGATCTTGTAGGGAACAATGCTTAATGGCTCTTTGCCAATTACACTCAGCCCCACTTTCTAGTCTGTGTATGGAGCCATCTTGAGGTCGCTGGTGTCATTCAGTCTTGTTTAGTCTGTTTATTTGTCACATAAATCCTAGTGCAGTGTAAGGGGTTGTTGTGAACAGGTTTAGCTCTAGCTTTCATACAACCATACTAAGAAGAAGAGAGTAGTAGTAATTGAAATAAAGTTACAACAAAAAAATACATTCCTACCAAGCAAAGACAGGATGATATCACTGTTGTGGGGTTCAAGCAGGAGTGTAATGTCTATGGGGGGGAAAAATGGCAAGAAACTATTTGTGTCCCATCACAGTTCAATGAAGACACATTCTAATGTGGTGTAATGTGGGAGTACTGTACTCATTGATGTATAGGCTCTTGATGTGCAGATGGGTATACAGATCCTCCTTTGCACTTGAGTAGCATTAGAGTGCTGATTAAAATTCTGCTGGATTATCAGCTCCAACTCGTGTAAAGATGATACTGCTGCCTCACAACTCCAGTGATGGGTTTGAATCTGATTTTGGATGTAATCTGTGCAGAGTTTGCATGTTTACTCTGTGACTGTGTGGGTTTCTGGGTACTCAGGTTTCCTACCCTCATCACAATAACATATGGGTTGGCAGGTTAATTGGGCACTGAATATTGCCTTTCGTGTATGGTGAGCAGTAGAATCTGGGGGGAGGTGAAGAGAATGTGAGGGAGAATATGTTGCAGAGCTTGGGAGAAATAAGGAGGCAGGAATGGAACTATGGCTTTACTCTGTTTGGAGCCAGGATTAATGAGATGGGACAAAGACCCTCTGTATAGCAAATGGAGTCAAGATTATTCTGAAGAAAGTATAACTGGTCCATGTTCACCAGGTTGTTGGCTCAGTTTAGTTTGCTGTTTTAATGTGACCATTTAGATTGGAAAATGAGCGCATTCTAAGATCTCTTAACTCCTTTTGATTTAATTTCATTTTAATTTAGAGATGCAGCTCAATAACAGGCCCTTAGGGTCCATGAGCCCGCATCGCCCAAGTACACTCATGTGACCAATTAACCCACTAACCCTGAGCATCTTTGGGATGTGGAAGGAAACCAGACCACCCAGAGGAAACTCACGCTCACATGAAGAGTGCTGGATTTGAACCCAGGCCACTGGTTCTGTAATTGTGTAGCACTAATCATGAGCGCAACTGAAGTCAAGTTTATTGTCATCTGATGGTACAACGAAACAAGGCTCTATGGTCATCAGTGGAAAATATGCAGACACACAACCAGACATAACACATATACAGACAAACAATGCATATGCAGGACGTGAATTTCATTAATATAAATAAATATTATTTTGTGCATATGAGAGCCTCTGAAAATTAGTGTGAGCATTTCCTTTGGTTCTCAATGCCTGTGGGTATTCCTCAGCTTTATGATGCTGGATACTCCTGTATCTTTTCCCCGACAGGAGTAGTTGAAAGATGCTGCATGCAGGGTGGAAGGAGTCCTCAGTGTTTTTGCATGCCCTCTTCAGACAATGATCCTGGTAGAACATGTTGATTGGGGGGAGGGAGACTCCAGTGATCCTCTCTGCCTCTCTTCTGGTCATGTAGATTGACTACAGATCCATTTCTCTGCAGCAACCATATCACACCGTGATGCAGCCATCCATGATGCTCTCAATAGAAGGTTGACATAATGGTGGCCAGTAGCCTTGCCTGTGCTTTTGCATCTTCCTGACAAGTGAGGAGATATTGAGTGTCTATGTTAAATCACTAGTTAAGTGAACAACTACAGAGTTGTTGATGTGTAGTGGAGGGTGGTCATTCCTGGTCCTCCTAAAGTCCACGATCATCTCCTTTGTCTTGTCCACATTGAGATTCAGATTGTTGCACTCGCACCATTTCACATGATTTTCCACCGCTTCTCTGTAGTGTGACTCGAATTTTCCAGTGACCTAGACCTAGGTGGTGGCCTGGCCCTTTAAGGCCTCTGCATTCCAGCTAGCTGAACTCCGCCATTGCCCTGGAGATCTGAAGATTGTTAATGAGAATCAGCAGCTGGTTCTTGAAAAGAAAACTGTGTGCTGCCGATTGCAGTGCAAAGAGGTCAGAAGGTGAATATTTCTTTGGCTTGGCTTCGCGGACGAAGATTTATGGAGGGGGTAAAAAGTCCACGTCAGCTGCAGGCTCGTTTGTGGCTGACAAGTCCGATGCGGGACAGGCAGACACGATTGCAGCGGTTGCAGGGGAAAATTGGTTGGTTGGGGTTGGGTGTTGGGTTTTTCCTCCTTTGCCTTTTGTCAGTGAGGTGGGCTCTGCGGTCTTCTTCAAAGGAGGTTGCTGCCCGCCAAACTGTGAGGCGCCAAGATGCACGGTTTGAGGCGTTATCAGCCCACTGGCGGTGGTCAATGTGGCAGGCACCAAGAGATTTCTTTAGGCAGTCCTTGTACCTTTCCTTTGGTGCACCTCTGTCACGGTGGCCAGTGGAGAGCTCGCCATATAACACGATCTTGGGAAGGCGATGGTCCTCCATTCTGGAGACGTGACCCATCCAGCGCAGCTGGATCTTCAGCAGCGTGGACTCGATGCTGTCGACCTCTGCCATCTCGAGTACTTCGACGTTACATAGGTGAATATTTAAAAGAAAAGGGATTAGGGTTCTCTGCAGCCTGCAAAGTCATTGTCGATTGCAGTAGGAGGGTGATTAAAACTGCTGAAAAGATCTCTGGGATCTTCCCTCTATTGACAATATTTACAGGCAGTGGTGTTTTTTTATTTAAAAAAAGGGCTCAGAGTCATTGAGGACCCTTACCATCCAACCTGCAGTTTCTTTGAGACACTACCATCAAGAAGGAGGTACAGGAGCATAAAACCCAGGACTGCCAAGTTGGGAAACAACTTCTTCCCACAGCTGGTGATTGAGTAACCCTAGAAATCTGTAAATTATTTTAATATATTTATTTTGGATTGCTATATAGGTTGTTTATGTGTTGCGTGTACTGTGTCTGTGCTTGTGCACTGTGGTCTGGAGATGCACGTTTCATCTGCTTGTATGATCGGATAACAATAAACTTTTAAAAATTTTATTTTTCCATTTGCATCAAATACAAACGTGTTTCTTCATCTTGATTAATACATTATAATAAAAACGATGCAAAATGATACATAATTAAATTTTTTATCACCCTCCCTCCCAAAAGAAAGAAAAATGAAAAGAAAGAAAAAACCACACCTGAATAATTTTACATTCATTATTTATTTTTTCTAACATATTAATTTTATCTTGAACATATTAATTGGGAGGAGTGGGTATAGCGGACGATGTGGATGGACTTTTATTCAACAAAATCCATATATGGTTTCCAAATCAAATAAAATTTTCTGGTTGGTTCCTTAAGTTATAAGTAATTTCTTCTAATGATATACATTTGTGTATTTCCACATGCCATCTATCCAACCGTACAATATTGTCTGACTTCCACATTAGTGCCATACATTTCTTAGACACTGCTATTGCTACATTCAGAAACCTTCATTGATATTTGTCTAGCTAGATGACAATAAACTTGAACTCATTACACTAATATTGCTAGTGCCATCTAGCTCGGTTATGTGATTAAAACTGTAATGTAACTACTTTTTGGGTTTGAAACTTCCTGTTACCCCTTATTTGCTCAAATGTGAAAGTTTGATCTTGACTGATCTTTCCAGTTAAGGGTGTTTGGGAAAAGGTTTTTGATTTTGCAGCTGATTGTGGATATTTACTGATTTCAGCAAATCCAGAGAAAGTTAAGCCAAAGTACATCAGGGGATCGAAACGATATGGCCGCCGGTCAATGCCAGAATTCTTGGATTCCAAGATGGAAACTACAGGTGATCCGGAGGAGCTATTTTTTAAGGCTGAGCCACTTGCTCAAACCCTCGGAAGTGGTCACTTGAGACGATCAACATCTCTTGAGAGTGTTGAGGTGCGTCTGTTTTATTCTTCATATGGCTTGTCTTGCATTCTCTGTAAGAGTCTGTATCCTAACTGTGGTGAAACAGAAGAGCTGGAGGTGCTCTGCTGATCAGTGTGTGGTGTGTGGAGTGGGGGAGAGAGGAAGAGATACCAATTTGGGATGAAGGCCTTTCATCAGAACTCTGATAGGTCATTGCCCTGAAATGTTGACTGTTTCTCTCCACAGATTCTCCCTGTTCAGTAGGGTACCTGAAGGATTTTCTGTTTTTATTTACACTTTTCTGAATGTCCAGAAAGAAATGCAGATGCTGAAAATCAGAAATAAAAACAGAAAATGTTGTCTGACATTGAATATTTCTGAAAATTTATGTTTTCATTGTGATTATCTACAGGCTTATCTACTAGCTTTTCTGCACAGTTGTTTCTTTTTTTTGTAACTATTTATTGCACTATGAACCGTATCAACAACAATATGTACAAATGTTTTTCATTAAATATACACAGTGACATTTTTCCTCTTTTCTACCCCCTAACTTCCCACCCCCCTCTAAAACCAATAAATATTAAAAATACAAAATACAAGAAAACAACATCCTCACAAAAAAAACAAAGTCGTGTCATCTAATTTTGCACATTAAATCTAATCATGTTTATCTTCTTATCACTTTAGGAGATGGAGGTCTTAAGCTGGCATTTTCTATCATATTTCATATAGGGTTCTCAAATTTGTTTGAACAATGTATATTTGTCTTTTAAATTATATGTAATTTTTTCAATGGAATACACATTCATTTCCATATACCATGGTTGTATTTTTAGGTTCTCTTCCATTTTCTAGATTGTCATGCGTATTTTTGCTATTGCTAGGGCTATCATAATGAATCTTTTTTGGGCTCTATCAAATTTGAGACCTAGTTCTTTACCTCTTGTATTATTTAAAAGAAGTTGTTTCCATCTTAATGCCCATTGACACAGCTTCATTCCTAGTCCAGTAACACTTTGAATTTAAGAAACTCATGCTTGTATTCTTCCAATATTTGTATTAATTTCACTTTGCAAATGTTATATAGGTAAATAAACATGAATAGAACAATAATCAAATTTACATGATACTAATATCAGTAATGACAAAACCTATGTTACGTTTAAAAAAAAACCTGCAAAAAGAAACTGGTTAATCTACAAATTCAACCCCCTACTTACAGAGATGGTTGGCAAAATACATAGACCAAGACCTGATAATGAAAAAAAAAACAGGTCAAGAATCAAAAATTAGTTAAGCTTACAAATTTGGAAAATAATTAAGGAAAGAACTCCATAAAAAAATAAAGTTTATTCATTACAGTGGTGGAGCATTTAATTTTTTTCTAAAGACAAACAAGCCATCATATCAGATAGCCATTTAGAGTGAGCATCTTTTGATTTTGTTAATATGGCCCTTCTGGCAATCATGGAAGGAAAAGCTACTACGTGAGAGTGTGAAGAATTCGATATCAGATCATTGGGCCCACATATTCCAAACAAAGCAATAAAAGGAGATGGAGCCAAATTAATATCAAGAACTAAAGATAGTATATGAAATGCGCCTTTCCAATAATTGAGGATTGAAGGACATAACCAAAACATATGATACAATGAACCATCTTCAATTTTACATTTATCACATTTAGAAGGATAGAATTTGGCAATCACGCTTTGGAATAGTGGACCCGATGTACTGCTTTAAATTGCAATAGTGAATGTCTAGCACAAAGAGAAGATGAATGAATACATCTCAAAATAGAATCAAATGTAGTCTCAGGAAATATTTCAAAGGCATTGTCCACTCCCTGCTGTTTACTGTAGGTTTCTTTTGCTGTGCAATTCTTCTAAAACTCTCCACTGCTCTGAGCCTGATCCCTCGTGTATCCCTCTGACTCATGTTAAGTGTTGCAAGTAAGTTGAGCTGAGCCCATGGCCAGAACAGCCATGATCTTATTTAATGGTGGAGCAGGCTCGATGGGCCCTACTCCTAATTCTTGTATTTTAATTTTCAATGACCACATTTCATCCTTGCTAACTTTTTGCCTTGCTCTCCAATTTGTGCTACCTCCTGGTGAACTGGCACCACTTGTGTTAATTTAGAATAGGAGGTTACTCCGATCACTTCATGAATGGAAACTGATGGTGGATGGATCTCCGTTGCGGTTCCTGCCACTTCCAGCTCTGAGGTGGAATATTTGCCCATTAACCTCTCTCTGAGACTCCTGATGGTTTCGCCAGCTCCAAATTTATTCTGGTTGTTTTCTGTTACAGAGCCTCAAGTCTGATGATGAAGTTCAAAGCCATAAAGAACCTCAACGCGAGACCTTTGAAGCACTGGGTAAAATATTTTATTTAAGCAGTTTTAATGTTTGCTTGTTGCCTTTTTAATTCAAAAGTTGTACAAAATGTTAATTGGACTGCACCTGGAGTATGGTGTGCAGTCTGGAAAGGATGCAATTAAACTAGTGGGGGTGCAGAAAAGATTCACAGTAATGTTGTCAGGACTGGAGGGCTTCAGTTATAAGGAGAGATTATATAGGCTGCAAATGTTTTTCCCTGGAGTGAAGGAGGCCGAATGAAGGCTGACTTTATAAATGTTATAAAATTGGAGGGCAAAGATAGGATAGATGGTCTTTTTACCATCTAAAGTCTAAAACTAGAGGCCACAGGTTTAAGGTGAGAGGGGAAAGATTTCAAGGGGATCCAAGGGGCACATTTTTTTATGCAAGGGTTGATGAAAAAAGGTACTTGAAGAAATGGTGGTGGGAGGTACAATTTCAATGCTTAAAGTACACTTGGGCAGATTTATTGTTAAGAAATGTTTAGATAGATTAAAGGCAAATGTACGTTAATGGAACTAGCTTAGATGGGTAACTGAGCCAACATGGTTGAGTTGTGCTGAAGGACCAGTTTTCATGCTGTATAAGTCTGACTCCATGACAATAGCAGATTGTGTTTTTCCGAAATCTTTAGTATAACAGCAGGCCACCCGAGCTTTCACACGGACCATGGCAAGCTAGAAAATTGGACAGCCAAAATGGGTAATGATGAAGAACCTGTCCTCACTGGGATTCAACACCCCTTTCTGTAACTAGATTCTGGACTTCCTAACAGAAAGACCACAGTCTGGGTCAGTAGCAGAACTTCGAGCATCATCATTTTGAGCACTGGCACACCTCAGGGCTGTGAGCTCAGCCCGCTTCTGTTCATGCTACTGATCCACGACTGCATTGCCAGATACAGCTCCAACAGTCAGTGGTGTATATAGGGAAAATAGCGCTTATGGCAAACTGAAATTCTGCCCCCACCACCTGTTAAAATTTAGATTTCTTCAATCCTTCACCCGCAACCATTCCTCACGTCTGCCACGTCATCCACTTTTCCTTCCCTACCTGCCTCGCCACCTCCTCTGTCACCGAGCACTGTCTGGCCATGGGCAGCAGTGCAGGCAGGTTCCAACATCACCCCCTCCTCCTCTAAGCACCCAGGAGGAAGTTTCCCTCCCATCGCCAAGGTCGTGCACGCGCGCGCACACACACACACACACACACTATTGCAACTCTGATACAGAATGGGTACTGCAGGCACTTTTTAGCAGGGTGGCTGGACTCAGGGTTCACAACTCGAGGTGGCCTGGGAAGCGGACCAAGCTCCACTGCCCACCTACTTTGTCACTGCTCATCTGAGACACGCTGTCAGCCCGCTTGATCTCAGCTGCTGGGACTTGGTCAGGTTCGGGCAGCTGCCATGCATGCTGCTCCTGTTCAGGGGCATTGTGGATGTACTCCTCCTTGCACTGCAGCCTCAGGCTCCTCAGCAGCTTGCCTGTCTCATTGTCCACCACCAGCATCCAGCGAGCCCGCTTCCACCAGCCAGATGAACTGGCCCACCTTGCCTTTCTCGCTGTGCAAGTGGAAGTCGTAGCTCTTGAAGCCCTTGTGGATGACACAGAGCCACGGCCTGAGCTGCTCCTTGGTCACGGTGCTTCGTCTGACCAACCCATGCACTCTCTGGCGATTGCAGGTAAACTGCTGCAAATTCTCCGAAAACAACAAGTCCCAGCACGCTCCCGCTCGCGGCTCCACACAGCTAACTGACAACTCACACCTCCAATCAGCGTGCGTTCCCCAGACATGACTGCAGGGTAATCCCTCCAATAGGTCAATTGATATAAACTATGGGCAAGAGGGCAACCCCTCATATGGTGATGAGCCACAGAAGCGGCTCAGGAGTTCAATATTGGGCGAGGTGAGGACAGTGGTTCCCCCTTGAAGTGGCAATCAGGGCATGATCCCTGGTGCCATACCCTAGATACGCCTATGCCAACAGTGTCATCAAATTTGCAGATAAAGTGTAGTGGTTAACATAACGGTGTTACAGTGCCAGCATTCAAGACTGGTGTTCAAATCCTGTGCTGTCCGTAAGGAGTTTGTACGTTCTCCCTATGTCTGTGAGGGTTTCCTTCGGACGCTCTGGTTTCCTTCCATCTTTTGAAACTTAGCGTGAGTTAACCCTTCCTATCAGTGTTAGTGGTAAATCTTTCTAATGTTCTAAGTCATCTTGTAATTTCTTCATTAATAGCTGATAATTTAATTTGTATAGATGGCCTAGATTATTATCTAGTTTAATACCTAGGTATCGGATTGCTTGTGTTTGCCATTTAAATGGTGATTCTTTCTTAAACTCTGTGAAATCCTCAATATTCATTGGCATCGCTTCACTTTTATTTGCATTGATCTTGTACCCCGATATTTCTCCATATTCCTTCAATTTTATATATAATTCTTTTATTGATAATTCTGGTTCTGTTAAGTATACTATGATGTCATCTGCAAATAGACTGATTTTATATTCCTTCTCTTTTATTTTTATCCCTTTTATTTTATTTTCTGTTCTTATCAGGTCTGCCAAGGGTTCTATAGCTAAAGCGAACAGTGAGGGAGATAGTGGACATCCCTGCCTAGTTGACCTGCTTAATTTAAATTGATTTGATATATATCCATTTACTGTCACCTTCGCCAATGGTCCCTTATATAATGCTTTAATCCAATTAATATATTTCTCTGGTAGGTTGAACCTCTGTAGTACTTTGAATAAATAATTCCATTCTACCCTGTCAAAGGCTTTCTCTGCATCGAAAGCAACCGCCACTGTTGGCTTCTTATTTCCTTTTACTGCATGGATTAAGTTAATGAACACAGATATTGTCCGTTGTTCATCTTTTCTTAATAAATCCAGTTTGATCTAGTTTTACTATTTTTGGTACACAGTCGGCCAATCTGTTTGCTAATAGTTTTGCTATTATCTTAGTTAAGTGGAGATATTGGTCTATACGATGCTGATATTAGTGGATCTTTCCCCGTCTTTGGTATTACTGTAATTATTGCTGTTTTACATGAATCTGGCATGTTCTGTGTTTTTTCAATCTGGTTCATTACTTCCAGGAGAGGAGGAATTAATAATTCTTTAAATGTTTGATAGAATTCTATTGGGACTCCGTCCTCTCTAGGCTTGTTTGGTAGCTTTTTTAATATATCCTGTATTTCCTCTATTTCGAATGGTTTTATCAATTTGTTTTGCTCCTCCTTGCAATTTCGCTAGTTCAATTTTAGCTAGAAACTCATCTATTTTGTCTTCTTTCCCTTCGTACTCAGTTCAGTATAATTGCTCATAGAATTCCTTGAAGTTTTCATTGATATCTGTTGGGTCATATGTAATTTGTTTGTCCTTTTTCCTTGATGCCAATACCGTTCTTTTAGCTTGTTCTATTTTAAGCTGCCAAACTAGTATTTTGTACATTTTTTCTCCTAGCTCATAATAGTTCTGCTTTATCTTCATTATGTTCTTCTCCACCTTGTACGTTTGTAGTGTTTCATGTTTTATTTTTTTGACCGCCAATTCTCTTCTTTTTGTTGTATCTTCCCTTGTTGCTATTTCCCTTTCCAGCTGTTCTATTTTCCGATTGTAGTCCTTCTTCATCTTAGTTACATAACTTATTATCTGCCCTCTGATTAAGGATTTCATTGCATCACATAATATAAATTTGTCTTTCACTGATTCTGTATTTATTTCAAAGTACATTTTAATTTGGCGCTCAATAAATTCTCTAAAATCCTGTCTTTAAATAGCATGGAGTTTAATCTCCATCTATATGTTCTTGGTGGGATGTCCTCCAGTTCTATTGCTAATAACAGGAGTGAGTGATCAGATAACAATCTAGCTTTATATTCCATTTTCCTAACTCTCCCTTGGATATGGGCTGACAACAGGAACAGGTCAATCCTTCAGTAAGTCTACTTGAATAATATGAGTATTCCTTCTCCCTTGTGTGCTGCCACTTCCATATATCCAAAAGTTGCATTACCTGCATTGATTTAACCATAAACTTGGCTACTTTGTTCTTTCTGCTAGTCTTTTGTCCAGTTTTATCTATCTTTGAATCTAAATTAAGGTTAAAGTCCCCTCCTATCAATATATTCCCCTGCGTGTCTACAATCTTCAAAAAAATATCTTGTATAAACTTTTGATCCTCTTCATTGGGTGCATATATATTGACCAAATTCGAGAGTTTTGAATATATCTGACATTTTAACATTACGTATCTGTTATTTCCTCCTCTATTTGGATTGGTTCATTTTTATTGATTAATATAGCTACACCTCTGGCTTTTGAGTTATATGATGCTGCCGTTACGTGCCCTACCCAGTCTCTCCTTAATTTCTTGTGTTCCACTTCAGTTAGATGCGTTTCCTGCACGAATGCTATATCTATTTCTTCTTTTTTGAAACTTACCACGAGTTGTAGGTCAATTTGATGTAACTGGGCAGCACAGGCTCGTGGGGTGAAATGACCTGTTACTGTGCTGTATGTATATATTTGGACTCATCAGCAACAACGATGAGTCGCACTGCAAAGAAGATGGGGAAAATCTTGTGATAAGGTGCAAGAGTAACAACCTGAGTCTCACTGTGGACAAGACAAAGGAGATGACTGTAGATTTAATAAGGAATAGGGACAACCATCCTCCACTACACATCAATAACTATAGTGGAGAGAGTAGAGAGCACCAATTTTCTTGGAGTCAACTTAAAGCAGTAACTTATCCTGGGTACCCAGCATCTCCTCACTTATAAGGAAGGTGCATCAGCAACTGCAGTTCCTCAGAAGACTGAGGAGGGCAAGGCTAATGGCCATCATCTTGTCGACTTTTTTCAGGAGCTCTATAAAGAGCATCCTGGTCGGCTGCATCACAGTGTGGTATGGTTGCTGCAGAGCATTAGATTGGAGATTAATCTAATGAGTAACAGGATCACTGGGGTCTCACCCACCCCCTCCCACCAAAAAATACATTGATGTGATCTAATGGGATCATTGTCTGAAGAGGGCTCACAAAATCGTTAAGGACTCCTATAAACCCGCACATAACATCTTTCAGCTACACCCGTAGGGAAAGAGATACAGGAGTATCAGAGCCAGAACCACTCAGCTGGGAAAAAGCCTCTTCCCACAGGCAATGAGAATGCTGAATGACTGATACAAACCCTCTGAGATTCTGCTATTATTTAACAATATTTATTATTTTTATATATGTACTGCATATAAGTTGCTTGTAAATAAATATGTGTACTATGTCTTTAAGTGTTTGCATATTTTTACATCGAGGACTAAAGAATACAATTTTGTCCAGTTGTACTTTACAATTGTATGTTGATGATAATCGAACTTGAAAAGCTTGGACAGAGCAAGGAACATCTTTATGGTGGAACAGGGAAAGGTTGAAGAAGATAATTCTAGAGTTGAATGGTTCGACAGAGGAAGATATATCACCACTGGGGTAATGTAGAAAATGGGGGATGTCTCGAGGAGACTAGGGTTTGAAGATTGCATAGGGTTGGAGGAGTAAGTGAGGGGCAAAGCAATAGAGGAAGAGAAATAGGAAATTTTAATGGTGTTGGAGTGGGAGCCGATATTGATCAGCAAACACAAGCCATGATTGAAGTGGATGCAGTATCCTATTAAGCCATCGGTGCTAGCTGTTCAGTCTTTCAGCTCATGGAGGCTCTGTAGAACAATTTAGCCAGAATCACATTCCTGCTCCAACCTCATTGTCCTGAACATTCACTTCCCTCAAATGCTGATCTAATTTTTTCCTATTCCACTGCCCTTGTCATCAGAAGGTTGACCACATTATCCCTTGCTATGTAAAAATGAAGGTTTTTTCCTTGCATCTTCCCTCCAGCCTTTGCCAAACCTCAATTCTATGTCTCCCTGGTCCTGGTATCACAAACAAATCCTTAAAGATTGAATGAGATGATCAGTTTTATTAAGGAATTAATTGTGTGTATTACCATCCAAATTTAAATAACATTATTTCTAATTAGCACTTGTGAGAGTTTTGAATCTATTTAATTATTGTTATTACCGCGTTCTAATTGTCATTAGAGCTTCAGGAATACTCCCTGTGAAGTTGATTCAATTTCTGTTTTCTCTGGGTTCATGAATGTTTGTGAACTCTAACTTCCTTAAACTTCCAATGCAGATTACAACTGGACATGTTCAAAGATAATTCTGACAGTCTACTACCCAGTGTAAGACAATATTAACCTGCTGATGACAGTGAGAGATGTGTAACAACTCCCTGGTAATGGCAAGGATCTGTGTTGTTGGAAGAACCAACTCTTTATCAAGATATTATCTTGTGTTCTGGCAGCACACACACTCAAACAATTTACAAAAGCTTTACTGACAGTTGCAACTAGTGTCATTGTTTAATGTGGAGAGGATGGCACAATGGGGCAAAAAGTGTGTCTGACAGCCCCAGTGACCTGGGGTCGATCCCTATCTCCAGTGCTGCCTGTGTTGAGTTAGCATGTTCTTCAACTTTCCTTTGGTACTCTGGATCACAAAGGCATGATGGATGGTAGCTTTATTACCAGCAGAAAATTACTCCAGTGTAGAGGAATGGTAGAGGAATCAGGGTGGAGTTGATGGGAATGTGAGAGAAAAAGGATTGCAGGCTCATAAATGGGGAATCTGATCTCGGCGATATTGAGTTAATTGATATCCTTCTGTGTTGCAAGGATACACGTGAGAGAGAAGTTCTAAAAAGCCAATAATGTACATTCGTAGTGAACATTTTTCCCTCGGGGTAACATAAGTAATGAGTTGCACGTAAAGTCACGGTCCTTTTCATTGGCAATTCTGAACTAAAACCTGTTTACTTAATCCACCCTAACACAGCTGTTTCCCGGACTCATTAATTTTCCACCTGCTCCTCAGGTATTCTTCAGTGACAGAATGATGAGTTTGGGCCCCTGTTATCTTGGTTTGACTTGAACAATGTTTTCGGAATATCCCAGAAAGACTTGGCTTTACTCACACCTCTATCCACCTTCCCTCCTCCCCTAGCAAAACAACAGCTACATAAACATTCTGGCCCACTCATGGAACGTTATCCAAACCGGATACCTCAATGGAGTTGGTGTCAGTTATCTCACCTGCACACTAATGTATTGTTATTCTGGGTCATGCCTGTGCATGTGCTTCAGGCTACTCAGCATGCTCACTTAAAGCCCCATGTTGCACATTGCTTACACAAAATAGTTCTGGGAGAACAGCCATTGAAGAGGCAACAGGGGTTTGAGGACTGCTTTGAGATAATTAGAGGGGTCGGATCTTGCTTAGTATTCTGCTGGAGGATCGAGGTGCCGCTTTCTTTAAGCATAGTGAATGATCCCTAATAAACTCTGCCCCCCCCACCCCCCCACCATCACTGCCTCAGACCACTGTTTTCATCATCTCTGATCCTTTCCCTTGGATGCCCCTTTCCACACGGGCCTTCATTTCTTGCATTCATTGCCCTGACCTCCCAACACAAAATCTTCTTTACAGGGCTCCTGCGAGTGACAGTCTTTTCTGTACAATTAAGCCTGCGAGTACTGTCTTTGGCTTGGCTTCGCGGACGAAGATTTATGGAGGGGGTAAAAAGTCCACGTCAGCTGCAGGCTCGTTTGTGGCTGACCAGTCCGATGCGGGACAGGCAGACACGATTGCAGCGGTTGCAAGGGAAAATTGGTTGGTTGGGGTTGGGTGTGCTACTGTGCAAAAGGCCTTCTGAGCTAGATGTACGTAACTAGTGGTGTTCCTAATTCACACTGCCATCTCCAACCCTTAATAAGTAAATGTTATGGAGTCTACTCATTGAGGTGCTTAGGATACACCCACTATGAGCCTCTACCAGATCCTGCCTCCTCCCCATCGCCATACTTTGGTTCCCTGTGATGAGCATAAACTTAATAACCAGCACTGTATCATTCGTGGCTAAGACCAGAAAGTCCCTTTTAACACAGTGACAACAACACCATCTACAAATTTGCTGATGATATCACAGTGGGGTTGTATAAGAAGGGGCAATGAGTCTGCATACCAAAGGGAGTTTGAAAACTTGGCTATATGGTGTGTAATAAACACAACCCTGCATTCAATGTCACCCAAAGCAAGACTTTAGGAAGGGGAAACCAAAGGTGTGCAATCCAGTGATCATGGGGGGTGGGGGAATGAGAGGGCGAGGAAATTTAAATTTAAATTCCTGGGAGTTACTCTCTTGATGGACCTTTCCTGGACTCAACATACTAATGTCATCGTGAAGACCACACATCAGTGCCTCTACTTCCTCAGGAGTTTGCGGAGGTTCAATATGTCATCGAAACTTTGGCAAACTACTGGCTGGTATGGGAACACCAATACCTCTGAGTTGAAAGTGTGAAATATAAAGTGTTCACAATCACTATTCTGGAGACAAAGTCTTGGAGAACAGGTTCAGCTTTATTTTGAGTCTGCAGAGTTGGGTGTCCCTGGTCTGGAGACACACTGGAGGTTCAGAATCATCACTCCTTTGTACAGTCCCGCGCTCAACATCACCCCACCTTCATTTACCTTCTTCCAATCAGAATCCCAATACTTTACAACATTCTCCTTCTCCCTTCCATCAATCCAGGTATCACTCAGTTCCTCCCTCTTCATTCATCACATGTTATGTTAATTAGTTCATTCCCTCCTTAGGAGGGAATATCAATCTAAGTTAATATTCATGTCTCTATTAAGCAAGCGGAGTACTAGCTATAGACTGCCTTAGGTCACTGTACCAGCCTGAACCAGATCCTTGCATCCTTGGGGCTCAAGATAAGAAGGGGCCCACTAGCTGGTACTTGTCTACTCTCAAGCTCTAATCTACATACTTTGCATTCCATCACTTTTCACAGAATGGTGCGAGTTCAATCACTTTCAACCATTTTTCACAATTGCAAAAGATAGTGGACACAGCCCAGCACATCATGAGCAAAACCCTCTCACCACTGAGACAATCTACATGGGATGTTGTCCTTGGAGAGGTGTAACAATCATTAAGGATTCACTATACCCAAGACATACTTTGTTCTCACTGCTGCAATCAGGAAAGAGGTGCAGGTACTACAAGACTCGTACAACCAAGTTCAGGAACAGTTGCTACTCCTCCACCATTAGACTCTCAAACAACAGACTCAATCAGAGACTCATTTAAGGACTAGGCACATTATTTATTTCTGAATACTGTAAAACCTCTGGTATCCAGCACCTTTGGGGATTGGTAGATGAATTTTATAGTTCTGTGTTGCATAATTGGTGTGCCAATTTTAAACTTCTGTATTTTTTACCTATTTATTTTCAATTTTTTTTTGCCGGTTGCATGAAGCTGTTTGTTGCTTGAATTCCGGATAACAAGGCTTTTCCTGTATATATTTTATTTTATATTTGCAGTCATTTTCTATAAATTTCTTTCCTTGTTTACATTTCTCTCTTTTGTATTTGCATCCTTCTTGAGTAAAGATTACAGTTACCAATAAGTAGAAATTCTGCATGGCCATCAGGAAAAGGAATCTCAGGATTGTATGTGATGTCATGTGTGAACTCTGACAATAAATTTAAACTTTTAAATGTTTTGAAATTTCGAATTCGCCTGCCCCTAGAACTTGTAGAAACTGGGTAAAGCTGAAACGTTGAAATTGTCAGGTGTTTAGGGGTATTGGTGTGAAGAGATTTGGATAATTGGAGAATTTACCTGAGGAATAAAACAGCCATCATTTAATTGAATAATGAAATAGCTCAGAGTGGAATATCTTGCCTTGACTGTACTGTGACATAAAGTACAAAAAAAATACCTTTATTGTTGGAGGCATTAAAACAAGACAGAGGGAAATGCGAGTCCTGAGTCTAAATCTCTGAATACAGTAAAATGGGGATTGGTAGATGCTGGAAAAGCAAATTTGCTGGTTGCTTGAGATTGCGTGTTGCATGATCGGTGAACTAACCGCTAGGGCTGCCAATTTTAAACTTTTATATTTTTTACCTATTTATTTTCCATAATTTTTTTTTGCCGATTCTTTGAGGCTGCTGGTTGCTTGAATTTCAGCTAAGGGGGATTTTACTGTATTTTGACCAATAAATATACAGTATGAATCAAGCATAGCATTGTAGGTTTAAATGTATTTTCTATGTTTTGACCCATTTTATATTTAATGAAATTAAGTAGAATTTGAATCCCTGCAAAATACAGACACATTTGTTGGTATGATTACATTAATCTCTACGGTTAGACTTTGCATAGGAGGCATATAAACAATATATTCCCCATTTGAACACAGGATTGAAATCTAGCCTGCTTCTGAAACAAAATCCCAGATGTTGATTATCTCTGAATGCAACTATTCAAATATCTTCCCAGTCATCCTCTAACCTTCTGGAGTGCAACCAGCACACTAAATCCTGCTTGTCTTGTACCCCCATGCTCATTGATCTTGTTTAATAATGCCTGTTGTAAAAAATTGCACCTTTGTGTTGGTGGTCTCTAGCCCTTCAGGGTGAACATCATTATAAATTGTTAAAATAGGCCAAACAAAATGGAGTGTTTTGCCAGTTGGATAGTGTGCTGACCGCTGGATTTGCATACATGTATGTAGTTGCTAGCTGGTATGGAGAACTGGTGCTATAGGCTGACTAGGGGGAAGTAGCCCCTTTGCTTGCACACAAGTGCTCCTGTCCACTGGTTTCAGCTCAGATTAGCCTCGAAGATGACTAATACTGCCATGTTCTTGCTAATAAAAGCCTTTGTTATTTGCATAACTCCTGCCTCATGAGTTATTGACTGCGGTTCCATTTTATTAGCAAGATTCGTTTGCAATAACTTCAAAAGCAGTGCCCGATCCCAAAACAGAGTTGGGGGATGAAGACGATGGACCAGTCGGTGGAGCATAGGCTCACCAACCGGAGACTCTACAACCGCCTCTGCTCCCTCCTCTGGGGGCTGCAGCACTGGCACTTGTTGAAGCCCCTCAGCTAGTGCAGCCTCCTGCACCGCCAGAACAGGTGTCTGCACCCAGACCTTGAGTTTTGATAAGAATGGAGCAAAGTATGATACCTGACAGGTTTGAGCTAGATCCATGGGCTCCGGAGACTGCGACCCACTTTGAGCATTGGCTGTGGAGCCTGGAAGCATTCTTAAATGTGGCTGGAATAGTGGATGATGAGCAGAAGCTACTCATACTCTGTCCTGGGTAGGCTCCAAGGCTTTTGTGCTAATAAGAGAGGACACTTATTTGGCTGCTATTGCTGCTCTGAGAGAGAAAGATGTAAGTCAATGGACTGAAGCGCATGCCAGACACTTGCTGGGTACATGCAAGCAGCAGCCGGGAGGGTCAATCAGTGACTATCCTGACCCTTCGTGACCTGGATAGAGCATGCTTAAGGAGAGTCTGCTGAAGAATTTGTTGATATACTGGTCCTAGATTCATTGGTCTCTGGAGTAAAATTGAACTATATGAGACAGCAGCTGCTAGAGAAAAGTGAGTTAGATTTAAGTCAAGCTATAAGAATCGCTGAGTCCCTAGACCTTGCCCTTAGTGGGGGGGGGGGGGGGGGGGAGGTGGAGAGGGATATCAATACTCGTCTGAACTGGCTGCTGAATTATGGCCACATGCCCCTACTCTACTCATTACCCTGCAGAACCGCCCGGATGGCCGGGCTCAAGACTTGGCCGGTGGCTCCACAAAATCAGCCGAAATGCTACTTCTGTGGTCAAGATAAACACCTGAGATCCCGATGCGCTGCTAGAAAGGCTGTGTGTGTCAAATGCGCAAGAAGGGTCACTACGGAAAGGTCTGCATCGGGTTCTCTAAAAGGACTGCCAAAACTGCTCTTATCTCTGAAGAAGGGCGGGAAAACCCATTAATCCCTTCTGCCTGCTTATCTCAAAATCTCCCGCCGGGCGTGCAAGGCTTTATATGAATCTAGCGCCCTCTGGAGGTGAATGACCTGAAGAACAGGGTGATTTGTCACTGATAATGATGCCATGATTTAACCGGTTCCATGCTGAATGTAGAAGTAAACGGATGCTGCACAAACTGCTTGTTCGACCTTGGGAGCACCAAGAGTGTTATCCACCCTTTTGTGGTTGCCCTCTGCACTCTCAAAGTGTGAAACACTGACCGTAAAATTTGCCTAGCCTCTAGCTCCCACACTGCAGAGCTACATGGCTACTGTCTTGCCGACCTGTCAATCAAGGGCACTGAATATAAAGATTTCCAGTCTTACCCAATCTCCGCGCCCTTGTGATCTTAAGATTGGATTTCCAGTGCTAGCACGGAAGTGTAACCCTAGCGTACAGTGAACCTCATCTACCTCTGGTAGTCGTCCACTCTCCTGAAACCTACCCGATTCCCACCAAGATCTGGCCCTACTCCTGCTGCCGACAGGTCATTCTTCAAATTACCGCAGGAAGGCATTATCAAACCCAGCACCAGTTCCTGGCGTGCTCAAGTCATAGTAGTAAAACAAGGAACAAAGAATTGGATGGTTGTCGATTACATTCAAACTATAAACAAATTCACTCAATTGGATGCTTATCCCTTACTGAGAATAAATGACATGGCGAACCCCACTACAAAGTTTTCTCCACCATAGACCTGAAATCTTCCCATCACCAGCTGCCCAGTGACCTTATTAATGTGGCATTCGAAGGCAATGGTTGGGTGTACCAATTTCTCTGCATCCCTTTTGGGGTAACCGACGGAGTGACTGTATTCCAGAGAGAGATCGACCGCATGGTGGATAACTGCCACCTTTCCCTATTTGGATAATGTCACAATATGCGATCCCAACCTACAGGAACACGACGCTAATCTCGAAAAATTTCTTAAAGTTGCCCAGAATCTAAACCTCATAAACACTGAACAAAAGTGCGCCTTCTGTGCAACTAAATTGTTTATCATGGGCTATGAGGTCTAAAATGGTGCAATCAGCCCAGATCCTGACTGAATGCACTACATAAAGATGTCTGGGATTTTTCTCCTACTATGCCCAATGGGTACCTCGCTACGCTGACAAAGCCCAACCCTTTATCAAAACATCCTCTTTCTCCCTCTCTGAACAAGCACTGATTGCTTTCACTAATATTAAGCAAGACATTGCCAGAGGTTCCATCCATGCTATTGACAAATCTAAGCCATTCCAAGTGGAAAGCGACACCTCAGATTCTGCTCTAGCCGCTACCTTAAATCTTCTCCCGCACCCTGTAGGGCCCTGAAATACGACACTCATCGGTTGAGAAAGAGGCTATCTAGCAGGTAGCCGGTTTACCCTGGTCACTGACCAATGATCAATGGCTTTCATGTTCAACCACACATAGCAAAACTACAAAATGCTCCACTGGAAATAAGAACTATCAACCTTCAACTATGACATCCTGTACCACCCGGACAAACTCAATAAACCCTCTGATGCCCTATCCAGAGATGCTTGTGCCTCTGCAAATTTCACTAAACTCCAAACATTACACAATCAATCATGCCATCCTGGGTGAGAAGGCTCTACCACTTTGTGAAATCATACATCCTCCCCTACTCTGTTGATGAGGTTCGCGCAGTCACTCACAATTGCCAAATCTGCAGAATGCAAACTACAGTTCTACCAACTACCATGCACTAGCCTCATCAAATCCACCCGACCCTTTGAACGCCTCAGCATCGACTTCAAAGGGTCCCTACCACACATCCTCACCATTATTGATGAATTCTCCTGTTTCCCTTTCACAATTCCCTGCAAAGACACTTCTACTGCTATAGTAATAAAGTGCCTTGATCATCTCTTCTCCCTCTTCGGTTACCCAGAATACATACACAGCAACCAAGGTTCCTCCTTCATGAGCGATGAACTCCACCAATACCTGCTGGCAAGAGGCATTGCTAGCAGCCGTACCACTAACTACAACCCACAAGGTAACGGACAAGTAGAGAAAGAGAACTCCACAATCTGGAAGGCCATGCTCCTTGCTCTCAAAACTAAAAGCCTCCCTATCTCTCACTGGCAGGAACTTCTCCCGACCGCGCTACATTCCATCCACTCCCTCCTTTGCATGGCCACCAATGTGACGCCTCACAAACGTATGTTTTCTTTCCCAAGGAAATCGACTACTGGAACAACTATGGCTCACAGCCCCTGGAAACATGCTGCTCAAGCGTCATGTGAGAACCCGCAAATCAGATCTTTTAGTTGAACCTGTTCAACTTCTTCATGCCAACCCACATTATACCTTTGTTGCTTTTCCAGATGGGAGGGAGGACACCATGTCTGTCCAACACTTCGCACCAGCTGGGGTGCCTGAGTCTCCACCTCCACCCCAATCTCCACCGCCTCAAACACTCAGCCCACCCACACAAGTACCGCTTGGTATCCAACCACAATTGTCAACTCTACTTGTGTACTCTTTGCCTTGCCACACCCATTTTCTTCCACAGGAATTTAACCCCACACCTACAAATGATGGTACTGAACCTCCACTCACGACATCATCATTTCTGTCATTCCCTATGACACCCACCATTGGACCTTCAGCAGCTCAGTTATCACCACCAGAAGAGTCTCCAACTCGAATCTCACTACCCCAGGAGCTGAGACGTCCAAACGTCACGTCAAGCCACCGGACAGACTGAACCTATAATTGTAACTATAAATACTCTGATTGTATACTCTTAATTTAGCCTTGGTCCATTATTTTACCAGTCTGACACAGCTGGTTTCCATTTTTTAAAAAGGGAGGGGGGGGTGAATGTGGTGATCCCTCGTATTGCATGTATGCATGTAATACGTAGTTGCTTTTAGTTGCTCTCTGCCAGCTGGTATGGAGGACCGACGCTATAGGCTGACTAGGGGGAAGTAGCCCCCTTGCTTGCACATAAGTGTTCCAGTCCACTACTCTCAGCTCAGATTGGGACTAGCCGTGTAGATGGCTAACTCTGCCATAATTTTGCTAATAAAAGCCTATGTTATTCGCATAACTCCTATCTCATAAGTTATTGACTGTGGATCGGATAGGCAGGGTTTGTTGGCCCCACCTACAACCAGTTACAGAGTATGAGTCCTATGATATGTATGGTCATGTTACATTACTTCAGGCTGACTGGACATTATTATCTAACTCTGCCAGCTAGGTTCAAGACTGGCACTTGGGGAATGGGTGCTCTTATGGGTGCTGTTAGTGGTGGTGATGGAAGGTCGGGGCCCTATTGGGTGGGAAGCTTGAAGATTTCACCTCAGATTGCCTTAATCAAGACTCCTTTCTCTCAGCTCCAGCTCAGCAACTCTCTGTCTACTCCAATTATGATTTCCTCTGCTCTATCTAATGCCCTTTTCAAAGTAAATTTAGCATAGAATGACTAAATCTACCCTGGAGTTCCACTATACCCACAATCTTCAGTACAGTTCTAAAATGCAGGTGTTAAAACATACTTTGATCACTTTGGTGTGCTTCATAGCCTTTTGTAACTACAGTAAAATACTTTGTGTGCCTCAATTTAATTTGCTATTGGAGAGACAATGTTTATAGGGCAGCAGAAAAATCCACAGTCATCCTTTGGTCCCCACATGGTGTTGTTTTATAGAAGGTGAAAACATTTGAAAATATGGATTTAGTTTATGCAGCATATTTCTTTCCTTCAACAAATCAGAATATTAAAGTAATGTGTACCAATGAATAGAAAGAACACAAAAGAAAAGTGAAAATTACTGTTTGGTGCTTGGGAGGAGTGGTGTTAATGCCTGGGCAACAGGCATTAACAGGGTTATCAAGGGTTTGATGAGGCTGATGAAAAGTTTTTCTAGTATGGGGGGGGGGGTGGAGAAGGATGAATTTCATATGTAGAAAGGAGATTCAGTGCCATTTTGCCCCTTGAGTCCGTGTCATCCAATATACATCCCATTATTCTACACTCCCAGTATGTTTCAAATGGTGGGAGAAAACCAGAACCCCCAAGGAAAACCATGTAGAGAAAGGGAGAAAGTACAATCTCCTTACAGACAGTGCAGAATTTGAACCCTGGTCCCGATTGCTGGTGCTGTAAATGTGTTGCGCTAACCACTGTGCCAACCGTGTCGCCCTTAAAAGGGAATTGGAGTGAACATTCCCTTTTGTGGACTAAGAGCAGAGGAATAGAAGTAATTGGAAAGTGTGTTTTTGGACTATAGCTTGGTTTTATCATGACATCTTTGTTCTCAGAAAACATCCATCAACTTGATATCTGTGATATTTTAAAAATTGATGAGCACTGTTTATGTTTAAAATTACTTAGGTCAGCAGAGCAGATGCAATCCCAGTGGTTTCGACAGCCCCCGATGGTCATCTACTCCTTGGCCTGAAGCCACAGAAGATCATGTGCAAGCGATCTGGGAAGAGTTGGGAGTAGGGAAAAATGGCTATCTTAATCGAGAGGAATTGGCGATGGTCTGCAACAATATTGGCCTGAAGGACCTCAAAGACCAAGTATGTGTGTTTAATGTGAAGTGTTGGTAAAATGGCACTGAAAATTTTCAAACAGCGAACTGGCTTCAATATTTCCACACTGGGTGAGCTGAAAATTTATCTCCAAGGTCTCTTATCAGCCTGGCAACCAGTTAATGCTCGTTAACCATCTCATGCCAATGGCTGCAAGTTTAATTAAAGTGGGAGTCATCATTACTTGTGTGCTGAAGTTCTGTGTTTGTGCACTTCAACAAGATAGCTGTGGCTAGAAAGTGTTTGGCAATAACTTGGAAAAATGAGATTAATTCAGAGAGAGCAGGTGGAGATGGGATCTTGTATTCCATTGGAAAAGATAACATATAATTCCTTTTTTGCTAAAACCTAGAGCCCGTATTTGGATTACATGGGGCTGAATTATTAAATCCCCTTTCCACACGTTAGTAGTGATGTTCCGAACCATGGTAATTAATTGATGAATTTTATGTTATGTGATCTGCTCTTTCTTTTTTCTTTTTTTTGGGGGGTAGATTAGAAGGGGGTCTGTGGGTTAGGGTGGGGAGTGGGGTTGTAGGGGTTATTATTTATTTAAAAAATATCATTTATTTTGTTTTTCTAAACTGTATCCATTATTGTATTTAATAAATAAAATTTTCAAAAAGATTGCTTAATCTTGTATTGTACATAATACAAAGGATACCAACTGCTTGAAGCCAAGGTGAAAGAGGAGGTGGCAACTTAATCATCACGAGAAGTAAATAAAAGCTTGTGAAGTGTGTGTCCTGGCCATTATTTGTCGCAGAAACCAGTCATTATTCTGTTTATGGGAGCTTGCTGTGTTCAAATGAGCATGTTTTCTAAATTGAAATGACATTTCATACATCCCTATTTGCTCATGAATTGATTGAGGATGTTGCAAGTCATGGAAACTGCTCATTTGTCTCCAGTTCCAGACCAGCCATTCTCGACTGTTTTTGGCTATGGCCCCCTTAGGACTCTGCTCAATGTTTATGGGGCCCCTTTCCTGTGAAGCAGTCAAATTTTGGTTTCTTTCATACTTCTCTCCTTCTGAGTCTATAAAAATATATATTTATGTTGCACGAGGTGAAAAGAAAACAAAGCTTTTACTTAAATGTGCTGTTGTCCCCATTGAGGTTGGCTTGCTCTAGACTCTGTCTTCATGATGAGATTAGTGGAGGCATGTATGGTCCCTGTAACTTTGACATATTTGTGAATTCGCCCCACAGGAAGTTGAGAGTCTTTTCAGACGGCTGGACAAAGATGGTGATGACAAAGTGAATCGCAGTGAATTTCTTCTTGGCTTGTTTCATCATGGACCCATAGCTTCTACACCCTATGAGAAGAAATACCATCGATCCCACAAGCAGGTAGGCTTAACCTTAATTGTATTGCTTTCTCATTTTAAACCCTTTTCTCCCATCCCTATGGCTTTTACATTAGCTACCTTGTATTGAGAGGCTGGAAAGGCATGTTCATTTTCACCATTTAGACTTTTGGAGCAAAGTAAAATCATGCCACAAGGAGAAATGCAGACATGATAAAAATAAATACACCTTTCATTGTGTAAAAGTTACGTCCAGGCATTGGTATTATAGTGAATGAGCATCAACTTACCATCCAACAAAAATGAGTCCTCATCAGGAACAAATTCACCACTCACTTGTTCACCACTAGTAAGAGAGAAAATAACAAACATTTTGTAGCCAGCTTCTTGTGAGGGAAACCAGAGCTGTGTTACCAACACTTTGTAGTAAATTGGGTTGCAGTCACACATACTTTGCCTTTAAAGTCCTTTAGGCCACTACTGATGGCCATGTAACATTTATTTTAAATCATCGTTCATCATTAACATGCTGATTTGAGACAATTGACTCCACTCAGCCTTGTGTGCTGATCTGACTCTTGGCATCACCCCTGTCCCCATCACTGTTCTTTTGACATACATACAAAACCTATTTTTCTCAGAAGATATAATTCAATGTAAACACAGGACCGGAGTATTGACTAGGACCAATCAGTGTTAATTTTCCCCCCTTTTCTCAAAGTGTTGGTGCCATTTATAGAAAAAAATAACATGTTACAATTCTATATTCTATCTTTTTAATTTTTTTAACATTTTCACACTATGAACCATATCAATCAAAATACATACAAATATTTCCCTCTTAAATATACATTGCGGCATTTTCTCCCCTTTTTTCCCCCCTTACCTTCCCTCCCTCCTTCCCACCCCCCATCCAAACGTTCAACATATACAATACAATAAAACCATTAAACAATGTCATCCCACAATGAAAATAAACAAGAAAATTTGTGTCATTTACTTTTACACACTGGATCAGGTCATTTTGTCGTCTTCTCATTTTATTATTTTCGGGGATGGAGGTCCGAGGCAAGCCCTCTCTGTTATGTTCCATGTACGGTTCCCAAATTTGTTCAAATAATGTGACTTTATTTTTAAAATTATATGTTATTTTTTCCAATGGAATAAATTTATTCATTTCCATGTACCCTTGCTGTACTTTCAGGCTCTCTTCTGATTTCCAAGTTGACATTATACATCTTTTTGCTACAGCTAAGGCTATCATAATAAATCTTTTTTGCACTTCATCCAGTTTGAGGCCTAATTCTTTACTTCTTATATTACTTAGAAGAAAGATCTCTGGATTTTTTGGTATGTTGCTTTTTGTGATTTTATTTAATACCTGATTTAGATCTTCCCAAAACATTTTCACTTTCTCACATGTGCAAATTGCATGTACTGTTGTTCTCATTTCCTTCTTACAGTGAAAACATCTATCTGATAATGTTAGATCCCATTTATTTAACTTTAGGGGCGTGATATATACCCTGGGTATCCAATTATATTGTATCATGCGTAACCTTGTGTTTATTATATTTTTCATAGTTCCAGAGCATAACTTTTCCCATATTTCATTTTTTACCTTTATGTTTAAATCTTTTTCTCACTTTTGCTTGGGTTTATAGCTCATTTCATCATTTTCCTTCTCTTGCAGCTTGATGTACATGTTTGTTATAAATCTTTTTATTATCGTTGTTTCTGTAATCACATATTCAAAGCTGCTTCCTTCTGGTAATCTTAGTCTGATTCCCAATTTGTCCTTTAAGTGGGTTTTCAGTTGGTGGTATGCAAACATTGTACCATGAGTTATTCCATATTTGTACTTCATTTGTTCAAATGTCAATAAATTGTTTCCCAAAAAACAATTTTCTATTCTTTTAATTCCTTTTCTCTCCCATTCTCTAAAGGAAAGGTTATCTGTTGTGAAAGGGATTAGTTGATTTTGCGTCAATAATAATTTTGGTAGTTGGTAATTTGTTTTTTTCCTTTCTACGTGAATCTTCTTCCATATGTTGAGTAAATGGTGCAGTACTGGTGAACTTTTATATTGCACCAGTTTTTCAACTCACTTATGAAGTATATGTTCTGGAACCTTCTCCCCTATTTTATCTAGCTCTATCTTGGTCCTATCTGGTTTTTCCCTTGTTTGATAAAAATCTGATAGGTATCTTAATTGTGCTGCCTATAATAATTTTTAAAGTTTTGTAGCTGCAAATCCCCTTGTTTGTACCATTCTTTTAATTTATCTAGCGATATACTCGGTTTCCCCCCTTTCCATAAGAATTTCCTTATTATTCTCTTTAGTTCATTGAAGAATTTCTCTGTTAAGGGAATTGGTAACAATTGAAATAGGTATTGTATCCTTGGGAAGATATTTATTTTAATGCAATTTACCCTTCCTATCAATGTTAGTGGCAATTCTTTCCAATGTTCTAAGTCATCCTGTAATTTCTTAATTAATGGCTGATAATTTAATTTGTATGGATGGCCTAAATTATTATCTAATCTAATACCTAGGTATTGGATTGCTTGTGTTTGCCATTTAAATGGTGATTCTTTTTATTTCTTAAATTATATGTTATTTTTTCCAGTGGAATACGTTTATTCATTTCTATGTACTATTGCTGTATTCTCAGGCTATCTTCTGATTTCCAGGTTGACATTATACATTTTTTTGCTACAGCTAAGGCTATCATAATAAATCTTTTTTGTGCTCCATCCAAATCGAGTCCATGTTCTTTACTTCTTATATTACTTAGAAGAAAGATCTCTGGATATTTTGGTATGTTGCTTTTTGTAATTTTATTTAATACCTGATTTAGATCTTCCCAAAACTTTTCCACTTTCTCACATGCCCCAATTGCATGTACTGTTGTTCTCATTTCCTTCTTACAGCGAAAACATCTATCTGATACTGTTGGGTCCCATTTATTTAACTTTTGGGGCGTGGTGTATAGCCTGTATAACCAATTATATTGTATCATGCGTAACCTCGTTTTTATTGTATTTCTCATAGTTCCGGAGCATAGCTTTTCCCTTGTTTCATTCTTTATCTTTATGTTTAGATCTTGTTCCCATTTTTGTTTAGGTTTACAGCTTGTTTCCTCATTCTCTTTCTCTTGCAGTTTGATGTACATGTTTGTTATAAATCTTTTAATTATATTTGTGTCTGTAATCACATATTCAAAACTGCTTCCTTCTGGTAACCTCAGCTTGCTTCCCAATTTGTCCTTCAAGTAGGTTTTCAGTTGATGGTATGCAAACATTGTATCGTGAGTTATACCATATTTGTACTTCATTTGTTCAAAAGATAATAAATTATTTCCCAAAAAACAATTTTCTATTCTTTTGATCCCTTTTCTCTCCCATTCTTTAAAGGAAAGGGATCAAAAGATTCTTCTTTGGCTTGGCTTCGCGGACGAAGATTTATGGAGGGGGTAAAAAGTCCACGTCAGCTGCAGGCTTGTTTGTGGCTGACAAGTCCGATGCGGGACAGGCAGACACGGTTGCAGCGGTTGCAGGGGAAAATTGGTTGGTTGGGGTTGGGTGTTGGGTTTTTCCTCCTTTGCCTTTTGTCAGTGAGGTGGGCTCTGCGGTCTTCTTCAAAGGAGGTTGCTGCCCGCCAAACTGTGAGGCGCCAAGATGCACAGTTTGAGGCGTTATCAGCCCACTGGCGGTGGTCAATGTGGCAGGCACCAAGAGATTTCTTTAGGCAGTCCTTGTACCTTTTTTTTGGTGCACCTCTGTCACGGTGGCCAGTGGAGAGCTCGCCATATAACACGATCTTGGGAAGGCGATGGTCCTCCATTCTGGAGACGTGACCCATCCAGCGCAGCTGGATCTTCAGCAGCGTGGACTCGATGCTGTCGACCTCTGCCATCTCGAGTACTTCGACGTTAACCTAACGTCGATCAAAAGATTATTATCTAGTCTAATACCTAGGTATCGGATTGCTTGTGTTTGCCATTTAAATGGTGATTCTTTCTTAAACTTTGTGAAATCCGCAATATTCATTGGCATCGCTTCACTTTTATTTGCATTGATCTTGTACCCCGATATTTCTCCATATTCCTTCAATTTTATATATAATTCTTTTATTGATAATTCTGGTTCTGTTAAGTATACTATGATGTCATCTGCAAATAGACTGATTTTATATTCTTTCTCTTTTATTTTTATCCCTTTTATTTTATTTTCTGTTCTTATCAGTTCTGCCAAGGGTTCTATAGCTAAAGCGAACAGTGAGGGAGATCCCTGCCTAGTTGACCTGCTTAATTTAAATTGGTTCGATATATATCCATTCACTGTCACCTTCGCCAATGGTCCCTTATATAATGCTTTAATCCAATTAATATGTTTTTCTGGTAGGTTGAACCTCAGTAGTACTTTGAATAAATAATTCCATTCTACTCTGTCAAAGGCTTTCTCTGCGTCTAAGGCAACCGCCACTGTTGGCATCTTGTTTCCTTGTACTGCATGGATTAAGTTAATGAATTTACAGATATTGTCCGTTGTTCGTCTTAATAAATCCAGTTTGATCTAGTCTTACTATTTTTGGTACACAGTCGTCCAATCTGTTTGATAATAGTTTAGCTATTATCTTATAATCTGAGTTGAGTAGAGATATTGGTCTATACGATGCTGGTATTAGTGGATATTTCCCCATCTTTGGTATTACTGTAATTATTGCTGTTTTGCATGAATCTGGCAAGTTTTGTGTTACTTCAATCTGGTTCATTACTTCCAGGAGAGGAGGAATTAATAAGCCATTAAATGTTTTATAGAATTCTATTGGGAGTCCATCCTCTCCAGGCGTTTTATTGTTCGGCAGCTTTTTTAATATATCCTATATTTCCTCTATTTCAAGTGGTTTTATCAATTTGTTTTGTACCTCCTTGCAATTTTGATAGTTCAATTTTAGCTAAAAACTTCCATTTTGTTTTCTTTCCCTTTGTTCTCAGTTCTGTATAATTGTTCATAGAATTCCTTGAAATTTTCATTGATCTCTGTTGGGTTGTTTGTCCTATTTCCTTGATGCCAATACAGTTCTTTTAGCTTGTTTTGTTTTAAGTTGCTAGGCTAATATTTTGTGCATTTTTTTCTCCTAGCTCGTAATACTTCTGCTTTATTTTCATTATGTTATTTTTTTTTGTCTGCCAATTCTCTTATTTTTGTTGTATCTTCCCTTGTTGCTAGTTCTTTTTCTGTACTTACTATTTCCTTTCCAACTGTTCTATTTCCCGATTGTAGTCCTTTTTCGTCTTAGTTACATAACTTATTATCTGCCCTCTGATGAAGGCTTTCATTGCATCCCATAATATAAATTTGTCTTTCACTGATTCCGTATTTATTTTAAAGTACATTTTAATTTGGCATTCAATAAATTCTCTAAAATCCTGTCTTTTAAGTAGCATGGAGTTTAATCTCCATCTCTATGGGATGGATGTCCCCCAGTTCTTTTGCTAATAACAGGGGTAAATGATCAGATAGCAAACTAGCTTTATATTCCATTTTCCTAACTTTCCCTTGGATATGGCTGACAACAAAAACATATCAATCGTTGATTATGTTTTATGCCTACTCGAATAATATGAGTATTCCTTCTCTCTTGGGGTCTTCCTCCTCCATATATACATAAGTTTCAATTCCTGCATTGACTTAACCATAAATTTGGCCACTTTATTCTTTTTGCTAGTCTTTTGTCCAGTTTTATCCAACTTTGGGTCCAAATTAAGGTTAAAATCCCCTCCTATCAATATATTCCTCTGCGTATCTAGAATCTTCAAAAAAAATCTTGCATAAACTTTTGATCCTCTTCATTAGGTGCACATATATTGACAAAATTCCAGAATTCTGAATATATCTGACACTTTTATCATTACATACCTCCCTGCTGGATCTATTATTTCCTCCTCTATTTTGATTGGTACATTTTTATTGATTAATATAGTTACACCTCTGGCTTTTGAATTATATGATGCTGCCGTTATGTGCCCTACCCAGTCTCTCCTTAATTTATTATGATCCACTTCAGTTAGATGCGTTTCCTGCACAAATGCTATATCTATTTTTTCTTTTTTCAGTAAATTTAATTGTCTCTTCCTTTTCATTTGGTTATGTATTCCATTAATATTTATAGTCCTATAGTTCAACATGGCCATCTCATACTCTGTTTACACCTCATTTCTGCTTCATCACCACCTTTCCCCTTTTCCCCATTTTCATCTCTCAGTTTTCCCTTTTTGAACTCAATATATGACAACACTTCTAAAGCATAAAATACTCAACAACTCCCACATCTAAAATTCCCTTAACCCCAAGTGTTCCCCCCCCCTCTGAGTTGCCCCTTGTCTCTTGCCGGGCAACCACAACTCCCCTCTCCATTCGGATTGTGAACCCGCTCGCAAGCGTCAACTGATTTCGCAGTGACTGTTATTCTCTCCCACCCAACCCCCTCCAGAAAAGGCTTTTATCTTCACATTTAACAAAACTCACCCTCTTCTTTTTTATTCCCCTCCTTTTTTCCCCTCTCCCTTACTTCCCTTTTCTTTCCCTTCTTTAGTTCTTACTTATTATTTTTACATCTTTATATGTAGTTTGTCATCATTCTTCATTCTTGTTACATCTCTTCATCTCTCCTTCTGTCCTGCAGGCGTTCTGCAAATTCTCGTGATTTCTCCGGATCCGAGAACGGTATGTTTTGCTCCCTTGGGATAAATATTTTAAGCAAAGCTGGATATTTTAACATAAATTTAAATTTATAGCCTTTTTTCCATAGGATCGATTTTGCTGTGTTAAACTCCTAAAGGAGTTCAAAACTTATGTCTGGGTAAAAAAATATTTTTTGCCCCTTGTATTCCAATGGTTTTTTTGTCTTCTCTAATTTTATTCTTTGCCCTCTACCATATATTTTCTCTTGTCATGTATCTTAGAAATTCTACTAAAACAGATCTTGGTTTTTGTTGTGGCTGTGGTTTTGGGGCTAGTGTTCTGTGTGCCCTTTGTATTTCCATTCCTTCCTGTATTTCTGGCATTCCCAGGACCTTTGGGATCCATTCTTTTATAAATTCTTTCATATTTTTGCCTTCTTCATCTTCCTTTAGGCCCACTATCTTTATGTGGTTTCGCCTACTATAGTTTTCCATTATATCAATTTTCTGAGCTAACAACTCTTGTGACTCTTTAACTTTTTTGTCACTGTCTTCCAATTTTCTTCTTAAGTCATTCACTTCCATTTCAACAGCCATTTCTCATTCTTCCACATTTTCTAATATTTTCCCTATTTCTGTCATGACCAGCTCTATTCTACTCACTTTTTCTTCTGTAGTTTTCATTTTTCTTTTAATTTCACCAAATTCTAATGTCAACCATTATTTTAATGCTTTTATTTGTTCTTGAAATTTTTTAAAATCTATATACTATGCATCTATTTTACCTTCTATTCCTCTGTGCAGAACTTGGTGTTCTTCTTCTCTGTCTGCACCTGTGTTTGTGTCTTCTACTTCTCTTCCTTGTATCTGTGTCTCTTCTGACTTTCTTGTTGAGCTGCCTGCCTCCGTTTGTTGGGTGTTTTTTTGCATAGCTTCTTGTTATTGGTCCTCTTCTTCTGGGATAGTTATCTGTTGGGCTTCCTGTTGTTGTTTTTCTTTCTTATCACTCCCTTTCCTGTTGCTTTCCTCTTCTTCCAGCTGAGAGCCCTGCAGTCGGGCATCTCTCAGCTGGTCTCGCTGTGTAAGTTCACTCCGCAGCTGGGTCCCCCTCCCGTCGGTATTTTTCTTTTCCTTGGTGTGTGCACTTCTCTTTGGCTCAGAGAGCCATTTTTGCAGTCCCGCGGTTGGTAGGTCGCGACTCTGCGGGGTTGCCACTAACCTCGGGGAGCGGGCTCCTCTCTCCACAGCGGCTCCCTGCCTCTTCATGCAGTTAAGGCCTTCTCCTTTCTCTTCCGGCATCTTTTCTTCTTTTTTTCCCGTTGTTTTTGCTTTTTCCTTCTTGGGTGCCATTTTCTTTCTTTTCTCCACACCTTTATCTTTTATTTGTTGTGTTTTGTGTTTCTTTAACTTTGAGTTTTCTTCATTTTATTTCTTCTTTTCTGGAGGGTGCTGGTATTCGCCTACCGGCCTTTACTCCATCATGTGACTCCTTCTATATTCTATCTTGATGTAGGTTGTCACTGAGCAGTTCTTGATTTTGAGGAGCTTTTATAATGAAATGATTGTGGCACAAATGTAGAGAGTCATCCATGTAGATCATTTATAAACACACAGAATATAATCAATATTTTCCTGAAAGATATAAAACTTTTGACCACACTTGGTGTATTGTGTGCAATTCTAATTGCTTCCCCTCCCTCCCATTGACCTCTTTCCCCACCCCACCCCCTCCAATCCCATTACAGGAAGAATGTGAAGGCTTTGGAAAGGGTACAATTGTGGCAAAGAGATTTACTAGGATGCTGCTTGGATTAGAGGTTATGAGTTATGCAGGGAATAGAGAGATGCAGATCTTATGCTGGCAGCAAAGTTTTAGTTTAATTTGGGATTGTATTCAGTGCAGAGATTGTGGGCTGTGGGGCCTGTTCCTGTTCTGTGTTTCATGTTCTAACTTTGGATTGTTTTCTCTGGAGTGTTGGAGTCTGAGAGGAGACCAGATAGAAGTTTGTAACATTATGAGAGGATAGAGAGTGAGAACCTCTTTCCCAATGTAAAACTGCCACGCGCTAGATGCATGCATTCAAGGTGGGTGGGGGGTGGCGTGGGGATGAAGTTTGATAGAGATGAACAGGGTTTTTTTTACACAGATTGTTGGGTCAGTGAAATGGGCTACCAGAGGTAATGGTGGAAGCCTATTTTAAGTACCATTTAAGAGGCTTCTGGATAGACACGTGAATATGATGTTTATTGTCGTACACAAACTACAATGTACTTGTGCACCAAAATTCTTCCTTGCTACAGCCAAACAAATACTTTGTAAAATAAAAGTTCCAATAGTGTATCATGTGGAAAGGTATAATAAATATAAAAAGAAAAATGATAAATAATCACAGTCATGGTGGTCTGTGAGGTAATATTTCGGCTCTCTAAAACTCTGATCAGACCACACATGGAATATTGTGTTCCGTTCTGGTCGGGTGGACAGCAAGCACCTTTTTCCTGCGGATGGAGTAGCAAACGGTAGTGGACATCTGTTCAAGATGACAGGAGGAAAGTTTAGGGGAGATGTCAGGGATACGTCTTTCTTTTTACACAGAGAGAAGTGGTGGTGGAGGCTGGTACAATAGGGACTTTTAGACAGGTTCACGGATGTAAGAAAAATGGAGGGTTATGGGTGTAAGGTAGGGAAGGTTTAGTTTGTTGAGTAGCTTCTATCAGTTGGCACAATATTGTGGCTGGCCTATACTGTGCTATAATATTCTATAGCGCAAAAATGAAGACTGCGTTTCACGAGTGCAGACAAGTATTTGTGGTACTGGAGTAGTTTGTCATGTGCATACTGCAGAGTTTTAGTTGCATTTAGCCATTGTATTTGATGCAGAGGTCATGAGCTGAATGGCAGGTTCCTGTGCTGTACTGTTTTATTTCTGCTTTCCTCCCAGAGTTTTGATGGAAACAGACATCGAACAGCAACTCGATCCTTAATATCCAGTACAGTTGGTTCACAGCTGTTTTCTGTTCTTGATGATGGCACTGGCTATGCATCATCGGAACAAATTATGAACATGTGGCAGGAAGATGGAGTTAAAAACAGTCAAGACATATTACAGGTGAGATGCCACTCTTATTGAACTTTGATGTGTAATCTTGATGCACATCAAATGATCGGGTTTCTGAGCTATTGCTGTGTTTCCTTGGGCAGTCCCTCTGGATCTAGGATGACCTGCTTCTGCTCTGGTGTTGTGGTTTCTGAGTTAGTTAATGAGGCTGATGTGGGAACTGCAGATTCTTCCACAGGAGATCATTGACAAAGTGAGTGGATGGGTAGTTTATGAGGTATTACACATCACCCAATAATTAAACAGGGCTTCTGTATGCTACTGATGCTTGTATGTGAGGTTCCTAATAACTTTTCTATTTTGGAGTCATGTCTAAATGTTTCCAGGAGTCGGGCAAAAGGGTCAATTTATATATAAAAAAAAAATTAGGATGCTTTGTGCAAATTCTTGAACCTGTTCCTCTTATTGATAATCTCTTCCTGAGAATAGAATGTCATAAAAATTAGGAAGAAAACCCTAAAGATATTTGTTATCCACTCTCTGATCAGTAATGGAAACTCCTTTTGCTCTCCTTTCAGCACTGATTCCTCTCTATTTTGTGTCTCATGGCTTATGTGATCTCCAGCCTAGGACCAAAGGAATTACCCCTATTTTATACCCCTTTTACTCTCAAGATTCCGTTTTAATTAACTTATGATGTGGGGACATCAATACTCGTGAGTGTAAAGTCCTGCAAAAAGTATAGTGTTAGGCTGTAGTTCCTTATCTCCCATTATTTTCTGTATAGAAGCAAAAAAATCAAAAGGCAGATATGTTATCTGTGCAGCAAGTAATTTAACCTTGAGATTCTGCATTCCCTCAAAACATTTCTGCATCCTGAGCTGAACAAGCATTTTGTACCTTGCAGCCACCATTTATATCACAAATCTTTTTTGTATCTACCAAGGAGAAATTAAATTTAACTGTGAAAATGACTTTTTGAAAAACAACCAACTTTAACATCCATGTAACTAGTTAATTGGTGATCATCACATTTTACTTTATGTCATTTCCTACATTTCAACAACTAATGTCCAATGTAATTAAAAAGTTGAAAAGTGCTATGGAACCTCTTGAGGTTATATATAATTGTAGCTTTCTTTTCACTTTATTCAGATATTCTCCATTCATTACTCCAAAACAGAGGAAATGCTCTTTTTGATGATTATTCAAATTGGTTTTTTTTCAAATATGATTTGCACAGTAATTTGTTATTATAAATCATTTTAATGTTGTTAAATAGATTTTTTCCTGAATTTTATTGATAGATAGCTGTCTTTGTCACTTTACAAAGAATAATTATTTCCTGCTTAAAAAAGGGCTATATATTCCTAAAATAGGTAGAGAGCTGTTTGTGGAAGTAAATAGGCTGGCTACAAGAATGGATCTAAAACTTTAAAACTTACCTTTCAGACAGCAGCCCTAAAAGGCTGCTCCAACGTTGCATTCATATTGAGAGACGCCTCGTAGCGCTCTCTGGATCCAATAGAGGCGGTGCCGTAGCGCCACCCGTCATAAATATGCAGCAGAGCAATGGCCGTCTTCCCTACCCATAATCCACTCTGTGTTGGAACCACTCTGTGTTTCCCAGAACAGTTCCAGCTGTGTGTGGGATTATGGGTAGGGGACACAACCATTGATTTGCTGTGTTTTGAACTGCAGAGAACAGACCCGAAGGCCGAAGCAGCCCAGTGAGGCTGTCACAGCCTGCAACTGGCCCCGATGGCCCCTGCTGCCCCACTGGTTCCCACCCACAGGCTCTGCCTTGAGGGTATCATGGAGGGAGAGGGGTGAATGGGGAGATGGGTTGCGGGCTGATGGTGTCATCAGCACATCCCTAACCAGCTGCATGTAGCAGCTGAACATTCAGCAGCGCTCCACCAATTATTCTTCCCCGTAAAGGTTGAAATCAGCGCCTCGAAGCCGGCCTCGGCACATTCAGAAAGGTACGTCTTTAAGCGTAAGAGCGAAGAACTTCCGCCTTTACAGACAGGTGTTTTCCCTGCTTGAATGTGCCAAGTGCTGGAGCAATTCACGGTATTAAATTATTTATTTATGTGTTAATTGGCTTTTTGGCATGACTACATTTGGAGAACCTGGCAGGGTCAGAATATGCATTCATTTGTGATGCAAAAATGCAAGCTTTGATAATCAGGAAGGATGGTGAACGAGGCGCGAAAAGATTGCGATAAGAGGTGTAGAAACCAAGTGTCGTGAATACTTCTGTCATTGCTGTTACTTTTGGTGAGAATGTGTTGGAGCATTGGCTGTTGTATCATAATTGCCAGTTATTGGGCCTGTGAAGTCCTGGAATAAATTAAAATCAGCAAATTGCAAACATATACAGTGTTCTTTCATTGTATCACATCAATCCAAATGGACAACCCTTATGTGGTTAGAGTGATCCTTGTAGAGAAGAAAATCTGATGTTTGTTGTTTGCCATAGTTCACAAGAGAAACCATCAGCTCTTTGAGTCTCTAGGCCATTTCATGTCAGGCCTCTACCTGGAGGCTGGTTACAAGAGTGGATCTAAAACTTAAAACTTACTTTTCAGACAACAGCCCTAAAAGGCTACTCCAACATCCCATTCATACCGAGAGGCGCCTCGTAGCGCCATCCGGAGCTGACAGAGGCGGGGCGACTGGTGCCGTAGCGCCATTTGTAATAAAAACAAGGCAGAGCAATGGCTGTCTTCCCTACCCATAATCCCCCACACAGCTGGAACCGCTCTGTATTTCCCACAACAGTTCCAGCTGCATAGGTGATTATGGGTAGGGAAGACCGGCATTGCTATGCCATGTTTTGAGCTGCAGAGAGTGGCCCCAAAGACCGAAGTGGCCAGTGAGGTGCAGGAGTGGCTAGCCAGGCTGTCACAGCCTGCACTGGCTGCCCCTGCCCCAGTGTCCACTGCCGGCTGCCCCTCCCCAGTGAGGTGGGGGCTGTCAGATAGTGAGGAAGTTGGGTCGCGGGCTGGTGGAATCATCAGCCCACCCCAAAGCAGCTGCTTAAAGTGGCTGCACATTCAGGTGCTTTCGCCGATTATCCTTCCCCGAGGAGGGTTGGCGTTGGCGCCTCTGAGGCATTTTGGGTGCATTCAGGTGAATGGGTATTGAGCTGCAAGGGGGGGATATTCTGCGGTTTTACACAGGAGTGTTCAGGCCACTTAAAAGTGCCTTGTGTTGACTCGAGTACTTTTGATACAAAAATAAATGTTGGGCACTTATTTCAATGTTCTCCAGACTTTCACTCACCTCCCAGGGAAAATAGCTTTTTCCATATCAATTGTATCAAGCTGCGCAATTAATGCATCAATGAGGCCATTCCTTAGATGTTTTTAGTCTCTGGAGTGTGTCTGATCTAGGCAATCTGTCCTTGTAATTCAAATTTTGTGGCCTATGTGTAATCCTGGTCTGACATTGCCTCCTAAGTTGCAGTTCCCAGACTGATTGCATTGAAAATATGGACTGAGAATAGCTTTCTGTAGTAGTAGTGGAGGTTTCAGTCTTTTGCCTGAGGATTTCAGATGGCATTCCTAGCCCGGGCAAAAAGATTCTGCTAACAGGGTAACTCTGGTGAGCAGAAATATTATTGGGGTTGAGGGGTGGGGGGATTGTGAGGAAATGAGAGATGATGCATATTTCCTCTCTGATTATGAATGGAAAAATGTTCTTAAATTATCTCTGTACCACATGCTCAAAGCATGTAAAACTCTCAGAGAGTAATGGTTTGTCAAAAAACATGATTGTTTTCCAATGTTTTGTTTTCTCTCACCATCTGTCTCTCCCTGTCCCTGTTTCTCCCCAACTCCCACCACCCTCCCCCATGTCCATCTACCTCCTTTTCCTTCCCTATCCCTCTCCTGATTTCCTCTTCCCTGCCCACTGAATCTCTCTCTCCTTCACCATCCCTCTCCTAGCCCCTTTCCCCACCCACTTAACCTCCTGTCATTCCCCAGGTATTAGTAATAACCAGGTCACACCAGTTTTATTTACTGTTCAATATGGTTGTTTTTGACAGGCCTTGTATTTCAGTGTGGAAGAGAAAGTGAACCTTGCAGAACTCACTAATGCACTTGAGAATGAGTTAATGACCTGCAAAAATGAGATTCATCAGGCAGCATTAACCTGCTACAAGAATGAAATCGATCATCTTCAGTAAGCAACTTCATCTTATGTTTGTGAGCAGTGGTTGTTTGAAATCACAATGTCCTTAATGGCTTTTGAAGGTAATAACTCATTAGCAGCAGATATCATTGGGGGTGATGAACATTCCTAGGTTGGGGTGTCTAGCAGAAAACAGTGAGGAGAAAAAGGTTACTGAGAACAACCCACAGGGACTGAGTGCATTGTGGACAAATGCAATGATGATAAAGGGTAGATGGGAGATTACAAAATGTTCACAAGACTTATAGAAAGAAGTTATCTATTTTGGGAGGAAGAATAAGAATGGGTTGTGAAGAGACCTGGGTATCCTTATATGTGGACCACAGAAATTAACATCCAGCTCCAACCAATAATTCGAAGGTCAACTAGATTGTAGGATTCTCCAACATTCCAGTTGCCTCAACAAAGAAACGTCTCCTCCTCACTGACAGCATAGGTTCACCTCAAGGATGTGTGCTTGGCCTACTGTTCTCGCCGCTCTTCACCCATGACTGTGTGGCTTGGCACAAATCAAATGTCGATGTTGTCAATGACACAACGGTCGTCGGCAGAATCACAAATGGTAATGAGGAAGCTTACAGGAGAGAGAGAGATCTACTAGTTGAGTGGTACAACACCACTACGGAATTCATTGTGGGCTTCAGGAAGAGGAAATTAGGAGAACATTAACCAGTCCTCATCGAGGGGACAGTGGTGGAAAGGATTAAGAATTTCAAATTCCAGGGTGTCAACTTCTCTGAAGATCTGTCATGAAGAAGGCTTGCCAGGCCAGTGGCTATTACTTCGTAAGGAGTTTGAGGAGATTTGGTACGTCACCAAAGACTTGCAAATTTCTATAGGTGTACTGTGGAAAACATTATGACTGGTTGCATTACTGTCTAGTATGCAGGTGCCAATGCACAGGACAGAAAAAGACTACAGAGTTGTGAACTCAGCCAGTGCCATCATGGGCATTAGTCTTCACTCCATTGAGGGCATCTACAAGAGGCAGTGTCTTAAGAAAGCAGTCTCTATCCTCAAGGATTCCCACCACCCAGACCATGCTCTCTTCACATTGCTACTATCCGGAAGGATGTACATTATGTTGTGGCAAACACCCAATAGCACAGATACAGCTTCTTCCCCTCTGCCATCAGATATCTGACCCACAGACACTTACTCCTTTTGCACCAATTTATTTTTAAATGTTAATTCTAGCAGTGTGTGTGTGTGTGTGTGTGCGCGCGCATGAGCGTATAACAATGACAATAAATTCTGATTCTTCTTTGAAAGGGAACGGAGTGTAAAAGTAAAGAAGTCTTGCTATAACTACATAGGGCCATTGGGGTGACCACTCCTAGAGTTCTGTGCACAGTTTGGATCATCTTATTTAAGATGGCCTGCACTTGCACTGAGGCATTTCAGAGAATGTTTACAGGGGTAGATTCTTGGGATTGAAGAGTTATCTCTGTCAGAGACATTAATCCAGAACTTCTACCTTCCTGGGTGGCTATCAGAGATCTCAGGGCAATATATTGAAGAAAAAAAAAATGTTCTCTCCTGTATGTTAGCCAACATTTATCCCTCATGTAATCAAATAAAGTAGGTGGTGCAGGAGTATTCATGGCTGATCATGTTACTTCAGTACTCTTGTTCTCTCTCCATTGGCCTTGGTATTCCTTTTGAATCAATCTAACAAACTGGCCTTAACAATTTCCTGCTGTTGGAGTTCCACAAGTTAGCCACTCTGGAAACCTTTCACCTCATCTCAGTTCTAAACAACTTATCCCTTATCATTAAACACTGACCCCATTGTTCTGATTTCTGCAATTTTAGGAACATTCTGCATCCAATCTGTCTAGTATTATCTGAATTTTATGTTTCAATGAGGTCCCTTCTCATTCTTCTAAATTCCAGTGAGTATAAGCCTCGTCCTATCCAGTCTTTCTTCATGTGTCGGTCGAGCCATTCCAGGAATCAGTCCAGTGAACCTTCACTACACCCCCTCAATGGCAAATGTGTCCTTTCTCAGATTGGGAGACCAAACCTGCACACAGTACTCAAGGTGTGACCCTGTACAACTGCAGTAAGACCTCCCTGCTTCTCTATTCAAAATTTCTCTCAGTAAAGGCCAATATGCCATTTGGTTTCTTCACCACCTGCTGTACCTGTGCTCCAACTTTAATGATTGATGGACGATGACACCTAATCTTATTCTACCTACCCTTCTCCTAATTTCTTACTATTCAGATAATCTGCCTTCCTATTTTTGCTACACGTGAGAGTCTTGGATAGTTAGTGTGAGCAGCTCCCTTAGTCATTCAGCCTTCTCACTGCCTGTGGGAAGAAGCTGTTCCTCAGCCTGTATCTCTTCCCCGACAGGTGTAGCTGAAAGATGCTGTGTGCAGTCAGCACACTGCATACAGTTTGCAGCAATAACATCTTTAATAATTGACTGTAGTATTTTTCCCATCCCTGAAGTCCAGCAAACGGGTCTTTAATTTTCTCTCTCTCTTCCCCCTCCCCTTAAAAAGTGGTGTCATATTAGCTAACCTCCAAATGCAAATAAACTGATCCAAAGTGCAGAGAGTGTTGGAAAATAATCCCTAATGTATTCACTACCTCCTTAAACATTCTGGGATGTAGCCCATCAGGTCTTGGGATTTATCGATCCCAGTTAGCACAACACTGTTACAGTGCCTGTGACCGAGTTCGAATCTTGTGCTGTCTATTAGGAGTTTGTGTGTTTTCCCAATGTTTCCTCTGGGTGCTCTAGTTTTCTCCACCGTTCAAAACGTACCAGGGTTGTAGATCAATTGGGTGCAATTGGGCAGCATGGGTTCCTGGGCTGAAAGGGTCTGTTACTGTGCTCTATAAATGTAAATTAAAATTCACTGCCATCAATTTACCTGACACATTTTCACAACTGATGATAATTTCCATCAATTCTTCCTATACATTAGTGGCTCTCAGCCTTTCTCTTTCCACTCGCATACAACCTTAAATAATCCCTTGGTACTCTGTTTTAGTCCCTTGGACCCTGAGTATTTACAGAATGTGTTGTTGTTTATATTCTGAAGTATTTGAAAGAACTTGGGTGCCCACTGGCTAAATAGAAAAATATTTTCCATTTCAATTGCTACACAAGAGGTGTATAATCAGCTACATTAAATTTGTGAAAGAATATGGAAATGTAACACTTTGTGAACTGAAGACGATGAGCTAATTTATGTGCAGAATTGTCAGACTCTGACTAGCCTGTGCCAATTTGTGGCACTTGTGAAACTGCATCCATCAAGACCCTAGCAGGTTTATGGGTCTGCTTTCAATATTTGCAAAGGTGTGGATTACAAAGAGCTGACTCGCTCAAAGGAGCACCATCTGCTGGTCATTGAAAGGTATTTCTGCAGTGCTGCAAACTAGGCTGTGTACTGCATTACTTTTGACAGGAACCAGTAAACTCTGGGGGAACAAGACATTGATCTTTGACATTTGTACTCATCCCATCATTAGAAGCAGCTCTGTAAAAGCATAAATAATTTCTCACTGAAGAATGAGAATGTTCTTTTAGAACTAGGTATCCGTTAGTTCACAAGGAACAGGCAAGATGCCGGGATTTTTTTTGTTGTTGATTATTATATTTTCGATTTTACACACTCATGCATTTCAAACAACACAGGAGAACATTCGTCCCCTTTTATAGTGTATATTATACAGTCTTTTTTCCCCTCCCACCCCAAAACAATACTAGTTACAAAAGAAAATAAAACATAACAGAATAACAATGGTTACAAACAGGTCACAGAAATAATCCAGAGATAACATAAACCAAGAAGATACCCAAGCAACTTAAAGCAGATGATGCCAGGATCTTGAATGATCAGAGAAACAGGAGGGACTCAGCGGGTCGGCAGCATCTATGGAGAGAAACGATCTGTCAACATCTTGGGTCAAGACCCTTTATCGAATCTCAATGTAGGATCCAAACCCAAAATGTTGATGGTCAATTTTTTCCGTGGATGTTGCCTGATCTGCTGAGTCCCTCCAGCTTATTGTTCACCTATAAGTTCAAATCTGCTGCTACATTGGGAAGTGATGTCCTTTAGATGAAGGACTGAACATAGGCTGTGACCAGTACTACTCAAAGATGAGCAGGGTATTCCAATGTTTCCTGACAATGTTCAACCCCCAACTGTTATCACTGAGATTAATTATTTGATCATGAGTATTGTTGTTGCTCCAACGGTACTCTGCTTTTCATAATGATACAGTGCAGAAATGGGCCCTTTAACCCAACCGGTCCATGCCAATCAAACACGCAAATGTACTAATCCTGTGCTCATTCCCTTTTTATGCTTCCCATGTTCTGATCAACTTTTCCTCGGGATTTTGGGATCTGGGAGGAAATGAAGCACTTGAGAGAACCCTGGTTAAAGGGAGAGTGTGTAAACTTTACACATAATTGAACTTGGACCACTGGTGTTGTGAGACAGCGACTCTACTAGCTCTGCCACTGGGCTGCTCAATGCTGTGGAGTGCTTTTTGAGATTGTGAAAGGAGCTATTATTGTGCAAGTTCTTTCTTTGGCTGAAGTCCCATATCTGACATGTTACGTTGTGTGAGACTGAACAATTTCTTTTTTTCCCCCCTAGCCGAGACTATGAGATGGTACTTCCATTGATACACTCGCATATTTTTCATTTTTTTTAAAGATGTTATTAAATGTTCTTGTGAACGAGGTGAGTTTAGAAGAAACATGGGGAAACTGGGCCCTGCTGTGTTTAAAGAGCCTGTTATGGAGTCAACGATGGTTTTATTGAAAAATTCTGCGACTGCGGGGGTCTGCGCCCAAGATGGCGCTGCCAATAATCAGCAGCTGACATGAGGGATTACAGACTCTGGGGAAGCAACGGACTGGCGCAGGGCAGCATCAAATGGGGAGAACACACCCTTGTTTGAGAAGGAGAAGCAGAGGAGACAACACATGGGACAGTGACCATGGCAGTAGACCAATGAGGGGTTCTGCTGTTGAAGAACACATACAAGCAGTGGGCTGTTGATGACTGGAGGCAAAGGTTCACACCAGGTGGCAAACTGCTGAAGGGGTACCACGTATCGGAACCGGGATGCTAGAGAGTGCTGAAGGCGCTTAAGATTTCCTGATTGTGATGGAGGTTTGTAATGGAGGATTTAGACCAGCTTATGCAAGAAGGGATGCAGTTGCATCAGAAGACATAATCTAAATTCCACTATGAGGCCCAGGGATGGATATGAATCAGTAGACATTATCCAACTTCCAACATGAGGCCCAGAGATGCAGTTGTCTTTTGTTGGTCGCAGACTGTCAGGAGACCTTGAAGATAATTAAATAATTTGTTCAAAGAGATAAGATCTGAAGTAAACAACTTTTGGGTAATATAAGCCATGGTCCCACTGCTGAAGTTTGAGACTCTCCAAGAGGTGGCAACATCTCTCAGCAAGAAGAAGAGCTTCAAGAGTCCAGCTAACGTCCCGGTCGAGGGAGGTAGAGAAGCTGCTACCAGCGCCCCGACAACCTATACAAGTGTGGAGTCGTTGCCTCGCTTTGGCAGTTGGGACCAGTCCAGGCATTGATAAGTATAATTGGAAAGGGCTTGCATATTGTAGTGTGAATTCAGCTAGCTATTTAGTAATAAAGCCTTGTATAAACTGAACTCTCGGTGTGTGTGTGTCTATTTTCTTTCGGTAGGTCAAACACTGTGACCAATCTAAAACAAACAAAATGAGAGGTATAAGTTTACCCTAGATAATTGGCGCAGCGAGCAGGGTTCGAACCTGCGCGGGGAGACCCCATTGGATTTCAATCCAGTTAATTCCCCCTTCTGTACAAGAAATTGCCAGTTTACAGAAAGAAGAGTTAACAGCTCAATGTCCACCGCGGTAGTGTGAATATTACAAAAAGGCCTGTACAGTTTAAAACTCAAGCTACTTTTTGCCTTCGACCATATACACACCAACTTACAAAATTTAAAGGTTGCAACACTTGTAACAGGGATTAAATGCTTTAAGTTACATAGCAAGTAATTCTGCAGAGGCCAATATACATTTTAATCATCATCATCATCTTCCTCCTCCTCCTCCTCATCTTCATAATCACAATATGCCTCCTTCTTGGCAGGGGGTTTCTTTGCACCATCCACTTTGCCTTTGGCACGATCATCAGCAATGTCCTTATCATATTTCTCTTTCAGCTTATAAGCCTTGCTATTGAATGGCTTCTTCTCCTCCTCACTGCATGCATTCCAAGCTTCTTCGCTACATCACCAATAGACAAGCCAGGACTGACGAGAAAGGACCTTTTTCTAACCTTGTTAAAGTTAGGCGTACCTAAAAGTGATATTGATGGGAAACCTACTGCGGCCCTTTATGCCCTTTATAAGAGGAAGGCAGGGGAACATCTTCCCCAGCTGTTGAGTCTTCCTGGCCCAACTGTGCCTTCTGCTCACACTGCTGCTCCTGTCAAGCCAGCATCTCTTGCTCCAGTTATCCGTGATGAGATGCAACAAATGGTTAAAAAGGCTCTTATGGATAATAGTGGCATGTGGGCCTGGAAGCCCCCGTGTCTACTCCATTGAGATACGGCGGATACACGGGGACCCACGGCCCTACATACCCTTAACAGTCCATTGGGGTGGGGATAATGACCGCCAATATTTGGCCTTGGTCGATACCGGTGCGGAGCACTCGGTGATTCCGGGTAACCCTGACCTCTGGACTGGACCAACATTTCGAATAGAGGGGATTGGAGGAGCGGTCACCCTGGCAAAGGAAATAAAAGTCCGCGCCACGGTGGGTGATGGTCCTTCCCCTATATGGTTACATGCCCTGGTGGCTGCCACTGACGCGTGTATCCTGGGTATTAATATGTTGGCCGGTATGGCCAAGGGGGATTTGCATTTGGAATTCGGACTATTACTAAAAGAGTAGTGGTGGGTCGGGCTGTGGGATCCTGTGATGGTGCCTCCCCCCCGAAATCAGTATTCATTCCACAATATCGCCTCCCTGGGGGGCAGGAAGAGATTACTGCCACCATCGATGCTTTGCAAGAAGAAGGGGTAGTGAGGCCCGCAACATCGCCCTTTAATAGCCCTGGTTGGCCGGTTCAGAAGCCGTATGGCTCCTGGAGAATGACAGTTGACTATCGTTTTTTGAACAAACATGCCCCACCACTTGCTTCGGCAGTTCCGGACATTGTTACCCTTATTGAAAACATTGCTACTGGAAACTCAGGAACATGGTATGCTGTCATTGATCCCGCTAACACCTTCTTCAGTATTCTTATAGACGTGGTCTCACAGGATCAGTTTGCCTTTACCTGGAAGGGGCGCCAGTATACCTTCACCTGCCTCCTTCAGGGCTATGTACACTCTCCCACTATTTGCCACAACCTAATTGCCCGTGATTTGGAGACGGTGCCAGTAACGCCTTCCCTCTCAATTCACCATTATATTGATGATGTGATGATCCAAGGGGCCACGGAAGAGATGGTACAGAAAGCAGAACAAGAGGACGCCTGGTTTACTGATGGTAGCAGCCGGTGGGTGCAAAGAAAGCAGAAGTGGAAGGCGGTGGCTTACCATCCCAGGTCAGGAACTCACTTATTGGAGGAGGGGGATGGTGGCTCCAGTCAGTATGCTGAGTTGAAGGCGGTCACTTTACCACTAGACCCCCATGATCACCCTCTTCGCTTGTTTACTGATTTCTGGGCTGTGGCCAATGGACTAGTGGTATGGATGCCTGATTGGCAAAAGAATGACTAGCTGGTACATGACCGCCCAGTATGAGGCGAACAGTTACGGCAGCTGTTGTGGGATGCTTCCCATCATCATGAGATAACTGTATATCATGTTGACGCCCATACCAATGCGACGACGAACATGGCACAACATAATGCAGTAGCAGATCAGCTTGCCACTATCAGCCACGCCGATATCGTCCCCCTGGCTCAATGGGCACACGAACAGAGTGGCCATTTGGGGGAGAAGGGATCAGCTATGTGGGCCCGTACACATGCCTTACCCATCCATCAGAACAATGTCTGCATGGACGTGTGGACACGCCCAGCTTGCAAGCTTGTTAAGTCCTGCACCGTTCCTCCTGGTCCGCATGGCCGAATAAGACGGGGTGCTTGCTCAGCTGCGGTCTGGCAAATTGATTACATAGGCCCTATGCCAGACTGTATGGGTAAACGTTACGTCCTAGTAATGGTTGACACCTTTTCAGGCCTGGTTTTTGCTTTTCCCACCAAGACGACTATCCAAGGACTAAACCATTTAACTTCTCATTATGATGTGCCAGAGGAAATTCAGTCTGATAATGGCTCGCACTTCTCCAGGAAGGCAATCTGATGTGGCAACTGACAACAGTATTTTATGGGTTCACCATATTCCTTATTACCCACAGGCTGCTGGGTTAGTTGAACGAATGAATGGCTTACTGAAGGAACAAATTTGTTTGTTAACACCACTGGGGACCCAGAAGGGGTGGTGCCATGTGCTGCAGCAGGCAGTCGACAATTTGAATCATCGCCCTTTGAAGGGAGGTACACCTTTCCACCGACTTCTTCACACTTCTGAACTACAGCCTATTCCAGAGGAAAAACAGTAATTGCCCCCCATTACCGAGCTAGAGAATGTCGGACAAAAGGTATGGGTGGCACCAACAGGTAGTGGCCCTCCTGTAAATGGTGAAATAATGACACCTGCCCAGGGTAACACTCGGTGGGTAGCTATTGAGAGACAGGATGGTTTAGTTTGTTTAAGTACTGAACGCTTACGGCATTGTGAGTGACATATGTCAGGCTTCTTTATTCCAGGTCCTCCATCTTGTGCTCCTGCTGATCTGGCTTAACCACTGCTTTGATGCCAGCGATTGGATTTGTAATGTCGAGACGTTCCGAGGGAGTTGCCCGTGGGGGACACGGCCCGATGTATCCACTAATATATCTGACATTGTTAAGCATGTTTCAAAATCTGTTCGTGAGCTACGGTGTCTGGGTATTGTGGCCCACAAGGATAGTTTGAATCCTTTTTCATGGTTAGCTGGTACATTTGGGGGATTGGGCCACAATATTTTCCGTTGCTTGCTCACATTATTGCTTATTTTTGTGCTTATTATAGTTTTAGTTTCTCTTTTTCGCTCCTTCTATATTCAAATGCTTGTTAGGTCTTGTAAGTGACAGGCTGCGACCAAGGGGTGGAATGTAATGGAGGATTTAGACCAGCTTATGCAAGAAGGGATGCAGTTGCATCAGAAGACATAATCTAAATTCCACTATGAGGCCCAGGGATGGATATGAATCAGTAGACATTATCCAACTTCCACCATGAGGCCCAGAGATGCAATTGTCTTTTGTTGGTCTCAGACTGTCAGGAGACCTTGAAGATAATTAAATAATTTGTTCAAAGAGATAAGATCTGAAGTAAACAACTTTTGGGTAATATAAGCCATGGTCCCACTGCTGAAGTTTGAGACTCTCCAAGAGGTGGCAACATCTCTCAGCAAGAAGAAGAACTTCAAGAGTCCAGCTAACTTCCCGGTCGAGGGAGGTAGAGAAGCTGCCAGCGCCCCGACAACCTATACAAGTGTGCAGTTGTTGCCTCGCTTTGGCAGTTGGGACCAGTCCAGACATTGATAAGTATAATTGGAAAGGGCTTGCATATTGTAGTGTGAATTCAGCTAGCTACTTAGTAATAAAGACTTGTTATAAACTGAACTGCTCTCGGTGTGTGTGTGTCTATTTTCTTTCGGTAGGTCAAACACTGTGACCAATCTAAAACGAACAAAATGAGAGGTATAAGTTTACCCAAGACAAGGTTCAGATCTGGAGCTTGGGCTGTTGATGGTTTGGACTGGACTCTGTGTGGCTGCGGGGGCTGAGGCAGTGCCGAAGGTGAATCTAAGGACACTCGGTGATCTGAGGGGACTCTTACTTTGTCTCTGACTGTAAGAGGCGCTCCAGGCAATTTTTGCCAATGGTGAATCTGTCTGCCCTATAGCAGACAAAAGCAAATTCAGTGTAATATTGCACGTTTTATTATATGATAATAAAGGAATGTTGAATCTTGAAGATAAATATTAATATGATGAAAGTTGAATTATCTCCCTGAACATGTTTGACCAATATGTAATTTTAAAAATTAGATTTCCTTTCTAGGAAGGGTGCAAAATAGGATTCTTCCTTGCAGTATTGCAAAACTTGTCCTAAATAAGTACTTATGAACATTGTTGTCAAGGTGAAACCATTCAGGTTGTGTTGGATGAAAGACAAGCTGATGCTTTAAGGTTTTGTATTTGCAGGGGGAAGATTCAGCAGATATACAAGGAGAGAGACAAACTGAAAGTGGATTTGGATCAAGCAGAGAAGCGAAATGTGCAGCTGGCCAAAGAGGTTGATGATCGACATGACACCATGGAGTTGCTCAATGAGACCAAAATCAAGTCAGTGGGAGATGGGAAATCAGTTTGAGTATCTCCACCTCTTTGTATGTTGCCAACATTTATTATACTGTGCAGCAGAAAGAAAGTGGGTGTGGATTTAATAGGCAAGGCCAGTGTCCATTGGCTAACCCTTCTTGCTGTAGTTGATGTGGCAGAAGCCTTCCTGAGCCACCTCTGTTGTTGAGCTGAAGATGTCCACACAATTCCAACATTCCTTCCCAATGTCAAGGAAGGAAAGCTAATGGGTGGCTCAGTTGGGATAGAGCGTGACCTGGAGGGGAAAGTGGAGCGATGGTACTTCCTTGTACATGTTGCTTTCATTGGTGGCGAAGTCTGTGGCTTTGGAAGAACACATTCAAATGAGTAGGCTGGGAGACCATATTCTTGCTTAGCCCCTTGGTTCCTCTAGAGATTGTGTTTAGCTCTGAAAAAATTCAGATTCTGATCTGGTTTTGTCCCCGAGTTTCTGATGTTTCCTTTTTGGAGTTTGCTTCCTTGGACCCAATCACATCTTAACTGTGAATGTAATGACAGCCAGTGTGCTGTACTGCTCAACCTGACCCTGGTTCTCAATAATCTGTACACATCCACCACCCCCACCCCCAAGGAGGGTTCACTGTTTGTTCCTCAGGAGGAGAGGTTTTATCCATCCTCTCTTTTCACACTATAAAGTTTCTTCTGAGCTCCTTGTATAAGAATGGAAAATGCTGGAAACAGTCAGCAGCCAAGGCAGCGTCAAAGGAAAGGAACCATTCAAATGTTACGGTGGTTAGATTTCCACCATCTGCAATTTATTTTGATTTTCATCATCTGCATTCCATTCTCTTCTCGCTGACTGCTTTGCAAAGCTGCCTTTTAAGCTTAGGTTTGGTATGATGTTCAACTATCCCTTGCAATCCATTGGACCATTGTTATAAATTGTTTCCTCCCATTTTCTCCTGCTTCTCACCCCCCGCACAACCCTCCCCCCAATTTTGCCTCTGCCCTTCTAACATCTGTGTCAGGCTCTTGGACCAAGGGTACAAGGAGAAGATGATAGCAGTTAAAGTTCAGATGGACGAGGCTCAGGAGCTGTTTGTGCAGCAGATGAATGTACAACGGGCAGAAATGGAGCATGAAATTGCATCCCTCCAATCAGAGGAGATATCTTCCCGAGAGAAGCTGAACCTTACTGTGAAGGTAATATTGCATTCCTAAGGGAAAGGATCATTTTATTTTCTCATCATGCTGGAAGAGAGCAGGGCAGTTCTCCCTTTCTTGGGCAATGATTATCCCTCGCTCAGTCGCACTAAAACAGGTGGTCGTTGACCCATTGTTGTTTGTGTGATGTAGCTGCACTTAATATGGGTGGCCCGTTCCTGCATTTCAACAGTGACTGTGTCCCCAAACTCTTTCATTATTTGCAAATGCTTTGCTGTGATTATCAAATGAGGATATTGTTAGGTTGAGCAGTTGGTCAATAGAGTAAAATGCAAGAAAATGTGAGGTTATCCACTTTGGAAGGAAGAATGAAAAAGCAAAACATTGTTTAAATAGATTGTGCAACATTCTGTAGTCTCAATATCATGGGCACAAGAAGGAAATGTGCAATAAGTACTGAAAATATTGGAAACACTCAGCTGGTCAGATAGCATTTGTGGAAAGAGAAACATTTTAGAACTGATAAAGGGACTCAGACCCGAAACATAAACCTTATTTTCGATCAACAGATGCTGCTTGACCTTTATCTCAGATTTATGGTATCAGCAGATTTAAAATACTTTCAACTTGGTCTGCAGGTACAGCAAGTAACAAGGGTAATGGAATTATTGCGAGGGAAAGGTTTTGATGAGATTTTATGGGACACTGGTGAGAGTGAACTTGGAGTTTTGGGCCCTCAATTTAAGAGGGTATATGTAGGTATACCCTGCTTTACAAATACTCAAATTAAGAAAATTCACTTTTATGAAGAAAGCCATGTTTGCTTTTATGAAAGGTTTCTCGCTTGATGTGAGACGTTATAGGAGCAGCTGCACATGCACCCCGCACAGCTCCTTCCCCAGAAACTACACCCAGCATCAAGACTTTGAACTGTGTCTGTGAACATCTGTGCTTTATCTCGGTTTATGTTGTCCATCCATTAGCAGGATGTGTCCCAAGGTTCTGGAAAAGCCTAAGAGAGCTCGTAAGGATGTTACGCTTGACGTAAAACTGGACATAATTAAGCGTTTGGTTAGTGGTGAATGAAGTAAAGACATTGTGCGTGAGTTGAACCTGCCTGCTTCCACCATTTGTACTATACAAGCAGAGAGAAAAAGTCTTGAAAGCTGCCGGAGTTAAGATTGGTTTTGTTAGCAACAAAGTGATCTCTTTTAGTTGGCATCCAGGAATGGAGAAAATGTAAAGTCTATTGCTCAAGTGGATTGATGGGTGTACAAAGCATATTGTTCTGTTAAACTATCTTGTACTTAAGGAGAAATCAGTCACTCTTTTTCATAAGCTGAAACCGAAATCATTGGATGATGGTTATGAAAGTGTTGAGAAAGTGGAATTTATAGGTAATCATGGGTGGTTAGATCAATTTTTTTGTGAGGGCAGCATCATAGCTTAAAGATTACTGGATAGAGTGCTACGGCTGATACTGAAGCTGCTGAAAAGTTCCCAGAAGGACTGAAGAAAATAATCACAGAAGGTGCTTATTCATATAGTATTGGAGTTAGTACAGAGAAGGTTGACTAATTTGATTTCTGGGATGATTGTATGAAGAGAGGTTGACCAGTTTGGACCTATGGCCATTGGAGTGGAGAAGAATGGGAGGTGATATTATTAAAAACGTATGTTGCAGAGGCGTGGCTGCTGAGAATATGTTTCTTCTATTGTTATCTGCAACTTTAGTCCATATTTGAGAAGAATTAGTTGCCAATTTAAGATGGACATGGGGAGGAGTTTCTTCTCTCAGAGAAGTTGTGCATTTTTGGAATTCTCTACCAAAGAAGGATGTGGCGGCAGAGTTATTGAACATATTCAAGGACGAGACTGACATTTAGTTAAACAGTCAGAGGATAGAGAGAAAATAATGTTAGGGCCAAGAGTGGATCCGCCGTTGTCCCCAGCAGATCAGTGGTGGCCTTGTATCATCATGGCTGGGGTGAAAAAGGGTAATGTGTTCTGTGTTCTATATTTTGGACTCAAAATCGCAGCCTTCCATGTTAGGTTAATGGTGCAAACTATTTGACATTAAACGTCAAATGTAAAGGCTAAAAGATTGCACTTTTTCTTTCTCCATTTTTCTGCCCCCCGTTTCAATCTGGTCATTAATATGGAACAAGAGGGAGGCAGGGAATCAAAAGTTCCTTGTTTCTTCTTTGCACTGGTCGCTGTATGAAGATAGGAAAGTGGTTTTGTTCCACTGGATCTGCCTTGCCCATTGCCCATTGAGGGCAGTAACTGGTGACTGCACTCTGTTGAGTGTATTGAAGTGGTGAGTGAATACACCAGAGATGCATTAGATCAAGTCTAATCACCATCATCGCCACAAGGGACCATTTCACCTCCTTCCCCAGCTCAGTCAGGAAGAAGGTGACAGCACCAGAGGGAAGAAGTAAGAGAAGGAGTGGGTCATCTGGAAGATATGTGAAGAGAGACTTCAGTGCCTTTCACATTAGGACACAAGAGGCAGGAGCAAGAATAGACCGATTGACCCCTTGTTTTGATGGGGGCATGGGAAAGAAGAATCAGGCCACAGGTACAATACACAAATGTGCTGGAGAAACTCAGCATGTCACACAGCATCCATAAAGGGTGACAAACGTTTGTGGCCTGGGCCCTTTGTGAATGATTTTCTCTGGCATATTTGCATTGTACTTTACCCTGGCATCTGCAGATTTACTGATTTAACTAGAACCAGGCCGCAGGACCTGAGCAGAGCAGAGGTTGGAATTGATCTGGCACCCTTATAGGTGGTGGTAAGTAGATATTTGGGAAAACCTGAACTTTTTTTCTCATTTTAGTCTGATTCTAAGCATCAAGGGAGAATGCACTCACGACATCCTCTGAGTGTCGAAAACTACTTTTAGGCTGAGGGGTAAGCTATGGTCTAGATCATAAGATCAATTCTGAACCACAGAGGTGTAGGAGCTTCTGGAATGGGGCCTTTGCTTCATGTTTGATCTGAAAGGTGACCTCTCTGATAGTGCAGTACTCACCATGGTTCTGCATGTGGAACACCAGCCTGGATGTTGTACCCAGGGTTGAACCCTTAGGCTTTTGGGTAGGAGGTGAGAACATATGGATGCCTAGCAGACAACTAACTTACACCTGATTACTTTGTGAGAGCTTTCCTCTTCAACAGGAGAGTCAGCGGTTGCAGAAAGAACTGACTGAAACAGTGGAAAAGTTGGTGGAATCCGAGAAGTTAGTTGACAGATTACGGAAGGACCTTGACTACATGCTGAAAGACAAAGCAAGTACTGCCTTCTTGTTCAAGATTTGGAGGTGGGATAAATATACAGTTTCCTTCATCCTGATGAGGATACTGCTGAGAGTTGTTCCACAGACTTTGTCAGTAAGAGATTCACCATGGGAGCAGGCCCTTCAGCCCTCTGGGTTCATGCTAACCATCAAGCACCTATTTACCTGATTCCTACAACTCCACTTAATCTACTTGCTCTCCCCCTGCCCCACCAAAACCAAGGTTCTCTCTCTGACCCGCACAATAAGAGGGCTTTACAGCAGCCAATTAACCTACTGATCTGCATATCTCTGGGATGTGGGAGGAAACTGGAGCACCTGAGAAAAACTCACGCAATTGCAAGAAGAAACAACAAACTCCACAGGCTTTTGGAAGGGGGTGGGGTTTAGCTGGTCATCAGATTTATACAGAGTGGCATGTGTTGCAACCTTGACCAAGGGTGGAGTGACAGTCTGATGTTGGGTTGTACCATCCAATCCAAACTGTTGCTGCTCTTTCAGTGTGCCTGCCCACCCACCCAACCAACAGTAGATCATGGGACCCGTGGAACAGCTATGCTGTATGCTATCTAATGTGTATTTATCTTTCTTCTCTCTTTTCTCCACACCCCTCCATCCCTAACTCCACGAGTGCAGTTCGGAGCACTGGATAATCCAAATATGGAACTCTTTGGGCAAGAGGAGCGCTTTGCAGAGGTTATAATGGCATATGAACAAGAGTGCAGGGTAGGTAATGGTCATGTCAGGCTTTTGTGAGCCAAATAAAGAACAGTTAGGCCAGGTGTTAAATCGTTTTGGCCAAAGAGCTCAGTATTTTGGAGCACTTAAAAGAGAAATGGAAGACAAAAGGAGGGAATTTTAGGGCAAGGCATCATCACCAGATGGAGCGGTCCAAGTCGGGAGGCCAGAATCTGAGAGATGTGGGAGATCTGGGAATGTTGGGCTGGGGAAAGTCAAAGATCTGGGGAGCATTGGGGATGTGGAGGGCTGTCTGAATGCTTAGAAACTGAAGAGACATTGCCTTGTTCAGAGTAAAAAAACTCAATGCTGGAGAAACCTTTACATAGCAAAGATAAAAATGCATATACTGGGAGATCTCTGTCACTGGTGCGGATGGAGTGAAGGTGCTCAGCGAAGCTATCTCCCAGTCTGCACCTAGTCTCTCTGATATAGAGAAGGCCACAAAGGGAGCACCAGATGCTGTAAATCAGTCCTGTAGACATACAAGTATCTTCACTTGAAAGGCCTGTTTGGGTCCCCAGACTGTGGTGAGGGAGGAGGTGTGAACCCAAGGGTGGCACCTCCTGCGACCACAGAAACTGTGCCGGGGAGAGGTGGGGAGTGATTGGTGGGGAGGGATAAGTGCTCGAAGGAGTCACAGGGGAGCGGTCCCTATGGAAGGCAGAGAGGGGAGGATGTGTCTGATGATGGGATCCTGTTTTAAGTGCTGGAAATTCTGGAGGATAATGTATTGGATGCGGAGGCTGATGGAGTATTTGTTGCATCTCGGGGCAGAGTGGGCCAGGGCAGATGAGCAGGAAATGGAGGAGATGCAGGTGAGGGCTGATTTGATGGTGGTGGAGGGGAAGCCACGTTTGTGGAGGAAGGCAGACATTTCAGAAGATCTGGACTGGAAGACCTCATCTTGGGAACAGATGTGATGGAGAAAGAGAAATTGAGAGAAGGGAATAGAATCCCTGCAAAGGGTCAGGGTGTGAAGAGGTGTAATCAAGGAAGTTGTGAGAGTGGGTGGGTTTGTAACTTCTGTTGATGGAAAACTTGTCTCCCGAGAAGGAGACGGAGAGATCCAAAAAGGGGAGAATGTTGTCTGAGATGAGCCAGTTGAGTTTGAGATCGAGATGGAAGTTGGTTGCAAAGTGAATGAAGTTGACGAACTCATGCTGGGTGCATGAGGCAGCCCAGATGTAGTCATCAATATAATGGAGGAAAAGTTGATGGCCCACAAACAGGTAGGCATAGCTGGGACCCATGGGGGTACCCATGGCTACTCCTTTGATTTGAAGAAAATGAGATGAGTTTTTTAAAAAAAAAGCTGTTTAGAATGATGACAAGTTCTGCCATGTGGAGTAGGGTGGTGATAGAGGGCTTCTGGTCCAGAAAGAACCAATGAGTTTTAAGACCTTCTGTATAGGGGGTGGAGGTATAAAGGGATTGGACATTAATTGAGAAGATGAGGCGGTCCAGTTCAGGGAATCTGAAGTCAGAAGTATCACAGATGTAGGTGGGGAGGGATTGGACTGGGGAGAAAATATAGAGTGATGTTAAGATGAAACTAGTTCGGTGGGGCAAGAGCAAGTGGAAACAATGGGTCTACCTGAATGGTTGGGTTTGTGTATCTTGGGTAGAAGGTAGAAACGATCAGTGCGAGGATGGAGAGAATGAGGTTGTTAGCCGTGGGAGGGAAGTAACCAGAGGTGATGAGATTAGAGATGGTGTTGGAGACAGTGGCTTGATGAGTCTTGGTGGGGTCCTGAGGGAGGAGTAGGTAGGAGGAGGTGTCTGAGAGCTGTCGACTGGCATAGGTCAATGTGCCAGACCACAACAGTACCACCCTTGTCTGTGGGTTTGATGGTGAGGCTGGGATTTTTGCAGAGACACTGCAGGGCAGAGCATTTGAAGAAAGTAAGATCAGAATACAAGAGGGGAGTGGTGAAGTTGAGGTGGTTGATGCCTTGGTGGCAGTTGGAATAAAAAGATCCAGAGTGGGCACCCCCCCCCCCCCCACCCAAGACTCCCTCTCCCACTTTAACCCTTCTTCGTCCTCCTGGACACCTCATACTGACTAGCTGCCTGCTCTGGATCTGTGCCCACACCTCCTTCCTCATCACAGTCCGGAGCCTCAAACAGGCCTTTTAAGTGAAGCAACACTTCACTTGTGTATCTGCAGGATTGATTTACAACATCCAGTGCTCCCTTTATGGCCTTCTCTACATTGGAGAGACTGGATGCAGATTGGGAGATCGTTAGGCTGAGCACCTTCACTCCGTCCACACCAGTGACAGAGACCTCCAGTAGCCAACCATTTCAGTTCTGCGTCACACTCCCATACTCCTTTGTCTGTTCAAGGCTTCATACTATCCCATCAAGACCACCCATAAACTGGAGGAACAACACCTGACTCTCTGTCTGGATGCTCTCCAGCCAGATGGCATTAACATCGACTTTTCCGGTTTCTGCTAACCTGCTCTCCTTTTCACCTCCCCTCTCCCCTTCCAGCTCTCCTGCCCCTCTTCCCTCTCTTATTCACTCAACCACCCCTCCTCTCCTTGCTTGCTGCTGTCCCCTCCCTCCCTTTTCCACCTATTACCTCCTGTCTTTGCAACCCCTGCCTCCACCTACCCTTTTATTCAGACACCTGCTGATATTTTTCCATACCTTGATGAAGGGCTCAAGCCCTAAATGTCAATTATGTATTTTTACCTTTGCTATGTAAAGGACACAGTTTAACCTGCTGCGCTTCTCCGGAATTGTATTTTTACTTCAACCACGGTGTCTATAAATTTTTGTGTTTTACTTGCCTTGTTCAGAGTGGTGGCAGCATGGGAATGGGTCACTTTGTCTCTGGCTGAGGGAGAATGAATATCCAGGAGAGGCAGGCTGTTTGTAACTTACAGAAATGACCAAAGTAAGAGAGAGGCTTCAACAGTGAAGAAGTTGAGGCATAAGTGAACACCAATAACTTAATGGAGGTGCTTCTAGTGCTGCATTGATCGTGGTCTGCTTGGAGCTATGGTTCAGTGTTTAGGGTGCAGGATGGAGTTGCTGGATACCATGTTTGTTGCTTATGCCAAAGGCTAAGGCTTTGAGTTTCTTGAAGAATTTTTCTTTTATTTTCCATTACCTAAATGAAGAGCATAAGATCATGGATGCTCAGGGCATAGGGGGAAAGGCACTGGAGAGAGATATCCTGAAGACCTTGGAGAACATGTGCAAGCTGATGCTTGCGTTTGATGATTTTACGAAACAGCACCTAGAAAGGAAAAGAAATGATGAACAAGAGGGATCAGATCTTCTCATGAGCAACGGGAGATGTATAGGTCTGGGATATGACTGCACAACCTTGTCAGACGTTGATAAATGAAGATGTCATGCCGAGTTTGGCAGTCAGGTTGAGAAGCATGCGGGATTCTTTGCAATGGTTGTGGATGCATCAAATTAGGTGACCCACCATGTTAATGCTGTGGTGGGGTAGAGACCTGATTGGATGGATTCGTTGTGGAAAAAATGGACATGGATTCGAACAACCTATTGGAGGATGATGAAGAAAGGAAAGGTGGATGTGGGTATGGATTTTTTCCAAATGTGAAGATTTGAAATTTCTGTTTGTCTATCTTCATATTAAGAACTTGTTCTCTCCAACTTCCTGTTTCCGGATCAAATACACAGACTGGACAAATATATTGCATCACCCTATTATAAAATAAATTTGTATATGTTTATTGTATTGGGAATTTGTTGTTCTACTAAAATTAAGTCTGATCATCCTATTTAGGCGATGTGAAATCTTGCAAGAAAGAATTGGTTTGTCAATTTGTCACTTACAATGTTGTTGAGATCTGTATTTGACCTGCATGCATGTTTTAAGGAACTGTTCAGTTTCTAGAAATAATGATTCATCACTTGAGAGAGCAACTTGGTTACTGAGAAATGCTACCATGATATATGGAAAAAGTCCTTTTTGTGGTCAAACCTCTCTTGTTTCTTGTCGGGATAATGAAATAACTAATTCAACTACTTTATTCTTTATTCTAATGCCTTCCTGTGGAGTTACTAGAGGGTGAAGGTGAGCATACTATAAATTGTGATTTTTTTTTTCTTCTTCAGTGAGTCAGGTTTTATCTGCTGTTTAAAATCATTTTACCTGTCAAATTGCACACTTTCCATTTGTTGCTTTTTTCATTTTTCCTTCAGCATCCCTTCCAAAATTTAGATGAGGTTCAAAGGACATTTGTAGTGAGCACTTCCTTCTCTTGTTTTGAATCCTAACAAACCAGAGGGATTTAATCACTCATCGGACTTGTCAGCCACAAACGAGCCTGCAGCTGACGTGGACATTACCCCCCATAAATCTTCGTCCGCGAAGCCACGCGAAAGAAGACATTGATGCAAGAAATTAATGTTCATAATCACCTCAACAAAGGGCCCAGTTTTATTGTTTGACAACCAATACTAAATCAATCAGTTGTTGAAAAGAACAGAGCAAGAGGAGGTAGAATAAAGAGTATCTTGAAACTTCATTAACATCAGTGTTGATTGTAGAACAAGCTGGCTATAGGAATCTCTTTATGCATATCTTTTGAAATTTAACTGGCGATGGTGAACAACAGATTATGCACTTTTCTATTTCATTGTCACTGGATACTTATGTTGGTGCTTGAAACCTGTAACAGTTGTATGACTGAGCATTGATTACTTTTTTTTTAAACCAATATATTATTGAAACTATTGCTGCAATCATAAAATAGAAAGAGAAGCTCATTGTCCCACCTGTTACCTTGCTGCAGTGTAAAAATAGCTTTCTTAAGTCTTCGACCTGTTCGGATACAAGTTCCTCATAGAACATCGAACAGTTCACCACAAGAATGGGTTCTTCAGGCCACCCTGTTTGTGCTGACCATGATTTCAATTCAAATTAATCCTATCTGCCTGCACATAATCTATATCCCTATATATCTCTTCTTTTCCTGTCTGTACACTTGGCTATTTAAATACCTCAAATGCTGCAATTGTATCTCTTCAACGACTTCTCCAGCCAATGAGTTCCAGGCACCTACCAGTCTGTTTTTTTTTAAATGAAAAAAAAATCTTGCCTCATAAATCTTTAAACTTTCACCCCCTTAAAAAATAATAACCATCTACCTAATTCATGCCTCCTATAATTTTGAATGTTTCTATCAGGTCACCCCATAGCCTCCAAAACACCAGAGGAAACAATCAAACTGTCCATAATCTCCTTGTAGCTAATAGGCTTCTTAAGATGACGGTTCAAGTCTGAAATGGTTTGGGGAATGTGCATCTCAGTATCATGAATGAAAAGGAGTAGATCATGTGGTCCCTCAAATCTCTTTTGCCTCCCCTCCAAAGTCTTCACAATCAGCCACAACTGCACACAATACGGCCTGACCAAAATTTTATAAGGGCTGCAACGTGACTTGTCAACTTTAATACTAAATGCCCCAACTGATGAAGGCCCAGCACCTGATCTACTAGTGTTGCTACTTTTGTGGAGCTATGCAATGCACGGAGATACTTCTGTTCATCGTTGTTCTACCATTTATTGTATGAATTCCTCTTGCATTGACCTTGCAAAATGCAACATCTCACACTTGTCTCGATTATTAAACTCCATCTGCCATTTCTCTGCTCATGTTTTCAATTGATCTATATCCTGCTATGTCTTTTCTCTTTTTTTTAATCCTTGGTTGATATCTAATAGCCTGGACATAATGCAGTTCACAAACAGAATTGCTGAATTATCATCATCCGTTCTGAATTTGTCACTGCTGGAATGAGTCAGACATGATAGTGCAAGAGATGCAGTGAATTTGATGGTTTGTCTTGGGTCTGTTGAAACCTATGCCAATGGCTCACTTTTGCCCAATTTTTAAGACCGGCTGACAAACCTTTGGTGTATAAATGCAGAGTTTTTGCCTTGCCCGGTTGTTTTTGTATACAGTACAAGAAAAGGCATATTTTTACAAGGAGTGAAAATCTCACTGTTGGGTTGGTCAAGTAGATGAGATAGGGGTGTGACATCTTGCTCTCTGTATTAGGGCCCAAACACCAGTAGCCATGGACTTCTGAGTATTCCAGGGCAGCCTTTACTGCTAAATGCAGTGGGTGGAAGATGTATTTTTTATTTAATTAGAATCAGTGCATGTAAAATGAATCTTCAGTCACTTGCAGCAATTACTCGGTTTTCTCCATTCTGGAGGGACTGAGGTCAATTGCTACTTCTAAGTTTTCTGTGTTGATTTCTGCAGGAGTTGCGTGATCGCAATGATGAACTGCAGTCTGAAACGGAGGGCCTTCGCTCACAGCTGCACATCAGGAGGCACCACTGCTCAGGCGGCAGTAACAAGGATTCTCTTTCAATGCGAGCTGGTGATCAGGTCATCGGGTGTGCCCTAGATCCTGGTAAGTGAAGACAAGTCTAACAAGATGGTGCATGCCAACAACCATCCCTGAGCACTTCTTCATTATTCGCACCCTCCCACCACTCTACTGCAGAAGAATAGTGGAAAAATTGGGTGGTGAAATATAGAATTTCTTAAGATGACGGTTCAAGTCTGAAATGGTTTGGGGAATGTGCATCTCAGTATCATGAATGAAAAGGAGTAGATCATGTGGTCCCTCAAGCCATTCAATAAGATCATGGCTTGTAAACTCAATGTTGCATTCCCGAATGCCCAACTCATGCTTTCACTGTCTTGCTCATCAAATATGTAGCCAGCTGTGCCTTCAAAGGACTTTGCTTCCACCACTCAGAGGAAGAGAGCAAAGACTTGTAACCCTCTGAGAGGGGGGGGGAAAAATCTGCCATGTTTCAATTGTGTGGGCATCCCTTTGTTTTAAACAGGGATCTCTAGCTCTAGACTCTGCTACGAGGAGTATCCTTTCTATCTTCACTTGTCAGGACCCTCAGAAATCTTGTATTTCATCCAAAGCCTGCAGCAAATACAAGCCTAACCTGTCTAACCTTTCCTCCAAAGACAACCTATCCATTCCAGGTATCTTGCACAAAAACACTGGAGAAACTCAGCAGGTTAACACCATTCAAAGGAAGTAAAGGGTAACCACCATTAAAGAGTGAGCCTTGATGAAGGTATACCTTGATGAAGACTCTGGCCCATAACATTGGTCACCGTTTACTTCCCCTGGATGCTGCAGCATGCTTGTGTATTGTGCTCAACCCCAGCATCTGCAGACTTTATTGTTTGATTCCATTCCAGGAATCCATCTTCTCTGAAATGCTTCGAATATAATATTATCCTTTAAATAAGGAGGCCAGTGCCATGCACAGTTCTCCAGATGTGATCTCACCAATTCTTTCCATAACTATAACCTTCCTGCTTTTATATTCCATTCCTCTTACAATCAGTGACAACACTTCCTTCATAATATTATTAATAAATTGCTAATGTTACACTTTTTGTATGAATAGTCCCAACAATTAAAGTGTGTTGGCTCTGAGCAGGTCATTGGAACTTAAAGAACTTAAAGCTGTCTACTATCTCCACCTCAGCACCATTGATGTGGTCAAGGGAGTGAGTTTCATCCTCTTCCGGAAGTCTGTGACCTATTCCTTTGCCTTACTGACATTGAAAGAGAGATGGTTGACCTGGCATAAGCTACGAGACTTTACTTGTTTGAGATCTGGATTGTCGTGGTTCTAGTATCTCCATTAGTTTCCATCCCCTCATAATTGTGTTGTGAATATCTTTTCCTTTTCGGAGACTCTACCAGCTTTCACTATTCTTGGTCATATCCTCTGTCTCCGTGAGTACATCTCTTTTTCAGTCCAACCTTTCCCGTCACTACCCATTTACTGTTTAACATACCTATAGAAGATTTTGAAATTCCTTGACATGTTTACCACACAATTTTATCTTGCCCTCTGAATTTCCTGTGATCAAGTTTCATTTCCTGACCTACCATATTCCCTTTTTTATTTTTGCAGCATTATTTTACCTCCAATCTCTGGTAAGAGAGAGTAAACTGCATTAACCAGCATGTTCTTGATATTTGGGGTATGATTTCTTTTGCCTTATTTTGACTTGAGGCCATTTCATGTCAGGCCCCCACCTGGAGGCTGGTGACGAGCAGATTGAAAACTTAAAACTTGCCTTTCAGACAGCAGCCCTAAAAGGCTGCTCCAGCATCCCATTCATATCCAGAGGTGCCTCATAGCACCCTCTGGAGCTGATTGGGGGGATGGGGACTGGTGCTGTAGCGCCACCCATCATAAACACGTGGCAAACCAATGACTATCTTCCCTACCCATAATCCCCCACAGCTGGAATGGCTCAGTGGTTCTCAGAACAGTTCCAGCTGCGTGGGGGATTATGGGTAGGGAAGATGGCCATTGGTCTGCCGCATTTTGAGCTGCAGAGAATGACCCCAAAGGCTGAAGTGGCCCAGTGAGGCTGTCACCCACCACCCCGCCTTGAGGGGGTCATGGAGGGATAGGGGTGAGTGGGGAGATGGGTTGCGGGATGACAGCATCATCAGCTTGCCTCTAACCAGCTGCTTCCAGTGGCTGTACATTCAGGTCAGGCGGTGGAGTGCCAATTATCCTTCCCTGAGAAGGGTTGGAATTGGTGCCTCGGAGCTCAGTGCATTCAGGAAGGTACGTCTTTAGGCTCAAGGGCAAAGAACCTCCGCCTTTATGGACGGGTGTTTTCCCTGTATGAAAGTGCCTTTTGTCACCTAGGGAACTCCAGATTCCTTTTGGGAATTTGTCTACATTAATTGATAGTAGCCAAAAGAGATGAACAAAAAATCATGAATAACAAAAGGCATATCTGGAGGAGATGTAATTTCAATTAAATCAGCTTTTCCAGCTTTGCTCATTTTCCTTTTCCTCCCTCTGCTGGCCATACTGTATTAGATCCTCCAGACATCTTTGTTATTTCCACCTGTCCCCCTTTCCAGCAGATTCCAAAACTTGCACACCACCCTTTCACCAACTTTCCCTTCTGTTCACTTATTTTTGGCAATTTAAGATGTTTTCAATTCTTCCTATATCGAAGGTTATTGACCTGAAATATTAACTCTGTTTCTTTCTCCAGATGCTTCCTAACCTGCTAAATATTTCTACCATTCTCTGTTTATAATTTTCTATTCTTGTGTTCATTTAGAAAAGTGAAACATAAGGTTACAAACATTATGTTCCAAACAGATAAGAACCCTTCGGAAGACTTGTGTGCCAATATCAGCATTGAAACCGAGATTGCAATTGAACACCAGAGGAGGCTCCATCTACAGGAAGTACAAGACCTCAAGATACAATTGGAAACAAAGGTACACTTTTTAAAATTTGTCACCTCCTCCTCTATTGTACCCCATCTTTGGAAAGTGAGTATCTTTGTATATGAGCAGTTAAAGTATAGGTTTGAGCCAGTTCATTAACTAAAGAGCATCACAGAGTCTGAACAGTACAGGAAGGTGCAGAGGAGATTTGCCAGGATGATACCTGGAATGATGTGCTTCCATTATGAGGACAGAGTGAAAAAGATGTACAGGACTGATAATAGAAAACTTTACCCCATAGCAGAGGTGTGTAAAATTAGAGGACATTGGATTAGTGAAGGGGAACTGAGGAAGGACTGTTTAACCCAATTTGCATCAAACCTACTGACTGGGTGGTGGAGGCAGGTATCCTTGCAACGTTTAAGAAGTATTTAGACGAGCCCTTGAATCGCTATAGCATAGAAGGCTACGGAACAATGCTGGTAAATGGGATTAGTATAGATACGTACTGATGGTCAACATGAAAGGGTTTGTTTCTGTGCTGTGTGATGCCATGACTAATTGTTTACAGGCAGTTTCCAGGTGACCACAATATCCTGCTCCTGAGAACTGTTAGCAAGTCGGAAAAGAACAAACACTGTGTCATAGAGGCTTAGAGAAACGACAATGACAGGAGAGTAAGCAGGTGCTGAAAGAGCAGCTGCCAGCCAGCCTCACTGGCACAGTGAGTGAGTCTGCTTAGTGCTCCCAGCTCTGCTCAGCTTAATACAGACCCCAGCTGTTGTGGCTTATGGCGAAGGGTCCCATCTGGCAGAGGATGTTTGCTGCAGCAGCTATTACGAGCATTAGGACTGTATTCTTCTATACCTTTGACACTGTCCTGATGAAGGGTTCTGACATAACATGTTGACCATTCTTTTTGTCCAATTGAAGCCGATTGCCCTGCTGAGACCCTCCAGCAGATTTTTTTTTCACCTTCCATACCTTGCTTGTTTAAGTATCCATTAAAATTCCATCTATAATGTAGTAATTGTCTCTGAATCCACAACCTCTGGCAGCATGTTATCAATCACTCTTGTGTTTTTAAAAAATCATCCCTTGGACCCCTTTAAAACTTCTTCCTCTCCCCTGAAGTCTATGGGGTTTTGTTTTTGACACCCCTATTGTGAGGGAGGGGGGGAGAGAAGATTTTTACAATCTACCCTATCACTCCCTCTCATAATTTTACATATTTCTTTCAGCTTGCCCCTCAGCCTCCTATGCTCCAGGGAAAACCAGCCCAGCCTGACTAATCTATTCCTATAATCAGACCTTCAGTCCAGGCCATATCCTGGTGAATATTCTCTGTGCACAATCCAGAGCAGTTTTGCCCTTCCTACAGAATGATGTCCAAAACTGCATGCAATCATCCAGCATTTTATAAAGTTACAATGTAGCATCCTAACTCTTGTATTCCATACTCCGAATTGTGAAGGCAAGCATGCCTTATGCCATCTTTGCCTCCCACTCAATCTGCATTATTACTTTGAGGGAACGATGGCATGGATCACTTTTCTTTGTACATTAACATTCTTTCATGCCCTATCATTTATTGTCCCTGCTTTACCCCAATTGACCTCCCAAAATACATTCCCTTCCATCTGTCAATGCTTCCCCCTCCATAAAAAATATTTTACCTCATTCCGCCTTCCAGCTCATGGTCCATGGCCTGGCAGGTCTCGTCCCCATTCAAAAGTTAAATGTGATGATGGTTTTTCTCTCTCCACCACACTTTCAGTCAGTGAGTTCCAGGCTCTACCACTAACACCCATTCCTCACCCAACAAAAATCATTTCATCACATCCACTCTGATCCTTGTACCAATTACTTAATCTGAGCATTCTACATTTTGTCTCCTCTGCTAAGGAAAGTAAGCCATTCTTGTACTGTATGTAGACCCCTCTATCAGTTTACACCACTCAGTTAGATCTCCCCTCAGCTTCCACCTTTCCAAAGAAAATAACTGTAGTTCTACTGTTATGAACCCAAAGGATCCCAAAACCCAGCAGCAATAGACATTCACCAAGACAAGTAGTTACTTAAATAAAAGTTGTTTTTAATTATCTTAAAATATGTAAACGGAATCAAACTAATCTCTCTTAACTTAACTGACCCAAATTAACCCCCTTCTAATTCTAAGCGCACGTGTATGATGTGTTTGTAATTTTAAGAAAAGTTCTTTGGTTCATAGTTCAATCTCACTTCTCATTCTTCCAAGTTCAATGGTTGCAGGCAATTCTTATGCTGTGCACAGAATTTAACATGTATAAAGTTCACCAGGGTTTGGTGCTTGAAAGGTAAATGTTTACTGCTCAGGAGGGTTCTAGTAGGGGTTGCAGAGAGAGATTTGTTGTTCCAGGATTTCCACAACTGAGGTACCTCAATATTAGTCACCTCAATATCTTGCTTTTTTTAAAAAAAAAAATTATTTTTCACACCATAAACCACACTGACCAAGATACATACATTTTCCTTTTCAAATATATACAGTGTAATTTTCTCCCCCCCCCTCCTCCCATCCCACCCTCCTTACCTCCCCCCCCATTCATTTAAAGTACAAAATCTAAGACACATTAAACCAGTCAAACAATGTTGTCATTCAATAAAAATAAACAAGAAGTTCCACTGAGTCAATTCTTTTCATTTCCTTCTCCTTTTGTTAATTTAGGTGATAGATGTCCCCGGTAGGTTTTCTCTATTGTGTTTCATGTATGGCTCCCATATTTGTTCAAATATTTCAATATTATTTCTTAAATTATATGTTATTTTTTCTAATGGAATACATTTATTCATTTCTACATACCATTGTTGTATTCTCAAATTATCTTCCAATTTCCAGGTTGACATAATACATTTTTTTGCTACGGCTAGAGCTATCTTAACAAATCTTTTTTGTGCACCATCCAAATCAAGTCCAAATTCTTTATTTTTTATGTTACTTAGGAGGAAGATCTCTGGGTTTTTTGGTATATTGCTCAATATCTTGCTGATGAAACTTGCCCCATCAGGGTTCTCTAGATGATAACCTCTTTCTTTCAGGTTATCACAGTTCCTTTCTGTTCCACGTATTCCAAGAGAAACATCAGACGGATAGCACTTCCAGCCATCCGCCACTCTGGAGCTTTCTGTTTCCAACAAGCTTCTCCTGCTTGTTTCAGCCGTCTTTCAGTGTCACACACACACTGGCTGAAAGAGCTTGTTTCACCCCCCCCCCCCACCTCCCAAACTGAGACTGCTAGAAAGCCCATGTGACTCTCTCACTTGCAAAAACCCCCACCTTCTTCAGCAAACAACAGGAGTTATCCTTCTCGGTCAAACTGTTGTCTGAGGTAAACAAAACCCAGGAGTGACCTTTCTGTGAGCACTTTGTAGAAAGGTCAGAAGCATTGTAAACAGCCAAAATGTCTCCAGTCCAAACAATAGTCCATTCATTTTATAATGTCATTTCAATTAGCACCTACTCGTGAAATGTGCATAGCATTTTCCATAGTTTCTGTAAAGTCCACTGAATATTAATTCTTCAGTATTTCAAATAAGATGTATTTTAAAATGTGTGTATATATGTAACCTACTCTAATTTTACCAAATTCTCCCGATATTTTTCTACGCCGTTACACCACAGTCTTTTTTTCTCAAGGCATCTTCACTGTGTAATTGCATCTTTTGTGTAATGTGGTTCCTAGAACGCTGCAATAATGCACCCATCTTCTGTCTGTTTACAGTTCTAGAGTAATCTCCCTGCTGTTGTAGTGTATGCCTCTGCTGATAAAGGAAGCATCCTGTGTGCTATTTTAATCACCTCTCCAAAGACCCCTTGCCTTCACTTTCAGCATTCCCAAGGGACCATTTCTCCATGGGATTCACTGGTTCACTTTTGCACCTCCCTTAATCTTCTCTCTCAGTATTTTTGCACGCAATCACAAGAGGAAGTGCATCACTTGCCCTTTCATCTCTTCCCCCTTGACATTTAGGGAACCAGATGTTTCCTTGTGAATCAGTGATTTACTTCATGTGTGCTTCTTCTGTGTTGAGGAACCTACATGCAAATTAGGTCACCACTCTGCTCAACTTGATGGTTCAGTGAGGGTGATGCCTGTTGTTTTAATTCTCACTCCATCGCCTATTCTGTCTTCATTCTCTCCAGCTTCCTATGCTTTTCCAGCAAGGCTCAACAGGAAGAATACTTCACCTTTTAACTACAAACTCCAGCCTCAATGTTGAATTCATCAGTTTCAAATCATCATCCATTCTATACTTGTATCATATTTTTCCAGTATTCAGTTATTTCTTTCTGCTGGGAATTTTGGATTTAATTTGCCACCTATTAACATGTTTTCCAGACTAACATTTTAACAAATTATTTACTTGCCTTTACTGTCTTCTTCTAGCCGCTCTTGAGTCTCTCTTGCCCTCTGGCCTATTGTATGATCTATTTTTTTTTGTTCTCTTTGCTCCTCTATCCTTTTTGTGTTTACATCTCAAATGTTTCCCAGTTCTGATGGAAAGTTACCAGTATGAAATGTTTATTCTCTCTCCACAGTTGATGCCTGGGTATCTCCAGCATTTTGCACCATACTTCAGAATCCTAGTTTCTGAAGTATTTTGTGATTGAATTTTTGGGCAATGGAGCCATTCTCTTTGGCTCAATATGTCCAGCTGACCAAATTGCCCATTTGAGCTAATCCTGTTTGCTTGCACTTGGGGCATATCTCTCCAATCTTTTCTTAAAATATCTTTATTGAGTTTAATTAAAAAAGTACACACATATAGATCCAATACATACATTGGAATATAAGAAAATATAGATGATTTGTACATTCAAATAAATCCTTGATCATGCATAGTACAAATTGTGTTCACCCTTCCCAATCAAACCCATTAAATATTAAAAAAGGAAAAAGAATACCCCCACCCCCCCACCAAATCCTTTCCAATCCTGCCTTTCCATTCACTCCTCCTTTGGATACATCTTTTGTTACATGCTCCATTTTCACCCTTTCACCTTGTCCTTTTATTCCCTTTCATCATTTAATCTCTCCAGCGATCCAGTTTATCACATGCCACTCTCTGGTTCTTTCCCAACCTCATCAACTCTCTGCATTTTCAAATTATATCTAAATTGTTCCAGCTTCGTGAGAGGTCATTACATGAAATTTTAACTTTTCTTCTGATTCCATAGATGTTGCCCAATCTGCTGAGCACTTCTGCCATTATAGTCAGAGGCCCTTCGACCACCCATTACACTAATCGCTTCAACTCCATCTACAGTTTTCAAAGGCTAATTGATTTGCTGACTGCCATGCCTTTGGGACATGTGGGGAAACTGACAATATGTGAACTCCACGCAGATAGCACAGGAGGTCAGAGTTGAACCTGGGTGACTGGACTCAAGAAGCAGTGGCTTTACCAACTGCTGAATTTTTTTAGTTTGGATTGGAAGTAGGACTTGTCTTTGTGGATTAAAGTTGCTGCAATTTTGCAGGTAAATTATTACAAGCAAGAAATTGAACTGATGAAGAATAACTTTGAGAAAGAGAAGAAGTATGTAGAACAAAGCTTTAAAGTTGAGATCAGCGAACTGGAGGATGAACGGATAAGGAGAAGCCAGGAGATGAAGCAACTCCAGAAAGTAGTAAACGAGCTCCAAGTTCAGCAGCAAGGAGCAGAAGCCATACAGGCAATGATGATCGCCAAGCTGCTAGGAGGACAGGAAACCGCTAAAACAGCTATCCAGGAGGAGCTGAGCAGAAAACAGGAGGAGAACCCAAAGCTCCAAAAGAAAGACCTTGGAAAGGATGGAGAGATGTCAGCAGTGCTGGAGGCACAGATCGAAGCGAAGCTGATGCTGCAGAAGCATAAACTGGAGGAACTGTTTGAGCAGCAGAGGGCAAAGCAACAGCAGGCCTTTACTGAGGAGAGGTCAGAGATGGAGCAGCAACTGTTGAAGGAGAAGCTGCAACTGGAGGAGGAGTTGAACCTCCAGCATCAGAGGGAGCTGCAGCAACTGAGGTAGGTCTTGCCGAGCAATCTCACTTGCACCTGTCACCAGACAGAAGTGGGAGAGGTGGGAATGAAGCGTTTGATAACTTGCCTGCACAGGTGTAAGCTTGGCCTAAAGTGGAACAATTCTCACCTTTTTATCAGCGGCTCCTCAACTTCAGTTGCCAGGAGAGATTGGGTTTGTTTTCCCTGGAGAGAAGGAAGCTGAGAAGTGACACAATTGGAGTATGAGGCATGAGAGGCAACACGGTGGAGGGACATGAGAGCAAGTGTCTTTTTCCCATGGAAGATGCGTCTAAAACTAGAGGATGCAGGTTCAAGGCGAGAAGGTAGAGGTTTAAAGGGAATGTGAGGGATTGGCATTTCACACAGAGTAGTTAATATTTGGATGAGCTGCCAGAGGAAGTGATGGGAGGAGGAACAGTATCAATAGTTCTAAGGCATCTGGACAGGTACTTGAATGAGCAGGGTATTGTGGGATATGGAATTAGTGCAGGGAAGAGGGATTGGTGTAGGTGAACATGATTTTTGGCACAGCCACGTTGGGTGCAAGGTCTCTTTCTGTGTTACATACTTCAGTGCAGTGGATGCAGGTGTAAAGATACACTTTCATCACACAGTTCACAGCCAGCTCACAGAGTTGAACATGTGCCTCCTTTGTATAGATAGGGTGTTGTGGAGGACCCTACACCATGAATGTTGCAGTGGTTCAAGATGTTGGTTGTCTGCCACCTGATGAGCAAACAAGGGTGGGTAGTAAATAAAAGCTTCCCTGTGCTGAGAATGAATTAAAGAGAAACTATGCACAACATACAAACTCAGCAGGTCATGCAGCATAGGAAGTAAAAGGTAACCAATGTTTTGGGCCTGGGCCCTTTGTTTAGTGACCTGGTGAATTTTTCCAGTCAGCAACTGCAGACTTTCTTGTTCAGAGCTATCTTTCTCATGACAGGACTCGATCATAATTTATAATCTTGCATTTCGTACACCCTCCACCTATCCTTTCCTGTTTTCTGAGACTTATTTTTTTCCTTGTTTTCTTTCCACCTGTTTACCAGAATGATCCCTGGGGGGGGGGGGGGCTGTTGGATGAGGTGAGATGACATTGACTACGTCTTCATTCAATGGGTTTAGAGGATTGAGAGAAGATCTCATTGAAACATACACAATTCTGGATGGTATAAAAAAGGAGGCTTACAATTGCCAAACTTCAAAAATTATTATAGAGCCGCACAATTAAGGTACCTATCAGATTTTTATCAAACAAGGGAAAAACCAGACTGGACGAGATTAGAATTAGATAAAATAGGGGAAAAGATACCTGAACACATATTATATAAATGGGACGAAAAATTGATACAACATAGAACTTCTCCAGTATTACACCATCTCCTCAATATATGGAAGAAGATTCATGTAGAAAGAAATAAAACAAATTATCAATTACCAAAACTAATATTGACGCAAAATAAGCTACTCCCTTTTACAATAGACAACCTTTCCTTTAGAAAATGGGAAAAAAAAGGGATTAAAAGAATAGAAAATTGTTTTTCAGGAAGTAGATTCTTATCCTTTGAACAAATGAGAGATAAATACAATATAACTGGAGATACAGCGCTGGCATATTACCAACTGAGATCCTACTTGAAAGATAAATTAGGAAGCAATTTGAGTTTACCAGAGGGAAGTAACCTTGAATATGTGATTACAGATACAATGTTAATCAAAAGATTTATAACAAATATGTATATTAAACTGCAAGAAAAAGAGAATGAGGAAACAAATGGTAAAAGTAAACAAAAATGGGAACAAGATTTAAATATAAAGATAAAAAAGGAAACATGGGAGAAATTATGTTCTGGAACGATGAGAAATACAATAAATACGAGGCTGCGTATGATACAATATAATTGGTTACACAGACTATACATTACACCGCAAAAGTTAAATAAATGGGACCCAACAGTATCTGATAGATGTTTTCGATGTAAAAAAGAAAGGGGAACAACAATTCATGCAATCTGGACATGTGAGAGAGTAGAAAAATTTTGGGATGATCTCAATCAGATATTAAATAAAATAACAGAAAACAATATACCAAAGAATCCAGAGATCTTTCTCCTAAGTAACATAAAAAACAAAGAATTTGGAATTGATTTGGAGGATGCACAAAAAAGATTTGTTAAGATAGCCCTAGCCGTAGCAAAAAAATGTATTATGTCAACCTGGAAATTGGATGATAATTTGAAAATACAACAATGGTATATAGAAATGAATAAATGTATTCCATTAGAAAAAATAACATATAGTTTAAGAAATAATATTGAAATATTCGAACAAGTATGGGAGCCTTACATTAAATACAATAGCGAAAACCTACCGGGAACAAACATTACCTAAGTTGTTGGAAGGAGAAGAAAAGAAAAGAATGGACTCAGTAGAATTTCTGGTGTATTTTTGTTGAATGACAACATTGTCTGACTGACTTAATGCAACCTAGATTGTATACCTAAAATGGATGAGAGGGGGGGGTGGGGGGGTGGCTTGGGAGGAGGAAGGGGGGGGTGGGGAGAAAAAGTCACTGTATATGTGTGAAAATGAAAAAGTGTATATCATGGCTAACGTGTTTTATGGTGTGAAAAATAAAAAATTAAATTAAATAAAAAAAAAAGAAACATACACAATTCTGGCAGGGCAGAACAGACCAGCCAAGATGGCATTTGCCTGGCTGGCCCATCTAGAACAAAGGATCACAGTCTTATGATGGTGGATATAATAGATAGGACTGAGGTGAAGAGAAATGTCTTCACTGATGGTGAAGAACCTGTGGAATTCTCTACAACAAAAGGCAGTGGAAGCCAAGTTGCTGAATACATTTGAGGAGGTAGATAGATTTTGAGATCTAAAGGGCTTTAAGGGGTACTGGTTTGAGAGAGGAAGCCAGCTACAGTTGGTAGAACAGGCTCCAAGGGTCAAATAGCCCATTGATGTTCTCCGAGTTCTCCCTAATCTTTGCGATGACCACCAGGAGAATTTGGTGTCCAAACATCAATAACCAATCTCCCAGAGCAAGAGTGTCTCAGGTTTGATTTTTTTTTTGGCAGTTTCTCATTTGACTTTAGCCCTACTTATCGTGCGCCACCCAGCTTGTATGCCTGGAATCCAAGTTCAGTGCAGTGATTTGATCATTATCCTGCTGGGTTTTTTTTGTGGGGAAACTGATCATTTCATGTTGGCTCTAATTGTACTATCAAAAACGTATTTCTCTAACTGAATCGGCATTCCTTGGTTTGTCATGCTGATTCATTTAGAAAAGTACATTTTTTGGTCGTAAATGGTACTGATACCTGCAAGGGCTTTCTTAAGACCATGATCATGGAGTCCCCAAGAAACCATAGTAACTGGGTTGGAGTATTGTACCCAATATGGTTTCAATTAGTTTAATGAAAAGTGTTTAAATATCTTTAGGAAAGCAACACAGGATGAATTTAACCAGAGGCTAACACTTTGGGAGGTTGAGCGTGTTGCTTTCTCCGGAAAGAATCAGCTTGAGACTGCAGAGCTGATCCAGAGACACCAGCTAAAAGTGGAAGAGCTGACCAGTCAGCAGAGTCAGGAGAAGGACCAATGGACTTCCCAGGTTCAGGCCTTTTGCAACAAGGCAAACCTGAAACTGCAGGAGGAACAAGCTGCCATTTGTGCCACATTTGCAATGGAAAGGCAAGAGACGGAAAGGGCCACCAAGAAGAAGTTGAAAGCTTAAAGGGACGAATGAGAGAATTGCAACATGCAAATGGCTGTACAGATCGAACCCATCAGGAGAACTCAAGGTGTGGCCAAGGGGTCCACGTCCAACCCTCAACTAACAAAGAGCAGCTTTCTACGGAGCTAACGAGGAAAGATGAGGAGGAGGAAGTGCTGGGCTGGCAACAGTAAAGAGAGGAGCTGAAGCAAGTCGTGGGAAAGTCTGAGGAAAAGGAGCAGTTGCTTGAAAATGAGATGAGGAACCTGCGCACCTTGGTGATGAGGCTGGAAGCAGGGAATGAGGCTGAAAGGAAGTATAGGTTTGTCATAATAATTAATTTTGAGTCAATAATGACCACCTGCTACTGCTACTAATCACAAGAATTGAATCTGTTTCCTGCTCTGACAACTAACCTCACATTAATGATCAAAATCAAGCGTGCAAATTTTTTCTCTCTGCCACTAATAGAACTGGGTTCTTCATTTTTGGGCAGTGCAACTGATAGTGTATCACATTTCCGCAAGGTGTGCCTTTTCCGTGCAGTTGTTCTGTGTTGATTTACTTTAATGACATCCTAACTTTTCCATCTGTGCCCTGGACAATTTTATCCATTGCTCTTGCTAAGGATTAGAAGGCATAGAGGTTTTCCAGATTGTGAGTGAAAACTTTTCCTGTAAAAAGCAGGCTGTGTCCATTCAAAGAGGGAGTTTGAAGAGAATGTGTTGCAGTTTTACGACCAATGCCTGCTCAGACTTTGATATTTGATTATGTTCCTGCATCAGCTACTCTGCTGACCTCTGAAATTTTATTGATAATTTTGTTATTTTCAAGCCCCTTGCACCATCTGATCAACATCATCAGCCATCTTAGAACAGTGAAATTAATATTAGTGGAATAATGCATTCATGTGAAAGTCTTCTCTCCATTATTTTAAAGACAGCAGCTATCTTGCAAAATTAGGAAATAAATTTAGAATCATATTTAACAAGTAAGAAGCCATTTGGATCTTTAAAGGAGTTCTCTGCATTCTCTATTTCCATAGACCTCTATCTCCCTGTTAATTCTTTAGCTATGCATCTTTCACCTTTGTTTCTGGATAGTACCCATCTTAATGAAAGAAGCAGTTTATGTCTGTATGTTGTATCATACCTTTGAACAAAATTTGAATTGAATCTCCCTTCAAATTTAAGCGAACATTTTGATTTCCTTAGCCCCTCTTCGTACTTGTTTCTTTTTGACTCTGGTGTAGACAACATCTGTTATCCAGGGGAGTATTAATTTTGTCTATTTAAACAAAAGGGACTTCATCAGAAAGCATCAATGCACTTTGTTGCCATTAGCATGTAAAACATGCTAAAGGTAACAAATGGTGTTGGGATTATTGTACTTCACTGTGATCTAATGGAACTGGCGTTCTGATCTTGCTGTTGGAAAGCACCCTTCAAGCATAAAATAACTCTGATATGATTTCCAAGTGTCCAGAGATCGATTACCAGTTTGTAAGTGTTATATTGCAGTGATAGGTGATGATTGACATTTGGTTTCATTGACTTCAGCAGAGCTGAATTCTTGAGGCAGTGTTCAGTGCACAAATGCTGCTGTGTGACATATTGGAAGCTGCTTAACTGTGGTTGAAGTGCCTTTCACTTAATGACTTCTGGCCCCATGTTGTGATGGTTGATGCTGAGAGGGAGCTAGCAATAACTCCAATCTTGTTCTTGAAGTATTTCTTAAGGTTCTCTGGAGAATAGGACAATAGTTATTTAACAAGAATAATGTGTCCCTCAGATACAAGTCTGAAATGCTTGCTGAAGAAAACTCTTCCTTGAAAAGAAAGGTGGCCATGTTTCACCAGGATTTCCGGGATCTGGAAGGAAAAGTTAATGAACAAAGGTAAGAAGACTATGCATTAAGACTTTTATGAAGTGCCCAGATTTGTGATTGTGCTTGTAGATGGACTAAGACATTTTTGTCATGCACAGAAAGCAAGTGGCTTGGTTGAAAGACGAAAGAGAGTGCAGTCAAAGAGAATTCAAGGAACTTCAAAGCCAGGTAAGCATCTGAACTTCTGAGTGAATACAAAAAAAAGCTGGATCTTACACCAGAGCCAGATCCAATGGTGGCTCATCAACCAAAGCAATCACTCTGTTTCTCTCTCCAAAGATGTTGTTTGACCTGACCAGCATTTTCTATTTTTATCTTGGATTTTCAGCAATTTTTTTTTCTTTTCTGGGCTCTAATGGGTTGGTCTGAAATGTTTTGAAGTATCAGGTCTTTTACTTAGGCCTGGTTTCACTGTGGCAAACTTGTTGGTATGCCTTTTATTTTAAGAATGTTGATTGGTTATCATAGAATCAGAGACAAATAATATAGGAATTGAATTACAGCTTTTCTCACTTGCCTATTGCAGTGTATTTTTAATTCCATCTCCACCTATAAATTAAAAAAGACCCTTTTAACGACTGTGAGGAGGGAAATTAGGTGAACCAGTCCTGTTTGTACCTCTTGGGTTGTTTTTCTTGTGTTTAAAATTAATGCAGGCAGATGTTTAAACTAATAATGATAAAGAGACAGTTGTAAGAGTCCAAATACCTAAACATAGAAAGGAAGTCTGAAATACTTAAAAACAGCTAAAACTGAGAAATGACACTTCCTTCCATCTATTTCCTACTGGCTCATCCCTCCCCCTCTGCTCTTTATGCTGCCTATCCTCCCTCTCCACTTTCAATCCTGTAGCAGGGTCTTGTCCTGAAATGTTGATCATTCTTTTCCTCAGATGCTGCTTGACCCACTGAGTTCTTCCAGCAGATTATTCTTTTTTGCTCTAGATTCCAGCGTCTGAAGGTTCTCATGCTTCCAAAAATAGGAGTTTGTGGGAGAATATAAATCTAATGGAAACCCACCAGTGAAGTGTTTGCATTGACAAGTTTAGAAGCTCCTGGAAACAGCAGAGTAATACTAGTGGGAACAGATGTGTTGATACTGTTGTTGATGTTAACCTCAACAATCTGAAAGGGGAGAAATAAGTTGTTCAACTATTAGCTACTTCAGGGTGAAACTTTACCATATAATTATGGGACAATATTTCCTCCTATTGAGAACCAAACAGTAAATTGGGCTCTTTGAGAGGGGTTAATGCTGGTTGGAGTGCATAGGAATGCCTCAACTAGAATTAATTTGGAACCTTACTGTAAGTGTCTCTGATGTTTCAGTGCCCAGTCTGGTGTTGGAAAGTGGCCACTGTTGAAAAGCATTACTGTGTGTGGACAAGTGAAGCTAATTAAATATCTTGGTGTCATCTTGAACCTGAGACTCCAATATTAGCTTCCACCCCTGCAATCAGACCAAATTTTATAACCCACAACCTTTTTCAACCCAACTCTGAGAATTCCAGTATCTTCAGCATCTCCCTCTTCTGTTTATTATCCATGTGTAATTGTCTTCCTAAATTCTCAAATTAACTTTGTAACAACTTCACCACTTCCCTGATTCACTATTCTTCATTTAAATATAGGTTGGAGTGGACCTGGAAACAACTGAGTTGAAAGTCACCTCATTGAAATCTGTTATACAGCAAAATTGTTGACTCTTCTCTACATCCTTATTGCACACTCTAATACTGTATCGGTGTTCTTGTATTGTACCATCTGTTGTATGTAAGTGGGATAATTACAATGGCAGGACCATGCCCACGCCATGAACTGATATAGAGTGAACATTATTTTGTTTATTTTGTACATTTTTCCATGGTACAAGTTTCTGTGCTGTAGAGTTATTTTATTTTTAATTAAAATTCCAATTGTTCATCCTAAGGAGAAAATGAGTATTGACTCCTCCTTGCATAGTGTGACATTCACCTCATTGGAGGCATGAGAGACTGCAGATGCTGGAATTTCAAGTAAAACACAAATTACTAGAGATTCAGATGTGACTTGACCCACTGAATATCTCCAGCAGACTTTGTTTTTCCCTCTCCTGACTGATTGTATGTTCTCCTTGTTTGGAATAAACAGTATACAACTGAGATATCCCAACTCAGTACCAAGAACTTGCAGTTGAGCAATCAGAACTCCCAACTGAGTGTCAAGGTAGATGCCAATCAGAGCACTATCCAGCTGCTCAATGCAAGACTAGCAGAACTTGGCCAGCAGAGGGAAGAAATGGGCAAAGTTTCCAGACAGCTGCAAGAGACCTGTGGCAGCTTGGAAAAGGAGCGATTCCAGCAGCAATCCGCATGGGAAAGTGAGAAAGACCTCATGCAAAAGGAACTGCAGGCATTTCAGGGGAAGGTAGGGCATCTTTTTTCTTCTTGCCTGCGTGCCTATGTAACCAGCGGCTAATAACATGCATGAAGTACATATGAACCTATTGCAGATTATGTGAAATAGTGATGGTGGATTAGAGGCGAGTCTCCTTGGACGAAGAACAATCATGGTGAGTTGGTAACATGGGTAGAAAAACAGCATATGGAACTTAATTCTCATAGCTATGAAGTGATGCATTGGGGGAGGGATAATAAGAGTTATGATGTACACAGCAAGTTTTGGAACTCTTGGGAGTATTGAGGAACAGAGGGACTTCTGTGTACATGTACAAGAATGTCAGAGGCAATAATGCAGATGGGTAAGATGGTTAGAAGGCATATGGGATCTTGATCTTCATTGTATGTGAGAACAAGGACCTGATGGTGCACCTTTATAAAAGATTGGTTTAGTCATGCCTGACATATATGCAGTACTAGTCATCACATTGTAGAAACAGTGTGACTGTGTTGGAGAGAGTGCAGAGGAGATTCTCAAGATATAATATTTCAGTTACAAAGAGAGGCTGGCTTTGTTATCATTGTGGCTAAGGCTGAACCTTGCTATTCTAATAGAGGTATTTAGATGGTAAAATAAAATCACCTTTTAGAGTTATCCATTACCAGAGGACACATATCAGGTAAAATCTAGGAGATGTAAAAAAAAGACTCAAGATAAAATTGTTTTTGAAATCCAGAAAGCAATGCCTTATAACACTTGCTAAGTAATTGGACAAGTTCTTGAAATGTCAGGCAGAGAAGGCTACTGGTGGGTGTTGGAAACTGGGATTAGTACAGCTAGACACTGGATGGTTGGCATGAGCCTGTTTATGGGTTAAACAACTCTTTCTGATGGTTGCTGTGGCATCATGAGGAGACGAGGCCTGTATGTATTGCCCATCCCTAATCACCTTGAGAAGCTGGTGATGAGCTGCGTTCTTGAACAGCTGTAGACCTTCTGCTGAAAGTACTACTTAAGGATATCCTGACTTGCTTTAAAGTCTATTAATTACTCCCTGAAGCATATCCGCTGTTACAGTTTAGTGAATAGGCAGCACCCATTTTACATGACAAAATGACTAGATAGTGTTTTTATTGATGTTGATTAAAGAACAAATGTTGGGTAGGACATCAGAATCCTGTTCTCTTCCAAAATAAAATGCTGTGGGATCTATGAGTAAAAGTGAAAGTGCAAAGAAATCCATTTTAAGTAATCCCTATGCCATCGGTGCTCTGTGATTAGTAAGGGATTGCTTAAGGTGGTATGTGGGTGGAAAGAAAAAGGTTGAGAACCTCCAGCACAATCACACTGCATTAGACAGATAGGTTTTCTCAGTAAAGGATTAAAATTTCAGCTGAGGTTGAGTGTTTGTCTTTGACATGAGAAAATCCACTGGTAATTTCCTTGAATGCAAAGATCGTTTATGCGTGGATAACATTGCACTACTGTTGTCTTGTGCCTCCCCCTCCTGCCTTTTGTTTTGAATGAAAAATTCAGGGAGGGCATGAGGAAAGGAAGGGTCTTTGGAGGACCCCCTGTAGACACTAAACTTAACAGCTTAAACAGTAGAATGGACAGAACACCGCTGGTTTACGAATAACAAAATTCTGTGTTTTTAAACTCCTTTCTTCAGATAAAAAGCCTGGAATTGAGTTTGGAACAATCACATTCTGAGATGGACCATCTGAAATGTGAACTCCAAGAAAAACAGCAGGTTAACATGTCACTGATGCAAGAGTTGGGATCTATTATGAAATCTTTGCAGGAATCAAAGGACAAGGTAATGTGTACACTTGTTAGTTGGAGAGCTGATGCTCCAGGTGCATTTCTGGAGTGCTTTGAGTAGAAGAGAATCGGGATCTCTGCTATTTTTGGTGTACACATTTCAAAATTTGTGGATAGTTTGCGAATGTGGTAATGGAAAACATAGGACTGGAATTCAAGGATGATTGGGCAGTCTTGGTAGATGAAGCTTCCTGCAGAGAAGTGTGAGGTGATGTATTATAGTAGGGAGAAGAGAGAAAGACCATGTAGACCAAAGGATACACACACACACACACACACACACACACACACACACACACACACACATTGGTACAGGACCATCAAGAATTGGGTGCATAACTCTGTGACGGTGACTTCGCGTACAAAAAGAAGGTAATGATGGTTGTGGGATAAATAGTGGCAAAGAGCACAAAATCCACCTTCAAAAGAGAATGTAGAAAATATTGACCAGAATGATGACTAGCTATTTTAGCAAGAAAGTTAAACTGGATAAACTGAGGCTGTTCTCCTCAGAGTAAAAACAAGTTGAGGAGGACTTGAAATGATTGACAAAAAATCCTGGGTGACACAAAGATGAACTCCTTTGCACAGTAACTAGCTATGACTGAGAATGGATTGTCTGAAAGTGTGTTGTAGAAAGATTAAGTACTAGCTTTCACAACATTGCAGAAATGCTTAAAAAAGTTAAAAGAAAATTGCAGAACCGTGAAAAAAGTTGGTTTAATTGGATTGCTCTGGAGAGAGCCGACACATCTCATCAGGCTGAGTTTGATCTCCTGGTATGCTATTCTGCTTCTGTGTTACTTACACTGATGATGAGAGCTGCAGAGTTCCTTTGGATTTTTCTTGGATATACCTGCCAGAAGTATGATTTTTAAAGTATCTGATAGTTGAGTTGACTTGTATTTCATTGTCAGTTTAGAATGTTCAAATTGCTTCACCAAGAACCTCAGTCTGTGGAATTTCCTTTAAAATAGTTGGTTACAAGTCCAGAGTTGGGAAAACTTCTATTTTTATAGAGCAGTTTACTCCTTGTTAGTGCAAGCTCCTTTTGTGATAAAGAGAACTTGTAGAGTTTATGGCAAAGTAAGTGATTCGTTCCAAACTGAACATTGATAAGTGAGTATAAACAGAGCAACTGGGGTGTTAGATATGCAATCTATCTGATCTTTTAGGTTGTGTTTTGATGTATTTTCATCAACCAAATAATGGAATTAGTGATAAAATATGGATTATTATGGCATGCTTGGTTACTTTGGATCCAGTTTCCATCTTGGTAGTTACATCTGGACTCTTTCTCTTGTTCCTGGCTTTAGTCATAGAGTTTTACACCTCAGAAATAGGCCTTTTAGCCCATCTTGTCCATTCTGAGCAATTTGTTACCTCAGTTGGATCTATTATACTGCATTTAGCCCATATCCCTCTAAATCTTTTTCTATCCAATGCACCTGTTAAAAGTTACATTTGTACCTGCCTCTCCTATTTCCTTTTGCAGCATATTCCTTATTAAACCTTTCCCCTTTCATTTTAAACTTATGCCCTCTAGTTCTAGATTTCCCCTACCATGGTCAAAATGATTATCTTCTCTTTGCCCCTGCAATCAGTTTAGGATTATTTAGTAACACCAAATTTTGAAATGCTTTACTTTGACTTGATGTGTTTTAATGTGAGGTGATGTTCATCTGAAATTATTTCAATCTGTTCTCTCACAAATAGAACTGCTGTGGACACAATCTTGGTTTAGGAGTACAGGGTCCATCACTACAATGCTAAATCTAATATACCCAACTTCAAGGGAATTTGGATGTGTATTTAAAAATAAATCGTTCTTGTATATTATTAATACCCTGCAGAAGCTTTAATAATATGTTTACAGGTCAGACAAATGCATAGACTGGCAACTGAACTGGAGTTGATGAAAAAGGAGAATCAGACTTTGCAAAACAAACAAGTCATATTGGAAGCTAGCTTGACAGAGTCTCAGGACCAGGTATGTCACTGATGTTCCTATAAATCTATCTATTTTCCTTTTAACTGTTCACAAATAATATCAATAATATGGATATGGGAGCCAGTGTTAAAAATCTCAAAGTGGGACTGTCAGGAGGATGCAGAGAGGATTCAGGGGATATAAATAAGCTGAGTAAATGGGGGTAGAGTGTAAATTAAATATAACATGGAAAGATGTGAGGTCGAGAGGAGTCACGTGATGGAGTAGTGGCCGGACGGTGAACTCCAGCCCTCTCCAGAAAAGTCGGGAAAAACAAGAGAAAATACAAAGGCACAGAAATACAAGTTAAAGAAAAGTGAGTATAAAGGTGGAAAGAAGATGGAGACAAAAGAAGAAAAATCAAAATCAACGGTAAGAAGAGAGGAAGAGAAGACAACGGAGGAAAAAGGTGAAGGCCTTACCTGTCCGAAGAGGCCCGCTGTGGAGAGAGGAGCCCACTACCTCAGGTCGGTAGAAAAAGAACTACAACAATGGCTCACAGAGCCGAGTGCGATGCGCATGAAAAAAAACACACCGACGGGAGGGGGGACCAGCTGGGGAGTCGATCTCCACAGCCGGCAACGACAGCTGCAGAACACCTGCAGCAAGAAGAGACCACAGAAGACAATAGAAACAAGAAAGAAGAGGAGGAAAGGGCACCAAAGAAACAACAGATGGCCAACCCAGAGGAAGAAGAAGAGGAAGAATACAGTGAAATAGATAAAGGGAAAGGCAAGGTAAAGGATATACTTTCTCTTGTTAGAGGATACATGGAGTCATTTAAAGAATGGCAAACACAGGAATTCAATGATTTAAGAAGAAGAATAAACAACACAGAAGAGAAAGTGAATAAAATAGTTATGACCTTAACAGAAATGGGGAAAAAAATGGACAAGATGGAAGAACGGGCAATAGCAGCAGAAATGGAGGTAGAAGACTTAAAAAAGAAATTGGAGGAATCTAATAAAAAAACTAAAGAGACACAAGAACTACTAGCTCAAAAAATGGATATAATGGAAAATTATAACAGAAGAAATAACATAAAGATAGTGGGCCTTAAGGAAGATGAAGAAGGCAAGAATATGAGGGAGTTTATAAAAGAGTGGATCCCTAAGACCCTAGGATGTCCAGAACTACAGCAAGAAATGGAAATAGAAAGGGCACATAGAGCATTGGCCTCTAAACCACAACCACAACAAAAACCAAGATCTATTGTAGTAAAATTCTTAAGATATACTACAAGAGAAAAGGTACTGGAGAAGACAATGGAAAAAGTAAGAGAGGGCAACAAACCACTGGAGTATAAAGGGCAAAAAATCTTCATTTATCCAGATATAAGTTTTGAACTCCTAAAGAAGAGAAAAGAGTTCAATACAGCAAAGGCGATTTTATGGAAGAAAGGGTATAAATTTACACTGAAGCATCCTGCGGTATTGAAAATATTTATTCCAGGACAACAAAACAGACTGTTCTCGGATCCAGAAGAAGCACGAAAATTTGCAGAACAATTACAAAAATAGACTGAGGGATGAAGACGGGTAATGAGAGTAAAAATGATCACGATTGATATGTATGTGGGTAAAGACAAAAATAGACTGAGGGATGAAGACGGGTAATGAGGGTAAAAATGACCATGATTGATATGTATGCGGGTAAAGAGGTATAAGAGTGAATAGAGACAATGGGCATACGTGAAAGTATCTGTAATTAGAGGAAAACATAGATAGTATAGACAAGAATTAATAAGGGAAGGTAATGGAATAGAGAGAATAAGGAGGGAATTAAAAGAGTGACCTTTGTGACATATGAAAAGTGAAATCTTTTCTGGGGGGGGCTGGGTGGGGGAAAAGAGCGGTCACTGCAAAATCAGTTGACGCTTGCGAGTGGATTCGCAAATCCAAATGGAGAGGGGAGATGTGGTTGTCCGACAAGGGATAAAGGACAACTCAGGAGGGGAAGGGGAGATTGGGGATAAAGAAGATAGAAATAGGAGAATAAGGAAAATGTTGGATGTTGTAGGAATGTTGTCTGGTAAAGAGTTGAAAATAAGAAAACAGAAATGGAAAAGGAGGAAAGGTAATGATGGAAAAACGGAAAGAGAAGATAAACAAAATATAAAATGGCTACGCTGAACTATATGACTTTAAATATTAATGGAATACATAACCAAATTAAAAGGAAGAAACTACTAAATTTACTGAAAAAGGAAAAAATAGATATAGCATTTGTCCAAGAAACACACTTAACTGAATTGGAGCACAAGAAATTAAAGAGAGATTGGGTAGGACATGTAACAGCAGCATCGTATAATTCAAAAGCAAGAGGAGTGGCTATATTAATTAGCAAAAATGTGCCATTTAAAATAGAAGAGGAAATAATAGATCCAGCAGGGAGATATGTTATGATAAAATGTCAGATATATTCGGAGCTTTGGAATCTACTTAATATATATTCACCTAACGAAGAAGATCAAAAGTTTATGCAAGATATCTTTTTGAAGGTAGCTAATACGCAAGGGAACATACTAATAGGAGGGGATTTCAATCTGAATTTGGATCCAAATATGGATAAAACGGGGAAAAAAATTAACAGGAAGAACAAAGTAACCAAATTTATAATTAAATCAATGCAAGAAATGAAACTTGTGGACATATGGAGGAAACAAAACCCAAAAGAAAAGGAATACTTATACTACTCGACTAGACATAAAACATACTCAAGAATAGACCTATTTTTGTTATCAGCTAGTATGCAGGATAGAGTAAGAAAAACAGAATATAAAGCGAGAATGCTATCGGACCATTCACCCTTAATACTGACAGTAAAGCTAGAGGACATCCCTCCAAGAATGTATAGATGGAGATTAAACCCCATGCTACTAAAAAGACAGGATTTTAGAGAATTTATTGAAAAACAATTAAAAATGTACTTTGAAGTAAATACGGAATCAGTGGAAGATAGGTTTATACTATGGGACGCAATGAAAGCATTCATTAGAGGACAAATAATAAGTTATGCAACCAAGATGAAGAAGGACTATAATCAGGAAACAGAGCAGTTGGAAAGGGAAATAGTAAACATAGAAAAAAAATTAGCAATAAAGGAAGATACAACCAAAAGAAGAGAATTGGCGGATAAAAAAATAAAATATGAAACATTACAAACATATAAGGTGGAGAAGAATATAATGAAGACAAAACAGAAATATTATGAACTAGGTGAAAAAACACACAAAATCTTAGCATGGCAGCTTAAGACAGAGCAAACTAAGAAAATGGTATTGGCAACAAGGAAAAAAGACAAACAAATTACATATAATCCAAAAGAAATTAAGGAAAACTTCAGAGAATTCTATGAACAATTATACCGAACTGAAAACGAAGGGAAAGAAGGGAAAATAGATGAATTTTTGACTAAAATTGAACTACCAAAACTACAAATAGAGGAACAAAATAAATTAACAGAACCATTTGGAACAGTAGAAATACAAGAGATAATAAAAAAATTACCAAATAATAAGACACCAGGAGAGGATGGACTCCCAATAGAATTCTACAAAACATTTAAAGATCTATTAATACCGCCCCTCCTGGATGTAATCAACCAGATTGATGAGACACAAAACTTACCAGATTCATGTAAAACAGCAATAATTACAGTGATACTAAAACAAGGGAAAGATCCACTCTCACCAGCGTCATATAGACCAATATCTTTGCTAAACACAGATTATAAGATAATAGCTAAACTATTAGCAGAACAGGTACCGAAAATGGTAAATTTAGACCAAACTGGATTTATCAAAAAAAGACGCACAACAGACAATATTTGTAAATTTATTAACTTAATTCATGCACTAGAAGGAAATAAAGCACCTGCAGTAGCAGTTGCTTTAGACGCAGAGAAGGCCTTCGACAGAGTAGAATGGAATTACTTGTTCAAAGTATTGCAAAAATTCAGTTTACCGGAGAAGTATATTAATTGGATTAAAGCATTATATAAGGGACCGTTAGCGAAAGTGACAGTAAATGGACATGTATCAAAGCAATTTAACTTATGCAGGTCAACGCGGCAGGGATGCCCACTATCACCATTATTGTTTGCGCTAGCTATAGAACCACTAGCAGAATCGATAAGAATAGATAATAATATAAAAGGAATAAAAATAAAAGACAGGGAATATAAAATCAGTCTATTTGCGGATGATGTGATAGTGTACTTAACAGAACCAGAACTATCAATAAAAGAACTATATAAGAAATTGAAGGAATATGGAGAAGTGTCGGGATACAAGATAAACGTAAATAAAAGTGAAGCAATGCCTATGAATAACGCGGATTTCTCAAAATTTAAGAAGGAATCCCCATTCAGATGGCAAATGCAGGCAATAAGATACCTAGGTGTACAAATAAACAAAAATCTAGGCCAATTATATAAACTCAATTACAATCCACTAATGAAAAAATTACAGGACGATTTAGAGCATTGGAAAGAGCTACCACTAACACTGATAGGAAGGATAAACTGTATTAAAATGAACATTTTTCCAAGGATACTATACTTATTTCAGGCATTGCCAATACAACTGACAGAAAAATTCTTCAAAGAGTTAAAGAAAATAATAAGGAAATTTTTATGGAGAGGGGGGAAACCGAGGATAGCACTAGATAAATTAACAGAATGGTATAAACAAGGAGGCTTACAATTGCCAAACTTCAAAAATTATTATAGAGCCGCACAATTAAGGTACCTATCAGATTTTTATCAAACAAGGGAAAAACCAGACTGGACGAGATTAGAATTAGATAAAATAGGGGAAAAGATACCTGAACACATATTATATAAATGGGACGAAAAATTGGTACAACATAGAACTTCTCCAGTATTACACCATCTCCTCAATATATGGAAGAAGATTCATGTAGAAAGAAATAAAACAAATTATCAATTACCAAAACTAATATTGACGCCAAATAAGCTACTCCCTTTTACAATAGACAACCTTTCCTTTAGAAAATGGGAAAAAAAAGGGATTAAAAGAATAGAAAATTGTTTTTCAGGAAGTAGATTCTTATCCTTTGAACAAATGAGAGATAAGTACAATATAACTGGAGATACAGCGCTGGCATATTACCAACTGAGATCCTACTTGAAAGATAAATTAGGAAGCAATTTGAGTTTACCAGAGGGAAGTAACCTTGAATATGTGATTACAGATACAATGTTAATCAAAAGATTTATAACAAATATGTATATTAAACTGCAAGAAAAGGAGAATGAGGAAACAAATGGTAAAAGTAAACAAAAATGGGAACAAGATTTAAATATAAAGATAAAAAAGGAAACATGGGAGAAATTATGTTCTGGAACGATGAGAAATACAATAAATACGAGGCTGCGTATGATACAATATAATTGGTTACACAGACTATACATTACACCGCAAAAGTTAAATAAATGGGACCCAACAGTATCTGATAGATGTTTTCGATGTAAAAAAGAAAGGGGAACAACAATTCATGCAATCTGGACATGTGAGAGAGTAGAAAAATTTTGGGATGATCTCAATCAGATATTAAATAAAATAACAGAAAACAATATACCAAAGAATCCAGAGATCTTTCTCCTAAGTATCATAAAAAATAAAGAATTTGGAATTGACTTGGAAGATGCACAAAAAAGATTTGTTAAGATAGCCCTAGCTGTAGCAAAAAAATGTATTATGTCAACCTGGAAATTGGAAGATAATTTGAAAATACAACAATGGTATATAGAAATGAATAAATGTATTCCATTAGAAAAAATAACATATAGTTTAAGAAATAATATTGAAATATTCGAACAAGTATGGGAGCCTTACATTAAATACAATAGCGAAAACCTACCGGGGACAAACATTACCTAAGTTGATGGAAGGAGAAGGAAAGAAAAGAATGGACTCTGTAGAATTTCTGGTGTATTTTTGTTGAATGACAACATTGTCTGACTGAATTAATGCAACCTAGATTGTATACCTAAAATGGATGAGAGGGGGGGTGGGGGGGTGGCTTGGGAGGAGGGAGGGGTGGGGAGAAAAAGTCACTGTAAATGTGTGAAAAAGAAAAAGTGTATATCATGGCTATTGTGATTTATGGTGTGAAAAATAAAAAATTAAAAATAAAGAAAGATGTGAAGTCATCCACAGTGCTCAATAAAAGTATATTCTAATTTAAAGCAAGGACGGTAGTGTGGAGTGAGCCAGCATTGGATAACCAAGGAAATAAAGGAAGACGTCAAACTAAAAGCTTACACATACAAAGTTGCCAAGAGTAGTGGGAAACTGAAAGACTGGGAAAACTTTATAAAGAAACAACCACAGAGGAGTCGCATGATGGAGTAGTGGCCGGTAGGTGAATACCAGCCCTCTCCAGAAAAGAAGAAATAAAGTGAAGAAAATACAAAGTTCAAGAAATACAAAATATAACAAATAAAAGAAAGAAAATGGCACCCAAGAAGGAAAAAGTAAGAACAATGGGAAAAAAAGAAGAAAAGACACTGGAAGAGAAAGCAGAAAGAAACAGGGAGCCGTCGTGGAGAAGAGAGCCCAGTCTCCAAGGTTGGTGACGGCCCCACAGAGTCGCTACCCCCCCGACAGCTGGACTATAAAAATGGCTCTCTGAGCCAAAAAAAGTGTGCAGTGCGCTTACTAAGGAGAAGAAGAACACCAACAGGAGGGGGGCTCAGCTGAGGAGCGGGCAAACATAATGCGACCAGCTGACAGATGCCCAACACCAGGGCTCTCAGCTGGAAGAAGAGGAAAGTGACAGGAAAGGGAGTGAAAGGAAAGAAGAGGAGCAGCAGGAGGCCCAACAGATGAGTAGCCCAGAAGAAGAGGACCAACAGCAAGAGGCCAAAATGAGGAAAGTCAGAAGAGACACAGATAAAAGAAGAGAAAAAGACATAAACACAGCTACAGACACAGAAGAAGAAGAAGAAGACCAAGATCTGCACAGAGAAATAGTAAGTAAAATAGATGGACAGAATATAGATAAAGTTTTTTTTCAAGAACTAATGAGAGCATTAAAAGAATGGTTGACGTTAGAATTTAGTGAAATTAAAAGAGAAATGAAAAGTACAGAAGAAAAAGTGAATAGATTAGAGCTGGTCATGATAGAAATAGGGAAAAGATTAGAAAATGTGGAAAAACGAGAAATGGCTGTTGAAATGGAAGTGAATTACTTAAGAAGAAAATTGGAAGAAAGTGACAACAAAGAGTCACAAGAGTTGTTAGCTCAGAAAATTTATATGTTGGAAAATTATAGTAGGCGAAACAACATAAAAATAGTGGGCCTAAAGGAAGATGAAGAAGGCACAGATATGAAGGAATTTATAAAAGAATGGATCCCAAAGGTTCTGGGAATTTCAGAAATACAGGAAGGAATGGAAATAGAAAGGGCACACAGAACACTAGCTCCAAAACCACAGACACATCAAAAACCAAGATCTGTTTTAGTAACATTTTTGAGATATACAACAAGAGAAAATATACTGGAGCGGGCAAGGAATAAAATTAGAAAAGACAATAAACCACTGGAATACAAGGGTCAAAAAATATTTTTTACTCAAACGTAAGTTTTGAACTCTTAAAGAAGAGGAAGGAGTTTAATACAGCAAAATCGATCCTATGGAAAAAAGGTTATAAATTTATGTTAAGACATCCAGCTGTGCTTAAAATATTTATCCCTGGGAAGCAAAACAGACTGTTCTCAGATCCGGAGGAAGCACAAGAATTTGCAGAACACCTGCAGGACAGAAGGAGAGATGAAGAGTTGTAACAAGAATGAAGAATGGTGATAAAATATATATAAAGATGTAAAAATAATGTATATGCAAGAACTAAAGAAGGGAAAGAGAAGGGAAGAAAGGAAGTAAGGAGGAAAAAAAAGAGGGTGAACTTTGTTATATGTGTAAAAAAAAAAAAAAAAGTGCTTTCTGGGGGGGGTTGGGTGGAAGAGAATAACTGTCACTGCGAAATCAGTTGACCCTTGCGAGCGGGTTCGCCATCCAAATGGAGAGGGGAGTTGTGGTTGCCCGGCAAGGGATAAGGGGCAACTCAGAGAGGGTGGTGGAGGGGGACATTTGTGGCTAAAGGAATATTAGATGTGGGAGTTGTTGAAGTATTTTATGTTTTAAATGTGTGGTCATACATTGAGCTTAAAAAGGGAAAACTGAGAGATGAAAATGGGGAAAAGGGGGATGGTGGTGGTGAGGAACCAGAAATGAGGTGTAAACAAGATATGAGATGGCCATGTTGAATTGTATGACTATAAATATTAATGGAATACATAACCAAATTAAAAGGAAGAGGCTATTAAATTTACTGAAAAAAGAAAAAATAGACATAGCATTTGTGCAGGAAACGCATCTAACTAAAGTGGAACAGAACAAATTGAAGAGAGACTGGGTAGGGCAGCATCATATAATTAAAAAGCTAGAGGTGTAGCTATATTAATTAATAAAAATGTACCAATCAAAATAGAGGAGGAAATAATAGATCCAGCAGGGAGATATGTAACGATAAAGTGTCAGATATATTCAGAATTTTGGACTTTGCTCAATATATATGCACCTAATGAAGAGGATCAAAAGTTTATGCAAGATTTTTTTTGAAGATTGGAGATACGCAAGAAAAATATATTGATAGGAGGGGATTTTAACCTTAATTTGGATCCAATGTTGGATAAAACTGGGGAAAAGACTAGCAAAAAGAATAAAGTGGTCAAATTTATGGTTAAATCAATGCAGGAATTGAAACTTATGTATATATGGAGGAGGCAGACCCCAAGACCCTGTTAGGTTAAAAGGAGGGGCAAAAGGTTTGAGAGAGCCGTGGTTTTCAAGGAATATTGGAAACTTCGTTCGAAGAAAAAGGGAGGCGTACATTAGATATAAGAAGCATGGAGTTAAGGAGATGTTTGAAAGATACATTGAATGTAAGAGGAATCTTAAGAGAGGAAATAGGAAAGCTAAAAGAAGGTACGAGAAAACTATGGCAAGCAGGGTGAAAACTAATCCAAAAGAGTTGTACAAATATGTTAATGGTAAGAGGAAAGCTAGAGACAAAATTGGTCCCTTAGAAAATCAGAGTGGAAAACTGTGTGTGGAACCTAAAGAAATGGGGGAGATATTGAACAGTTTCTTTTCTTCGGTATTCACTAAGGAGAAGGATATTGGGAGATGTGGGATAAAAAAAGCAAATTGGGTAAATATGGGGAATATAGCGATTACAAAAGGTGTAGTTTTAAGGCTTTTGAAGAATATAAAGGTGGATAAGTCTCCGGGACCAGACGGGATCTTCCCCAGGACATTGAGAGAAGTGAAGGAGGAAATAGCAGAGGCTCTGGCGGTAATTTTTCAAATGTCATTAGATATGGGGATAGTGCCGGAGGATTGGCGCATTGTGCATGTGGTTCCGTTATTTAAAAAGGGTTCAAGGAGGAAGCCTGGCAACTATCGGCCTGTAAGTTTGACGTCTGTGGTAGGTAAATTAATGGAGAAAATTCTTAGAGATAGTACTTATAAACATCTGGATAGACAGGGTCTGATCAGGAGCACTCAACATGGATTTGTGGGAGGAAGGTCATGTTTGACCAATCTGATTGAATTTTTTGAAGAGGTGACTAGGAATGTGGATGAGGGTAGCGCAGTGGATGTTGTCTATATGGACTTCAGTAAGGCCTTCGATAAGGTACCACATGGAAGGTTAGTTAGGAAGGTGCAGTCTTTAGGTATAAATTTTAAGATAGTCAAATGGATTGAACATTGGCTGAAAGGGAGAGGCCAGAGAGTGGTAGTGGATAATTGTCTGTCAGGTTGGAGGCCGGTGACCAGTGGTGTGCCTCAAGGATCTGTATTGGGCCCATTGTTGTTCGTTATATACATTAATGATCTAGATAATGGGGTGGTGAATTGGATTAGTAAATATGCAGACGATACTAAGATAGGTGGAATAGTGGATAATGAAGAAGGTTTTCAAGGATTGCAGAGGGATTTGGGCTGCTTAGAAAAGTGGGCTGAAAAATGGCAGATGGAATTTAATGCTGATAAGTGTGAGGTGCTTCATTTTGGTAAGAAGAATCAGAATAGGACATATGTGGTAAATGGGAGAGCATTGAGGAATACAGAAGAGCAGAAAGATTTAGGAGTAACGGTACATCGTTCCCTGAAGGTAGAAACTCACGTGAATAGGGTGGTGAAGAAGGCTTTTAGTATGCTGGCCTTTATCAATCATTGCATGGAATATAGGAGTTGGGAGGTGATGTTGAGATTGTATAAGGCGTTGGTGCGGCCTAATTTGGAGTTCTGTGTGCAGTTCTGGTCGCCTAATTATAGGAAGGATATAAACAGAGTGGAGAGAGTGCAGAGAAGGTTTACCAGAATGTTGCCTGGGTTTAAGCATCTGGAGTATGGGGAGAGATTGGACAGATTGGGTCTTTATTCTTTGGAGCGTAGAAGGTTGAGAGGGGATTTGATAGAAGTATTTAAGATTATGAAAGGGATAGACAGAATGGATGTGGATAGACTATTTCCATTAAGAGGAGGAAAGTTTAAAACAAGAGGACATGAGTTAAGAATTAAGGGGCAGAGGTTTAGAGGTAACATGAGGGGGAACTTCTTTACTCAGAGAGTGGTAGCTGTGTGGAATGATCTTCCGGGAGAAATAGTGGCGGCGGAGTCAATTGTATTATTTAAGAAAAGGTTGGACAGGTATATGGATGAGAAGAAGATGGAGGGTTATGGGCATTGTGCAGGGAGGTGGGACTAGAAAGGGGTGTTTGGTTCGGTGCGGACTAGAAGGGCCTGTTTCCGTGCTGTAATTGTTATGTTATGTTATGTTATAATACTTATTATTTGAGTAGGCATAAAACATATTCAAGGATTGATATGTTTTTGTTGTCGGCCCATATTCAAGGGAGAGTTAGGAAAACTGAATTTAAAGTTAGATTGATATCTGATCATTTACCCCTGTTATTAGCAATAGAACTCGGGGACATCCCACCAAGAACATATAGATGGAGATTAAACTCCATACTACTTAAAAGGCAGGAATTTAGAGTTTATTGAACGCCAAATTAAAGCGTACTTTGAAATAAATAAGGAATCAGTGAAAGACAAATTTATATTATGGGATGCAATGAAAGCCTTCATTAGAGGGCAGATAATAAGATGTAACTAAGATGAAAAAGAACTACAATCGGGAAATAGAACAGTTCGAAAGGGATATAGTAAGTAAAGAAAAGGAACTAGTAAAAAGGGATGATATAATAAAAAAAAGAGAATTAGCGGACAAAAAAATAAAATACAAAATATTACAAGCATATAAGGTGGAGAAGAACATAATAAAAATAAAGGAAAAGTATTATGAACTAGGAGAAAAGACAGTTAAGTTAGCATGGCAACTTAAAACAGAACAAGCTAAAAGAACTGTATTGGCATCAAGGAAAAAGGACAAACAAATTACATATAACCCAACGGAGATCAATGAAAACTTTAAGGAATTTTATGAACAATTATACCAAACTGAGAATGAGGGGAAAGATGATAAAATAGAAGAGTTTCTAGCTAAAATTGAACTCCCAAAATTGCAAGAAGAGGTACAAAATAAACTGATAAAACCACTTGAAATAGAGTAAGTACAGGATATATTAAAAAAGCTGCAGAACAATAAAACGCCTGGGGAGGACGGATTCCCAAGAGTATTCTATAAAACATTTAAAGAGTTATTGATTCCTCCTCTCCTGGAAGTAATGAACCAGACAAAGAAACACAAAACTTGCCAGATTTATGTAAGACAACAATAATTACAGTAATATCAAAGGCAGGGAAAGATCCACTAACACCAGCATCATATAGACCATTATCTCTACTTAATTCAAATTATAAGATAATAGCAAAATTATTAGCATACAGATTGGCCGACTGTGTACCAAAAATATTAAAACAAGATCAAACTGGATTTATTAAGAAAAGACTAACAGCAGATAATGTCTGTAAATTTATTAATGTAATTCATGCAGATCAAGGAAATAAAATGCCAACAGTGGCTGTTGCTTTAGATGCAGAAAAAGCCTTTGACAGGGTAGAATGGAATTACTTATTCAAAGTATTACAGAGGTTCAATCTACCAGAAAAATATATTAATTGGATTAAAGCATTATATAATGGACCGTTGGTGAAGGTAACAGTAAATAGATATGTATCGAACCAATTTAAATTAAGTAGGTCAACTAGGCAGGGTTGTCCATTATCTTCCTCACTGTTTGCTTTACCAAAAGAACCATTGGCAGAACAGAAAATAAAATAAAAGGGATAAAAATAAAGGAGAAGGAGTATAAAATCAGTTTATTTGCAGATGACATCATAGTCTACTTAACAGAACCAGAAATATCAATAAAAGAACTACATAAGAAATTGAAGGAGTATGGAGAAATATTGGGGTACAAGATCAACGCAAATAAAAGTGAAGTGATGCCAATGAGTAATGCAGATTATACAGAATTTAAAAAAGAATCACCATTTAAATGGCAAACACAAGCAATCCGATAGCTCGGTATTAGGTTAGATAATAATTTAAGCCACTTGTAGAAATTAAATTATCAGCCACTAATAAAGAAATTGCAGGAAGACTTAGAACATTGGAAAGAATTACTGCTAATGTTGATAGGGAGGGTAAATTGCATTAAAATGAATATCTTCCCAAGGATACAATACCTATTTCAATCGTTACCAATTCCCTTAACAGAGAAATTCTTCAATGAACTAAAGAGAATAATAAGGAAATTCTTATGGAAAGGGGGAAACCAAGGATAGCGCTGGATAAATTAACAAAATGGTACAAACAAGGTGGTTTGCAGTTACCAAACTTTAAGAATTACTATAGAGCAGCAAAATTAAGGTATTTATCAGATTTTTGTCAGACAAGGGAAAAACCAGATTGGACCAGGATAGAGCTAGATAAAATAGGGGAGAAGGTACCAGAACATATAGTTTATAAGTGCGATGAAAAACTGGTGCAATATAAAAATTGACCAGTAGTGCACCATTTACTCAACATATGGAAGAAGATTCACGTAGAAAGGAAAAAAACAAATTACCAACTACCAAAATTATTATTGATGCAAAATCAACTAATCCCTTTCACAATAGATAACCTTTCCTTTAGAGAATGGGAGAGAAAAGGAATTAAAAGAAAATAAAATTGTTTTTTGGGAAATAATTTATTAACATTTGAACAATTGAAGTACAAATATGGAATAACTAATGATACAATGTTTGCATATCATCAACTGAAAGTCTACTTAAAGGATAAATTGGGAAAAAGACTGAGATTACCAGAAGGAAGCAGCTTTGAATATGTGATTACAGACACAATGATAATTAAAAGATTTATAACGAACATGTACATCAAGCTGCAAGATAAGGAAAATGATGAAATAAACTATAAACCCAAAGTGGGAAAAGGATTTAAGCATAAAGATAAAAAATGAAACATGGGAAAAGTTATGCTCTGGAACTATGAAGAATACAATAAACACAAGGTTACGCATGATACAGTATAATTGGTTACTCAGGTTATATATCAAGCCCCAAAAGTTAAAAAAATGGGATCCAACATTATCAGACAGATGTTTTCACTGTAAGAAGGAAATGAGAACAACAGTACATGCAATTTGGGCATGTGAGAAAGTGAAAAAGTTTTAGGAAGATCTAAATCAGATATTAAATAAAATCACAAAAAACAACATGCCAAAAAATGCAGAGATCTTTCTTCTATGTAATATAAGAAGTAAGGAATTAGGCCTCAAACTGGATGAAGCGCAAAAAAGATTTATTATGATAGCCTTAGCTGTAGCAAAAAAATGTATAATGTCAACTTGGAAATCGGAAGAGAGCCTGATAGTACAGCAAGGGTACATGGAAATGAATAAATGTATTTCATTGGAAAAAATAACATATAATTTAAAAAATAAAGTCAGATTATTTGAACAAATTTGGGAACCGAACATGGAACATAACAGAGAGGGCTTGCCTCGGAACGCCACCCCCTAAAATGATAAGAAGACAAAGTGACTTGATCCAGTGTGTAAAAGTAGATGACACATGTTTCTTGTTTATTTTCATTGTGTGATCACATTGTTTAATGGTTTTATTGTATTGTATATGTTGAATGTTTATTGGTTTTGGAGGGGGTGGGAAGGGGGGAGGGAAGGTAGGGGGGAGAAAATGCCACTGTGTATATTTAAGAGGGAAATGTTTGTATGTATTTTGGTTGATATGGTTCACAATGTGAAAAAATAAAAATTATTTTTAAAAAAAACAACCGCTAAGCAAGCAATATAGAAAGGGAAAATAGATTGTGCAAAACTTGTGCAAAATATTAAAACATAATCAGTTTTGTTGATAATTACAATACATAAAGCAGAAAAAGGTGGCTAAAGTGATTATCAGTCCCTTGGAAGCGGAGATGGGAGAATCAATATTGAATCATACAGAAACAACTCTTTTCTCAATTTTCATGGTGGAGGACACCTCTAACGTGCCAGAGAGATGGCATGGATGTGATTGGAGATGAGGACTTCAGTACTGTTGCTACCATTAAGGAGGTCGCCCTGAGCAATCTAGTGAGTCTAAAAGTGGATGGTCCTGATGGAATGCAGCCCAGGGTACTGAGAGAAATACAAGTTAGAACAGAGGCATTTGTCATAGTTTAAAGCAAGGACAGTAGCGTGGAGAGGGCCAGCATTGGATAACCAGGAAATAAAGGAAGACATCAAACTAAAAACCCATGCGTACAAAGTCACTAAGAGAATTGGGAAACTAGAAAACTTGACCAAAGCTGAACCATAGGCAACTTCTGGCAGATTGCAAGACAGTGAATGTCATGTCATTGTTTAAAAAAAATTATGTAGGTAAAAGGCAGGGAATTATAGGCCAGTTAGATTAGCATCTGTAGTTGGGAAAATGCTCGTATCATTAAGAAAGAAATTGCAAAACATCTGGCATTCACAGCATGGATTCAGGAAAGACAGATCCTGTTGAACAAATTCACTGGAGTTCTTTGAGGATACAATGAGCACAGTTGATGGATGTTGATTCCTTCAATTTCCAGAAGGCCTTCGAAAAGGTGGTGCATAAAAGACGATCGTAATGATGCATGGGGTTGAAGTATTAGCATGGATAGAGGATTGCTCATCCAATAGAAGGCAGAGAGTTTCTCTGATTGGTGAGGAGAGTACTTTAGAGGTTGGGGCTGGGCCCACAACTGTTCACGACATTTAAATGTTCTAATTTAAAATACATTAACGATTTGGAAGAGGGGACCCAGTGTGACAAACCAGTTTATTGATGACACTAAAATGAGTAGAAAAGCAAATTCTGCAGAGGATCCAAAGAATCTACAGAGAGATATACAGTAGATAGGTTAAGTGAGTGGACATGGGTAAGGAAGATGAGGTACAATGTTGCTAAATGTGAGGTCATCAACTTTGGAAGGAAAAATAAAATCAGATTATTTAAATGGTGAAAGATTGCAACATACTGTTGGGGAGTGGGACTTGGGGGCGAAAATGAAATTTTCAGAAAGTCGAGCACTGTCACACAGCATTGGCACACCACAGAACAACCCTTTCCTGTTCACGCTGCTGACCCACAACTGCATCGTCAGATCCAGCTCCAAGTGTCTGTCATCGTTTGCAGATGACACAACAGTCGTTGTTCTCATCAATACATTACAGAGGTGGAAAATCTGAAATGGTGCGCGAGTAACAACCTGAATTTTAACGTGGTCAAGTCGAAGATGATTGTTGATTTCCGGAGGACCAGGATCAACCACACTCCACTAAGAGTGGAGAGCACCAGGTTCCTGTTCATTTAACTAGTGACCTATCGTGGACACACATTCCCTCATTTTGTCAAGACTGCACTTCTTGAGAAGACTGAAGTGGACAAGGCTATCAGCTACCATTATGCCAACCTTCTATAGGGGCTCTATCAAGAGTTTCCTGGCTGTCTGCATCACAATGTGGGACGGTTGCTGCAGAGAGATGGATTGGAGATCAATCCACAGCTCTGGTTGTGTGTCTGCATGTTTTGCACCAAGGACTGGAGAACGTTTTATTGGATTGTACTTGTGCAAATAAGATGACAATAAACTTGACTTGAAATGTTGGCCTTCATTGATAGAAGATTGAATTTGAGAGCAGGGACATTCTGCAGTAACTGAACAGGGTATTGGTGACACTGCATCTTAAGTACTGTGCGCAGTTCTGGTCTCCTTACTTGAGAAATCATATTGTGGCTCTATTTAAGATAGTTAGATTTTTGCATAGTGGGGGGGGAAATTGAAAATTATGGAGAAAAGGTAGGTAGGTGGAATTGAGTCCATGGCTAGATCAAATACGATCTTAGAGCTAGATGGCCGACTCCTGCTCCTATTTCTTATGTTCTTAACGTGTACAGGTGTGATATCCTTATCTAGGGAGGATATTCTTGTGGTAGAGAGGGCATATTTAAGTTTCCCCAGATTGATTCCTGTGATAGTGTCTTTTGAAGATGGTTCAAGTGAATGAGTTGAGTTAGAAGGACCACTTGCCTCATTAAGCATGACAAGATGTTTCATAGCACAAGTGGGTAGATTCACCAATGATGTTTCCCCCTAGCCAAGAGCACTGTACACTGCTGCATTTTCTGCATTAATGAATGCACCAAGAATACCTAATTGGTAGTGATTAAATGCATGTTTCCTTTTAAGCTTTGTCGGATTTCCACGCCACCCTCAGCAATTTGGGCATTTGATCTTTTAAAATGAAAATATAAAAGCTATTCAAGTTTTATCTTTCATCCAAGCAATTTCTTGTTTATCATAATGCAGCTTCTCCAATCAAGTCAAAGGCCCAAATAGCAGGAAAAGCTTTTGCATGTTAACAAATCAGAGACATGTTATATCTGCAGTTCTCAGCAAACTTTGGTGCAACATCAGCTTTTTGGAAAATGAATGCATTTTTGATGGCTCAGCTGTCAGTGCATTGATCAACTGAAATTTTATTTGGTCTCACTGTCCCATCCATCCTTTCCATATTGCCCTCTCATTCCTCACTCTCACCACAGCCTCTGCCTCTCAAAGCAAAGGCAGTGCTCCTGCAACTTTGGCCCTTGAGTGCCAAATTTCCAGGCCCATCACTGATGGCCATAGTTTCAGCCATCTAAGCTCTGGTTCTGGAACTTCCTTCCCAATCCTCTGTTCTTTCTCCTAAAAAAGCTCCGTAAACACCCCTTCTTTGTCTAAGCCTCTGGTAACTTGTTCCCTCCTGTTATACTGATGAGGCTGTCTTTTTTTTTCTATCCTCAGCTGTTGGAAGCCAACACCAAACTAATGCAAGCCCAGTCTCAACACGTGGAAGAAGTACAAGAGTTAAAGGAGCAAATGAACAATGTTGTGCCCAAAAACCAGTTGGTACAATTGCAAATGAAAATTTCAGAAAGCGAGCAGAGAGTACAGCAACTCCAAGAACAGCTTGAGACCCAGTGTCAGGAAGCTAACAATATAATGCGTGAACAGAAGGTGAAATATAAGTACCACACTGTCTGACTGTTTAGGTCTTAACTGTACCAGGCTCTGCATTTTTTTTTGACAGCTATTTATGCATTTAAATGACTTTTAAACTTTTCATCACCTTTAAAAACTACCTTTTATCTATCCTTTTAACATGTAAAAGTATAATTAGGCCATTGAGTCTGCTCTACCATTTGAATCTTGGCTGATATATTTTTCCTCTTGACCTCATTCTCCTGCCTTCTCCCATAACTTTTGAAACTTACTAATCAAGAACCTATCAACCTCTGCTTTAAGTATACCCAAAGACTTGGCCTCCACAGCCATCTGTGGCAACTAATTCCAGATTCACCAAACACTGGCTGAAGAAATTTCTCTTAATCTCTGTTACTTTTATTCTCAAGTTGTGTCCTCTGGTCTTCAACTTTCCCAATGCTGGAAACATTTTTTCCACATTCACTCTTTCCAGGCCTTTCAATATTCTGTAGGTTTCAATGAGACTCCCCCATCATCTTTCTTACTTCAGCGAGTACAGGCCCAGAGACGTTAAATGTTTCCCATGTGTTAGCCCTCTCATCCTGGAATCATTCTCGTAACCTCCTCTGGACCCTTTCCAACATCAGCACCTCCTTCCTTGCATATGGGGTCCAAACTGCTCACAGTACTCCGAATGTAGTTTGACTAATGCCTCAGCATTACATCCTTACTTTTATATTCTTGTCCTCTCAAAATGAATGGTAATATTGTATTTGCTTTCCTTACTATTGTCTCAACTTGCAACATTTCGGGAATCCTGTATTAGGACTCCTAACCTTCTTTGGACCTCCACTTTCTGAAATCTTTCTTCACTTATAAAATAGTCTCTACTATTTTATTCCTTCTGCCAAACTGCAATACCATGCACTTCCTTTTGCCATATCTCATCTGCCACTTCTTTGCCCATTCTTTGAACCTGTCTCAAGACCTTCTGCAAACTCCCTGTTTCCCCAACACTAGTTCATCCCTCCACCTATCTTTGTATAATTAGCAAACCTGGTCACAAAGCCGTCAGTTCCTTCATCCAAGTCATTAACATGTAACCTGAAAAGTAGTAGACCTAACACTGACCTCTTTGGAAGACTAGTCACTGGCAGCCAGCCAATAAAAGCCCCTTTATTCACTCTATGCCTTATGTCACTCAGCTAATCGTCTATCCCTGAACCATGAGCTTGCATTTTCTTTAGAAGCCTCAAGTGCATCACCCTGTTAAAGGCTTTATGAACAATATGCACTGACTCTCCTTTTGTCTGTCCTGCATGTTACTTTTTCCACCAGATTTGTCTCTTCTGAAAGAACCCATGTTGACTTTGGCCGATTTTTGTCATGTGTTTCTAAAAACCCCAAAACATACTGGTCTCTAAAATCTTACCAACCACTGATGTCAGGGGTAGATACCCGGTCTTTTTGCCTCTCTCCCTAAAGACATTCACAATTTTCCAGTCCTCTTGAACAATTTCTGTCTCTAGTAATTCTTGAAAGATTGCTACTAATGTATCTACAATCTCTTCAACTATCTCTTTCAGAACTCTGGGGTGCATTTCATTTGGTCCAGGTGACTACCCACCTTCAGCCTCCCAAGTATCTTCTCCTTAGTAATGGCAACTACATTTCTGCCCCCAACTCTCGAATATTTGGCACATCACTGGTGTCTTTTACAATGAAGATTGATGCAAAATACCTATTCAGTTCATCTGCTATTTCTTGGTTCCCAATTACCATTTTCCCAGCAGTCCAATATCCATTCTTGCCTCTTTTACTGTACATGGATTTTAAAAACTTTTGGTATCCTCTATATTATTGGCTAGCTTACCTTCATAATTCATATTTTCTCCCCTTGTTGCTTTTTTTAGTAGCTTTGTGTTGTTTTTTTAAATGCTTCTCAATCCTTCAGCTTCCTGTTTTTAGCAGCAGCAGTTTTCCTCTCTTTTGTTAGCTACAGTTGCCTCATCTTCCCTTTAGAATGCTTCTTCTGAAGGATGAAATGATCCTGTGTCTTGATTACTCTCAGAAAGCCCTGCCATTACTGTCCTATCATCCCTGCAATCAACTTTGGACAGTTTCTCTCTCTCTCGCCCTTGTAGTTTTACCTTTACTCAACACATCTTATTTTAGCTTGCCCATCTCCAACTGCAGTTAATTCTTTCATACAGTGATCACTGCTTCCTGAAGGTTCTTTTACTTTAAGATCCCTCGTTAAATCTGGCTCATTGCACAGTGCCAATCCAGAATTGCCTTTTCCCTAGTGGGCTTGATCACAAGCTGCTATCCAAGGTCATCTCATAGTATTACACAAACTCCTCTTGGGATCCAGCGCCAATCCAATTCTCTCAAAAGCCCCTTTTTATTTTAGTCTCAATAAAAGGTCCTGATCTGAAATGTTAACTGATCATTTTGGTCTGTGGATGCTGCCTGACCTGCTGTTCCTCCAGCAGCTCATTGCTTGGATGAATACAGGGTTGGAATCTGGAGTGCGAAGGAGGCAGGTTCATTGTGGCCCTCCAAGGGGAGCTGGATAAATAGGAGGAGGAAACTTACCTATGGAAGATGGGGGTTGTTGCAGGTGAGAAATGGAGCTAGAGCATCCCTCTTGGAGAGAACAAGTGCAGACAACTGGACAAATGGCTTACTAATTCAATACTGTAATCACGCAGAGACTAATTTGATAGCACTGACAAAATTCGAACACACTGGTCCAAATGGACTCCCCAGGGTCTGGTCCAAATGGACTTTCATGCTTTAATTTCCAACACTTGGGACTATTTAATGCTGGGTCTGTCAGTAGAATATAAATAAAATCTTCTATTTCAGGAAGAGTATAAGACATTGCGAAAACAAATGGAAGAGAGGATAGAGGAAGCAGAGCAGAAACTGAGGAATGTACGATTGATGCTTCAGGAAAAAATGACCCAGCTTAAGGAACAGGTGGGTGATTGGGACAGCTGTACATTTAACATTTAAATGAAATGCAGTCATGATCTTTGGGGAAGTGCAACAGGAATAAACTTAAGATAAAGCACATATTGACTTTTGTATGTGAAGTGAATCAACATTACATAGGTTTCATTTTTTTTTTAAAGACCAGCATTTATAGAAAAAAGTTAATTTATCCTGTGAAATGCTCTCATCCTTGCTATAGCTTTTGGGTAGTTGAGGCTAAAGTTGCAATTTTTGCCTGTGAGTAGTCTGTCTACTTAACATTTTAAATCTATGTACTGTATTTCAGGATGTAATTGACTGTGCAGCCAAGATGTCTCTGCAGCAGGTTCCAGTATCTTTATTTGCCTGGTTTGGGTTGTTGTTGAGACAGGGGCTGCTGACCTCCATCAGAATCCAGCAATGCCTCAATGTTAAAATGTTCATTCTCAATTTTAAAATGATTGTATAATTTCACCTGTCTCCATCTCCAGTGCCCAACTTTGCAAACTGTCTTTACTCTTTCACTTCTAGTTTTACAGAAGTGGTGGTGAGTACTTGCCTTGAAAATCCAGCTTTCCTTCCCCAAATCTCCTAATTTAATCCCTCTCTTTGGTTGGGTTTTATTGTTTCCTGTTCCAAATATGCGTGGTTTAGTGTCAGTATAATCTGATGATGCTCCTATCGAACATTTTACCCAAAGGAACATTTCTATCAAAAATTGTTTAATTGCACAAAAATGTTTTGCTTCTCACTTGCAGTTTGCCAAGAATACCAAGTCTGACCTGCTGCTAAAGGACCTCTATGTGGAGAATGCGCAGCTGATGAAAGCACTGCAGATTACTGAACAGCGGCAGAAAGGCGCTGAGAAGAAGAACTACATGTTGGATGAAAAAATTGCAGCTTTGAACAGCCTGCTGAGGAAAATTGCTCCAGCATCTCTCTCCTAATTCTGAATGTTCCAGCTCCAATTGCATTTTTCAAATGTTATCCCTTCAGCACTTTTACCAACCTTCACCTTCATGTCATTGTCTCTGGTAGGTTAGAATCAAAGTTGCCCAACTGAAAAAATTATTCATACTCTCAAAGTTTGCAGTGGGAGAATGTTGCCTTGTGAGGAAGTTTTCTTTTCTCTCCATCCTACAGACTCTTATCAAAGGGGAAACTAAAACAAATCCTCCCATACATTGAATAGGAGGGGTCGATAAAACCTGCTTTCTGCTGGCAGAGAGACTACCATGACTGCCTAAAAAATTGCAGTGATGAAACAATCGACCTCTGTACTAAATTGTTGGACATCCAAATTGTGGGCACTTTCTCTAGTGCTGCATAGGTCATGTGTTTTCATGTACTGATCATCCCCGATCTAACTCATGAGATTCCTTTCCCAAACATGGGAAGAATGCCAGACAGCAGCTTTGATGTGGCTGAATAAAGTTTTCCCTGTTTAAAATGGTATTGGAAATTAAAGGACATAGCTGTGAATTACAGCTTGTATACTTTTAAGGCACTAATTAAGTCAAGAATTTCAGAATCAAAATAACTAACTGAAAAGTGGAAGATTTTTATCTACAATGGAGTTTTCTGCTTTTCCTTGATAATGTCCTTGCCAAGACCGCATGCAATTCCTCATCAGGCTTGCTGCTCTTTTGACCCACGTGGTTTTCATCTCGTTTTGGGCCTTGCAGTTTGGTCCCAGCCAGGATTTTTTGCCATGTTCAGTGGTTTTCCTTCTATATCCTGTGTTCTATTCTCACCACCGTGCAGTGGTACTATTGTCCCTTTTTCTCTTTATTCCAGAGCTTAATCTATTACTGTTTCAAATTTTCAATGTTCCAGAATTCTTGTCTTGATGTTCCCATTAATGCAACCCATCTCCCACAAGGGGTCTCAAACTTTCCTGACTCCAGGCTACCACCCCACTCCATCCTCCTTCAGTGGGGGTCTAACCTGTGAACTGGGGTCTCTTTTCCATCAGGGAACTCCTCTTACCTGGCCTCTTCCTCCTGGAGGGTCTCTCTCTCTCCTCACCAGCATCCCAACAGAGGTTTCCCTCTCCTGCCAGTTCCAGTTTCCTGGGGTTGGGGAGACTTCTCTCTTTCTCCATTTGCCTCCTGCTGATCCTATGCCCAACATTACTCTGACCCTTGTCCCTCCCTTCCTCCCCCACTTCAATATCTCCTTTTGCTACTTGATCGACTGAGTTTCAGGAAATTTTCTGTTCAGTTTGGAATTTTGTATGGCTCATTTTGTTCTAAAGAGCAAGAAAGTCCAAGTTGCATTGGGAGAAATTGTCAGTCTCAGTGACTTGACATTGGTTACATGTATTGTGCCCCAGGAGCCAGATCCCCTCAAGGTTGCATGCAATCTGTTCTAATCCAATTCTGCTGCTATTTTGAACTTTAAAGCAGTTATCATCTGAAAACTCATTGTTCCTATTAATGGAAATTGTAGAGATGCAAAATGTATAAATGCTGACTGTGTACAGAAATTTTTAAAAAAAGATTCTATAACATATGAAAAAGTGAGTTTATGAAATCCAAGAATGTCAATGTACATTATTTATTATAAGGATTAAAATCTAATCTTTATTTCAAGATATAAATATAGCTTTTCCAGTAGAGAGATCAAACAATTTCATTCTCCCTCTCCCAAACATTTTCTTCCAAGTATGTCCAGTGGTAGTGGAACACAGTAGGGAGAAAAATATATTTCCCACATTTCAGGCTTTTGCTAATATACAAACCTCTTGGAAATGATCTGGAGATTCTAATTACCAAAATGAATTTAACTGAAGCTACAAAGGCTTTTTCCTCACAGCAAATTTTAAGATACAGAAAACATGCTAAAGGGACAGAAAGCAATCTGTAGTCAGCTGCAGGTCTTAGGATAACACATGTTCCAGAATTCCATGGCGAATTAACTGTTCACACTTCCACCTGGGCATAAAATGCTGAAAGAAAAATACATTTTAGAATTTTCTTGGTGCATAGTAGAAAAAAGAAAATTGGAAATCAAGGGCAGTTGGACTACAGCTATATAAAACGCCAGTCGCTGGAATTTCCTCCAAAAACCACATCAGAACCTTGCAATGTGCAAGGATCTTTCATCTCCAAATTGCACTTCCTGCTAATTTAGTTATGTCTGAAATGCAGCTCCATCAAGTATGACAACAGTAGACATTCAATATTAAAACATTAAGTTTTAGGGAATGAGCAAAAAAGTCTAGTTGACACTCATCCCAGTAAATAGCAAAGGGAGATGATACAATATGGAGTTAAACTGCAGAAGTTTGCAGCAATGAAACACATTGAATAGCTTGCAGTTTAAAGCCAGTTTTTGATAACCGTAGCTCATTATTTCTGTAACTACAGGATGGAAAGATTGAATTAATCTTCAAGGCTTTTAATGAGTTCTCAAGCTAGGCTGCTTTGGGGATCCAAGGGCGAGTGACAAATTGGAATTGTTGCAGGACAGAGAGTCATGCTGACATGCTGTGTTTGAAATTAGTTGCACCAGTATGGCTTCTTCTCAGCCATTGCCTTTTGTAGCACACATCAGTGAAGTGTAGGGACGCAACAAATTGTACATGGTACAAAAATTGGCCATTAGGAAAGCTTTAGACTGCAAGATAGACAAATGGAATTTCATCTGGAAAATGGAAAAGTGCAAAGGTACAATATACTATGTGGATGGATAGTGAGAGGCATGCAAGAGGTGAACTTATACTTAAAGGGAGCAAGTAGTGCAAACAATTTTTTTTGCAGAGATGGAAATTTTTCTAGAACTGTAAATAACATTAGTTACACAACAGCTTAAAGACTAGGTTAATTTGTGCCTCCTTCATGCAGGAAAGATGCAATTACACTGGAAATTGTGGAAATTGGATAAAGAGCAAGGACCCATTTTCATTGCCAGCTGGTTAGAAACATATACTTGAAGTAGTTGGAGGGAGATGAGCAAACAAATAGAAGTAGAAACCCTCATTATATTAAAGCAGATCTAGAATGTCAACATGGGGTTGTGACCTGAAAGATGAGAGCTGGAAGGTGAGATTAGCTAGGGTGGTTCTTTTGCTTACCCGAGAGATAATGCATCAAAAAGGCCTCCTCCTGTTCATTAGATTTTCCCAAAAAAATCTTTAAAGTCCATATAACTCTGAAATTACTCCAGAGCAAAATCCCAGGTCTGCTTCAATATGAGGAGAGCCTCTGTTTCCACTGCTCTTCTAGCAGTGCAAGTTTAGGATTCTATTGCCCACTGGGTGGGAAAAAAAATTCTAGTCTTTCTTCCAAATCCTTCATCCAATTACTTTTGACCAACTGGTAAGGAAAATGGATCCTTGTTTATCTAATTCCTCCAACACCACCATAATTTCTCTTGTAATCATGTGGAGAGCAGAGTCATATCTGGTGGGCTAGTGAATCTTGATGCAGAAAAGCCTCCCTTCAATTTGAATCTCTCAATATTTAAGTGAGGTGTTAGTGCTAGAAATGTTTAATTTTCTCACGCCTGCTCAGGGAAGAGTTCATGCTCCTCTATTTTGCTTGAATACATGATTCTCATGGCTCTTAGCATTTACCTTCAATGTTTTATGCTCAGACTTTTTACTCCAATTGCATTTTGTGGAGAAAAAAAAGACTAAGATTCTTACCTGGCTATTTTTTTTCAGCAGTAGTGTTGTTCCATCATCGATTTCAAATTCACCATAATCTTTCAAACACCTCACCTATAAAGAAAGATTTTAAAACAACAGTATAACATATTGGTCTTATAAATCTGCTTCCACGTAGCAAAACCAAGGAAACCGCAGGAACAATTACCAAACAAAAGTGTACTTCAAGCCACATTAAAAAATGAACCAAGTGGGACAAATTAAAATGATGAGTTTGTCATACACACAAGTTCAACATATATATGCATGGAAATTCTTCCTTGGAGTGACTAAACAGTTACTTTTATTTAAAAAATTGCAACATATTAAATTACCCAAGTAAGGAAAGAGAAAAAGAGATAAAAATGCAGTACAGTTTGTACATGGAAAAAAAAATGGTGTTTCAATAGTGCAGCAGGTGTTTTGGGGTGAGAGAATGAAGATTTAAGGAGATAATTTTGAAGCCCTGGGATCCAAGCTGAAAGTTCCTCCATCAAGGCTAATAGTGAAGAAAAATGAGGATGTCTGAGGAACTGGAGGAATAGCAATTCAGGTGGTCATAGAACTGGAAAGGGTTAAACAGATGGGAACCAGCGAGGTCATGGATGGCCAGCAAGAGCAGAGTCAATGGGTGTTTGCCACATAATTCTGGATGCATTCATGGTCCTGGTTTATTTCAGTCAATAGCTCCCCGAATCATTTAATGAGTGAAATTATAACCAAGTATCCTGATACAGACAGCTGACAAAGGCAATGTGCAATCAATGCTTAGCAAGCCAAAATAAAGAGACACTGCCATGAAGAATATCTCAAATAGACAGGATGGTGAATCAATGGCAAGGAGATTCAAGATGATTGAAGACCAGGGTTAGAACATGTTTACAGCAAGATATATTGCAGTGTCTATATAAAAAGTTGATGTTTCATATTGTATGCCCTTGGTAAATACAGGAAAGAGAAAAAAGTGTTATGCCACTGAGAAAGGGTTGGGGGGGGGGGGGGGGGGTGGTGAGAGATCTGGAGCGAAAAAGATGGTGATGAAATCAGCTTTTTGAGTGCAGTTAGGGATGTGTTGATAATCTATTAAGGAGGATCTGTGTGTATTGAGAAACATTAAGGCTGGCAAGTCCCCAGAACATAGATCCCAAGATTCTGAGGGAGGCAAGGGAGAAGATTGCTGGGCCAATGATGTGGCTCTGAACAAAAACAACAAGGAAATTGTAGACTAGTGAGCCTTAAATTATTGGAGAAGATATTTGGACACAATTTATTCTAATTTGGAATAATTTGTTGAGTGCAGGTCCTGTTAAAAAAACTTGTGTAACAGCAGTATAAAACATTGGTTAGCCTACATTTGGAGTACCGAGGGCAGTTCAAGAATAATGTGCAGCGCAAACTTCACTCCACTGAGCAGTCATGACCCCTGCTATCCTAATTGTTTACTGACAACACCGCAGAAGACACCTCAAATCACAGACATGCCACCATTACAAAATTCCTCTCAATCCATTGGCAGAAAACCAATCCCAGCACCCTCTCTCTCTCCCAGCTGCAAGAATGTCATCACACCCAACCATCTGAGGTGTTTCTACTTGCATCCAAAAAGAAACACTCCAAATTTTGTCATTGCAGAAGAAAACACTTTCTTAGAAGTCTCCCAGAAATGTTATATGATAGGAATGCTTGGCCTATGACTGCTTAAAACAGGAGTATCTAGGAAGGCCCCAAAGGCTTCAAGTACTCACAAAGGAACACAAAGGCGCAAATGGGGAAGGAGTGCTCTGCATCGTTGAATATGCCACCGGCTCACCCTTTCAAACCCACTTGTAGCAGAGTCTGCAGATTCTCCAAAGGACTCCCCAGCCACTTCCAAACCCAAAGAACTTCAGCAGAAGCAAGTTATTCTTGATCACAAGGGTCTGTCTCAGATGGCCACTGAGAGTGGGCACCAGCAACACAGAACTATTTTTAAAAAAAATAACCTGTACTACTGTAAAACTTAAAATATGATGAGAAAATGGATTATCGGAGATACCATTAAGGGTTGAATTGCAACAGTCAACATGGAGGCCAGACTAAAAACATTTTTGTGTTTTGGGGAATGTGGTATCAAGAATGACATTCAAATGGGCAAAAATTAAATCTGTAGATTTTCCATTGATTCCTTAAAAAATTTTCATTCATTGTTTTATTTTTAGTACAAAACATATCTGTGTTTAGAGGGGTAGTGGAAACAGAGTGACCTTTAAGAGGCACTTAGCCACGCACATGAACATTAGGAATGGAGTGATGAGAGGCACGTATACAGTATGTGAATCATTTAATTTGGCACCAGGGTCAGTATAGATAATATGGACCAAAGGGCTTGTTCCGGTGTTTTATTTTAAGTTCATCAAATAGGTTTTTTTCCCAAGGATTCAATGGACCAACTTCATATAATCCTCCATCATGCCTCACACACGCAATGATTGTTCCACTACTGGTTATAGTACCTACCTCAATAAACAGGCTTTTTGGTGGTTTCATATCTTGAGTTATGTCCAGCCCTTCATCTCCTCCAATGGTTCTCATGTAGGTGGCAAGTGACTTTTTGTACTGGTTGAACCACTCTGTCTGTAGGGAAAAAGAAAACAAATTTAAACATTTATGAAAAAACATCATTCGTAGTAGCACAGAGCAGAAAGCTAGAGGACAACATTCCACAAAGTGAATCCTTTGCATCACGAATATACCCAATCTTAAATATGGAAATGAAGGGTGGGTAAAAGGCAAGAATTTGGGGAAGAGGGAAGAAGTGAGTATGAGGAGAGTTGAAGGGACATGGACAGATCCAGGAAAAGTGGCAGAATTCAATGCTCTGTCAACCCAAGGATCAATAAAAATTAAAAAACCACATGACTACAATAATTTGGTGTAGATTAGCAATAGGATGAGTTTTGGAGAAATGTGCAGGGTTCCAGAACATATACATGGAAGATTCAGTGGCAGAACATTTGACAACATAGACGTGATTGTTGATGTTCTTCAGATGAGAGAGCTTGTAAATAGTTTAGTTCAGCCACCAGTCGGGTCACATTCTTCTCATACTTTTCCTGCATACAACGATATTCCAATTGTCAAGGGCACGGCAGCTCCCATCAATCTTGTTAATTTCCCATGTACCCTATTATCTCACATGTCCATCCCCCCCCCCACTTATTCTCCTGCAGCTTGGCTACAATCTGACTAATTCACACAAGCCAAGAAACTTAACAGGTAGGTATACAGGAGCCAGAACATGAGAAAAAGGAGTAGGCCATCAAGCCTGCTCTGCCATTCAATAAGATCATGGCTGATATGATCATTGACTCAACTTCACCTACCTCCCTTTTCCCCATACCCTTCATTTTATTTTAAATGTAAAAATCTATCTAACTGAACCTTAAATAGGTTTAATGAAGTAGCCTCAACTGCTTCCCTGGGCAGAGATTTCCACAGATTCACTACTCTCTGGGGAAAATGTTTTTACTCCCCTGAACCTTGAGGCTGTGTCCCCTAGTTCTGGTCTCGCCTACCAGTGTAAACAATTTTCCTGCATCCATCTTATCTATCCCTTTCATAATTTATGTTTCTACAAGACCTCTCATTCTTCTGAATTCAAATGAGTATAATTCCAGATGATTTAGTTTCTCCTTGTAGGTCAACCCCCTCATCTCCAGGATCAACCTGGCAAACCTCCTCTGGACTGCCTCCAAGGCCAATAATATCCCTTAAGTCTGGGGACCAGAACTGTACACAGTTCTCCAGTTGCAGCCTCACCAGTACCATGTCAAATTGTAGCATGATCTCCCTGCTCTTGAATTCAATCCCTGTTGTACCTGCGATTCATGCACAAGCACTCCCAAGTCCTTCAGCTCTACAGCATGCTGCAGTTTTTCACCATTTAAATAATCTGCTCTTCGGGAGGGAATCACGTGATGGAGTAGTGGCCTGTAGGAGAATACCAGCCCTCTCCAGAAGAGGAAAGAAAGCAAAGAAAAAGCAAAGCCCCAGACACACAAATCGCAACAAATAAAAAATAAAGGTGTAGAGAAAATGGCACCTAAAGAAAGAAAAACCAAAAACGGGAAAAAGGAAGAAAGATGCAGGAAGAGAAAAGTGAAGGCCTTACCTTCACGAAAAAGCAGGGATCCGCCGTGGAAAGAGGAGCCAACTCCCCGAGGTTGGTTGAGACCGTGCAGGGTCGCGACCCACCGACCGCGGGACTTCAAAAATGGCTCACGGAGCCAAACACAGATGCGCATGACGAACACCAACGGGAGGGGGGACCAGCTGTGGAGTTAAACTCCACAGCACGAACAGCTGAGAGATGCCCGACAGCAGGGCTCCCAGCTGGAAGATAAAGAAAGCAACGGGAAAGGGAGAGGCGAGACAAAAAAGGAAACAAGAGACACAACAGATAACCAGCCCAGAAGAGGAACAACATCAAGAAATCATGGAAAAAAAATATCCAACAAACTGAGACAAGCAACTCAACAAGAAAGTCAAAAGAGACAGATACAAGGAAGAGAAATAGAAGACACAAACTCAAGAGCAGACACAGAAGAAGAAGAACACCAAGCTCTGCACAGAGGAATAGGAGGTAAAATGAATGGACACTACATAGATAATTTTTTTTTAAAGAACAAATGAAAGCATTAAAATGGTTGACACTAAAATTTAGTGAATAGAAAAATGAAAAGTACAGAAGAAAAAGTGAGTAGAATAGAGCTGGTCATAACAGATGTAGGGAAAGGATTAGAAAATGTGGAAGAACGTGTAATGGCAGTAGAAATGAAAGTGAATGACAAAAAGAAAATTGGAAGAAAGTGATAAAAAAGTTAAAGAAACACAGGAGTTGTTAGCTCAGAAGATGGATATAACGGAAAACTATAGTAGGTGAAACATTATAAAGAAAGTGGGCCTTAAGGAAGATGAAGGCGGCAAAGATATGAAAGAATTTATAAAAGAATGGATCCCAAAAGTCCTGGGAATGCCAGAAATGCAGGAAGGATTGGAAATAGAAAGGGCACACAGAACATTAACCCCAAAACCACAGTCACAACAAAAACTAAGATCTGTTTTAGTAAAATTTCTGAGATACATGACAAGAGAAAATATATTGGAGAAGGCAATGAAGAGAAAACAAGAAACCACTGGAGTACAAAGGTCAAAAAAAAAATTTTTCTACCCAGACAAGTTTTAAGCTCCTAAAGAAGAGGAATGCAGCAAAATCGATCCTATGGAAAAAAAGACTATAAATTTATGTTAAGATTTCCAGCAGTGCTTAAAATAGTTATCCCGGGGCAGCAAAACAGACTGTTTTCGGATCTGGAGAAAGCACGAGAATTTGCAGAATGCCTGCAAGACAGAAAGAGAGATGAAGAGATGTAACAAGAACAATGACAAACTACATATAAAGATGTAAAAATAATGTACAAGAAAGAATTAAAAGAGGGAAAAGGGAAGTAAGGGAGAAGGGGGGCTAAAAAAAAGGAGGGGTTAAAAAAAATAAGAGGAGGAACTTTGTTGTAATGTGAAGATAAAAATCTTTTCTGGAGGGGGTTGGGTAGGAGAGAATAACAGTCACTGCGAAATCAGTTGACGCTTGCGAACAAGTTCGCAGTCCAAATGGAGAGGGGAGTTGTGGTTGCCTGTCAAGGGACAAGGGGTGACTCAGAGAGGGGGGAATACTTGGGGTTAAGGGAATTTTAGATGTGGGAATGATTGAAATATTTTATGTTTTCGAAGTGTCATACGGTGCATTAAAAAAAAACTGAGAAATGAAAATGGGGAAAGTTGGTGGTGAGGAAGCGGAAATGAGCTGTAAACAGAGTATGAGATGGCCATGTTGAACTATATGACTATAAATATTAACGTAATACATAACCAAATAAACAGGAAGAGGCTGTTAAATTTGCTGAAAAAATAGATATAGCATTCGTGCAGGAAACGCATCTAACTGAAGTGGAACATAATAAATTAAGGAGAGACTGGGTAGGGCACGTAACGGCAGCATCATATAATTCAAAAGCCAGAGGTGTAGCTATATTAATCAATAAAAATGTACCAATCAAAATAGAGGAGGAAATAATAGATCCAGCAGGGAGGTATGTAATGATAAAAGTGTCAGATATAGTCAGAGCTCTGGAATTTGGTCAATAGATATGCACCTAATGAAGAGGATCAAAAATTTATGCAAAAGATTTTTTTTGAAGATTGTAGACACGCAGTGGAATATATTGATAGGAGGGGACTTTAACCTTAATTTGGATTCAAAGATGGATAAAACTGGACAAAAGACTAGCAGAAAGAACAAAATAGCCAAATTTATGGTTAAATCAATGCAGGAAATGCAACTTTTGGATATATGGAGGAGACAACACCCAAGGGAGAAGGAATACTCATATTATTCGAGTAGACATAAAACATACTCAAGGATTGACCTGTTCCAGTTGTCAGCCCATATCCAAGGGAGAGTTAGGAAAAAGGAATATAAAGCTAGATTGTTATCTGATCACTCACCCCTGTTATTAGCAATAGAACTGGGGGACATCCCACCAAGAACATAGAAATGGAGATTAAACTTCATGCTACTTAAAAGACAAAATTTTAGAGAATTTATTGAGCGCCAAATTAAAATGTATTTTGAAATAAATACAGAATCAGTGAAAGACAAATTTATATTATGGGATGCAATGAAAGCCTTCTTCAGAGGGCAGATAATAAGTTATGTAACTAAGATGAAAAGGGACTACAATCGGGAAATAGAACAGATGGAAAGGGAAATAGTACGTACAGAAAAAGAACTAGCAACAAGATACAAAAAATACGAAACATTACAAACGTACAAGGTGGAGAAGAACATAATGAAAATAAAGCAAAAGTATTAGGAACTGGGAGAAAAAACAGATCAAATATTAGCATGGCAACTTAAAACAGAACAAGCTAAAAGAACGGTATTGGCATCAAGGAAAAAGGACAAACAAATTACAGAAAACCCAACAGAGATCAATGAAAACTTTAAGAAATTATATGAGCAATTATACCAAACTGAGAACGAAGGGAAAGACGACAAAATAGATGAGTTTTTAAGCTAAAATTGAACTACCAAAATTGCAAGAAGAGGAGCAAAACAAATTGATAAAACCATTTAAAATAGAGGAGATACAAGATGTATTAAAAAAGCTACCGAACAATAAAACGCCTGGGGAGTACGGACTCCCAATAGAATTCTATAAAACATTTAAAGAGTTACTAATTCCTCCTCTCCTTATTAGGATGTCCACCATCTCCCTCACTGTTCGCTTTAGCAATAGAACCACTGGCAGAACTGATAAGAACAGAAAATAAAAGGGGAAAAAATAAAAGAGGTAATATAAAAATCAGTCTATTTGCAGATGACATCATAGTATATCTAACAGAACCAGAATTATCAATAAAAAAAATTACATAAGAAATTAAAGGAATATGGAGAAATATCAGGGTATAAGATCAATGCAAATAAAAGTGAAGTGATGCCAATGAATAATGTGGATCTCACAGAGTTTAAAAAAAGAGTCTCCATTTAAATGGCAAACACAAGCAATCCGATACCTAGATATTAGACTAGATAATAATCTAGGCCATCTATACAAATTATCAGACATTAATGAAGAAAATACAAGATGACTTAGAACATTGGAAAGATTTACCATTAACACTGATAGGAAGGGTTCATTGCATTAAAATGAATATCTTCCCAAGGATACAATACCTATTTCAATTGTTACCAATTCCCTTAAAAGAGAAATTCTTCAATGAACTAAAGAGAATAATAAGGAAATTCTTATGGAAAGGGGGGAAACCGAGGATAGCGCTCGATAAATTAACAGAATGGTACAAACAAGGTGGTTTGCAGCTACCAAACTTTAAGAATTATTATAGAGCAGCACAATTAAGATATCTATCAGATTTTTTATCAAACAAGAGAAAAACCTGATTGGACCAGGATAGAGCTAGATAAAATAGGGGAGAAGGTACCAGAACATATATTTTATAAGTGGGATGAAAAACTGCTGCAATATAGAAGTTCACCAGTATTGCACCATCTGCTCAACATTTGGAAGATTCACGTCGAAAGGAAAAAAAACAAATTACCAACTTCCAAAATTACTATCAACACAAAATCAACGAATCCCTTTCACGATAACCTTTCCTTCAGAGAATGGGAGAGTAAATGGATTAAAAGAATAGAAAATTGCTTTTTGGGAAATAATTTATTATCATTTGAACAAATGAAGTACAAATATGGAATAACTCACGGTACAATGTTTGGATTCCACCAACTGAAAACCTACTTAAAGGACAAACTGGGAAGCAGACTGAAGTTACCAGAAGGAAGCAGGTTTGAATAGGTGATTACAGACACAATGATAATTAAAAGATTTATAACAAACATGTACATCAAGCTGCAAGAGAAAGAAAATGATGAAATAAGCTGTAAACCCAAACAAAAGTGGGAAAAAGATTTAAACATAAAGATAAAGAATGAAACATGGGAAAAACTATGCTCCGGAACTATGAGAAATACAATAAACATGAGGTTACGCATGATACAATACAATTGGTTACACAGGCTATATATCATGCCCCAAAAGTTAAGTAAATGGGACCCAACAGTATCAGATAGATGTTTTTGCTGGAAGAAGGAAATGGGAACAACAGTACATGCAATTTGGGCATGCAAGAAAGTGGAAAAGTTTTGGGAAGATCTAAATCAGGTATTAGATAAAATCATAAAAACCTACATACCAAAAAATCCAGAGATTTTTCTTCTAAGTAATATAAGTTAAGAATTAGGCCTCCAACTGGATGAAGCGCAAAAAAGATTTATTATGATAGCCTTAGCTGTAGCAAAAAAATGTATAATGTCAACCTGGAAATCATAAGAGAGCCTGAGAGTACACCAATGGTACATGGAAATGAATAAATGTATTCCATTGGAAAAAATAACATAATTTAAAAAATAAAGTCAGATTATTTGAACAAATTTGGGAACCGTACATGGAACATAACAGAGAGGGGAGAGGAGTCACTTGATGGAGTAGTGGCCAGTCAGGGAACTCCAGCCCTCTCCGGAAAAGTTAAAAAAAAAACACAGAAAACACAAAGGCACAAACAGAAAAATTAAAATAAAGTGAAAGTAAAGGTGGGAAGAAAATGGCAGCGAAGAAAGAAAATTCGAAAGCAACGGGAAGAGAAGAAGAAAAGACATCGGAAGAAGAAGGTGAAGGCCTTACATGTCCAAGGAGGCCCGCTGTGGAGAGAGAAGCCCGCTCCCTCAGGTCAGTCGAAGTCCCAAGCTCGGGACTACAAAAATGGCACGCGGAGCCAAGCAAAAGTGCACAACCGCGCATGCGCAAGACAAAAAAAAAAACACTGACGAGAGGGGGGACCAGCTGAGGAGTCGATCTCCACAGCTGAGAATGACAGCCACAGCACAGCAGCAAGAAGAGAACATAGAAAACAACAAGAGAGTAAAAAGAAATCAAGGAAACAACAGATGACCAACCCAGAGGAAGAAGAACATAGAGAAATGGAAGAAGGGAAAGGCAAGACAATGGATATTTTTTTTTAAAGAATATATGGAATCAGTAAAAGAATGGCAATTACAAGAATTTAGTGAAATAAAAGAAGAATTAAAAGTGCAGAAGAAAAAATGAATAGAATAGAGATGGTCATGTCAGATATAGGAAAAAGAGTGGACAAGGTGGAAGAACGAGAAACAGCCATAGAAATGGAAGTAGAGGATTTAAAAAAGAAATTAGAAGAATCTAATAAAAAAGTTAAAGAGACACAAGAGCTGTTAGCTCAGAAGATAGATATAATGGAAAATTATAATAGAAGAAACAATATAAAGATAGTGGGCCTTAAGGAAGATGAAGAAGGCAAGAATATGAGAGAATTTATAAAAGATTGGATCCCCAGGATCCTAGGAAGACCAGAATTACAGGAAGAAATGGAAATAGAAAGGGCACATAGAACATTAGCCCCGAAACCACAGCCACAACAAAAACCAAGATCCATTTTAGTAAAATTCCTAAGATATACAAGATAAAATATATTGGAGAAGCAATGAAGAAAATAAGAGAAGACAAAAAGCCACTGGAATACAAAAGTCAAAACATTTTTTTCTATCCAGACATAAGTTTTGAACTCCTGAAGAAGAGAAAGGAGTTTAATACAGCAAAAGCGATCCTATGGAAAAAATATATAAATTTCTGCTAAAGTACCCAGCGGTACTTAAAATAATTATTCCAGGGCAGCAAAACAGACTATTCTCGGCTCCGGAGGAAGCACGAAAATTTGCAGAACAACTACAAGACAGATAGAGAGATGAAGACATGTAACGAGAGCAAAAATGACCAGGAACTATATGTATGTGTGTATATGGGTGTGTGTATATATATAAATAATATATATATGTGTGTGCGTGTATGCGTATTTAAAGGAAAATATATAGAGTATAGATAAGAATTAATAAGGGAAAGAAAGGGAAAAAAGGAAGTAAGGAGGGAATTAAGAGAGTGACCTTTGTTGTATATGAAAATTAGAATCTTTTCTGGGGGGGTGGGGGGCTGGGTGGGGAGGAGTTACAGTCACTGCAAAATCAGTTTGACGCTTGCGAGTGAATTCGCAAATCCAAATGGAGAGGGGAGATGTGGTTGCCCGACAAGGGATAAAAGGCAACTCAGGAAGGGGAGGGGATAGTGGGGTTAAAGAAATTTTAGATAGGAGAATAAGGGAAATGTTTGATGTTTTAGAAATGTTGTCTTATAAAGTGTTCAAAACAAGAAAGCTGAAATGGATAAGAAGGAAAGGTGATGAGGAAACAGAAAGGAAAGATAAACAAAGTATGAAATGGCTATGTTGAACTATATGACTTTAAATATTAACGGAATACATAACCAAATTAAAAGGAAGAAACTGCTAAATTTACTGAAAAAAATAAAAAATTGATATAGCATTCGTGCAAGAAACACATTTAACTGAAATGGAGCACAAGAAATTAAAGAGAGATTGGATAGGACATGTAACAGCAGCGTCATATAATTCAAAAGCTAGAGGAGTAGCTATATTAATCAGTAAAAATGTACCAATTAAAATACAAGAGGAAATAATAGATCCAGCAGGGAGATATGTAATGATAAAATGTCAGATATATTCAGAGCTTTGGAATTTATTCAATGTATATTCACCTAATAAAGAAGATCAAAAATTTATGCAAGATATTTTTTTGAAGACAGCAGACATGCAAGGGAACATACTAATAAGACGGGATTTCAACCTTAATTTGAATTCAAACATGGATAAAACTGGGAAAAAAATTAACAGAAAGAACAAAGTAACCAAATTTATAATTAAATCAATGCAAGAAATGCATATATGGAGGAAACAACACCCAAAGGAAAAGGAATATTCATATTATTCGGGTAGACATAAAACATACTCAAGAATAGACCTATTCCTGTTATCAGCTCGCATGCAAGACAGAGTTAGAAAAACAGAATATAAAGCTAGAATATTATCAGACCACTCACCCCTGACATTGACAATAGAGTTAGAGGACATCCCTCCAAGAATGTATAGATGGAGATTAAACTCCATGCTACTTAAAAGGCAGGATTTTAGAGAATTCATTGAAAGACAAATTAAAATGTACTTGGAAATAAATACGGAATCAGTGAAAGATGAGTTTATATTATGGGATGCAATGAAAGCATTCTTCAGAGGTCAAATAATAAGTTATGTAACCAAGATGAAGAAGGACTACAATCAGGAAACAGAGCAGTTGGAAAGGGAAATAGCAAATATAGAAAAAGAATTACCAATGAAGGAAGACACAACTAAAAGAAAAGAATTGGCAGATAAAAAAATAAAATATGAAACACTACAAACATATAAGGTGGAGAAGAACATAATGAAGACAAAACAGAAATATTATGAACTAGGAGAAAAAACGCACAAAATTCTAGCATGGCAGCTTAAGAGAGAACAAACTAAGAGAATGGTATTGGCATCAAGGAAAAAAGACAAACAAATCACATATAATCCAACGGAGATTAATGAAAACTTCAGAGAATTCTATGAACAATTATACCAAACTGAAAACGAAGGGAAAGAAGACAAAAAAGATGAATTTTTAACTAAAATTGAACTACCGAAATTACAAATAGAGGAACAAAATAAATTAACAGAACCATTTGAAATAGTAGAAATACAAGAGATAATAAAAAAACTACCGAATAATAAAACACCAGGAGAGGATGGATTCCCAATAGAATTCTATAAAACATTTAAAGATTTATTAATTCCTCCCCTCCTGGAAGTAATCAGCCAGATTGATAAAACACAAAGCTTACAAGATTCATGCAAAACAGCAATAATTAGGTAATACCAAAGACAGGGAAAGATCCACTCGCACCAGCGTCATATAGACCAATATCTTTACTTAACACAGATTATAAGATAATAGCTAAACTATTAGCAAACAGATTAGCCGACTATGTACCAAAAATAGTAAATCTAGACCAAACTGGATTTATTAAAAAAAGACGAACAACAGACAATATTTGTAAATTTATTAACTTAATTCATGCAGTAGAAGGAAATAAAGCTCCAACAGTAGCGGTGGCTTTAGACGCAGAGAAGGCCTTTGACAGAGTAGAATGGAATTATTTATTCAAAGTACTACAAAAATTCAGTTTACCAGAGAAATATATTAATTGGATTAAAGCATTATATAAGGGGCCATTGGCGAAAGTGACAGTAAATGGATATATATCAAAACAATTTAAATTAAGCAGATCAACATGGCAGGGATGCCCACTATCGCCCTTATTGTTCGCGTTAGCCATAGAACCACTAGCAGAACTGATAAGAACAGAAAATAAAAAGGGATAAAAATAAAAGACAAGGAATATAAAATCAGTTTATTTGCAGATGACATTATAGTATACTTAACAGAACCAGAAATATCAATAAAAGAATTACATAAGAAATTGAAGGAATATGGAGAAGTGTCGGGATACAAGATTAACGCAAATAAAAGTGAAGCAATACAAATGAATAATGCAGATTTCTCAAAATTTAAGAAAGAATCACCATTCAGATGTCAAATGCAAGAAAAACGATACCTAGGTATACAAATAAATAAAAACCTCGGCCATCTATATAAACTCAATTATTATCCACTAATGAAAAAATTACAGGACGACTTAGAGCATTGGAAAGACTTACCACTAACACTAATAGGAAGGATAAACTGTATTAAAATGAACATTTTCCCAAGGATACAATACCTATTTCAGGCATTGCCAATACACTTGACGGAGAAATTCTTCAAGGAGTTAAAGAAAATAATAAGGAAATTTTTATGGAAAGGGAGGAAACCGAGGATAGCACTAGATAAATTAACAGAATGGTATAAACAAGGAGGCTTACAACTGCCAAACTTGGTACAACGTAGGAATTCTCCAGTATTACATCATCTGCTCAATATTTGGAAGAAGATTCATGTAGAAAGGAATAAAACAAATTACCAACTACCAAAACTAATACTGACGCAAAATCAGCTAATCCCTTTTACAATAGATAACCTTTCCTTTAGAGAATGGGAGAAAAAAGGGATCAAAAGAATAGAAAATTGCCTTTCAGGAAATAAATTATTATCCTTTGAACAAATGAAGGATAAATATAATATAACTCACGATACAGTGTTGGCATACTACCAACTGAAATCCTACTTGAAGGACAAATTGGGAAGCAGTCTGAGGTTACCAGAGGGAAGTAATTTTGAATATGTGATTACAGACACAATGATAATCAAAAAATTTATAACAAACATGTATATTAAACTACAAGAAAAGGAGAACGAGGAAACAAATAGTAAAACTAAACAAAAATGGGAACAAGATCTAAACATAAAGATAAAGAATGAAACATGGGAGAAGTTATGCTCAGGAACTATGAGAAATACAATAAATACGAGGTTACGTATGATACAATATAACTGGATACACAGGCTATATATTACACCTCAAAAGTTAAATAAATGGGACCCAATGGTATCTGACAGATGTTTTCGCTGTAAAAAGGTAATGGGAACAACAATTCATGCAATCTGGACATGTGAGAAAGTGAAAAAATTTTGGGAAGATCTAAACCAGATATTAAATAAAATCACAAAAAGTAATATACCAAAAAACCCAGAGATCTTCCTCCTAAGTAGCATAAAAAACAAAGAATTTGGAATTGATTTGGATGGTGCACAAAAAAGATTTGTTAGGATAGCCCTAGCTGTAGCAAAAAAATGTATTATGTCAACCTGGAAATTAGAAGATAACTTGAGAATACAACAATGGTATATAGAAATGAATAAATGTATTCCATTAGAAAAAATAACATATAATTTAAGAAATAATATTACAATATTTGAACAAATATGGGAGCCATACATGAAACACAATAGAGAAAACCTACCGGGGACATCTACCACCTAAAATGACAGAAGGAGAAGGGAATGAAAAGAATTGACTTAGTGGAAATTCTTGTTTGTTTTTGAGTGACAACATTGTTTGACGGGTTTAATGTATCTTAGATTCTGAACTTTAAATGAATGGGAGGGGAAGTAGGGAGGGTGGGATGGGAAGAGGGGGGGGGGAAGAAAACGACATTGTATATATTTGAAAAGTAAAATGTATGTATCTTGATCAATGTGAAAAATAAAAAATTTAAAAAAACATAACAGAGAGGGCTTGCCACAGAACTCCACCCCCTAAAATGATAAGACGACAAAATGTCTTGATCCAGTGTGTAAAAATAGATGATACATTTTTCTTGCTTGTTTTCATTGTGTGATGACATTATTGTATTGTATATGTTGAATGTTTAGTGGTTTTGGAGGGGGGTGGGAAGGTAGGGCAGAAAAAAAAAGGGGAGAAAATGCCACTGTATATTTAAGAGGGAAATGTTTGTATGTATTTTGGTTGATATGGTTCACAGTGTGAAAAATAAAAACTTTTATAAAAAGAGGTAGTCATGAGAACATGGACCCAGTCCTCATCAAGGACTCAGCAGTGGAGAGGGTCAAGAACTTCAAATTCCTGGAGGCTCCATGTCAATGCAAACACGAAGACGGCTCACCAGCTTTGTGAAGTGTTAGAGGAGATTTGGTACATCACTGAAGACTCTCTAAAAACTTTTACAGGTGGACCATGGACAGCATTCTGGCTGGTTGCATCCCTGCCTGGTATGGATGCGCTAACGCTCAGGACAAGAATAAACTCCAGAGGATTGTTAATTCGGCCTGCGATAACACGGGCACCAGACTTCACTCCATCGAGGACACCTAAATGAGGTGTTGTCTTAAGAAAGCAGCCTCTATCCTCAAGGACCCCCACCACCCAGGACAGGCCCTCTTCACTCTGCTACCATCGGAGGGGAAAAGGTACAGGAGCCTGAAGACGAGAACCCAGTGGCACCAGGACAGCTTCTTCCCCTCAGCCATCAGATTCCAGAGTGAGCCCCAGACATGGGCTCACTTTGACCTTTTTATTTATTTTGTAAGGTGGTTTATATAAAAGTTTACCCTGTGATGCTGCAGCAAAAAAATTTTTTGTTCATAACAATAAATGTTACTTTGTCAATCCAGAATTGGCGGCGGGGGAAATCTCGACACGAAACCCTGACTCTCCATTTATCTCTCCAACAGTTTGCTCTTTTGCTGTGGGCACTCATTGCCAGAACAAAGGAGGGCTGCACTGGCAGAGTGGCTCTGGTCTTTCACCTGAGCCTTTATATTTGGATGAGGAACGTAGAGTCGGATGCTCCTCAGGGTGGGCAGGGACTTGAGTAAAACTTTCACAACTTGCTTTCAATAATCATCTTAAGTTTATGGAGTCCTTTTATTAACTATTTCCATAATTTATAAGATCTCTTGGATCTTGCTCTGTGGGGTTGTGGTTTCTATTAATGGTAGTGAAATTATATGTACTTGCCAGAAAACTTCAGAAGGGAATGGGGTAGGATTTGTAGTATAGTATAATAGTTATTATCTTTTTCTATTGGCCATATATTGTAACGGTTTAAATGATGGCCACTTCTCTTTCTGTTTGTCTATTATTCACTTTTATTTTTCTTATATAACGTCTTTTTCTGTATATTCCTTTTTATATATTACTTTTGATTAATGGCTTTTATTTTATGTACTATTTCTGTAAAATCCAATAAAAATATTGAAAAAAAATTTAGTATCATCTGCAAACTTGGCTGCACGACACTCTGCCCCCTCTTCCAAAACATCAATGTAAATGATGAACAGCTGCAGGCCCATCACTGACCCCTGTGGTACCCGACTTACTACTGTCCTGCTCATCTGAAAAACACCCATTTATCCCAACTCTGTCTTCTGTAAATTAACCAATCCTCAACCCAGGCCAATGTACTTCCCCCTTCTCCGTTCATCTTTATCTTACTGAGAAGTCCCTTGTGCAGCACCTTATCAAACGCCTTCTGTAAATCCAAATATACAATATCAACCTGTTCCCCTCTATCTACCACACCCATTATATCCTCAAAGAACTCCAAAAGAGACCTGCTCTTTCTGAATCCATGCTGTGTCTGCCTGATGGATCCTCAATTATAAATGTCTCACTATTTCATCTTTAATGACAGCTTCAAGCATTTTCCCAACTATAGACGTTAAGCCAACAGGCCAATAGTTACTCATCTTCTGCCTACATTCCTTTTCAAAAAGGAATGTCTCAGTCATTTCCTCATTACTCAATATCAATCTCCCTTTCTCATCTTCCAAGGGACTTGTGTTGACTCTAATCACCCTCTTCTGTTTTATTTAAAATTTTTTTGCTATCTGTTTTTATATTTTGTGCTAATTTACCTTCATAATTCTTCATCCCTTTCCTTATTTCCCATTTAGTTGTCTCTTGTTCTCCTTTAAAGTTTTCCCAATCCTCCAGTTTCCTTTATTTCCTTAGTTAACCAAGGCTGACTCTTCCCTCTCTTACTGCCCTTATTTTTAAACAAGAATACATTTTTGTTGAGCACTGTTAAAAATCTCTTTGAAAGTCTTCCACTGTTCCATACTGTAAATGTGTGGAAAAGAAAAAGTGTATATCATGGCTATTGTGATTTATGGTGTGAAAAATAAAAAATTTAAAAAAAAAAAGTCTTCCACTGTTCCTCAATGGTTCTGCCAATTAGCCTGTGCTCCCAGTCCACATTGACCAATTCCTCCCTCATCCTACTGTAGTCTCCTCTGTTCAAGCATAATACACTAGTTTGAGATCTAACTATTCCACCCTTCATTTGTATGAGAAATTCAATCATACTAGGATTGCTTTTTCCAAGAGGGACCCCAACTACTAGATTGTTAATTTTACCTATCTCATTGCACAATACTAGATCTAAAATAGGATCACCCTTGTTGGTTCCTTAACATGCTGCTCAAGAAAGCTATCACAGATACATTCTATGAAGTCATCCTCCAGACTCCCTTGACCAATCTACCTGGAAGTTAAAGTCCCCCACAACAACTGCCATTCTGTTCTTACATGCCTCAGTTAATTGCCTGGGCCACTGTGCTATCATTAATTGGTGGGTGATAGACAACTCCCACCAGTGATTTTTTTTCCCTTTACTATTCCTCATCTCAACCCAGATGGACTCAACATTCTGTTTCTTAGATCTTATATCATCTCTTACTATTGACCTGATCTCATCCTTGATTAAGAGCACCACCCCACCACCTTTACCATCTTGTCTTATCTTTTTGTACTACCTGATACCCTTGAAAGTTTAATTCCCAATCATGCCCATCTTGCAACCATAGGACCAAGAAGGAACCCATTCCATCACGAGGATAATCTACAAACTCCTCACATGCTGCACTGGCCCCATTCAGCTCCATCCCAAGTCCCCTGCGCTAGAGGTAATCTGCAAGCAGCCGATTAACCTGTCAATCAGCATGTTTGTGGGATGTGGGAGGAAACTGAAGCAGCTACGTGGTCAGAAAGGAAATCGTGCTGACTCTGCACTGGAGGTTAGATTAAACCTGGGCTGTGAAGCAGCAACTTCACCAGCTGCATCATAGCGCTAATCATTAACAATGCAATAGGAATTATTAAAAATAACCAAGGTAGCACTGTAACATGTTTCTAGCCCTATAGAACATGGTAATAGAATCAGATGAATGAGGGCAGTCAGATGAGGTTGAATGCCATTTCATTCTTGGTCACTGTGCAGAGTAATATGGGGGAAGAAACATCTGATGGCAATATACTGTATACCCTTTGTTTTTAAGATATCCCTCAAAACTCACCTCTTTAACCACGATCAATTTCCTATCCTTCCATTTATCCTGCTAACTCTAGGGGGTAGTGGTGAAAGTAGACATAATTGTTGCATTTAAACGCTTATAGATAGAAACAACTGTGCTGGGAAAGGAGAGAAATTGATCATGTGCAGGCAGAGGAGATGTTTCCTTTGCCATTGTGTTCAGTGCAGAGGTGGACATGGGCCTGTTCCTATGCTGCCCTATGTTCGAAGTGAAAATAAGGATGGACTGTATAAACATTTAGATTCTCCAAAAGCAATTTACCTCTTCGGGAGCAAAATGGAACCGGATATCTGACGGCAGAACACTTCCATATTCCCATCTCAAAGATCGAATCCGCAGTAAACGGTCATATCTGTCGAACAGAAACTGATAATCACTTTTACCTGTCATAGTCTATTTCCTATAATCTATTTTCTGAGGGCACTATTTTGTCACAGTTTTCCCCCATCTTAGGATCTATCATCTGTGGTGGAGCTGGTTCTTTGCTTCACTGACATCAGCAAAGATGTTCCCCATTAGCTTCCTCTCATTCCGAGAAACACTGACGCCAAACGAAGCACCCATCTTCATTCAACCCCATGCAGCATTCCTTTGGAATTCTCACTGATATTTTTGCTAGCTCACAATTATGAAGCTGCAATACCTACGAGCTCAGGATTTGCCACAATAGACTTCTCTGCTTCTCCCCATCCCTTAAAGTTGCTTCTCAAAACCCACCTCTAAAGAAGCGTTTGATTGCTTCCTTTGATATGAGAAAACTAAAAGTAGACCATTAAGTAATGGAAAGAAAACCGCGGACGAGGGAAGCACAGACGGGTCCAGGTGTTATTGCCCATGAATCACAAAAAGTAGGCAAGTTTAGCAAGTAGTTAGGAAGGCAAATGCATATTGACTTTTATGGCAAAGGGTTGAGATTTTGAAATAGGGAAATACAGTTATAGTTGCCACACCTAAAGTGCAATTTAAATCTCCTTTAGACAGGAAATACTGGGACTGGTGGAAGTCCAAAAGAAATTCTTTGGATGAAAGGATGGTCTCATAAGCACCAGTTAAAGAGATTTGTTTTTAAAAGTCTAAAGAACAAATATGTACGAGGGGTGTTATCTTATTAATCAGAATGAACATGAAAGAGTAGATGTTAAGATGCTTCGACTTGTAGGAAATGAGGGGACTTAGTTACAAGATTAGACGTGGCCATTTACAAGAGGTGAAAACAACTACTTGCAATAGGTGTGTGACAGATTTGTGTTAATATTAATCTTTAAAAGTTAAAATGTTATACATTTCTTAGTAAAGTTAGTTTTTGGGTGGACAGGGCACATTTACATATTTTTAGCCCTTTTCACACTTGCAAGTGATCCCAAGAATTAACTGCCAATCAGCCTTCAAAGTGTCTAGTGTGAAAGCAAAATTAGATTAACGCCAGCATCAGATGACGTCATCTAATGCTGGGGATTGACGGCCTCAACCCTTTAGTACAATCCCCAGAGTCTGCAGACATCGGTGTTGCAATCAGGCAAGTGTAAAATGGGTAATTGGATTGTAATGACCCAAGTTTTTGTGAGTGCAGAAAAGTGAAAAGAGAGAAAGAAATAAATAGCAATAGTGGACGATTTTTAACCAGCATGGGAAAATTGGTAGCATTACAGTTCACAATTTATAAAGACCGTGGGAAAAAGTAACGGTGGACCTGACTTCCCAGAATGCCGTGTGGCAAAGAAACCCCTCCATGAATGCTCTGTGTATGTAGCCCTTTCTCTGCCTCATGGGATTCTGGGAGGGTAGGTCTGCCATTATCTCCCCCCCACAGCATTTATGAATTGTAGATAGTGCTACCAAATTTCCCATGCTGTACAAATTGTGCGCTATAGCGCCATTTTGTTATTGCTATTTAATGCTAGTACTTGGCACTGTACCTAGCTATCAGACATTTCAGGTACTTTCTAGAAGGCAGGCATTTCACAGTTTTTATGGACCACAACCCGCTTACATTTGCCTTCACTAAGGTATCAGATCCATGGTCGGTTTATCGACAGACATTTATCATGTATGTCTCAGTTCACGACACCATTGAACACATCTCAGGAAAGGCCAACATAGTGGCAGGTGTGCTCTCTTGCCCGGCCACAGAATCCGTGCAGACTTTAGCCCCAGGGGTGGACTATGTAGTGCTCGTGAAAGCGCAACGGGCAGACGAAGAAATTCCAGTTGGCCTGGGGAAGCTCAAACTCCTGTGTGACATACCTACAGGTCAGCCTCACCAACTGTTCTTGTGTTCTGGAGGTAGCAGATATTTGATGCAGTATAGGGGTTGGCACACCCATTGTTCAGAATGACTGACTGGATGGTAGCCAACAGATTTGTGTGGCATGGTCTTCAAAAACAGGTCAGCAATTGGGTGATGTACTTGTTGCCAGACATCCAAAGTCCAGCAACACATGAAAGCCCCACTACAATCTTTTTAGTAGATATATCAGAGTTTTGACCACATTCATGTGGACATTATAGGCCTCCTGCCGATGTCATGTGGTTCCTGTTTTCTTCTCACTGTAGTGAATCGGGCCACACAGAGGTCAGAGGCAGTTCCACTAGCAGACACGACTACCAACACCTGTGCTAGGGCCTTCATTTCCACCTGGATAGCACTTTAGGGTCTGCCAGCACACATCACACCTGAAAGGGATATCCAATTATATCAAGCCTGCTGTCACCAATGGCCACCCTGCTTGGAACCAAGTTGTATCACACAACTGTGTACCACCACAATCCAACAGACTAGTAGAAAGGTTTTAAAGGCATTTGAAATCAGCCCTTATGGCGCATCTGCAGGGACCTAACTGGGTTGATGAATTGCCATTGATATTCTTGGGCATACGAACAGCACCCAAGGACTATACAAGTGCCTCATCAGCAGAGCTAGTCTACAATGCGCTCTCGATGGTTCCAGAATTTGTATCAGACTCATGAGGACAGGAGGAGACACCTGCAGCGGTCCTAAGCAAGCTTAGTTCTTTAGCGCCCATAGCAACATCTCAACACAGTTAGGCCAGGTCCTATATACCCCAGATCTTGCAGGACTGCAAATTCAATATAGAAAATAGTACACCGTAAACCATTCCAGTGTCTGTATGAGGGTCCCTTCGAGGTACTAAGACACAATGGTTCAACATACATTTTGGACATTGGAGGTAAAGAGGAAGCTTTTGACCATCTCAAACCTGCCCATCTGGATTTGAACAGACCAGTTGTGGTTCAGGCACCTCAGCAAAGACCGCCAAAACAAAAATATAGACTTTGGGGTCTGCAGCGAGATTGCTGGTTTGGTGGTGGGGGGGGGTCATGTGGAGACTCACTTACAAGCAAGCAAACCAGCTCCCAAAATGGTGGGCGTGCTGTGGAAAATTGACCTGTATCCAATTCAGGTATTTATCTGGGCTAATGACATCATGGATGATGTCACATCTTGTCCATGTGACAGGAACAGTAATGTATACAAGCCCAGCATGCAAGACTGGAAACGTCAGTCTGGCACTAGACTCCATAGCGGGTACGTCGACCTCCCAGCATACATCAAGTCGACAAGGTGTACAGCAATTCCACAACATATACACAGATGTCTATTGTAGCTACAGCACTACGCTTTCTTGGGAATAAAAGAATGGAGACAAACTTCCTTCACAGTAGGTAAGTTCGCCAAGGGTCAAATGTCTTCAACTTTGTGCTGTACTTTCTATGATTCTTCATCAAAGCAATATTAAAACCCCTCATTAAACTACCCTGGTGCAGGGTCTCAATTAAATTGGTGACTATCCCTTTGCCTCCATAGATGCTGTTCAATTAGTTGAGTTCCTTCAATTTTTTTTTGTTTTAAAACTCCTCAAACTGATTCCTGCCACCCTGAGGTGCACGTAGTCCAGGTTACTCTACAAGATTACAAATGGCACACTACTCCTACAATGAATTAATCTTGCAAATATTACACTGAAATTCTTCCCCAAATCCATTCCATAATGATACTACTTTCAAGAGGTGAAAAATATTCTAATCTCCATCATTAATACCATGACCTCATCTCCATATTGCTGTTCGGTGCTTCTTGGGAGAAAACCCTGACATTCTTTTTACAAGATTATATTATTTATACTTTATTGCCATTAGGCACCAGAAAATGACCACCCACCTTAGCAAAAACAGCTTCCTAAAATATACAAAATAAGAAAAGCAGAAATTTCAAGAATCTGTTCATCTCGGACACAGGACATGCTCCATTTCCATGTTATATTATGTCATTAATTAAAATAAAGGTGGAATAAATAACATTTGGATATTTCATCATTAAATGGCATGCAACGTGAACAAAGTCTAAATGAGTTATTTCTGGAAAACAAGACTTTTATATCTGGTAGCAAGGCATGCCCAAATGATTTTCTTAAAATAATAGATATTACAGAAAACTGGAGAGTAGAAATCCCATAAAAATAAGAAAGCACAGGACACCCCAGTACAACAAATACTGCAACATACAGGTATGCTAAAATACAGCGCTTATTCCTCAGCAAGCAGCAGTGACGAAACTTGATTGTTGGGATCAAGTCTGTTCTTTCTTCAGATTTAGCCTCGTTTCTATGAACAAAATAAATGAATATTTTACTGGCCATTAGTTCATGATCACAATTGTTTGACATCCCTTTCTCATTACATATCAACACTCTCAGAAAATTTTGCCAGAAGATTACTTCAGACAGGAACTTTGAATAAAATTTTGGGCAACACAGAAATTTAAATGTATACAGCACAGTAACAGGCCCTTCTGACCCACAAGCCTGCGCCCCTCCAAATACGCCAATTAACCTACAACTCTGTATGTTTTTGAAAGATGGAAGGGTGCAGGTATATGATCCCCATCTATCCCAGAAAGTGGAATAAGTCTTTCATTTTTATCTTGATCTGACAAACTCCATCCTGCACATTAATTAGGATAAACCACAATTGCACATGTAATAAAATGTAAAAGATTTTAAAGCCAGGGATTGATACCATGGTTGTATGGTACATTGTATTGAAAGGTATTTGTATAGATGTATGGACTGGCAGTTCAAACTTCCCTGACCTTCTCTCACCCCTCCCTTGGCTCCTTCCCGAATTTCCCAATAAAGATTGGTGCACCCATACTTGCCCGCTCTTGCTTCTTTACCTGGAACCTGGCCAAGTAGTGCATCAGAAAGGCTCAAGTTTTTGGTAATTAAAGCCGTTTAATCACTCTATCATGTCATGATTATTGTGTGCTCAACATACATTCAATGTCTTTAATAGTTACACAGAATTTTATAGAATATACAAAATTCAAACCTATCCAACTACCATACACCAGTATTTATGCTGCATGCAAAGCTACCTCCCACCAACTTCATACAACCTCACGACTTTCTGTACATAACACATTTCACATCAAATATTCAGCAGCATTAAACAAAATAATTTTCAGATTTTGTGTTATTCAAAGTGCATACAGATAAAATTGTTTCATGTCAATGTGTACAATCGAAAATTTAAATTCTGCCTGATTTTCAACCTTTTCATGCCATTGGCTGTGACAGCTGAAGGTCAAAGAGAAAGGAACTCCTGTCTCATCCCAGGCAAGCAGCAGTCAGAAAATGTTATGCACCCAGAGGACCCCAAAACCCAGCAGCAACAGATATTCACCAAGACAAAATGGTTACTTAAACAAAAGTTACTTTTAATCATCTTTAAAACAGATCAAACTTAACTTATTACGATTAACTTAACCCCCTTCTAATTCTAAGCACACGCTTATGTAATGTGTGTCTAAGTTCAGAAATGTTCTTTGATTCACAGTCCGATCTTACTTCTCACTCCTCTAAGTTCACTGGTTGCAGGCAAATCTTATACTGTGCACAGAATTTAACATTTATAAAATTCCCCAGGCTTTGGTGCTTAGAAGGTACTTGTCAGTTTTCACCGGACGCCCGCGACGGACTCCTTTCCATCACCGGACGCCCGCGACGGACTCCTTTCCATCACCGGACGCCCGCGACGGACTCCTTTCCATCACCGGACGCCCGCGACGGACTCCTTTCCATCACCGGACGCCCGCGACGGACTCCTTTCCATCACCGGACGCCCGCGACGGACTCCTTTCCATCACCGGACGCCCGCGACGGACTCCTTTCCATCACCGGACGCCCGCGACGGACTCCTTTCCATCACCGGACGCCCGCGACGGACTCCTTTCCATCACCGGACGCCCGCGACGGACTCCTTTCCATCACCGGACGCCCGCGACGGACTCCTTTCCATCACCGGACGCCCGCGACGGACTCCTTTCCATCACCGGACGCCCGCGACGGACTCCTTTCCATCACCGGACGCCCGCGACGGACTCCTTTCCATCACCGGACGCCCGCGACGGACTCCTTTCCATCACCGGACGCCCGCGACGGACTCCTTTCCATCACCGGACGCCCGCGACGGACTCCTTTCCATCACCGGACGCCCGCGACGGACTCCTTTCCATCACCGGACGCCCGCGACGGACTCCTTTCCATCACCGGACGCCCGCGACGGACTCCTTTCCATCACCGGACGCCCGCGACGGACTCCTTTCCATCACCGGACGCCCGCGACGGACTCCTTTCCATCACCGGACGCCCGCGACGGACTCCTTTCCATCACCGGACGCCCGCGACGGACTCCTTTCCATCACCGGACGCCCGCGACGGACTCCTTTCCATCACCGGACGCCCGCGACGGACTCCTTTCCATCACCGGACGCCCGCGACGGACTCCTTTCCATCACCGGACGCCCGCGACGGACTCCTTTCCATCACCGGACGCCCGCGACGGACTCCTTTCCATCACCGGACGCCCGCGACGGACTCCTTTCCATCACCGGACGCCCGCGACGGACTCCTTTCCATCACCGGACGCCCGCGACGGACTCCTTTCCATCACCGGACGCCCGCGACGGACTCCTTTCCATCACCGGACGCCCGCGACGGACTCCTTTCCATCACCGGACGCCCGCGACGGACTCCTTTCCATCACCGGACGCCCGCGACGGACTCCTTTCCATCACCGGACGCCCGCGACGGACTCCTTTCCATCACCGGACGCCCGCGACGGACTCCTTTCCATCACCGGACGCCCGCGACGGACTCCTTTCCATCACCGGACGCCCGCGACGGACTCCTTTCCATCACCGGACGCCCGCGACGGACTCCTTTCCATCACCGGACGCCCGCGACGGACTCCTTTCCATCACCGGACGCCCGCGACGGACTCCTTTCCATCACCGGACGCCCGCGACGGACTCCTTTCCATCACCGGACGCCCGCGACGGACTCCTTTCCATCACCGGACGCCCGCGACGGACTCCTTTCCATCACCGGACGCCCGCGACGGACTCCTTTCCATCACCGGACGCCCGCGACGGACTCCTTTCCATCACCGGACGCCCGCGACGGACTCCTTTCCATCACCGGACGCCCGCGACGGACTCCTTTCCATCACCGGACGCCCGCGACGGACTCCTTTCCATCACCGGACGCCCGCGACGGACTCCTTTCCATCACCGGACGCCCGCGACGGACTCCTTTCCATCACCGGACGCCCGCGACGGACTCCTTTCCATCACCGGACGCCCGCGACGGACTCCTTTCCATCACCGGACGCCCGCGACGGACTCCTTTCCATCACCGGACGCCCGCGACGGACTCCTTTCCATCACCGGACGCCCGCGACGGACTCCTTTCCATCACCGGACGCCCGCGACGGACTCCTTTCCATCACCGGACGCCCGCGACGGACTCCTATCCATCACCGGACGCCCGCGACGGACTCCTATCCATCACCGGACGCCCGCGACGGACTCCTATCCATCACCGGACGCCCGCGACGGACTCCTATCCATCACCGGACGCCCGCGACGGACTCCTATCCATCACCGGACGCCCGCGACGGACTCCTATCCATCACCGGACGCCCGCGACGGACTCCTATCCATCACCGGACGCCCGCGACGGACTCCTATCCATCACCGGACGCCCGCGACGGACTCCTATCCATCACCGGACGCCCGCGACGGACTCCTTTCCATCACCGGACGCCCGCGACGGACTCCTTTCCATCACCGGACGCCCGCGACGGACTCCTTTCCATCACCGGACGCCCGCGACGGACTCCTTTCCATCACCGGACGCCCGCGACGGACTCCTTTCCATCACCGGACGCCCGCGACGGACTCCTTTCCATCACCGGACGCCCGCGACGGACTCCTTTCCATCACCGGACGCCCGCGACGGACTCCTTTCCATCACCGGACGCCCGCGACGGACTCCTTTCCATCACCGGACGCCCGCGACGGACTCCTTTCCATCACCGGACGCCCGCGACGGACTCCTTTCCATCACCGGACGCCCGCGACGGACTCCTTTCCATCACCGGACGCCCGCGACGGACTCCTTTCCATCACCGGACGCCCGCGACGGACTCCTTTCCATCACCGGACGCCCGCGACGGACTCCTTTCCATCACCGGACGCCCGCGACGGACTCCTTTCCATCACCGGACGCCCGCGACGGACTCCTTTCCATCACCGGACGCCCGCGACGGACTCCTTTCCATCACCGGACGCCCGCGACGGACTCCTTTCCATCACCGGACGCCCGCGACGGACTCCTTTCCATCACCGGACGCCCGCGACGGACTCCTTTCCATCACCGGACGCCCGCGACGGACTCCTTTCCATCACCGGACGCCCGCGACGGACTCCTTTCCATCACCGGACGCCCGCGACGGACTCCTTTCCATCACCGGACGCCCGCGACGGACTCCTTTCCATCACCGGACGCCCGCGACGGACTCCTTTCCATCACCGGACGCCCGCGACGGACTCCTTTCCATCACCGGACGCCCGCGACGGACTCCTTTCCATCACCGGACGCCCGCGACGGACTCCTTTCCATCACCGGACGCCCGCGACGGACTCCTTTCCATCACCGGACGCCCGCGACGGACTCCTTTCCATCACCGGACGCCCGCGACGGACTCCTTTCCATCACCGGACGCCCGCGACGGACTCCTTTCCATCACCGGACGCCCGCGACGGACTCCTTTCCATCACCGGACGCCCGCGACGGACTCCTTTCCATCACCGGACGCCCGCGACGGACTCCTTTCCATCACCGGACGCCCGCGACGGACTCCTTTCCATCACCGGACGCCCGCGACGGACTCCTTTCCATCACCGGACGCCCGCGACGGACTCCTTTCCATCACCGGACGCCCGCGACGGACTCCTTTCCATCACCGGACGCCCGCGACGGACTCCTTTCCATCACCGGACGCCCGCGACGGACTCCTTTCCATCACCGGACGCCCGCGACGGACTCCTTTCCATCACCGGACGCCCGCGACGGACTCCTTTCCATCACCGGACGCCCGCGACGGACTCCTTTCCATCACCGGACGCCCGCGACGGACTCCTTTCCATCACCGGACGCCCGCGACGGACTCCTTTCCATCACCGGACGCCCGCGACGGACTCCTTTCCATCACCGGACGCCCGCGACGGACTCCTTTCCATCACCGGACGCCCGCGACGGACTCCTTTCCATCACCGGACGCCCGCGACGGACTCCTATCCATCACCGGACGCCCGCGACGGACTCCTATCCATCACCGGACGCCCGCGACGGACTCCTATCCATCACCGGACGCCCGCGACGGACTCCTATCCATCACCGGACGCCCGCGACGGACTCCTATCCATCACCGGACGCCCGCGACGGACTCCTATCCATCACCGGACGCCCGCGACGGACTCCTATCCATCACCGGACGCCCGCGACGGACTCCTATCCATCACCGGACGCCCGCGACGGACTCCTATCCATCACCGGACGCCCGCGACGGACTCCTATCCATCACCGGACGCCCGCGACGGACTCCTATCCATCACCGGACGCCCGCGACGGACTCCTATCCATCACCGGACGCCCGCGACGGACTCCTTTCCATCACCGGACGCCCGCGACGGACTCCTTTCCATCACCGGACGCCCGCGACGGACTCCTTTCCATCACCGGACGCCCGCGACGGACTCCTTTCCATCACCGGACGCCCGCGACGGACTCCTTTCCATCACCGGACGCCCGCGACGGACTCCTTTCCATCACCGGACGCCCGCGACGGACTCCTTTCCATCACCGGACGCCCGCGACGGACTCCTTTCCATCACCGGACGCCCGCGACGGACTCCTTTCCATCACCGGACGCCCGCGACGGACTCCTTTCCATCACCGGACGCCCGCGACGGACTCCTTTCCATCACCGGACGCCCGCGACGGACTCCTTTCCATCACCGGACGCCCGCGACGGACTCCTTTCCATCACCGGACGCCCGCGACGGACTCCTTTCCATCACCGGACGCCCGCGACGGACTCCTTTCCATCACCGGACGCCCGCGACGGACTCCTTTCCATCACCGGACGCCCGCGACGGACTCCTTTCCATCACCGGACGCCCGCGACGGACTCCTTTCCATCACCGGACGCCCGCGACGGACTCCTTTCCATCACCGGACGCCCGCGACGGACTCCTTTCCATCACCGGACGCCCGCGACGGACTCCTTTCCATCACCGGACGCCCGCGACGGACTCCTTTCCATCACCGGACGCCCGCGACGGACTCCTTTCCATCACCGGACGCCCGCGACGGACTCCTTTCCATCACCGGACGCCCGCGACGGACTCCTTTCCATCACCGGACGCCCGCGACGGACTCCTTTCCATCACCGGACGCCCGCGACGGACTCCTTTCCATCACCGGACGCCCGCGACGGACTCCTTTCCATCACCGGACGCCCGCGACGGACTCCTTTCCATCACCGGACGCCCGCGACGGACTCCTTTCCATCACCGGACGCCCGCGACGGACTCCTTTCCATCACCGGACGCCCGCGACGGACTCCTTTCCATCACCGGACGCCCGCGACGGACTCCTTTCCATCACCGGACGCCCGCGACGGACTCCTTTCCATCACCGGACGCCCGCGACGGACTCCTTTCCATCACCGGACGCCCGCGACGGACTCCTTTCCATCACCGGACGCCCGCGACGGACTCCTTTCCATCACCGGACGCCCGCGACGGACTCCTTTCCATCACCGGACGCCCGCGACGGACTCCTTTCCATCACCGGACGCCCGCGACGGACTCCTTTCCATCACCGGACGCCCGCGACGGACTCCTTTCCATCACCGGACGCCCGCGACGGACTCCTTTCCATCACCGGACGCCCGCGACGGACTCCTTTCCATCACCGGACGCCCGCGACGGACTCCTTTCCATCACCGGACGCCCGCGACGGACTCCTATCCATCACCGGACGCCCGCGACGGACTCCTATCCATCACCGGACGCCCGCGACGGACTCCTATCCATCACCGGACGCCCGCGACGGACTCCTATCCATCACCGGACGCCCGCGACGGACTCCTATCCATCACCGGACGCCCGCGACGGACTCCTATCCATCACCGGACGCCCGCGACGGACTCCTATCCATCACCGGACGCCCGCGACGGACTCCTTTCCATCACCGGACGCCCGCGACGGACTCCTTTCCATCACCGGACGCCCGCGACGGACTCCTTTCGATCAGCCACTTAAGTGTCTTGCCGAAGAAACTTGCCCCATCAGGTTTTTCCAGATGATAACCTCTTTCTTTCAGGTCATCACAGAGTTCCTTTTGGTTTCTCTTATTTCAAGTGAAACAATATGCAGCTTGTCCGCTTCTCTCCACAAGGGCTTTGCTCAGGCTGAACAAAGAACTCACAACCAAAATGGGGTTTTTCCACTAGCTTGCCAGTTTGTCATATTCCAGTCCCAGCTATTGATGCTGAACTGTAGAACTCAATTCTCTCTCTCACTCAGAGAAATCCACATGACCCTCTTAGAACAGTCAACTGTACTCAGACAGACTGCGGCTCTGGACCTAATCTTCCAAGTTCATTCATCTGTTGCTTTCCAAAACAATAATCCATTACTCCACAGCATGTCCAAATTACACCTACCTGAAGTCTTTATAGGCATTCTTCAAAGTTTTTGCAAAGGCACCTGGAGCCTGGACTGTCTGGCTTGGCCAAAGCTCCATTGTTTTAAATGAGATGTTTGTGTGTAACCTAACTAAAAAAACCTGCCCCAATTTATCTCCTATAAAACATATCTATATACAATATATATAACAATCTGTCACAAATGGCATTGTCATTTAGCACCTGTTTCCATAGGTCAGCACAACATCATGGCTGAAGGGCCTGTACTATGCTGTGATGCTCCATGTTTGATTGGTAACTGCCAAATGTTTCACTTAATCTCAGCAACAAACTTCATATTGAATGGATTAAACAATGCATCCAAACCAAGCATTGCAAGCAATGGAATTAATTGCAGGGTGAGCTCAGCAGAATGGAAATTACTTAGCAGAAACTCGTGCAATTCAGAATGAAAACATGAAAAAAAATTAAAATTCTGCCATGCTATATCTAGAAACTAATAAACAAGTGACTTAATAAAACTTAGTTTTATTCACAGGTCTTCAGGGGGGTGACAATTTATGCTTTTACTGCCATATCTTACATCACAAAAACGTTGCTGGCCTTTGAAATGAAATAGATTGGAAGTTAATAATCTGCACTTGGAATTTACTGGAATATTCACACTCAATTACTAGACCCAATACTACAAATTATTGAGAGACTAGATAGTAAACAGGCAGCCCTACATTACTGCGACCCTGCACAGGCATACCCTGCATTATGCAGTGGAGGATACATCTCCTGAAAGCCACCTGCATTGTTTTACCACAATATCTGTGCATTTGAAGTGAGTGTGACAAAAGTATTTTGTTCAAATTACATTTTCTATTGTCTTTTAAATGGTATATTCTTCATAAAGGTTAGGCATTGAAAGAGTGAGTTTCAGTCAACAGAAAAATTCACATTTCCAGCATCCACGATCGCCGTAGGAGCCAAATAATGGGGATTTTAGTGTATTAAATTAGAAGGAGGCGGTCAGTGATGGCACAGCTGTGGTCAGCAGTTTATCTTGGAGTCAAATAATATATCATGGTTTTATTTTTATTTAAATGAAAAAATATTTTGCTCAGAACATTTTGGCTTTCAGGTCAAATAAAGATTATTGTCATCTGATTGTACAAGTACAACCTGATGAAACAACATTTTCCGGTCCTCAGTGCAAAAACATGCAAACACACAACCAGAAATAACACATACAGACAAATAATACATATGCAGGTCAAGTAAAATAAATAAATTAATAAATATTGTTTTGTACAAATCAGTCTTGGATGTTTAGGGTGAACAAGTTCATTTGGGCATTCAGCATTCTCACTGCCCATAGAAAGATGCTGTTCCTCAGCCTGGTGGTGCTAGCCCTGATACTCCTGTATCTCTTCCCCAAAAGGAGCAACTGAAAGATACTGTGTGCAGGGTGGAAGGGGTCTTCAATAACTGTGCACGCCCTCTTCGGACAACGATGCTGGTAGTTCATGTCGATGGTGGGGTGGGGGAGGGAAGGGAAACTCCAGTGATCCTTTCTGCCACTTTTATAGTCCTGTGGATTCTCTGCAGCAACTATACCACATGAAGAAGCTAACAAAACAATTTTGAAGGTAGAGGGGTCAAAAGAGCTGCTGCTGGTGAGTTAAAGATACAGAAATATGGAGGTATTCACCAGGTCTTGCAGCTTCCATTGCAGGTAAAGATATATTACTGACTTGTTAGGCCTGAACCCTTCATGGTAGGACAATCACGGCACCTGCAGACTTGTGTTTCAATCCAGTTAGAGAATGGTGTGGTAAGTGAGCGTAGAATTTAATATGCATTTTAAGCTGGTGCTGTTCAGGACATAATACTGTTAAATGTTAATATAGCATTTGACATCTGATAAAGCCACTACATCATAGTGACCTCAGGCATTTTGTAGAGTTTGCACATTCACCTCACTATTGTGTGAGCTTCCTCTGGATGTTCTGGTTTCCTCCTACACATGACATGCAAGTTGGCAGGTTAATTGCTTATGGTACATTTGTCATAATGTATAGGTGAACAGTGGAATCTAGAAAGTTGATTGAAATGTGGAAGCAATAAAACAGGATTACCACATAATTAGTGCAAGTGGGTGCTGGATGGTAGTGAGGTCTCAGTGGGCCATTCCTAATTAAGCTTTGGCAATAACCATGAAGAATCATTTGAAACAATTTAGGATGTTCATTGTGTGAAGAGGATAAATAAAGCTGATAAAATCTAAACATTTGTGGCAAGTCCAAATAATTTCCAATATACTGGAGAAGTGATATTCATGTCTGATTCTGTACATTTTACAGAAGTTTGGCAGAATTTTGTAAAACTGATACATTTGACTAATTTTAAAAATTAATTCTAATTAATAGTTTGTACATGGCAATATTTGTGGAAGCACCAGAAATGGATTTAAAAATGTCTGGATTTTGCTTCTCCGAATCCAATCTAGTCCTGTTCCACCACCAACATGCATCAAATTGGCAAGCATTTATTGGCCCCAAGACTTAAACTCTGTTAGTACAAGAAAATAAAACTAAACTGAAAATACTAGAAATTTAACAAAAAGAGCGACACAAAATGGTGAAAACATTTAACTG